>NC_056696.1:8892500-9502500 GCF_018350215.1 Panthera leo | reverse complement strand
TAATTTCCTAATTATTACCTTAGTTAACTCCATCATTATTAATTTAGTTTGGAATGGGTTTTTTATTAACCCTATGAATATTTCACATTTAGATCTCCAAGATTTCTGGCTCCAAATTGTATCATAAATAAACTTTAAATTGATATACATTGCAGTTCAAAAAGAAACTGTCTATAATATATCCAAATATTAACCTTGTTGATATAGCTAGTATATTTAATTCCACCCTGCCCATACCACTTTCCCTAAACAATGACATTTCAATGCTGATGTGTTGCTGATGATGAATTTGAGTACTTAAATACATTGCCATGTTCTGCCAAGGTAAGCATAATCAAATTACTGTATGTAGAACATTGTTGCTATTTATTTATATTTTCTCCACCTTTGATGGTTAACTTTATGTGCCAACTTGATTGGACTATGGAGTGCCCGGATATTTGGTCAAACATTCTTCTGAATGTTTCTATTTTAACATTTAAATAAGTAGATTGAGTAAATCTGATCACCACTCCCTTACGTGACTTCATCCAATTGAGTGAAGGCATAAATAGAACAAAAACACTGACCCTGCCCTGAGTAAGAGAATTCTTTCCCACCTAAATGCCTTCAAACTAGGACATGGCTTTTTTTCCTGCTTTTGAACTCAAACTGAACCATCAGTTCTTCTGGGTCATGACTTACCCTGTAGATCCTGGGAGTCACCACCTCCATAACTCCATGAGTCAATTCCTTATAATAAATCAATCTCTCTCTCTCTCTCTCTCTCTTTCTCTCTCTCTCTCTTTCTCAGTATCTATTACCTATATATATCCTATCTATCTATCTATCTATCTATCTATCTATCTATCTATCATCTATGTATCTACCCTCTATCATATAATCTTCGACTGGTTCTGTTTCTCTGGAGAATCCTGACTATATATCTTCCAACATTTACTTTTCATTTCCAACAGCATCCCACTTGGAAATTATTTCACTCACACTGTGTACATATTACACACACCATTTTTCACAGTGGGACCGTAGGTACCTGTAATCTTGTTACTGAGACTAAACTGGATGCCTTTCTCACTGGATACTTATAAAGATAAAAGCACTGACAAGATCAATAATCATGCATAGAGAGGTCTTACTATGTGTCGGACACTGCTGTAACTACATTATATGCATTTTAACTCTTTTAATCACAAAGCAACTACTATGCTCTTTTTACAGATAATAAAAGTGAGGCAGAGAAAGTGAGATAACAACTGTTTTAGCTAGAATTTCAGCCATAAACATTCTGATTCCAGAGACTATGAAGGACCAGATAAGGAGCTTGGATTTTTACCTAGATGGCAACTGGAAGCCATTAAGAGGTTTTTCTTAGGAAAATCACATTGAAATTTCCCACCCACATGCGTCTGGCTATGTCAGTTGGAGGGGCTGACCCAGAAGTAGGAGGGGTAGGCCAGCTGGGCAAGAAATGGAGGATCCTTGACTGATGTGGCCAGAGCTTCACTTAGGCCACTCACTTCTGGGAATTTACCTGCTTATTCCAAAAAAACTAATCCAAGCATAATGCTCCAAAGAAGTGCCTCTATCCACTAGTCCTCAAATTGCTACCCAGCAATCTTTTGACTTGTGTTCAAAACATTGGAAACTTTTCACCAGGACTGTGACGTAGAGGGACAGAGTGTGGGAAGATGGCTGGAGTCCTCTCACTGCCCTTTGGGCCCAAGTGACGTGACCAGTGTTCCTACTACTCAGGCCACTAGGAATCCTCATTTCCAGGGCTGATGCTCCAGCTTCCCATCATCTTGTGTGAGTCCTGAAAGCCTTCCCAAATTTCCCTTTCCTTCAGGTGAACTATAGTGGGTTTCTGTTGTTTGTAAATGAAGAATTCAAATTGATATTCTAAGTTATTTAACTCTTTTTATACAAGTGACTAAGTTATTTATATATACGTCTGTTTTCTTTGCTTTAGACAGAAAATTATTCTTAATATCAACAGTAACTTTCAGCTGGCATAATAGGGTATATGCTCTCTCCCAATGCTCCCAAATGTTGCAAAATTCCGGGGTACTGAAATGAACAGAAATTAAATTTCATTGTTAAAGCATATTTACATTGCATTTCCTCCATCGGATTAGAAAGTAAAAATCTAAAACGTCTGTATAATATTATGAAGAGATATGCCATTAATATGGACAATTAATGGTAATAATAATATATAACAATGATTATGCACGTTCTCTACAGCATTGGAATCCAGCTATCCTGATATGTGTCAGCACTATAATATTATTATAAAAAGGGACAGAAAGCATCCTTATATTCTAAAATTTCAATATTCTGTAATATACTGTATTCTGACATTCAAGTGGATGAGGTTAGGATGTACTTTGGGTGATGGAACTGTTCTAGCATAATGTTTTGCTAAGATACTTTTGAATATTTAGCAACTTTATGGTTAGAAGAGTGACATGGAGAGTCTCATCTCATGGAAGGAAGATCATCAGACAATTTTGTAATAATGGATAAATCAATGGAGACACAGATAAATGCACACCAATTCTTTGAAATATTATATATTTGCCTTGTTTAGTGATTTAAAAAATGTTAACTCATTTGATACTCACCGAATAGCTCTGTGGATAGAGTAAGATAAATGCCATCGTTATTTCCCCTGTAATATAAATGAGAAAGCTCAGATTCGAAGATATTAATAATTATTACACTTAATATCTGTTGAGTTTCCACTAGCTATCTTGAATTAATTTCTCACATAATACTTCAATAACGAAGTATTTCTATTATTGTTATTTAACGGATGGGGAAATTGAATCTGTAGAAAATTAAGTATCTTGCCTAAGTCCCACAGCTAAAGAGGATCAGGTTTAGAGTGGTGTCTCCCCTCTCACTCCAAACACTGGGCTCTAAATATTTTTCTTCTGTCACCTAAGATGACACAAATAGCAAACAGCAGACTCAAGGGCTCCAACACATACATTTCCCTGCATATTTTTTTTTTAAATTTTTTTTTTCAACGTTTTTTATTTATTTTTGGGACAAAGAGAGACAGAGCATGAACGGGGAAGGGGCAGAGAGAGAGGGAGACACAGAATCGGAAACAGGCTCCAGGCTCTGAGCCATCAGCCCAGAGCCTGACGCGGGGCTCGAACTCACAGACCGCAAGATCGTGACCTGGCTGAAGTCGGACGCTTAACCGACTGCGCCACCCAGGCGCCCCATTCCCTGCATATTTTACTTCTCTGAAATTGGGATGCATCTTATAACCAACAGCATCATGCAATCACTGTCTCCTGTCTTAGCCATTGCTGCCTGTGTATGCAACCCTCCGTTGCTATTCTTGGTGCAGGATTGGAATGCTTCAGTAAGCAGACCCTTTGGGGAAGAAATAAGAGATTTGGCTGTTGCCTGAAGAACCTTCCATTGACACCTTCTGGTAAGGTCAAGAAAAGATTGGCATCCCTACATTAAAGCAAATAAATATACCAATGCAACAGAATCAAGAGCCCGGAAATAAGCCAAATCATATACAGTCGAATCACTATACGATAAAGGAGCCAAGAATACTCTGGGGAAAAGATAGTTTCTTCACTAAATGGTACTGGGAAAATTAGGTATTAACATATAAAAGAATGAGAGTGGACCCCTTTCTTACACACCACACACACACACATACACACACACACAATGAAATATATTCAGCCATAAAAAAAGAAGGAAATCCTACCATTTGCAATGACATAGATGAAGCTTTAGGGCATTGTGCTACTTGAAATAAGTCAAACAGAAGATCAAATACTGTATGATATCACTTATATGTGGAATCTAAAAACAAAAAAACAAAAGCAAAAGCCAACCATATAGAAAAATAAATCAGATATCCAATTACCAAAGGTGAGGGTTGGAGGTGAGGGAATTGGAAGAAGGTTGTCAAAAAGTACAAACTGCCAGTTATAAGATAAACAAGTACAATGGGTGTAATGTGCAGCATGATGACTATAGCTAATACTGCTATATGGCATATTTGAAAGTTGTTAATAGAGCATATCCTAAAAGCCCAATCACAAGGAAAAAAAACATTTTCTTTCTTTCTTTCTTTCTTTCTTTCTTTCTTTCTATATGAGATGATAGATGTTACTTAAACTTATTTTGGTAATCATTTTACAATATATGAAAGTCAAATCTTTATGCTGTACATCTTAAATGTACATAGTGGTCTATGTCAATTTTATCTCAGTTAAATTGGGGTAAAAAAGAAAAGGCCAACATCAAAACTTACAGCCTGGGTGCCAACACCCAGTTATAGTAATGCAGCCCTCTTTTAAGAAGTGCTAGACCACCAGCCCTTGATGATATAGATGAAAATGCTATGTGGAAAGATGAGGACATCAATGACTCTGGTTCCAAAAGTGACCATGAAGAACCAGATTTTGAATGAGGAGAAACTTTTGGGATCCTTTGACAACCTATTCCTTTCCTATTTTCCTCTTTGTAGAAATGATAATGTGACTAAGTATTAGCTGAGTAAGTTCTAAAGAAGGTTTCAATACATTGAAAATAGAAATTGTTATATAAAATCATGGTGTTGGTTTGATTGGCAGTGTTTGTGGGCTCTCCCCACCCTTTTAGAGTGGTACATAATAAACTAGTTCATTTTACAGTTGATGCATCTTTGATGTGATGAAATATGGTAATATTCCAATGAGTTAATCTGTTCTTCACCATAACAAGCTGCTGGGTCCTATTTTTATATTTTATACATTTATATTTTGTGCTTCCTTTGCCTTACAAGAAAGCCAGAGGTCAGAATGCAAGATTGAGATAGCATGTTAAACAACTATTCCAAGTGAGTACTATGAACCCATGAACAAGTCTTAGACATTGGAAAGCAGGCCAAAATTACTTAGAACTTTCTTGCTTTGCTTATTGTTCAGAGCCAGGTGTCAGCAAGCCTCTGAGTCTGGCAGACATGAGGACCCAAAGAAGCCTTGTATACTTGAAGTTGCAGTTCACTTTAGATCCTAAGAAGCAGGGAGCACACACACACACTCTCAACACTGTTTCATTGTAAAGGTATGTAGAACTTCCATGGAAGGTGGCACAGTAGTTTGAAAACTTCTGTCCAAAATTCACTATATTCCATGCCCTGTGCTTACTCCTGGATGGAGCATGGCAGGTCAAACAACTGTCCACATAAAAGACAGGGACACAAAATAACACAGATATAACTTGTCTCTGGTTAAGATGAAGAAATGCACAGCCTCATGGGGAAGGATCCCTGACGCCAAAGGTAGGTGTTAAACAATGATGTATGAGAAAAACTTTCCTCACCAAGAGAAACAATTTCCACCTTCCTAGGTTTCCCTGAATCCTTCAGTTGTTGAAGTTGAATGTTAAGCTAAGTCAACATTTAGTCTTTGGTAAGAATGATAGAACTATGTATATATTAAAGAAGCTGAATAGCCTAATGTGAGATATAAGAACTAAAAAAAAATCTGTCTCATCTAACATTGGATACTAATTGGTCTTCAATTTTGATGATCTATTAGATAACACACAAGTGTATTATTTCCTTTAATGTAAGCTGAGGTCAATCTATTAAGTCAGTTGTTCCACAGACACTAGTTAAAACTTCAATCTGATAAATGTGAAACCTCTGTTGATTTCTGTGAAGTTGATTGCCTACATAATGTTTTCTTCTTTATTGGAAACAGTTCTTGAAATTATGGGTCTTCCACAAAGTCTACACAATATTATTTTTTAATTTTCTTTTTAAGTTTTTATTTTAATTCCAGTTAGTTAACATACACTGTTACATTAGTTTCAGGTGTACAATACAGTGATTTAACAATTTTGTACATCATCCTGGTGCTCATCACCACAAATGCACTCCTTAATCCCCATCACCTATTTCCTCCATTCCCCCACCCACAACCTCTCCAGTAACCATCAATTTTTACTTACTAATTAAGAATATGTTTCTCAATTTTTCTCTCTTTCCCCCATGCTTGCTTGTTTTGTTTCTTAAATTCCACATATGAGTGAAATCATAAGGTATTTGTTTTTCTCTGACTGATTTATTTTGCTCAATATTACACACTCTAGCAACATCCATGTCATCACGAATGGCAAGATTTCATTCTTTTTTATATAAACAATGCTGCTGTAAATATTGGGATGCATGTATACATTGAGTTAGTGTTTTTGTGTTCTTTGGGTAAATACTTAACAGTGCTATTGCTGGGTTGTAAGGTAGTTCTATTTTTAACTTTTTGAGGAAATTCCATACTGTTTTCCAGAATGCACCAATTTGCATTCCCATCAAAAGTGCATGAGGATTCCTTTTTCTCCACATCCTCATCAACACTTGTTTCTTGTGTTTTTGATTTTAGCCATTCCAATAGGTGTGAGGTAATATCTCATTGTAGTTTTGATATGTATTTCTCTGATGATGAGTGATATTGAAATCTTTTCATGAGTCTCTTGGCCATCTGTATGTCTTCTTTGGAAAAATGTCTATTCATCTCTTCTGCCCATTTTTAAATTGGATTATTTGGTTTGGGTGTTGACTTGTACACCTCTTTAGATATTTTGGATACTAACCACTTGTCAGATATGTCTTTTGCAAGTATCTTTTCCCATTCCATAAGTTGCCTTTTAGTTTTATTAATTGTTTCCTTCACTGCGTGAAAGTTTTTTATTTTGATGTAGTTCCAGTAGTTTATTTTTGTTTTGTTTCACTTGCCTCTGGAGACCTTTCTAGAAAAAGTTGCTAGAGCTAATGTCAGAGAAGTTACTGACTGTATTTTCTTCTATGATTTTTATGGTTTCAGGCCTCACATTCAGATCTTTAATTCGTTTTGAATTTATTTTTGTGTATGGTGTAGGAAAGTGATCCATTTCTTTCTTTTGAATGTTGCTGTCCAGTTTTCCCAACACCATTTGTTTAAGAGACAGTCTTTTTCCCATTGGATATTCTTTTCTGCTTTGTTGAAGATTAAATGACCTTATAACTGTGGGTTTATTTCTAGGTTTTCTATTATATTCCATTGATCTGTATATTGATTTTTTTAAAGACGGAAGAGTTAAGATGGCAGAGAAGTAAGGGGAACCTGGGATTTCCTTGTCCCTCAAACACACCTGTGTTGAGGTCAGATCATTTAGAACACTCAGGAAATTGATTTGTGGAGATGCAGAAGGGTCTCCACAGTTGGAGGGGGACGGCATGGCAATTGTTAGGTGTGTGGAAGAGAGAAAAATTAGGGGAAAGTATAATAACTGTGCTGTGGAAGGAAGGGAACCCTTTTCCCTGGAGAGACAAAAGGGAGAGAAAGAAAGAGGAATTGAAAGAGTGCAGCATTGGGTTCAAACAAGAGGAAAGCCTCTTGGGACCTGGACTGGGGAGCAAGAGATAATGGGTATTGTGGGTATTTGTTTGTTTGTTTGTTTGCAAAGAACGTGTGGTCCTCAAACTCTGAGGTTTTAGAAGTGCAAGACTTTCTACAAAACAGAGCTGTGGTGTCAGCTCCTGGGAAGAAGGAGGATATGGCCCTAGAGTGCATAGTGTAGTGTAGGGATCTCCTGAGTCCCACTGGGAGACAGCATTACCTTTCCTGGAGTACTTTTGAAAAGGGTATAATACCTCTCCAAGGAAGAAAGGCCCATTTTCCAGCTAAGGGCCTTTCATTGGCAGGGGACAGAGGCACTCACAGAGGGCAGATAACCTGGTTCCTGCTTTTAGCAGTGCTATGTTACAGATTCCAAGCACTGCACAGACATGGGACTGTTTTTCTGGGACAAAGGACATCAGACACAGCACTGGAGAGGGTTCATTCAGGAGCAGAGGGACAGGTCTGTGTGGTGCCAAGTCCTTTGAAATTTTGGGTTTTGAATCCCAACCAGGTGCCAAAGGAAAAACGCAGGAGAGCTGTGGTACAGGGCACGTTGACTGCCCTTGTTATTCTGTGAGGGTTTCCTGAACAGTGAAGTTGTGAGGTCTCCTGTCTGGGGACAAGAGAGTGGGGTAGCACCATTTCCTCCCTCAACACCAACATGGTGGGACTTCAGAGAGCAAAAACAGCAGACTCCAGTGGAGGCGGGATCACTTGCATCAAACCCCATTCCCCTGTGCGTGCAACTATTTATTTCCTGGGGCAGGACGGCAGACTCTGAGTCATCACGGAGGGCCTCTCCTCCAGAAGACCAGCACAGGCAGCACTCCACATGCACCAAGTATATGGAAAATAGAGTGCTTCAAAGCACTCTAAAGCAGTTCAGGTGGAAATAGAATGAGGTTTACTTTTTTTCTTCTTTTTTTCCCCCTTTGGAATCATGCTTATAATTTTTTATTTGTTTATTTGTTTGTTTTTCTTCCTTTTATCTTTTTTTGGGGGTCGGGCTTCTTTTTTCTTTTTTTTTTTATTTTTCTTTAGAATCAGACATATAGTTTTTTGATTATCTCCTTGGTTATTTTTATTTCATTTCCTTCTCTCTCTCTCTCTCTCTTTCTCTGGATTACACTTTTTTTTACCTTTTTTCCCCAGACTTATTTTAACAAACAAATCAAAGCATACCTAGTTAAATGTCCAAACACTCCCCACTGCAAGCAATGAAGAACTCTGCAGAGGACTGAGCAGTGGGAAAGAACAGCCAAATGCAACAGCAGGATGCGTACAGCATACATTGGAAACACTTCCTGAAGTGCCAGGCCCTGGAAAGTGTATGACTCCTTCTTAATATAAGATTACATTCAGGTGCAGGAAGCATAACAAGCGTTAAAAACACACAAAAGACAGAAAGATAGCCAGAATGACAAGACAGAGGTATTATCCCCAAAAGAAAGGTCAAGAAGAAATCACAACCGGGGACTTGCTCAAAACAGATGTAAGCAATATATCTGTACAGGAATGTAGAACAACTGTCATAAGACTATTAGCTGGGCTTGAAAAAAGCATAGAATACACCAGAGAAACCCTTGCTGCAGAGATCAAAATCTAAAAACTAGTCAGGCTGAAATGTAAAAAATGCTATAAATGAGATGCAAAACCGACTGGATATAGTTACAATTAGGATTGAAGAAGCAGAGGAGAGAATAGGTGATATTGAAGATAACATTACCGAAAATAATAAAACTGAAAAAAAAAGGGAGAAAGTAGCTATTACATCATGAAGAGAGACTTAAGGAGCTCAGGAATTCCATAAAGCAAAGTAACATCCATATCATAGAAGTCTCAGAAGAACAGTGGGAAAACGGAGCAGAAGGTTTATTTGAACAAATTATAGCTGATGACTTCCCTAATCTGGGGAAGGAAACAAGCATTCAAGTCCAAGAGACATATCAACAAAATCAACAAAATCAACAAAATGGGTCAAAATCATGACATATCATAGTGAATGTGCAAAATTCAAAGATAAAGAGAGATTTCTGAAAGTAGCTAAGGATAAAAGGTCCTTAACCTACAAGGGTAGACACAAGGTTAGCAGCAGACCTGTCCACTGATACTTGGAAGGTCAGAAGGGATTGTCAGGGACTATTCAACATAGTGAATGGGAAAAATATTCAGCCAATAATTGTTTATCCAGTAAGACTATCATTCAGAATGGAAGGAGAGATAAAGAGTTTCCCAGACAAACAAAAATTAAAGGAGCTCATGGAAACTAAACCAGCCCTACAAGAAATTTTAAGGGGGACACTTTTAGTGGAAAAAAAAAATAACCAAAGCAACAAAGACTGGAAAGGACCAGAGCACATCAACAGAAACACCAACTCTACAGGTAACACAACAGCACTAAATTCATACATTTCAATAATCACTCTGAATGTAAATGGACTAAATTATTCAATTAAAAGACATAGGGTACAAGAATGGAATTTTAAAAAATCCATCTAAATGCTACCTTTAGACCTAAAGACAGCTGCACATTGAAAGTAAGGGGATGGAGAAACATCTGTCATGCTAATGGACATCAAAAGAAAGCCAGAGAAACCATACGTTTATCACACAAGCTAGATTTTAAAACAAAGACTCTAATGAGAGATTAAAGGGCATTATAACATAATTAGGGAGTTTATCCATCAAGATGATCTAGCAATTATAAATATTTATGCCCCCAACTTGTTATCCATAAATATACAAATCAATAATAAAAATAGAGAAACTCACTGATAATAGCACAATAATAGTAGGGGACTTTAAATACCCCACTTACAACAATGGACAGATCACCTAAGCAGAAAATCAACAAAGAAACAATGGTTTTGAATGAAACACTGGACCAGATGGACTTCACAGATATATTCCAAACATTTCATCCTAAAGGAGAAGAATACATTTTTCTCAAGTGTACATGAAACATTCACTAGAATAAATCACATACTGGGTCACAAATCAACCCTCAACAAGTACAAAAAGATCAAGATCATACCATGCATATTTTCAGATCACAGTGCTATGAAACTTGAAGTCAATCACAGGAAAAAAATTGGAAAACCCTCAAATAAATGGAAGTTAAAGAACATTCTACTAAAGAATGAATGGGTAAACCAGTAAATAAAAGAAGAAATTAAAAAAAAATACATGGAAGCAAATGGAAATGAAAACAAGAGTCCAAAACCTTTGGGATGTAACAAAGTTAGTGCTAAGAAGGAAGTATATTGCAATTCAAGCCTATCTCAAGAAGCAAGATAGGTCCCAAATACACAATATAACCTTACACCTAAAAGAGCTGGAAAAGGAATAGCAAATAAAGCCTAAAGCCAGCAGAAGAAGAGAAATAATAAAGATTAGAACAGAAGTAAATAATATAGAAACAGCAACAACAAAAATCAATAGAACAGATCAACAGAACTAAGGTCTGGTTCTTTTAAAGAATAAGCAACATTGATAAACCACTAGTCAGACATATCAAAAAGAACAGAGAAAGGAGCCAAATAGATAAAGTCACAAATGAAAGTGGAAATATCACAACCAGCACCACAAAAAATAAAATATAAGGGAAAGTATGAAAAATTATATGCCAACAAACCGGACAATCTGGAAGAAATGGACAAATTCCTAGAAACTCATGCACTACCAAAATTGAAATGGGAAGAAATGGAAAATTTGAACAGAGCCACAAACAGCAAAGAAACTGAATCAGTAATCAAAAATCTCCCAATAAACAAGAGTCCTGGGCCAGATGGCTTTCCAGGTGCACTCTACCAGATATTTAAAGAAGAGTTAATACCTATTCATCTCAAACTGTTCCTAAAAATAGAAATGAAGGTTAACTTTCAAACTCATTCTATAAGACCAGCATTACCTTATTTCAAAACCAGACAAAGAACCCAGTAAAAAGGAGAATTATAGGCCAATATCCATGATGAACATAGATGCAAAAATTCTCAACAAGATACTAGCAAATCGAATTCAACAGTACATTAAAAGGATTATTTACCATGATCAAGTTGGATTTATTCCTGGGCTGCAGGGCTGGTTGATATTTGTAATTAAATCAATGTGATACATCACATTAGTAAAAGAAAGGATAAGAACCTTATGATCTTGTCAATAAATGCAGAAAAGACATTTGACAAAATACAGTATCCATTCTTGTTTAAAAATATTTTAACACTTATTTATTATTGAGAGACAGAGCATGAGCATGGGAGGGGCAGAGAGAGAGGGAGACACAGAATCTGAAGCAGGCTCCAGGCTCCAAGCTGTCAGCATAGAGCCCAACATGGGGCTCGAACTCACAAACCACGAGATCATGACCTGAGCTGAAGTTGGCCACTTAACCGACTGAGCCACCCAGGCACCCCTGCAGTATCCATTCTTGATAAAACTCCTCAACAAAGTAGGGATAGATGGAACATACCTAAACATCATAAATGGCATACATGAAATACCCACAGCTACTATCATCCTCAGTGGGGAAAAGCTAAGAGCCTTTTCCCTACAATCAGTAGCAAGACAAGGATGTCCACTCTCCCTATTACTATTTAACATAGTATTGCAAGTCTTAGCCTCAGCAATCAGACAACAAAATGAAATGAAGGGCATACAAATCAGCAAGGAAGAAGTAAAGCTTTCACAATTTGTAGATGACATGATAAAAAAAAAAAACCCCAAGACTCCACCCAAAAATTGCTAGAACTAATACATGAATTCAGCAAAGTTGCAAGATATAAAATCAATGTGCAGAAATTGGTTGCATTTCTACACCAATAATGAAGCAGCAGAAAAAGAAATCAAAGAATCAATCCCATTTGTAATTGCACCAAAACCCATAAGATACCTAGGAATACACCTAACTAAAGAGGTAAAAGATCTTCACTCTAAAATCTTTAGAACACTTAATTAAAGAAATTGAAAAGGACACATAGAAATGGAAAAACATTCCATGCTCATGGATTAGAAGAACAAACATTGTTAAACTTTGCTAACCAAAGCAATCTACACATTTAATGCAATCTCTATCAAAAGGCCACCAGCATTTTTCACAGAGCTAGAACAAAAATCCTAAGATTTGTTTGGAACCACAAAAGACCTCAAATATACAAAGCAATCCTGAAAAAGAAAAACAAAACTGGAGGCATCACAATTCCAGTTTTCAAACTATATTACAATCTGGTAGTCATTAAGACAGTATAGTACTGGCACAAAAACAGATACATAGATCAGTGGAACAGAATAGAAAACCCAGAAATGGACCCACAATTATCAACTCATTTTTAACAAAGAATATCCAATCGAAAAAAGACAATCTCTTCAACAAATGGTGTTGAGAAAAGTAGACAACAACTTCCAGAAAAATGAAATTGGATCACTTTCTTACACCGGACACAAAAATAAATTCAAACTGGATGAAAGACCTATGTGTGAGAAAGGAAACCATCAAAATCCTAGAGAACACAGGCCCAACCTCTTCGACCTCGGCCAGAAGAACTTCTTACTAGAAAAGTTGCCAAAGGCAAGAGAAACAAAAGCAACTATGAACTATTGGGACTTCATCAAGATAAAAAGCTTCTACACAGCAAAGGACACATTAAACAAAACTAAAAAAGCAGCCTAAGGAATGGGAGAAGATATTTGCAAATGACTTATCTGTTAGAGTTAGTATCCAAAATCTATAAAGACATTATCAAACTCAACACCCCAAAACTAATAAACCAGTTAGGAAATGGGCAAAAGATATGAATAGACATTTTTGCAAAGAAGATCCAGATGGCTAACAGACATGAAAAGATGCTCAACATCAGTCACCATCAGGGAAATACAAATCAAACCATCATGAGATACCACTTCATACCTCTCAGAATGGCTAAAAATAACAACACAAGAAAAAATAGGTGTTGGCAAGGATGCGGAAAAAGGGGAACTTTTTTGCACTATTGGTGGGAATGCACACTGGTGCAGTCACTATGGAGAACAGTATGGAGATTATTCAAAAAACTAAAAATAGAACTACCCTATCATCCAGCAGTTGCACTATTCAGTGTTTACACAAAGAAAACAAAAATACGGATTCTAAGGGGTACATGTATCCCAATGTTTATAGCAGCATTGTCAGCAATAGCCAAACTATGGGGAGAACCCAAATGCCCATCGACTGATGAATGGATAAAGAAGATGTGGTATATATATATGTATATATATATACATATATATATATATATATATATATATGTATATATATATACATATATATATATACACACACACACACACACACATACACACACACTTATACATATATATCCATATTCAGCTATACAATAGAATATTACTCAGCCATCAAAAGGAATGAAGTCATGCCATTTGCAATGACTTGGCTGGAGCTAGAATGTATTATGCTAAGCAAAATCAATCAATCAGAGAAAGACAAATACCATATGATTTCACTCATATATGGAATTTAAGAAACAAAACAAATAAACATATGGGAAGGGAGGGTGGAAAGAGAAGAGACGGAAATGAACCACAAGAGACTCTTAACAATAGAGAAGATACCAAGGATTGATGGAGGGAAGAGGGTGGGGGATGCGTTAGATGGGTGATCGGTATTAAGGAGGACATTTATGATGAGCACTAGATGTGGTATGTAAGTGATGAATCACTGAATTCTACTCCTGAAACCAATATTGTATATTAAATAACTAAAATTTAAATTAAAAGAACAACAATAAAGAAAAAGACAGAAGGAGCTTTTACTATATTTACATCCAACAGAACTTCACGAAGAACAATCCTTATTGCACAATCAGGTCCCTTGGTGGGCGAGGCATTTCACGTGGTGGAGTGGATTGGAAGGATTAGGACTGTATGGGGCATCAGTTCTTCCTGAAGGTAGCTTGGGGCTCCTCTAGCTCCCCCGCCCCCAACTTCCACGAGTTTATCTGTGTTTTTGTGTCAGTACCATACTGTTTTGATTATTACTACAGCTTTATAATATAACTTGAAGTTCAGAATTGTGATGCCTCCAGTTTTGCTTTTCTCTTTGAAGGTTGCTTTGGCCATTCAGGGTCTTTGTGGTTCCATGCAAATTTCAGGATGGTTTGTTCTACTTCTGTGAAAAATACTCTGGTATTAATAGGAATTGCATTAAATATGTAGATTGCTTTGGGTAGTGCAGACATTTTAAATGTTTGGTAGAATTCACCTGTGAAGCCATCTGGTCCTGGACTTCTGTTTGTTGGGATTTTTTTTTTTTTTATTACTGTTTCAGTGTCTTTGGCAGTTTAAATTTTGGTCTGTTCAAATTTTCTATTTCTTACTGTTTCAGTTTTGAAAGTTCATATGTTTCTATGAATTTATCCATTTCTTCTAGTTTGTCCAATTTGTTGGCATTTAGTTTTTCAGAATACTCCTTATAATTAATTGTTTGTATTTCTGTCATTTTGATTGCTATTTCTTTTCTCTCATTGCGATTTTATTTATTTGCTTTGTTTCTCTTTTTTTCTTGAGAAGTCTGACTAGAGGTTTACTGATTTTATTGATTTTTTCAAAGAACAAGTTCCTGGTTTTATTGATTTGTTGTATTGATTTTTTAGTTTCTATATCTTTTATTTCTGCTCTAATCTTTATTATTTCCTTCTTTCTGCTTGTTTTGGGTTTTGTTTGTTGTTCATGCTCTATCTCCTTTTGGTGTGAGATTCAGTTGTTTATTTGAGATGTTTCTTGCTTCCTGAGGTAGGCCTGTACTGCTATTACTTCCCTCTTAGGACCACTTTTGCTGCATTCCAAAGGTTTTGGACCACTGTGCTTTTATTTTCATTTGTTTCCATGTATTTTTTAATTTTTTTCTTTATTTCTTGGTTGATTGATTTATTGTTTAGTAACATGTTATTTAGCTTCCATGTATTTGTAGTCTTAACAGATTTATTTCTTGATTTCTAGTTTCATAGCATTGTGATCAGAAAAGGTACAGAGTAGGACTTTGATCTTCTAGAATTTGTTGATGCTTCTTTTGTGGCCTAATATGTGATCTGGAGAATGTTGCATGTGCACTTGAAAGGAATGTGTATTCTGCTGTTTTAGGATGGACTGTTCTGAATATATGTTAAATCCATCTGGCCCAGTATGCAATTCAGTCATTGTTTCCTTGTTGATTTTCTGTTTAGATGATCTGCCCATTGATATAAGTGGGTGTTAACATCCCACACTGTTATGGTATTATTATCAATTAGTTCCTTCATGTTTGCTATTAGCCTTATTATGTATTTGGGTATTTCCATGTTGGGTGCATAAATACTTGCAATTGTTAGATATTCTTGCTGGATTGTCCCCTTTATTATGATATAGTGTCTTTCTTCACCTCTTGTTACATTCTTGGTTTCAAAATCTAGTTTGTCTGATATAAGTATTGCTACTCTGGATTTCTTTTGATATCTATTTGCATGGTAAATGTTTCTCCATCCCCTCCTTTCAATCTGCAGGTGTCCTTAGGTCTGAAATGAGTCAGTCAACTGTAGGCAGCATATCGATGGATCTTGTTTTTTGTTTTGATTTGTTTTGTTTGTTTAATCTATTGTGTTACTCTATACCTTTTGATTGGAGCATTTATTCCATCAACATTCAAAATATTATTGATAGATATGTATTTATTGCCATTTTATGACTTGTTATGTGGTTGTTTCTAAAGATTTTCTCCAATCCTGTGTTGTCTTTCTCTCTTTCAGGGTTTACTGGTTTTCTTTAGTGATATATCTGCATTTATTTATCTTTATTTTTCTCATATTTGTTAGTGGTTTTTCATTTGTGTTTACCATTAGGTGTGTGTATATCATCTTCTGCTTACAGCAGTCTGTATTAAGTTGATAGTCATGTAGGTTTGAACCCATTCTTTTCTCCTCTCCTCCCCACGTTTTAAGTATATGGTATCATATTTTACATCCTTTTTTTTGTGAGTTCCCTGACATATTTTTTATAGAAAAAAATATTTTTACTATTTTTGTGTTTCCTAGTTTCATACTGTCATGTTTGGCTTTTTTTTTTTTCATCCAAAAATTCCCTTTTAATATTTCTTGCAGGGCTGGTTTAGTGGTCATGAACTCCTTCAGTTTTTGCTTGTCTGGAAACTCTTTACCTCTCCTATTCTGAATGATAGCTTTGCTAGATAGAATATTCTTGACTGCAGATTTTTGCCATTCAGAACTTTGAATATATGATGCCACTCCCTCTGGCTTGGAAAATTTCTGCTAAAAAATCCCCTGATATCCTACTGGGATTTCCCTTGTATAGTACTATCTTCTTACGTCTTTCTGCTCTTAAAGTTTTTTTCTTTGTTGCTATATTTTGCCAATTTAATTGCAAAATGTCTTGATGTGTATCTGCTTTTGTTGATTTTGATGGAGATTCTCTGTGCCTCCTGGATCCAGATGTCTGTTTCCTTCTCCAAATTAGGGAAGTTTTCAGCTATTATTTCTTCAAATAAAATTTCTGCCACCTTTTCTTTCTCTTTTTCTTCTGTGATTCCTATCAAATGTTATTACATTTGATGCAGTCACTGACTTCCTAAAAGCTACTCTCTTCAGTTTCACTTGATCACTTTTCGGAGGGGAAGATGGTGGCGTAGGAGGATGCTGGGCTCACCGCGTGTCCTGCCGATCACTTAGATTCCACCTACACCTGCCTAAATAACCCAGAAAACTGCCAGAAGACTAGAAGAACGGATTCTCTGGAGCCAAACACAGACGAGAGGCTCACGGAAGAGGGTAGGAAGGACGGAGAGGTGGTGTGTACTACACGGACTGGTGGGAGGGAGCCGGGGCAGAGGGGCAGCCCGCGGGCCAAGCAGAGACCCCGAGTCTGGCTTGCAAAAGCAGAGAGGCTGGAAGGAGTGTGTTCAGACAGTGAGCAGGACTTAACATCTTGAAGGTTATAAGTTAACAGCTCTGCTCAGAGAGCGGGAAGGCTGGAGGACAACGGGAGGGAGAGTTGTTGAGGCCTGGGATGACAGAGCTCAGCTTGGCAGGGAACAAAGGCACTCTCCAGCGCCATCTCCCTCACGCATCCCCCAGCCAAAATCCCAAAGGGAACCAGTTCCTGCCAGGGAACTTGCTTGCACCGCACAAACACCCAACGCTGTGCTTCTGTGGATCCATCCCTCCGGCGATGGGTCTGACTCCCTCCTGGTGTTGCAGGGCCCCTCCCAAAGCGGATCACCAAGGATAAGTGAGCTGACCCTGCCCCTCCTGTCCCTGTGCACCTTGCCTATCCACTCCAGCTAATACACCAGATCCCCAGCATCACAAGCCTGGCAGTGTGCAAGTAGCCCAGATGGGCCACGCCAACCCACAGTGAATCCCGCCCCTAGGAGAGGGGAAGAGAAGGTACACACCAGTCTGATTGTGGCCCCAGCGGTGGGCTGGGGGCAGACATCAGGTCTGACATCTGTGGCCCCACCCACCAATGCAAGTTATTCAAGACAGCACAGGGGAAGTGCCCTGCAGTTCTTTCCAAAATGATGAAATGGAAGAATTCCCCTCAAAAGAATCTCCAGGAAATAACAACAGCTAACGAACTGATCAAAAAGGATTTAAACAATATAACAGAAAGTGAATTGAAAATAATAGTCATAAAATTAATCGCTGGGCTTGAAAACAGTATAAAGGACAGCAGAGAATTTATTGCTACAGAGATCAAGGGACGAAGGAACAGTCAGGAGGAGCTAAAAAATGCTATAAACGAGCTGTAAAATAAAATGGAAATGACCACAGCTCAGATTGAAGAGGCAGAGGAGAGAATAGGTGAACTAGAAGATAAAATTATGGAAAAAGAGGAAGCTGAGAAAAAGAGAGATAAAAAAATCCAGGAGTATGAGGGGAAAATTAGAGAACTAAGTGATGCACTAAAGAGAAATAATCTACGCATAATTGGTATTCCAGAGGAGGTAGAGAGAGGGAAAGGTGCTGAAGGTGTACTTGAAGAAATAATAGCTGAGAACTTCCATGATCTGGGGAAGGAAAAAGGCATTGAAATCCAAGAGGCAAAGAGAACTCCCTTCAGACATAACTTGAATCAATCTTCTGCATGACATATCATAGTGAAACTGGCAAAATACAAGGATAAAGAGAAAATTCTGAAAGCAGCTAGGGATAAACACACTCTAACATATAAGACTCGTGCCGGATCTCTCTACTGAAACTTGGCAGGCCAGAAAGGAATGGCAGGAGATCTTCAATGTGATGAACAGAAAAAATATGTAGCCGAGAATCCTTTATCCAGCAAGTCTGTCATTTAGAATAGAAGGAGAGATAAAGGTGTTCCCAAACAAAAACTGAAGGAATTTGTCTCCACTAAACCAGCCCTACAAGAGATCCTAAGGGGGATTCTGTGAGACAAAGTACCAGAGACATCGCTACAAGTATGAAACCTACAGACATCACAATGACTCTAAACCCATATCTTTCTATAATAACACTGAACGTAAATGTACTAAATGAGCCAACCAAAACACATAGGGTATCAGAATGGATAAAAAAACAAGACCCATCTATTTGCTCTCTACAAGAGACTCATTTTAGACTTGAGGACACCTTCAGATTGAAAGTGAGGGGATGGAGAACTATTTATCATGCTACTGGAAGTCAAAAGAAAGCTGGAGTAGCCATACTTATATCAGACAAACTAGACTTTAAATTAAAGGTTGTAACAAGAGATGAAGAAGGGAATTATATAATAATCACAGGGTCTATCCATCAGGAAGAGCTAACAATTATACATGTCTATGCGCCGAATACAGGAGCCCCCAAATATATAAAACAATTACTCACCAACATAAGCAACCTTATTGATAAGAATGTGGTAATTGCAGGGGACTTTAACACCCCACTTACAAAAATGGGTAGATCATCTAGACACACGGTCAATAAAGAAACAAGGGCCGGGGCACCTGGGTGGCGCAGTCGGTTAAGCGTCCGACTTCAGCCAGGTCACGATCTCGCGGTCTGTGAGTTCGAGCCCCGCGTCAGGCTCTGGGCTGATGGCTCGGAGCCTGGAGCCTGTTTCTGATTCTGTGTCTCCCTCTCTCTCTGCCCCTCCCCGGTTCATGCTCTGTCTCTCTCTGTCCCAAAAATAAATAAAAAACGTTGAAAAAAAAAAAAATTTAAAGAAACAAGGGCCCTGAATGATACATTGGATCAGATGGACTTGACAGATATATTTAGAACTCTGCATCCCAAAGCAGCAGAATATACTTTCTTCTCGAGTGCACATGGAACATTCTCCAAGATAGATCACATACTGAGTCACAAACCAGCCCTTCATAACTATACAAGAATTGAGATCATACCACTTGATTACTTTCCATTGCTCTGTTTTTGAGTCATTACTTGGTTCCTCTGCTTTTCCAAGCCTGCTGTTCATTGCATCAAGCTTTTGTCTAATCTCGTTTATTGCATTCTTAATCTCTGACTGGGTCTTCTTTATGTCTTTATTTATGTCTGATGTCTTCCACTATTTTCTCAAGTCCAGTGAGTATCCTTATGATCACTACTTTAAATTCTGTTTCAGGCATGTTACTCATCTCGGTTTAACCTTGATCTCTGGCTGTGACCTTATACTGTTTTTCATTTGGGATAGACTTCTCTGTCTTCTCTTTTTTTCTATGCCTCTGTGCCTATTTCTCTGTGTTAGGAATGTCAGCTATATCTCCTCTTTGTGAGGGTAATGGCCTTATGTAGAAGATGTCCTATACTACCCTGCTATGTGGTGTCCTCTGTTCCTCAGGGCCTGGTGTTTCTGGGAGTGTCTCCAATGTATGCTGCATGTGTCTGTTCTTTTGTCCTGGCTGCTTTATCCTTCAGACTAGTTGCCTGCAGTGGCTTTCTTTGCCTGCTATGGGCAGTGTTTGATCCCTGGCCTGAATGTGCCATGTTTTAACTAGGTGTGCTCTGGTCTGTTTGTTAATCAACATCTGTCATTGTCATTGGAACTGAAGCTCCACAAATCTTTTGAGTCAAGAGAGGTGGTGTTGGCAGGAGTTTGTGCCTATCTTCTTGGGGAGAGGGGCCACCTCTCTGGTACTGAGGAAAGGCTGTTCCACCAGGGCCTAGGGGAGGCAGGACTTGGTATAAGTAAGGCAGGTAGTTAGTGTTTGCTCTGTTGCCACAGATGGCTTTGCTGATTGCCACAGGTGGCTCTGTGCTTATGCTGAGGTGTCAGGGAGGGAAATAGCACCAGCCGGTTCCTTTGTTCTAGAGGGGTCTCTCTGGGAACACTGTCTCTCTGGGACAGCTCCAAGGTAAGCAAATAACCTCCTCACTGTGTGCCCCAGGTGATCTCTAGATTGCTGTTTCCACACACTGTATGCCTGCTGGTTGTTTGCCTGACTTCTTTCCAAGAGCAACACAATGCCCTCTGGGCTCTATCTGTGCCAAGCCCTTTGACCTTCAGAACTATAGGTTTTAAGCCCTGCTAATTGCCAGAAGTCACAAAACTTGGCCCCTTTTGCTTTCCAAGACAATTGCTGTAGAGAATTGTCCACCCCATCTGCTCTTCAGTGTGTTTGTCTCTTGCTCTTCTTCATGACCTTGGCTCTCTCCTAACCACAGCAACCACAATCCATTTCTCTTCCAAACCAAGTCTCTGCACTTCCCACCTTCTTTGATGTGGCCTCTTCTCTTGTGGGACCCAAGGAATTTAACAAAAATCCCCTACCTCCGAACAAGCAGAGCAAGACTAACTCCATTTTGTGCTACACCCACCGTCTCACGTATAACCCCCACCCTAGTCAAGCCCCTGAGCACACCCTTACTGGAAACCAGCTCATATAGGAATGCGGAACCCCTAACCGCCAAAGAATGTAAACCCTGCCTTTTGCCTGCCAAACTTGCACGCCAATTCTTAAACCCCGTCTTTTGCCCGCCAAACTTGCGTGCCAATTCTGACCAGAGTGATAGGCTAGTTCAAACAATTACTATAGGGTAAATTGTAATTCAATTGGTCACCTGCGTGTGGACTGACATGACTATGCAGCTTTCTGTGTGTTATAATCTCATTGGCCACTGGCCCCTATAAAATTGCTACGCCTCTTAACCTAGGGGTACAAGTCCCTGCTCCACTGTCGGGTATACTTGGGCCCAAGCTTGAACTTGCAAATAAACCCTCGTGTGTTTGCATCGGTATCGGCTCCTTGGTGGTCTCTTGGATTCGAAATCGGGGGCATTACACTCTACCTTCAGTTGTGGAGTTTGTCTTATCAGACTTCAGGTTGCTTTCTGGGACATTTAGGATGATTTGATAGTTATCTTGTTGTATTCATGGGACTTTTCTGTCATGTTCCCCTCCTCTTGTCTACACAATATGTTTTAAAAAATAATAATTCTCAAGCCTCAATGTCTGCTACTCCGGCATATTTACTATCTGGGGCTATTGACACAGGAAAAAGAGCAAACACAAGAAAATTAGCTGCTTTTTTTCTGCCTCTTTTTCTTAAACATAGATGAAATTCCCCTATTAAAGATATCCTGCCTGAACCAGAGAAAAGTAACATTCAAAGATAAGAATTTGAGACTGAGTGAATTCTATACACACAGACTTTGTCAAAATCATTTTCTTCCTTTGGCCTCTCCACATAGTCACTTCCTTACAATCACCTTTCTTTGTTCAATCTAATATAAAAGTAAGTGGGTTTTCCTCTCTTAAACCACCATGACGAGTTTTGGGGGGATAGTGGGGTTCATGGAGTAGGGATCCAGTGACCAAGAAAGAATTTTTGGAGACGTCTTTGGTGCCAAAAGGTGATTTCATTAAAGCATGGGTACAGGACCCATGGACAGAAAGAGCTGCCCTGGGACCATGAGGAAAGACTGGTTGTAAACCATGGAGTTGGGGGAGGTAAAGCCCAGGGGAAGTTTCTAATGAGATTTTCATATGCTAAAGACTCACAGGATACTGGAGGCCTAGCTATTGTCAAGTTAAGATTGTTTTCCCTCTAGCAAAGCATTAACATTAAGACATTAGGGAGTTCCTGGAGAAATGCTGTACTCTGCCAGCCTCAAATATTTGCCAATGGGCTACAGGTTATAAGGAAATTTAATTTTATCTGCCATTTCCTTCTGCCGTTGTTTCCCACATCAAACTATATATTAGAGAGGACTGCAAAAATCTCTAATATTTGCTTTAGAAAATATAGTTGTTATTTTTCTTAAAATATTATTTATGTTACCATGTAATGATTTGTTCCTTTTTATTTTTAAATAAAATAATAAATGTGTTTAAAATAAAAGAAGTGGGTTTTGCCATTTCTTTAGGTCTTCATTCTGTATGAAGCCTCCATGTCATGTAAAACTTTGCATTAAATAAATTTCTATACATTTCTCTTGTTGATCTGTTTTATGGCAATTTAATTTAATTTTCAGGCCCAGGTGGAAAGAATCATAAGAGAGTAAAGGTAAAAGTTTGTTTCCCCTATAGATCTTACTCCTGGGATGTTATATATTAGTTAACTATATCTTATACAGTTCTCTTTTGAACCATAAGGTAAAACTTATCATCTCTATATTCTCTCAACATTTATTATTTATCTGTATGTCTTAGATCATACGCATACAAATGAATTCCCTCCTACTTAGTTAGATATCATTTATGCAACATCATTTTAAGCATACACCAAGTGCAAGATACAGTGTTAACTCACTTATGAGGGGCCATATCTGAATATGGTGAAGTATAAGGGCTTTGGAGTCAGGCACACTTGAGTTCAAACTCCACCTCCTACCAATTACTAGCTGTGAGGATGAATTTTCTAATAAAGCAATTAGTAAATTTACTAATAAAGTGAATTTATAAATTCACTAATAAAGCACAGATTTCCACTCTGTGACTTCTTTTCTCATTCTCTTAACAATCTCTTTTGAAGAGCAGAGGTTTTAAGTTTTGATAAAATCCAATTTATTAACTTGTCCTTATATGGATCATGTTTTTGGTGTCATATCTAAGAAATCTTTGCCTAACCCAAGGTCACAAAAATTTTTTTGTTGTTTACTTCTAGAAGTTTTATTGTGTTGGTTTTATATTTAGGTCTCTGACCCATTTCGAGTTAACTTTTGTGTATAGATTGAATTCAAAAGTTTTGCATATGGCTATCTAATTGTTCCATCATTGTTTGTTAAAAAAGACTATCCTCTCTTCACTGAATCACCTCTGCATATTTGTCAAAAATCAGTTTTGAATATAGGTGAGTCTATTTTTCCCAACCCATGGACAGGGCATATCCCACCATTAAATTAGATCTTCCTTAATTTCCCTCAGTGAAGTTTGAAGTTTTCAATGTATAGATTTTTCACATATTTTATTTAATTTATCCCTAAGAGTTTCATATTTTTGATGCCATTGTAAATAATATATATGTATTTTTAAAGTAGGCTCCACATAGAGCATAGACCCCAAAGTGGGGCTCGAATTCACAATCCTGAGATCAAAAACTGGGCTGCAATCAAGAGTCAAATGCTTAACTAACTGAGCCAACCAGGCACCCTGTAAATAGTATTTTTCTTTTTAAGTTTCAATTTCTTATTGTTTGTTCCTCCTGTATAGAAATACAAATAATTCTTTACTGTAACTCTATGGGTATATAATTCACACATCATAACATTTATCCTTTTAAATGTACAATTTATTGGTTTTTAGTATATTCATAAATTGTACAACCATCACCATAAATATTAAAATATTTCATCACCCAGAAAAGAAACTCATTACCAATCATTCAACGTTCCCCTCTTCAATCAGACTCTAATGACCAGTAATCTAATTTCTATCTTATTGACTTGCTTATTTTGGTTATTTCATCCTCTAATTTATGAGATATCATTCTCATATTTCCCATTAATTATTTAGATATGTTTTCCTTTAGTCACTGACCATACTTATAATAACTGATTTAAAGTCTTAGTTTAATAAGTTCAACATCTGAACATCTTCAAGGACAGTTTTTATTGGTTACTACCCCCTGTCCCCCATGTTCATGTTTTCTGTCTGTGTGCATGTCTTATAATTTTTTGGTGAAAAATGGACATTTTATATAACATGAAGGGGAAATTTTGGAAATCAGATTCATCACTCCTTCCTCTAGTTTATTGTTGTTTGTTCTTGTCATTATTTTTGCTGTTTGTGACTTTCCTGGACTAGTTCTCTTAAATCTGTATTCTTTGTCATATATAGACACTTAAGTCTCTGTTAGGTAGGCTTAGTGGTCACCTAAAATTGGACAGATACATTGAATAAATAAATTTCCAAGCATTTGCTGAGAAGCACTGTGTGTGTGTTGTGTTTATTTTTAATACTGTAGCAAGTGATTTACAATTCTTCCTTAATTCCCCCTTTCTGCTTTCACAAAAGCTGGAGGTCAACCAGAGGTGAGAGATTAAGACCTTCTCAACTTTTTCCTGGTCATGTGTCTGGCCCTGAGCCTATGCATGATCTAGATTTCCTAGGACTATCAGCTTTTCAAAGCTCCCCATAGACATCTTATTCCTCAGATTTTCTTTTCATGTTTTTTTGGTCATCCCCTTATAAGCCCCAACAGAATCATCACCTCACGCCATTGTAATGTTCAGCAATTAACTGATTTTTTCTGGCCAACACCCTACTGATAGAGCTGTCCTCACAGAGCAAGCTCTGAGTCAGCTCAAATAAAGAGAAGCCCTGAAAATAAACCCTTTCAAGGAGCTGCCAGACAAGAGTGACAAACCTTTTGAGGTAAGTCTGTTGGAGAAGTCTAAACTTATTGCTCCCCCTACACTGACAGAGGCTTTTGGTTTTCACTGTAGTTGTGAGAATCTTGGTTTTCAAGGTTATGGACAAGGGAAATGGGGAGGAAAATAGGACAAGTTAAAATACCAAAAGCTCACCATTTTTACAATTCAGATGGCTTTGTTGAATAAATGCTCTTCCAAGTTAATTGGTTAATTGCCAATTGGCCAATTGGCCAATTGGTTAATTGCCAGAGTTGTGGGGGGGTGGGGGGAAGGATTTTGGTTATTCATAATGGCTAGTGTTCTCATTATTATTATGGAGGATCAGACTTTTGGAGGACTTTATCATTCTGGAAGTACTTCCAAAACAATGTTTTTTATATATAGATCTTTCATCTTATAACCTTGCTAAATTCACTTATTAGTACTAGTAGCTTTTTTGTAGATTTAATTGGTCCAAAATGTGGACCAATGAATTTTGGCTTCTGGCAGATCTTATTAAGTGTTCCAGTAAACTGAGAGACAAAAAATTGTGGAAGACATTACCTGGGCTCAAAAGCAAGTACCAGGGTTCCTCTTCTGCTTTCCATCCAACTTATGTGAAATTCACATGGACATTTCCTGTCAGGAAATAAGTATTCCATTGTTTCTGTTTTATGTACAAGTGGCTATGGGAAGCAATCTGAGGTCTTAATGTTCTGGCTAGAAAAGAAATCTCAGAGTCTATCTTGCAGACAACTCTTCCTACAGACATGCAGAGAATGTAAGTTCCATGACTTGGGTTTGGACTTAGAATGTCCACACGATAGCCCGAATCTTTATCCATTTTCTCCATTCTATCATTTGTATGAAAGTCCTGTTTTTTAAGACTTTACAATGATTCTTCCTGGTTAATTTATTAGTCATTAATTCTTAACAGAAGGCATTTTCTTTCAATTTGCTTATAGACATTCATAAGCACTTATGAATTTATTTATGTATTTTTTTTGTGGGGGGAACTCCGGAGGGGAGGATGAGGGGGTCTTGTGGTGACATTGCTGGGGAGATTTCCTAAGCTAAAAAAATCAGTTATTAATATTTATTTGAATCAATTGTCTAATTTTTAGTCATCCAAAGGCCTGAAGGTTAGAGAGGCACAGGGCCAAGTTTTGAATTTGTGATACCCACGTGTGTGTTGACAGAAGAAAACTTTAGACACAGAATTAAAATACAGATCTTTCAATTCACCTTTATATCATAAGGCTTTCCTTGCTCCATTCAAAACTTCAAAAGAACCTATGAGATGAGAACTGCCAGCAAGCTGGAGGAGGGAATAAGTCTCTCTGAGAACAGACAAGACAAAGTAAGACACAGGCTCATGACTGGTCTTTTTGCATGGTATAGCTTGTCTCTTTCCTCAAGGTATCATTGATAGAGGACACGATGGGTCAGGGCTTTGAATATTGAAATCATTATGTAAGCAGCAAACTGATGAAGTTCAATCTGTTTATGTTCAGAACATGCAGCAGTTCACATGCATAATGATATTTAATGGTTCTGATTTTGACAAGATTTATAACTTATTCTTCAAATAGGTAATGAGTGCTGACGATGTATACAAGAGAAAAATGAGGCCTATTCAAACACAATACAGAAAGAATACATGTTTTTCTCCACTATGGATTTATATTAGTAAGACCTGCCTAAGAAGCCCATAAGGCTGAGACTTACAAGCACATATTCTCCCAAAAAGCATCTCATCTTCTAGTCTGTGTTTAGTTTATTTGGTTGTCTGGATATCATATATCTACAGTGAAAGCAGATGAATGTGTCAGATGTTTTTCCCTTTTTACTAGCTGATCAGGATCTTCAGTTCATGGCTGATCGGCCGTCATGTCATAGATGTTAGTCAGCCACATGCAGTGTTTTCAGTCTTTGGAACACAAATCCACACCCACAGAGATCTGGGGCTTTACATCTTTGGGATATTGTTTCCTCACTCAGTAATCAGGGAGTTCAGAGTTCAGGGCTTTAGGCTTCAAAACCACCAGAGACTGAGAGGGCTGTAGATTACTCTCAACTGACATGGCATCCCTGAGACTAGTCTGCGTTTGGATGCACCAAGCCAGTGAAGTCTGTAAGAAGCTCCGTTGGTTTCACAATTAGTTTATCACTCACCTTTTACAGCCAGAAGCCAAGAGCAAAATGGGTATTAGACTGCCCAAAGATTCACTGTATTAAGTACTCAAGTGTCTTAAATGGAGTGAAGAAACTGCAGGTCATAATCTTCCCTTATCTCTACTAGTTTAATTTGTTTCTCTATACAGAATACATTTCATAGATAATTGCCTCTATTCTCTCTCCACAACCATTTTGAAAATACCATGCTTTCTTCTTATAACAGCTGATAAGTTATTAGTAATAAAGAATTCTGCCTTTTCATTCTTAACTAATTTGAAATGCAATATATTTGAATACTTTAACATTCACCCTCAAACTAATCTTCTTCAGAACCATATCCCAGAAAGTCCGAAGTAAATGGAACTTTTTGGTAAATCAGACTTTTTATTTAGGGCAGGACTTAGAGATATTTTAATCTCTTAGGGCATGAAAGAATTTATAAATTATTTTAAACCAATGAAGAGTAGTATTTATGTATTTTGAATGTTAGCAACATCACCTTTACTGGAATGGGGAAAAGAGAATACATTTTGAAAGAAATACAAGAAAATGCATCCACAGTCCCACCAATTGGAGTTAAGCATATTAACTTTTTAGCATATTTATTTGTTTTCCCCCCTCAGGTTACAAAAATGCACGTTATAAATGAACATACAAAAATTTCTTGAAAAATTAGAATGTTACTCCCATTTCCAAGTAAACTTTCATCTTCACCTTCACCTCTGTCATGATCCATATTGATTCAACCTCCAAGTACAGACAATTGCTTTATCAGAATGTTTCTATGCACTTTTATACACACCACACACACACACATACACACACACACACACACACACACACACACACAGAAAGTGTTTTTTTTTTTCTGAGTTTTTTTAAACATAAAATAGTTGTACACTTGATTTATCAGCTTACTTTTGTATTCAACATTATTTTTGAGGGCTCTCTGTATTGGTGAATACAGACAGAATAATTCACTCTTATAACAATTGAATGATAATCCATGGTATTTAATTTCATTATTTCCCTATTGCATTGTGAGGTTACTCTATTTTCTTTTCTGTAATAAAACATATGAAATGTTCACCTTTGTCTCTGTCTCCTTATCCAAATGTATTTCTTTAATCCGGAGACCTGAAAGTAGAATTGATGAGAGATTGGGTATGTACATTTTCACATTTAATACATACAACCAAATTGCTTGCAGAATGGTTGTAATGATTTTTACTCCCATCAGGGAAGTGTTGGAGAATGTGGATTTGTATACTCTCACCAATATTTAACACATTTGGATATTAAAACATTGCCCTTCCAGAAAGATGAAAAATAATTATCATTACTTTATTTTTTAATTTAAACTTAATTTAAATTTTAGTCAGTTAACATACTGCGCAATATTGGTTTTAGGAGTGGAATTCAGTGATTCATCACTTACATACAACACCCAGTACTCATCACAACAGGTGCCCTCCTCGGTCAGGTACCCATCACCCATCCAGCCCATCTCCTACCCAACTCCCTCCATCACTCCTCAGTATGTTCTCTATTGTTAAGAGTCTCTTGCTCATTTCCCTTTCTTCTCTTTCCAACTCCTCTTCCCATATCTTCATCTGATTTGTTTCTTAAATTTCACATATGAATGAAATCATATGGTATATGTCTTTCTCTGATTGACTTATTTAGCTTAGCATAATACATTCTAGCTCCATCCAAGTCATTGCAAATGGCAAGATTTCATTGTTTTTGATGGCTGAGTACATTGTGTGTGTGTGTGTGTGTGTGTGTGTGTGTGTGTGTGTGTGTATAATGGATACCTATAGTTATTTATAGTTAATTTGTATTCCCACCAACAGTGCAAGAGCATTCCCCTTTCTCTGCATCCTCACCCACACCTGTTGTTTCTTTTGTTGTTAATTTTAGCCATTCTGAGAAGTGTGAGGTGATATCTCACCATGGTTTTGATTTGTGTTTCCCTAATGGTGATTGATGTTGAGCATCCTTTTATGTGTCTGTTAGCTATCTGGATGTCTTCTTTGGAAGTGTCTACTTATGTCCTTGGCCCATTTCTTAATTGGGTTATTAGTTTTTTTCGAGTGTTGAGTTTGATATGTACTCATAGATTTTGGGTACTAACCCCTTATCAGATATGTCATTTGCAAATACCTTCTCCCATTCCTTAGGCTGACTTTTAGTTTTGTTGTTTCCTTCACTGCGCAGAAGCTTTTTATCTTGGTGAGGTTCCAAAAATTCATTTTTCCTTTTGTTTCCCTTGCCTCCCGAGACATATCTAGTAAAAAGTTGTTCCAGCCAAGGTCAAAGAGGTAGCTGCCTGTGTTTCTATATCCACTCATCTATTGATGGGCACTTAGGCTGCTTCCATAATTTGGCTATAGCAAATAACATTGCACTAAGCATAGGGGTGCATATATCTTTTCCAATTAGTGTTGCTGTATTCTTTGAGTAAATACTCAGTAGTAGAAATATAGGATCATAGGGTAGTTCTATTTTTGACTTTTTGAAGAAACTCCATACTGTTTTCCACAATGGCTATACCAGTTTGCATTCCCACCAACAGTGCATGAAGGTTCCTTTTTCTCCACATCCTTGTCAATACCTGTTGTTTCTTGTGTTTTGTTTTGTTTTGTTTTGTTTTTTATTTTAGCCATTCTGGCAGGGGTGAGGTGATATCTCATTGTGGTTTTGATTTGCATTTCCCTGGTGATGAGTGATGTTGAACATCTTTTCATGTGTCTGTTGGCCACCTGGATGTCTTCTTTGGAGAAAAGTGTTATACCTTTTTCCCATTTTTAAGTAGATTATTTTTGGTGTTGAGTTGTATAAGTTCTTTATATATTTTGGATACTAACCTTTTTTCAGATATGTCATTTGCAAATATTTTCTCCCATTCCATAAGTTACCTTTTAGTTTTGCTGATTGTTTCCTTTGCTTCCTCCTTGTGCAGAAGCTTTTTATTTTGATGTAGTCCTAATAATTTATGTTGTTTTTGTTTCCTTTGCTTGAGGAGACATATTTAGAAAAATGTTATGGCTGATGTCAAAGAAATTACTGCCTGAGCTCTATTTTAGAATTTTTATGGTTTCAGGTCTCAAATTTAGGTCTTTAACCCATTTTTAATTTATTTTTGTATATGGTGTAAATGGTGCAGTTGCATTCTTTTGCATGCGGCTGTCCAGTTTTGCCAACACCACTTGATGAGGCTTTCTTTTTTCCACTGCAAATTCTTGCCTCTTTTGTGGAAGATTAATTGACCATATAATGGTGGCTTTATTTCTGGGCTCTCTATTCTGTTCTATTGATCTATGTATCTATTTTTGTGCCAGTATCATACTGTTTTGATCACTACATTGATCAAAGTTGTAATATAACTTCAAGTCTGGGATCGTGATTCCTCCTATTTTGTTGTCTTTCAAGATTGCTTTGGCTATTTGGAGTCTTTGTGGTTCCATAAAAAAATTAGGACTATTTTTTCTAGCTCTGTGAAATATATTCTGTTTTTATTTTGATAGTGATTGCATTAAATATGTAGATTGCTTTGGGTAGTTTGACATTTTAACAATATTTGTTTTTGCAATCCATGAGCATGCAATAGCCTTCCATTTGTTTGTATCATCTTCAATTTCTTTCATCAATGTTTTCTAGTTTTCAGAGTTAACATTTTTCACATTCTTGGTTAAGTTTATTCCTAGATATTTTATCATTTTGTGTGTAGTTATAAATGGACTGTTTTCTTACTTTCTTTTTTTAGTGTATTATTTCTTTCATTATAAGTGTATTTTTATTAGTGTATTTATTAGATTTTTATTAGTATATTATTTCTTTTATTATTAGTGTATAGAAATGCAATGGATTTCTGTATATTGATTTTGCATCCTGTGACCTTACTAAATGTATCAGTTTTAACAGGTTTCCTTTCTTTCTTTCTTCCTTCCTTTTCTTTCTTTCTTTCTTTCTTTCTTTCTTTCTTTCTTTCTTTCTTTCTTTCTTCTTTCTGGTTTTCTCTGTAGAGTATCATGTCTTGTGCAGATAGTGAAAGTTTTACTTCTTCCTGACCAATTTGGATTTATTTTATTTCTTTTTTGTTGTCTGATTTCTGTGGCTAGAACTTCCAGTCCTATGTAGAATAAAAGTGGTGAGAGTTGACATCCTTTTCTTATTCTTGACTTTAGGAGAAAAGTTCTGAGGTTTTCCTCATTGAGAATGATGTTCGCTGTGGGCTTTTCATATATGATCTTAATTATGTTGAGATATCCCCACTCTAAATTTGCTTTGTTACGGACTGGAATTTTTTTCATGAATGGATGTTGTATTTTGTCAAATACTTTTTCTGTGTCTATTGAAATGATTGTATGGTTTTATTCATTCTCCTGTTTATGTGATAAATGACATTGATTTGTTAATATTGAAATATCCTTGCATCTCAGCAATAAATTCCACTTGGTCATGGTGAATATTTTTTAATATATTGTTAGATTTAGTTTGCTAATATTTTGTTGAATATTTTTATATCTATGTTCATCAGAGACAAGAGCATGTGTTTCTTTTTTTTGTGGTGTCTTTATTTGGTTTTCATACCAGGGTAATGATGACCTCAGATAATGTATTTGAAAGCTTTATTTCCTTTTCTATTTTTTGGAATAATTTGAGGGAATAGTTATTAACTCTTCTTTGAACATTTGGTAGAATTCACCTGTGAAGACATCTGGTCCTGTACTTTTTTTTTGTTGGGAGTTTTGGATTACTGATTCAATTTCATTGTTGATAATCAATCCATTCAAGTTTTCTATTTTTTCCTGCTTCAGTTTTGGTAGGTTATATGTTTCTAGGAATTTTTCCATTTCTTTCAGGTTATCCAATTTGTGGACATATCATTTTTCTTAATATTTTCTTATAATTCTTTGTATTTCTGTGATGTTGGTTATTTTCCCTCCTTCATTTCATTTTTTTGAAGACAGTACCGTATACTCTATTGATCATACATGACAAGGTAGGAATCCCCAAGCTCCTCCCCTTCCTCAGAGGGTCTACAATATAAACTGTGGAGGTTGGGAGCTTCTCAGTATGTTGGCAGGTGAGTTGAGGCAAGGACTCCCCAGCAACTGAGGGCCTCTGTCTTCCTCTTGCTCTTGCTGAGGCTGGTGGTCCAGGGGGTCTTACTCCTTGGAGGCCATGTGGACCATAAGGTCCACCACTCAGTTGCTGAAGCCAAATTCACTGTGTCAAGGAAATGAGCTTGACACAGTGGTCATTGAGAGCAATGCCAGTCCCAGCATCAAACGTGTAAGAGTGAGTGTTACTGTGAAAGTCTCAGTAGACAACCTGGTCCTCGGTGTAGTCTAGGATGCCCTCGAAGGGGCCCTCTGATGCCTGCTTCACCACTTCCTTGATGTCATTGTATTTGGCAGCTTTCTCCAGGCAGGGGGTCACATCCATGATTGACATGTTGAGGGTGGGTACATGTAAGGCCATGCCAGTCAGTTTCCCACTGAGCTCAGGGATGACCTTGTTTACAGTCTTGACTGTACCAATAGAAGCAGGGATGATGTTCTGGACAGCACATCTATCATTACACAGTTTCCCAGAGGGGGTATCCACAGTCTTCTGGGTGGCAGTGATAGCATGGACTGTGGTCATGAGTCCCTCTATGATGCTGAAGTTTTCATGAATGACCTTGGTCAGAGAGGCCAAGCAGTTGGTGGTGCAGGAGGTATCTTGACAGAGTTGTCAGACTTCTCATGATTCAAAACGATCACAAACATGGGGGCATCAGCAGAAGGAAAAGAGATAATGACCCTCTTGGCTCCACCCTTCAAGTGAGCCCCAGGCTTCTCCATGGTAGTGAAGACCCCAGTGAATTCCACAATATACTCAGCACCAGCATCACACCATTGGATATTTGTGGGATCTTGCCCCTGGAAGATGTAGCTGGGCTTTCCACTGATGAAAGTTTCCTGTTCTTGGCCTTGTCTGTGCTGTGGAATTTGCCGTGGGTGGAATCATAGTGTGGAACATGTAGACCATGTTGCTGAAGTCAAGGAAGGGGTTATTGATTGAAACAATATACACTTTTCCAGTATTAAAAGCAGCCTTGGAACCAGGCCCCTCAATATGGCCAAATCTGTTTACTCGAACCTTCACCATCATGTATCAGGACATGGTTGGCACTGCACCAAAAGATGCACCTATCTGTCAAATGGGAAAGAGCAGAGAGCCTATCCTCTTTTGTTTCTAATTTTGTTTATTTGAGTCCTTTTTTATTTTTATGACTCTGGTTAAAGGTTTATCAATTTTGTTGATCTTTTCAAAGAACCAGCTCCTGGTTTCATTCATCTCTTCTATTTTTAAAATTTTATTTTCTATTTTGTTTATTTCTGTTCTAATATTTATTATTTCTTCCCTTCTGCTGGCTTTGCATTTTGTTCTTCTTTTTTAGCTTCTTTAGGTGTAATGATAGGTTGTTTACTTGAGATTTTTCTTGCTTTTTGAGGTAGCCCTGTATTTCTATATACTTCCCTCTTAGACCAGCCTTTGTTGCATCCCAAAGATTTTGGACTGTTGTGTTTTCATTTTCATTTGTCTCCAAGTGTTTTTTAATTTTTTCTTTGAATTTTTGGTTGACCCATTCATTGTTTAGTAGCATGTCATTTAACCTACATGTATTTATGGTCTTTCTAGATATTTTCTCATGGTTGATTCCTAGTTTCTTAGCGTGGTGATTGGTAAAGATCCATGACATGACTTCAATCTTCTGAAATTGTTGAGTCTTGTTTCATGGCCTAATATGCTGTCTATTATGGAGAATGTTCTATATGCATTTGAAAATAATGTGTATTCTGCCATTTAGGATGGAATGTTCTGAATAGGATGAATAGGACGGACTGCTCTGTTAGATCCGTCTGGTCCAATGTGTCATTCTAAGCCACTGTTACTTTGTTGATTATCTGTTTATCTAAGATCTGTCCATTGATGTAAGTTGGTGTTAAAGTTATTATTGTATTACTATCGATTATATCCTTTATGTATGTTATTAGCTGTTCTACTTTTTGGAGTGCTTCAAGTTGGGTGCGTAAATATTTACAATTGTTAGATCTTCTTGTTGGATTTTTCCCTTTTTGATAATATACTGTCCTTTTTTGTCTCTTTTTACATTGTTGGTTTTAAAATCTAGTTTGTCTAATATAAGTATTGATACTTTGGCTTTTGTTTGACATCTATTTGCACAATAAATGTCTCTCCATTCCCTCACTTTCAATCTGCAGGTGACTTTAGGCCTAAAATGGATCTCTTCTTTTTTTTTTTTTAATTTAAATCCAAGTGAGTTAACATATAGTGTAATAATGATTTTAGGAACAGAATTCAGTGATTCATCACTTACATATAACACTCAGTGCTCATCCCAACAAGGGCCCTCCTTAATACCCACTAACCATTTAGCCCATATCCTACCCAACACCCCTCCAGCAACCTTCAGTTTGTTCTCTGTATTTAAGAGTCTCTTATGGTTTGTCTCCCTCTGTTTTTGTCTTATTTTTGTTTCCCTTTCCCTATGTTATCTCTTTTGCTTCTTAAATTCCATATATGAGTAAACTCATATATTTATCTTTCTCTATTTCACTTAGCATAATACACTCTAGTTCCATCCACATTGTTGCAAATGGCAAGATTTCATTCTTTTTCATTGCCAAGTAGTATCCCATTGTATACATATACCATATCTTCTTTATCCATTTGCTAATCAGTGGACATTTAGGCTCTTTCCATAATTTGGCTATTGAAGATAATGCTACTATAAACATCGGGGTCCATGTGCCCCTTTGAGTCATCATTTTGTATTCTTTGGGTAAATACCTAGTAGTGCAATTGCTGGGTCATGTAGAAGTTCTATTTTTAATTTTTTGAGGAACATTTATACTGTTTTCCAGAGCGACTGCACCAGTTTGCATTCTCACCGGCAGTGTAAAAGGGTTTCCCTTCCTCTGCATCCTTGCCAACATCTGTTGTTTCCTGAGTGTTCATTTTAGCCATTCTGAGAGGTGAGGTGACATTTCATTGTGGTTTTGATTTGTATTTACCTGATGATGAGCGATGTTGAGCAAATTTTCATGTGTCTGTTAGTCATCTGGATGTCTTCTTTGGAGAACTGTCTATTCATGTCTTTTGCCCATTTCTTAACTGGATTATTAGTTTTTTGGGTGTTGAATTTGGTAAGTTCTTTATAGATTTTGGATACCAACCCTTTATCTGATATGCCATTTGCAAATATCTTCTCCCATTCTATCAGTTGCCTTTTAGTTTTGCTGATTGCTTCCTTTGTGTGTAGATTTTTATATTGATGAGGTCCTAATAGTTCATTTTTGTTTTTATATCCCTTGTCTCTGGAGACATGTCAAGTAAGAAGCTGTTGCAGCCAAGGTCAAAGAAGTTGTTGCTTGTTTTGATGGCTCCCTGTCTTATATTTAGGTCTTTCATCCATTTTGAGTTTATTTTCATGTAGGGTATAAGAAAGTGGTCTAGGTTCATCTTCTGAATGTTGCTGTCCAGTTTTCCCAGCACTATTTGCTGAAAAGACTGTCTTTTCCATTGAATGTTCTTTCCTGCTTTCTCAAAGATTAGTTCGCCATACGTTTGTGGGTCCATTTCTGGGTTCTCTATTCTGTTCCAGTGATCTATGTGTCTGTTTTTGTGCCTATACTATACTGTCTTACAGCTTTGTAATACAGCTTGAGGTCTGGAATTGTGATGCCTACAGCTTTGATTTCCATTTTCAACATTACTTTGTCTATTCGGGTCTTTTCTGGTTCCATACAAATTTCAGAATTGTCCTAGCTCTGTGAAGAATGCTTGTATTATTTTGATAGAGATTGCATTGAATATTTAGATTGATTTGGGTAGTATTGACATTTTAACAAGATTTGTTCTTCCAATCCAGGTGCATGGAATGTTTTTCCATTTTTTTATGTCTCCTTCAATTTCTTTCATAAGCTTTTCATAGTTTTCAGTATATAGATCTTTTACCTCTTTGGTTTGATTTATTCCCAGGTATTTTACGGTTTTTGATGCAATTGTGAATGGGATAGATTCTTTTATTTCTCCTTCTGTGGCTTCATTATTGGTGTATAGAAATGCAACCGATTTCTATACATTGATTTTATATCCTACGACTTTGCTGAATTCATGTATCTGTTCTAGCAGATTTTGGGTGTAGTCTTTTGGTTTTCCATGTAGAGTGTGTTGTCTGATTGTTGAGCCTAGGACTTCCAACACTATGTTGAATAACAGTGTTCAGAGTGGACATACTTGTCTTGTTCTTGACCTTAGGGGGTAAGTTCTCAGTTTTTTCCCATTAAGGATGATATTAGCTGTGGGTCTTTCATACATGGCCTTTACCATCTTGAGGTATGCTCCTTCTATCCCTACTTTATTGTGGGTTTTTATTAAGAAAGATGCTGTATTTTGTCAAATGCTTTTCCACATCAATTGATAGATAATGTGGTTCTTATCCTTTCTTTTATAGATGTGATGTATCACATTTATTGATTTGTGAATATTGAACCAGCCCTGCATCCCAGAAATAAATCCCACTTGATCGTGGTGAATAATTCTTATAATGTATTGTTGGATTCAATTGGCTAGTATCCTGTCGAGAATTTTTGTATCCATATTCATCAGGGAAATTAGTCTTTAGTTCTCCTTTTTAGTGGGGTCTTCGGTTTTAGAATCAAGGTGATGCTGGCCTTGTAGAATAAGTTTGGAAGTTTTCCTTCCATTTCTATTTTTTTGAACAACTTCAAAAGAATAGGTGTTAACTCTTCTTTAAATGTTTGGTAAAATTCCCATAGAAAGCCATCTGGTCCTTGACTCTTGTTTGTTGGAAGATTTTTGATTATTGATTAAATTCTTTACTGGTTGTGGGTCTGTTCAAATTTTTTATTTCTTCCTGTTTCAGCTTTGGTTGTTTATACATTTCTAGGAATTTGTCCATTTCTTCCAGATTGCCTAATTTGTTGGCAACTAATTGTTCATAATATTCTTTTATTATTGTGTGTATTTTTGAGGTGTTGTTTAGGATCTCTCCTCTCATTTGTGATTTTATTTATTCAGGCTTTTACTTTTTCTTTTTGATCATTCTGGTAGAGGGTTATCAACATTGTTAATTCTTTAAAAGAACCAGCTCCTGGTTTCATTTGTCTTTTCTACTGTTTTTTGTCTGTTTTTTTTGTTTTGTTTTGTTTTTGTTGTCAGTATCATTGATTTCTGCTCTAATCTTTACTATTTCCCTTTTTCTGTGGTTTGAGCTTCATTTGATGTTCTTTTCCCAGCTCCTTTAAGTATAAGGTTAGGTTATGTACTTGAGACTTTCTCCTTTTTTTAGGAAGGCCTGGATTGCTATATACTTCCCTCTTATGACTATAGTTATTGCATCCCAGAGATTTTGGGCTGTCATGTTATCATTTTTGTTGGTTTCTGTGTACTTTTTAATTTTCTCTTTAATATCTTGGTTAATCTATTAATTATTTAGTAAGATATTCTTTAATCTCCAAGTATTCATGGCCTTTCCAAATTTTTCTTGTTGACTTCAAGTTTTGTAGCACTGTTCTGAAAATATGAATGATATGATTTCAATCGTTTTGTACTTGTTGAGGGCTGACTTGTGCCCCAGTATGTGATATATTCTAGAGAATGTTCCATGTGCACTTGAGAAGAATGTGTACTCTGCTTTAGGATGAAATGTCCTGAGTATATCTGTTAAGTCCATCTGGTCCAGTGTGTCATTCATAGCCATTGTTTCCCTGTTGATTTTCTGTTTACACGATCAGTCCGTGTTTGTAAGTGGGGAGTTGAATTCCTCTATCATTATGGTATTATTATCAATGAGTTTCTGTATGTTTGTGATTGATTTATATATTCGGGTGCTGTCAAGTTGGAGGCGTAAATATTTACATTAGATCTTCTTGGTGGAAGATTATGATATAATGCCCTTCCTCATCTTTTGTCACAGTCTTTGTTTTTTTAATTTTAAATATGAAATTTATTGTCAAATTGGTTTCCATACAACATCCAGTGCTCATCCCAACAAGTGCCCTCCTCAATGCCCATCACCAACCCTTCCCTCCCTCCCACCCGCCCCCCCCTCCCCCCCGCCATCAACCCTCAGTTTGTTCTCAGTTTTTCAGAGTCTCTTATAGTTTGGCTCTCTCCCTCTCTAACTTTTTTTTTCTTCCCCCCCCGCCCCCATGGTCCTCTGTTAAGTTTCTCAGGACCCACATAAGAGTGAAAACAAATGGTATCTGTCTTTCCTTGTATGACTTACTTCACTTAGCATAACACTCTCCAGTTCCATCCACGTTGCTACAAATGGCCAGATTTCATTCTTTCTCATTGCCAAGTAGTATTCCATTGTGTATATAAACAACAATTTCTTTATCCACACATCAGTTGATGGACATTTAGGCTCTTTCCATAATTTGGCTGTTGTTGAAAGTGCTGCTATAAACATTGGGATACAAGTGCCCCTATGCATCAGCACTCCTGTATCCCTTGGGTAAATTCCTAGCAGTGTTATTGCTGGGTCATAGGGTAGGTCTATTTTTAATTTTTTGAGGAACCTCCACGCTGTTTTCCAGAGTGGCTGCACCAGTTTGCATTCCCACCAACAGTGCAAAAGGGTTCCCATTTCTCCACATCCTCTCCAGCATCTATAGTCTCCTGATTTGTTCATTTGAGTCACTTTGATTGGCATGAGGTGGTATCTCAGTGTGGTTTTGATTTGTATTTCCCTGATGAGGAGTGATGTTGAGCATCTTTTCATGTGCCTGTTGGCCATCTGGATGTCTTCTTTAGAGAAGTGTCTATTCATGTTTTCTGCCCATTTCTTCACTGGATTATTTATTTTTTGGGTGTGGAATTTGGTGAGTTCTTTATAGATTTTGGATACTAGCCCTTTGTCTGGTATGTCATTTGCAAATATCTTTTCCCATTCTGTCGGTTGCCTTTTAGTTTTGTGGATTGTTTCCTTTGAGTGAAGAAGCTTTTTATCTTCATGAGGTCCCAATAGTTCATTTTTGCTTTTAATTCTCTTGCCTTTGGATATGTGTCAAGTAAGAAATTGCTGTGGCTGAGGTCAGAGAGGTTTTTTCCTGCTTTCTCCCTTAGGGTTTTAATCGTTTCCTGTCTCACATTCAGGTCCTTTATCCATTTTGAGTTTATTTTTGTGAATGGTGTAAGAAAGTGGTCTAGTTTCATTCTTCTGCATGTTGCTGTCCAGTTCTCCCAGCACCATTTGTTAAAGAGACTGTCTTTTTTTCCAATGGATATTCTTTCCTGCTTTGTCAAAGATTAGTTGGCCATACTTTTGTGGGTCCAATTCTGGAGTCTCTATTCTATTCCATTGGTCTATGTGTCTGTTGTTGTGCCAATACCATGCTGCCTTGATGATTACAGCTTTGCAGTAGAGGCTAAAGTCTGGGATTGTGATGCCTCCTGCTTTGGTCTTCTTCCATATTACTTAGGCTATTCGGGGTCTTTTGTAGTTCCATACAAATTTTAGGATTGCTTGTTCCAGCTTCGAGAATGCTAGTGCAATTTTGAATGGAATTGCATTGAATGTGTAGATAGCTTTGGGTAGTATTGACATTTTAACAATATGTATTCTTCCAATCCACAAGCACAGAATGTTTTTCCATTTCTTTGTATCTTCTTAAATTTCCTTCATAAGCTTTCTATAGTTTTCAGCATATAGATCTTTTACATCTTTGGTTAGATTTATTTCTAGGTATTTTATGATTCTTGGTGCCATTGTGAATGGGATCAGTTTCTTTATTTGTCTTTCTGTTGCTTCATTATTCATGTGTAAGAATGTAACTGATTTCTGTACATCAATTTTGTATCTTGCGACTTTGCTGAATTCATGTATCAGTTCTAGCAGACTTTTGGTGGAGTCTATCGGATTTTCCATGTATAATATCATGTCATCTGCAAAAAGTGAAAGCTTGACTTCATCTTTGCCAATTTTGATGCCTTTGATTTCCTTTTTTGTCTGATTGCTGATGCTATAACTCCAACACTATGTTAAACAACAGCGATGAGGATGGACATCCCTGTCACGTTCCTGATCTCAGGGGGAAAGCTCTCAGTTTTTCCCCATTGAGGATGATATTAGCTGTGGACTTTTCATAAATGGATTTTATGATGTTTAAATGTGTTCCTTCTATCCCGACTTTCTCGAGGGTTTTTGTTAAGAAAGAATACTGAATTTTGTCAAATGCTTTTTCTGCATCTATTGACAGATCATATGGTTCTCATCTTTTCTTTTATTAATGTGATGTATCACATTGATTGATTTGGGAATGTTGAACCAGCCCTGCAGCCCAGGAATGAATCCCACTTAATCATGGTGAATAATTTTTTTTATATGCTGTTGAATTCGATTTACTAGTATCTTATTGAGAATTTTTGCATCCATGAAAAGATGCTCAACATCACTCCTCATCAGGGAAATACAAATCAAAACCACACTGAGATACCACCTCATGCCAATCAGAGTGACTAAAATGAACAGATCAGGAGACTATAGATGCTGGAGAGGATGTGGAGAAATGGGAACCCTCTTGCACTGTTGGTGGGAATGCAAACTGGTGCAGCCACTCTGGAAAACAGCGTGGAGGTTCCTCAAAAAATTAAAAATAGACCTACCCTATGACCCAGCAATAACACTGCTAGGAATTTACCCAAGGGATACAGGAGTGCTGATGCATAGGGGCACTTGTATCCCAATGTTTATAGCAGCACTTTCAACAACAGCCAAATTATGGAAAGAGCCTAAATGTCCATCAACTGATGTGTGGATAAAGAAATTGTTGTTTATATACACAATGGAATACTACTTGGCAATGAGAAAGAATGAAATCTGGCCATTTGTAGCAACGTGGATGGAACTGGAGAGTGTTATGCTAAGTGAAGTAAGTCATACAAGGAAAGACAGATACCATTTGTTTTCACTCTTATGTGGGTCCTGAGAAACTTAACAGAGGACCATGGGGGCGGGGGGGAAAGAAAAAAAAAGTTAGAGAGGGAGAGAGCCAAACTATAAGAGACTCTGAAAAACTGAGAACAAACTGAGGGTTGATGGCGGGGGGGAGGGGGGGGCGGGTGGGAGGGAGGGAAGGGTTGGTGATGGGCACTGAGGAGGGCACCTGTTGGGATGAGCACTGAGTGTTATATGGAAACCAATTTGACAATAAATTTCATATTAATAAATAAATAAATAAAATCTTTGATATACTTATGGCTACTCTGGGTCTCTTTTGACATCCATTAGCCTGATAGATGGTTCTCCCTCCCCTTACTTTCAATCTGCAGATGTCCTTAGGTCTAAAACGAGTCTCTCATAGGCAACATATAGATAGGTCCTGTTTTCTTATCCTTTCTGATACCATATGTCTTTTGATTGGAGAATTTAGTTCATTTACATTCAGAGTGATTATTGAAACATGAATTTAATTCTATTTTATTACCAGTAAAGTTGATGCTTCTGGTAATCATCTCTGGTCCTTTCTAGTCTTTGTTGCTTTTGGTCTCTTCTGTTTTGTTGTCTTTCCTCCATTCAAAGAGTCCCACTTAAAATTTCTTGCAGGGCTTGTTTAGTGGTTACTACCTCTTTTAGTTTTAATTTGTCTGGGAAACTCTTTATATCTCCTTCTATTTTGAATGACAGCCTTTCTGCATAAAGAATTCTTGGCTACATATTTATGTATTTTTTTATTCAGCACGTTGAATGTATCCTGCTGGTCCTTTCTGGCCTGCCAAGTTTCTGTGGACAGATCTGCTATGAACCTGATCTGTCTTACCTTGTATGTTAAGGACTTTTTCCCCTTATTTCTTTCATAATTCTTTCTTTGTGTATTTTGTGAATTTGACTATGATATGTCTTGGTGATGGTTGTTTTTTGTTGAATCTAATGGAAATTCTCTGTTCTTCTTGGACTTCGATGTCTGTGTCCTTCCCCAGATTAGGAAAGTTTTCTGCTATAATGTTCTCACATAAACCTTCCGCCCCTTTTTCTCTCTTCATTTTCTGTGACTCCTATGATTCAGATAGTATTCCTTTTTAATAAGTCACTGAGTTCTCTAAGTCTTGTATCATGATCTGTTTTCTTTGTTCCCGTCTTTATTTCTGCTTCATTATTCTCCATAACTTTATCTTCCATATTGCTGATCCTCTGCTTTGCTTTGTCCATTTTTTTCTTCATGGTGTCAATTTGAGATTACATCTCAGTTATGGCATTTCTAACTTCAGTCTGACTAGATTTTACTTCTTTTATCTCTGCAGAAAGGAATTCTCTGGGGTCTTCTATGCTTTTCAGAAGCCTAGCTAGTATTCTTATATTTGTGGTTTTTTCTTAACTTTTTTTTTCTTTCCCTTCCCTCTTTTCTCTATTCTATCAAGCTTAATTCAACAAGCAAACCAAAACAGACCTAGGATCTACTTTCTTTTATTTGATTTTTTTGTTTTGTTTTTAATTTTTTAATTTTAGTAATTGTTTTCTTCCTCTAATCTACTATTAATTCTCTCCCGTATATTTTCAATTTTCTTTATTGAGTTCTTCATTTCTGATTTTTTTTCTATCTCTTTGTCTTACTGAGGTTCTCCACTCTTATCTCAAGTTCAGTAAGTATATTTATGATCATTAAATTCTTTATCATATTACTTACCTTTGGTTTGTTTAGATGTTTTGCTGTGATTTTGTCTTTTTTTTTCCATTTGAGATATATTCCTTTGTCTCCTCATTTTTGTCTAACCTCTGTGTCTGTCTCTATATATTAGAAAGTCAGCTATATGTCCTGCTCTTGAAAGTAATGGACTTATACAGAAGAGGTCCTGCAGTGCAGTGTCCCCTGTTCACTGGAACCTGGTGCTTCAAGGGTGTCTACTATATGTGTTGCATGCACCCTGCTTTTGTGACTGAGCTGCTTTTTCCATCAGTCCAATTGTCGGCAGTGACTCTCTTTGCAGGGTTTGGTCCCTGTGTTGTAATGGGTCAGTCTGGGGCCTCCTTGGGCTTGAGTTGAGTCAGACTAGCTGTTTGCCAGGGATGCAGTAGCACTTAACTACAGGGCATTTCCCAGTGTCCCTTGAGAAGCTTTCTTTGTTGGGTGAGACTTGCAGTCAGATCACCTGTCCTTCCCCATCCCACTGCTGCAGCCACAGTTGGACTGGTTTGTGTGGTTATCTTCTCCTGTCCCTGCGACAGGAATCACTTTGGAGTGGTGTTGGTCCCTGTTGGGGCTGCTTGCACACTGCCAACCTTGTGGTGCTGCTTTGAATGGGCTCCAGCCAAGTGCATATTGGAGGAAGTAGGTCTAAAGGAGAATGTAGGAGTGTGGCATCTTGTGTTAGCAAGGTTTGTTCAGGTCTGGTGTGGGAGGGGAGCTGGAGCTGAGGCCTGGCTGGAGGGGGTGTGTCCACAGGAGAATGCTAAGATGGGGCAGTATTGTAGGTAGTGAGTGTTGGCACTTTGTTCCACAAGTGTTCATCTGTTTAGGCTGGGGGGCCAGGGAGGGAAATGAGAACTAGCTCTTTTGTTCCTGTAGAACAAAATCTCCCAAAGATCCCTGACCTCTTAGCACAGGCTCTAAGATTAGTAAAGAAATCTCCCGCACCCCATATGCCCCAGGTTTTTTTCAAACTGCTGATTTTATGCTGTATCTCTTTGGGTGTTTGTTATGCTGTCTCTTGGCAAGGACTCAATTTCCTTTCACCCTTCTGGTTCTCCCATTCCTGAGTCTGCTATTTTTAAAGTTCAAGGTGTTAAAGTCTGCTGATTGTAAGAACTTGTAAAATTATGCCCCTCTGATTTTCAAAGCCCAATGTTATAGGGATCCTCCATGCCTGGAGTGGCTGGCATGAGGGTCTTTTTTACCTTCTCTGCTCCCACGGCATATCTCCATCCCAGGGAATGTTCTACAGATTCATTTAGCTTCTCAACCACATCTCCACCCTCCTTACCCTCTTTAATGTGGCCTTTTCTCTACATTTAGCTGTGGAGAGTCTGTTCTGCCAGTATTCTGGTCATTTTCTGAGTTATTTACACTGATGTGTTACCTAGTTGTATCCATGGGATGAGGTGAGCTTAGGGTTCTCCTATCCCACCATCTTCCCCAGAAGTCCAGTTGAATATATAGAATTTTAAAATCATATTTTCACTTTGCTGACTTCTGACATTTCACATTGCCAAAGATAATATAAATCAGACTTCTGTTTCTTTGCCCCCTGGTAACTTTTGGGATATTTTAAAATTCTCTTTTATTAGCGGTGCCTAGGTGGTTCAGTCGATTAGGTGTCCGACTTCAGCTCAGGTCATGATCTCGCAGTTTGTGAGTTTGAGCCCCACATCGGGCTCTGTGCTGACAGCTTGGAGCCTGAAGCAGCTGGAGCCTGCTTCAGATTCTGTGTTTCCCTCTGTCTCTCTCCCCCTCCCCACTCACACTTTGTCTCTCTCTCAAAGATAAATTAAAAATTAAAAAAAATAAAAAAAATTTTCTCTTTCATTAGTATTCTAAAGTTTCACTATGAAACTCTTGGTATGAATTCATATTATCTATCTATCATCTATCTATCTATATATATAACTCTGCCTCCTCTTTTCTCATATTTAAATACTTTATTGCTTTAAAACTTTAAAAATACTTATTTTGAGGTACTCTTCAGATTGACTTTGTCTTTTTCCTTTGGTGTAAATTCTTCCATATTCTGTCATTGACAATGCTTACCTTATAAGCATTTTTATGAACATAGTTTATAAGCTCACATTTCACATATTTCTCCCGTATTTTCTCCCATGGAAAGCCACAGTCTGTTTCATATCTCTGGGTCAGGGTACACTTTATGCTCAGGGAATGCCCTTCTATTTCCTGCCCTGCACATGCTGGTGACATGACAGCACACACCTTTCATGTATGCAGGATGATACTGGACACTATGGCCCTTGGAAATGGCTTAGTTCTCTAGTAACCTTGGGAAGTGTGCCAAGCTATCCCAGTCGCTGCTCATGGCAGAGTGCTGTGTTTCACAGTCTAAGCTCCCTGGAGGTAGTGTTAACTGAGTCTATGGTCATGGAAGTATGAGAGTTTCTGGCCACTGCCCCTGTACTTTCTGTTTAGATCCATGCCTAGCTCTCCAGTGCCAAGTTATTTTAGTTTCTGACAATATTCACTTTGATAATTTTCTTGTTAGAAATGGTTCCCGTTATCACTTTCATAAGCAGCTATGTGTTTTTTAATCTTGAAAATTTAAAAATTATTTCCATTTGGAGTGGAGATTTTAGAATGTGTTTAATCTACCTTCATAAATATTAGATCTTAGTCTAGAGGAAGCTGAAATTCTTTTCAGGCAATCTTGTGCTAGGGCCATTAAGGCTTATTATGGAAAAGAGGTAGAAAGAGGGGCTTTTGTGCCTGAACACTTGAAGAAATTCAGGAAGACCAAAGGTAAGAATAAATCAGGGAAACGGGATGGAGAGTGCACACTGCAAATTGCAGTATGTACCATCATAAAGTTGGTTCCCTTATATATCTGCAGCCCCAAAAGAGCCAGGGCAAATAACTAGGATAAGAACTAGTATGTGGAATTGATTATGTACCTCATTGCTGTGTCACCCCACTGAGTTGGCCTACGGGCAACTCTTTCAGATCCACTTTCCATCTCTTTCTGTAGCCTGTGCATTGCAATCTTACCTGCCAAATGGCCGGTTCTTACTTGACTGGGACTATCACCCAGCCTGGACCTGAGAGCTCACATGACAAACACCACAGCCCTATATCATGGAATCAAGAGGTTTCAGAGTGTTTAAGACCTTTCATGACAAATAATTCAGTCTCCCTATACTTCATATCCACTTCTCTGGTCCAGGAAACCTCTGGAAATGTAGTGTATGGGGAAGGAGAAGTTCCTCTATTTGTACTTTGGGGCCAAAAGTCATCCTGCACTGAGAAAGATGGATGATTTTACCCCTGATATCTTATTACTACCATCTTCTCTCCCTTGCACTTCTAGCTCACACTAGCTAGGTTCCTAGAAGAGTTTCTGTCACACACACAGGTGAGACCACAACTGCTTTCTAACAAGTCCTATTCCTATTTTCCAGAGATGCAGTTTCCAGTTTCATTTGTTCAGGATGCAGTCTCCTTGACTTAGCCAAGTTTCATTTTTTGGTCGCTCTTTTGGTCCTGATGCTTTATTGACTCCATATGGTTGGTAACCAACCTACCATCACACCTAACGTCTCTCCATGTCTTTCCTCTGGTCTCTGGTATTCTGATTCACCACTTGGCTTTGGCCCTCTGCACGTCAAACCAAATGATTCCACTTGGGCTAGGAGTGGTGTTTGAACATGTATTTTATCTTTTTAGAAAAATGACCTTTTGGAGGAAAAGAAAGGGAAAAGAGTAAAGTACATATTATTTTTGACTTCTATTTATGTGCCTAATTCTGCACTTGATAGTTTAGATATGTTGTCTCAATCCTTTCAATCAATACTGGAATTAGATGTTACTAACCTTTAAAAAGATAACAAACACCAATTCATTTGATTTCCAAACAAGTTGAAATGATTAAAGTGTCATAACTTAATAAAGACATCAAGATTTAGTAATCAGTTTATTAATCAAGGAGTACTCATGTCTACCCAGGAACTAATGATCTTTGCAAAGATGAAGTTGCAAATGGATTTTCAGCTCCAGGGAAACTTCCCTAGGCATTCAATGGCATATGTAATAGTTTCTGTCTTAATCTGACTTTTGAATAATACATCATTTGGTATTTTTTAAAGGTTAATTTGGTGTACAAAATTCTGAATAAAAAGATACAAAAACATGGTTGCACAACAAAATATGTGGGATACCTGCATGTGACACATGATTTTAGTTCTCTCTCAATTCTTCATGTTCATCAAATTCTTCTCTATTTTCTCAAAATGGCTTACTTCCCGTTGATGTTTTAGAGAGTATTAGAATAAGCAAAGGGTTACTCATAGACAACAGTAAAGCCATTGGCTATTTCAATGTATTCTTTCAAGTACATAATTACCTCTGGTTGATGTTTTAGAGGGTATTAGAATATGCAAAGGGATAGTCATGGACAACATAAAGCCATTGGCTATTTCAATGTGCTCTTTCAAGTATATAATTAAGGACACACAAATCCTATGTGTGGAGACAATCAGTGCATTTACTTGGACTAAATTTATGTTAGTTAGCCAAGACTTGCTTTCCTCACAGACCAAAATTATTCAAAAACCATCATACATGTATAAAGAGAAATGAGCACTCAACAAGGAGAATGGCGGATGCATGGAAGTTCTGAGTAGCAACATGCACTCACATACTTGTAATGAAGAGGGAAAGTTTTTGCCTTCATTTATTTTCCTGGTCCCTGACAGGGGTAGAATTGCTGACCATATTTCACTTACTTTTATTCAAGCAGAAAATCCATTGAAGTTCCACAGGAAACATTGCTGTAGACATTGCAAAGGGAAGAATCAGGTCAATGCAGTTTAGAGGATGAATTAGTTTTGCAATTGAGTGTGGACACTCTGGGCCACTGCTTCAGTGGATAACTTTTTAAATTGCTTTAAGGGAGAAAAAGACTTCTTAAAAACCATTTTAATCATTAGAAACTTGAGAGCTTTTCTTCTATGCTTTATAGATCAAATTGTCCCAGAGTCGGGTGGGAGACAGTTGCCATGTGCTTATTTGAGTGAACTCCAAGAACTCCAACATTTTCTTATATGCTCCTCCTAAAATACACTGTTTTGTATACCGAGCTTTGTCTAAAGTATATTAAATGGAGTCATTAGGTTATTTAAAGATTTTATGTACTTGAACTCAGAAACTGACTCACAGGCTTACTAGGAGCTCCTGACTTGAGGATACTTGCCTGAATATTTTTTTCCTATCATCTGTTGACATTATTACACCTTTCATTTCTGTATAAATTTTTGATTTAAAATTTTCAGTAAGGATGGGCATCCAAGGAATGACAATTTATAAGAGATAGCCTCCAAAAGAACCAATTCTATTTGTGCAAGATTCATTGTCTATTCATTTAATAGGTATTGCTTTCAAATAATGTTTCTTTGAAGTAGCCTTTCAATGTAGGTTCAGTACCATCTGCCCAAGGCTGTCCTGAATGTTTCTAAGAGAGAGCATCTATATATTTATATTTATGTGCACTTTATGTACTCCTTTTAAAAAGTCATAGGATATATAATTAAATCTTTTTTAAAAGTCTTAAAGTAGTTACAGTGTTCCGATTATTGTTCATATGTAAATTTCTCCTATCAAGTGGCTTCCATTTTGTGACAGTTCTAGACACTAGTTCACAGACTTACTACTGATTTCTCACCGATGTTGGTAATTTTTTTTTAGAATTTAAATTTATCTACAATAATTAATAATTACCTTATTTACAATATTACGTTTCTCTTTTTTAAATATCCAGAATCTGCAATGCCTACATGGATGCAAAAGTAAACAAGTTAGGCCCATTTCCCCACTGTGTGACCTTTTGTGTCCCTGACCCAACTTTTTAAAAATTTTTTTAATGTTTATTATTTATTTTTGAGATAGACAGAGCATGAGCAGAGGAGGATTTGAGAGGGAAGAAGACATAGAATCCAAAGCAGGCTCCAGGCCCTGAGCTGTCAGCATAGAGCTGACGTGGGGCTCGAACTCACGAACTGTGAGACCATGACCTGAGCCAAAGTCAGAAGCCACCCAGGTGCCCCTATTCCCGACCCAATTCTTAAAGGGAGTCAGGTTTCTCATTTGGGGCCCATGGATGAATTTCAGAGGGTATTCTGTGAATGCTCCAAAAGTCAGTGGAAATGTTTCCTGTGTGAGAGCGTATGTGGATTTTCATAAATTTTACCAAAAGAAGTTGGGTGGTGCAGTGGATTGGTGCAATAGAGTGGGTTCTGGAGTTGGACTGCCTGAATTTGTATAGCAACTCACTACATGGCTGTGTGACTTTGAACAGGTTACTGAACCTCTCTCTGCTTTAAAATTCTCAAAATTGCAGAAACGGGCTGCTGTGAGGATTAAATGTGAAGATTTTATGGGTATGTAAAGCCCATAGTACTGTGGCTTGGCATTTACTAAGCACACACTAAAGATTAGTAATTACCATTGTGTTCTCAAAAGAATTTGTAACCACCAAAGAGTTAAAAGCCACTGACTTAAGGCATTTTTAGAATTATACTTGAAAGAAAAATACCAGTTTCTGAGTTGGGAAGTCACACTCAAACCTAATTCCCATTAGCCATTAGCCAAACATAGAGATGTGTATTCATAATGAGGCTGAAAGGGCTGGTAAATTGCTCTGAAAATGTGAAAGGCCAGTTTGTGTTGCTCCTGCAGGAGAGAAAAAGAATTTACCCAGTCCTGGCCTAGCCCCCAGATGAAACACTTTCAGTCAGCTCCTGACTCCTATACCATCCAGGGTTGCCTTAAAGCCCTAAAATAAACTTGCAGGGTGATAGCTTAAATTGCAAGTCTACATTTATGGATGTTTTTCAGCATTTTCTTTATCAGCGTGTGGAAGTCAAAATTACAAAAACAAGGAGATTCTGCATCTTTTAATGAAAGATAAAACAACAATATAAACATACACAAATTTACAGAGAAGGGATCAACTTTAATACATTTGGAGTAAAAGGTGTTTCTTATTTAAATATGGTATAAAAATAAATGCAAGAAACATTAACTGAGAATGTATAGACAACAGACAAAGACAAAGCTTGTTTCTGACTGTGAACACGTTGGTGAAATGAAACTTTCTGTGCTAACTTATTGGTTAATAAACGTGAAGCCATATGTATACTTATTGATATATGCTTTTTTTCTTTTACAATTCTTCCAGTTTTTGAGTGAATTTTCAGTGAACTGTGTGTCTAGCAGAAGCTTTAAGAGAAAGAAAAAAAAAAGGTTTACTCCACTTGAACTTGTTAAAAAGGAAACGACACAGATCCAGCTTAGTACAAGGAGAAAGTAAGCAGACAACATTTTGCAGTGGAGGCATTGAGACGGTAGAATCCCTTGGAATGGCAATGCCTGAATGTACACAAAGAGAGAACAATTCAGGTCCTTTGCTCATGCAACATCTTGGCCTAATGTCCTCTGCTCCAGGTAACAACAAAGAGCTACAAAGTATATGCAATGACTCCAGTCTGCTTCCATGCTACAAGATGATCCTTTTAGTAGGACTGAACGAGGCTTGTTAACCTCTTTGACGTGAGAGATTTCCCCTGAGAAAAAAAATATAAAACAAGGGGGAAAAAAAGAGTATGATCACTGAAAACCCGATTAGGAGTAACATTTATTTACTGCAGTTGATTTTAGTGCAAGGGTCAAAATGGAACCCTTTAGATACACCTTAGTTCAACTTCCTTCCTCCCTCCACCAACACATCAAACAAAATGATCCACCCCTCTTCTACCCTCCCACCCCTCTACCCACTTCCTCCCCACTGCAAACAGACTGATGGGTTCACAGCACAGATTAGCAAATAATAAAACATGTTCATAAACGTTTCATCAAGGCTTAGCAATGATGCAACACCTAGATTTGCAACTGGTTCTAAACATGTTACAACAAACCTTAGTAAACTGCTCTGAAAGATAGCAATGTGAATGCATTCTTGTTCAATTGCTGGAATTAGTGTCATGTTTATAAATATCTAGATATGCAGAGTGTACGACTTAATTAAATAAAATTCATTTTTTTGAAGGTGGTAGAAACTCACATTGAGTCTGTCCCCCATCCTATGTGATAATGGAGAAAAAAGTGCCAATTATACATCTACAGATAAAAGTCTATTTGCTTCTGACTTCCAACCATAGACATCTTCTTATCCTTTTCCACCCAATTTCCTCCAACCCCAACCTCAGAAAAATCCCATATATTCTGATTCCACATATGTGTTAATGCCTAGAGTACATATTCATTTTTTTTGAAATCTTGAAAGCCAACACTGTCCCTGTTGATACTAGTACTCTAGAGAGATAAAAAATTTAAATTTCTGATCAAAGTAACAGATTGTCAACTGATAGTTTCTGTTTCATGTTTCATTTTATATGTACTAGTAATGAAAATAAGATGGTCCACTTATTGAAGGAAATTTATATTTCTCAGAGGATAAAATAATAACGGAAAGACAAAAGATTTTTTGAGAAATATAATATTTTAGTAATAAATTACTCATAATAATAGTCTTGATTTACTACTAATATGGATCAGATTTTGATAAAAAGTGGTCTGCTGTTGGGAGACAAATCATCACTCATGGCCATATTTCGGAGAAAAAAAGCAATATGTTTAAGATATGATCAATGATTTCAAAATCAAGCTTTCTTTACACGCTTCACAGTAACTGACAAGGGTCTTGAGGATGACATGAACAGCAGCAATGAAAACCAAGCACCGTTTCCTTTTAATCGGGGAAAAGGGATCAAAACTTAGCTTTCAGCAACTAATAGTAGAAGATAATTTCCCATTGGCTATGCCTTAGTCACTTTATTGGAGGAAAAAAAAATAAAAGAAAAAGTTTGTTAACAAGACACCCTACTTTACATTATATATTGGCCTTATAAACAAAATGTTTGCTCTTTTTGTCTCCACTTCTGTGCTTGTTTTCTTATCCATAAAATGGGGATAATCACAGTACCTACTTAAAAGCTTTCTTCTGAAGAATAATGAAGCTAAATTGCCTAAAACTAGTCTTGGAATATTCTATGTACTAAGTTCATGTTGGCTATTACCTCACTATATTATTGCTGTCATTGTTTTTATTGTTATAGGTTTTCTAATTAGGACACTGAGACCAAAGTCACTATTCTGACTCTAAGAAGGGCATAGAGTTGCTAATGAATTGGAATCTAAAGTTTTACTGCTTTTCCAAACCCGGGCAAATTGATCAAATAATTTTGGAATCTCAAAGCTACCCTTCTATACTTGAAGACCACAACTATTTCCTACATTTACTACTATATTCAATTCTTGTGCTGTTACTATAAGTGTGTACATGAGTTTATATATATATATACATATACATATATATATATATATATATATATATATATATATATTCTGAGGCTGAACAATATATTTTTAAAAACTGCTTACTATCTCTAATGTCATTTGTGGGATGAAGAAAATGTCATATTTATTGAGGCATAAGACTGAATGCTTGCACGGCAGTAGAGGAGGGGAAAGATGCTAATGTAAAATTGTTACTTTTCAAACTACTGATTAGTGCGATTTGTTAAAAACTACTGGGAAGAAGAATGAAATAGTAACACTGAAAGAAATTCATTTGGGACTCATAGAATCATTTTTTATTTGGACTATGAAAACTACGGTTATCTTTGAAAAAATCTAATAAATATTAACATGGCTCTCTTTCTCCAGATTTTTGAAACATCTTTGAAGCTCTTAGTACTTGGGATGGTATGGGCTTCACTAAAAAGGGAGTGAGGTACGACATTAGCTTGAGAGGCTATTGTCCTAGGAGATCATTACAAAACACTCATTCATGGAGCCCCATAGAAAAGTACAGGCCTACAGTCAATCTGGAAGTTTGTGATAATAGCAAAACAGATGAACAGAAATGGGAAACAATCACATGATGAAACACTTTGTTTGATATGAACTTAATGTAATAAGGATATTCATTTTGTGCACTGAGACAACTAAAAGGCAAATCTGGGTACAACATTAAAAAAAAAATTAAATTCCCCACTCTGGGGTCAAAGTAAACAACATGGGTACGCAAGGAGTCATGCAGATTTGAAGATCTGATTTGAATCTGTTGGTAAACCCTGTTCAAATCCTGCCTTGTTCACACACTGGAAAAAAAAAAAAAAAGATAGGCACTATTCTAGTGCAGAAGGAAATATAGTTAATCATTCTATTGGAAAACTTAAATTAAAAATAACACTGATCCTTTCTTGTAGGTAAGAAAGGATGTATTTATGCATCTGCTGTTTTGTAAAAATCCTTTCCAGTGCAGTTCCTTGGAGGCTGTATGGAATCAGCCCTTGCCAATTATCTTTTCATAATTTTTTCAAGTTGAAGAATCTGAGAAATTTTTATAACTAAGTTCTAAAATCTTAATACTGGGAACTGAGGCCTAAAAAACCCTAAACAATTGCAATTTTTACCAAATTGCTTACAATTGAATTCTGTATGAATAACATTTATTTTTAACCAAATGACTACATACGTGTTGTGTCACTTATCCCTTTCTGAAAGATTCTAAAGAATAAGGATTACATTGGAAACAGCAATCCATAGGAAAGACAAAGACAGAAACTCAGAACAAAACAAAACAAAAATTCAAAATCCTATGAGATTTTGTAATATTTAGTTAGTGGGGAAAAAAAAAGAAGCACATAATCAGTTTCAGGACAAAATACACCTCAGATTTTGCTGGCATCTAGGTGAATACTGTATCCACCTAATCTACAAACAATATAGTTGTCACAAAAATTCATATAAACAAGGAAAGTTTTCTGGTGTCTCACAGTAAAACCTCACCTCCATCAAATCAATCCCTCCTTATCTTAAATGCTGCGTAGAGATTTTGTTATAGTTAGGAAAATATGCCCCACACCTCAAAACAAAACAAGCAACCTATGTGTTTGTTCTTAGCTCTTCTAAAGTAACTAACAATATTTAAGAATTTTACATGATTTTAAAAATCTTTCTTGGTCTCAAAGTAGTAACACAAAGTTGACAATAAGGAACTGTGAATCAGTAGACATGAATACGAAAGCCAGGCTCTTAATTCTACTCTGAGAGCCCGAGACACTATGGAGATGGAGGTAACTCTCCATACTCCTTTCCTGCAGACACTAATCCATAAAGGGAGTGCAGAGAAGCTACATATGCTTGGGTGACTAAGCCACTTGTTTTATTACTGTTGTAAAAACACACAGCAGTCTTTCTCAGTCGATAGGACACTCAACAGACCAAGGAGAAATGAAGGGATAGATGTTTAGAAGACAGCCATGAAAGAGCTTAAAGAGAAAAGTAGGGGATTATTAGCATCTTTTGGATTAAAAAAAATAGTTAACCTCTTAACTCACGCATTCCCTTACCATTCCAACTTGTATGTTTCCTGTCATTGCATCCTACTGTCTCCTAAGTGTTGCTCTAGACCCTGGAGTACATTCTAGAATGTCTTGTAGGCTCCAGAGGTCATATTGAGGGATTGAGAACAAGAAAATGCAAGTCTTGCCATTGAGTGCCTGTTGGTGTATGTGACCCAGTTGTCTCACAGAGGCCAGCCCCACCCCTATGTGATAAGGAGCTGACTGCTTGGTGATGATGTGATACTGCTGGGCCAGAGACGGGGTGTGCAATTAGAAACACTGAACTCAAGGATGCTGTTTGGTTTTTTACTCTCACGTTGAAAAATGCCCTTGTTTCACTTAGAAGTACAAATGTCTTTGCCTGAATTCCCAAATACTTCATAACATGGCTACCCTGGCCTTTCAAACTGCCTATCATCACTCCACAATATGGTTCATTTTAGCTCTATCAGCTTGGGCCACTATCCTTGCATCTACCTGTTCAGATCCTATCCACTCTTCAAAGACAACCTTATCAATGTCTTTGCTAGACTCTTCTAACTGGCCCCCTAAACTGCTCTGCTGATTCCCTCTCTTGGCTTTCTTGCCCATAGAATCAGAGCTAGTGTATTTACAAGCCGTTTTGTATAATTCATTAAGTCGATTGGTTTGGTGAAAAAATCAATAGCTGTTAAACAACATTAACATTATAGAAGTCCTCAAATACATACTTGATTCTTTGCATGAGTTGAGATCCTTGGCTGAAGTCATATTTTAAGACTAAACTTCCTGAAACCAGGGAAATGAGATTCAAATGTCTTGGGCTAAGTAAATTTTGACTTGGGGGAGGAGAGGCACAGTAGAGTGAAAAATGGGAAACACTCTAGTCATACCCTAAATATTGACTAATTAAATGACAGAATCTGGGTCTTTTTAACTCTTATTTTGCCCTGGGTGCTCCTATCAAGGAAATTAATTGAAAAGGTGTTAAGAAGGAATTGAAGCTAGACTACGTGTTTCGAAAGCTCTTCCCTGCTTAAAATGAAACCAATTCTCCTGGGTAAACTTGCAGGTGAGTTTACTGAACATGTGAATAATTTTAGCAAAACTATGGGGAGTGTCAGTTCCTAGAAAGTTAAAAATTTAACTTTAAAAAAGTTAAAGATGTAATCAAATTGTTGAGAGGAAGGAAGAAAAGAAGGAAGGAAGGAAAAGAAGGACTCGGTAGCTAGTTTGGGGGATGGTATATGTGATGTTGAGCACTGGAAAAAATTCTATCATTATACTAAAAAGAGAGGGTTTGTGAACACATTTACATTTAAGTGTAGATTACTAGCTTCCTGTGCATATTGAGAAAGAACAAGTAACACCAAATACTTTCATTTTCTTAGTTTAAAATATTTTCCTAAAATAAAAGTGGTATATATCCATTAGAAAAATGAGGGAAACATAGAAAAATATAAATAAGAAATAAACATTACTTAAATACAGTTATTTACATACTAATATATCCTTCTATGTTGTATGAATTTTTTTAATTTTGTGTTTTTACAAAAAACTGAAATTTACAAGCCATTTTGTGCATAGCATTGGCTTATTATGAGTAACATACATATTACTCATGTTACATATTTTTTTTTGTAAAATAATTTCAAATTCATTGCATTAGTGAAAAAGGAAATCAATTTAGACAGATGCTACCAACATTAAGAAAAAAATTTAATATCAGCATGTATCAAAGTGCATCACACATCATAAGGGGATGTACTGTTTCTGAAATATTATTTTAGTTCTACACATATAAACACACACAAGCAGATTATACAGTAATACAATATACACACACACAAACACATATTAATTATTATGTCAAATGTGGGTGACAATACAAAAAAAGATGAAAGCCACTGTTCTGAAATATAATTTTCAATAGTTGTATAATATTCCATTAGGTAGATATACCTTAATGTATGTAAGAAATTCACAATTGTTGTACATTAAGGTTGTGTTTTAGATTGGCAGTTATATGGTACAATGAATATTCTTGTATATGTGTGAACATCTGGGTTTTCTCAGAATTAAATTATTAGAAGTTGAATTACTGATTGAAAGTGAAAGAATTTTGAAACTTTTGACATATTCTGTAAAGTTCTGTTCAAAAAAAGTGTTTAGCAATTTGTATTCCTATTAACTGTGTATGAAAACACTGGTTTACTTACTCCCTTTCTAACACTAGATATTATCATGTTAGACTTAAAAAAATTTTTTTTTATGTTTATTTATTTTTGAGAGAGAGAGACAGAGCATGATCAGGGGAGGGGTGAAGAGAGGGAAACACAGAATCCAAAGCAGGCTCCAGGCTCTGAGTTGTCAGCACAGAGCCTGACGTGGGGCTTCAACTCAAGGACCATGAGATCATCACCTGAGCAGAAGTTGGTCCCTTAACTGACTGAGCCACCCAGGCAACCCCACTAGATATTATCATTTAAAAAAATAACCTATTTGGAGGAAAAGGTTATTTTGTTGTTTTTAAAATTTTACTTGACTATTAATGAAGATAGATTTTCTTTCTGTTTTGTCATATTTATTGATTATTTGTATTCTTTTAAAACTGTTCAAGTCTGGGGCGCCTGGGTGGCTCAGTCGGTTGGGCGGCCGACTTCGGCTCGGGTCATGATCTCGCGGTCCGTGAGTTCGAGCCCTGCATTGGGCTCTGTGCTGACAGCCTGGATCCTGCTTCAGATTCTGTGACTCTTTCTGTCTCAGCCCCTCCCCCGCTTGTGTGTGTGCTCTCTCTCTCACTGTCTCTCAAAAATAAATATTGTATGGAAACCAATTTGACAATAAATTTCATATATTTAAAAATAAATAAATAAATAAACATTAACAAAAAATAATAATAAATAAAAAGGGTTTAGCAGACTTGAGGATAGGAGGTTGGTTGCTTTAACAAAGGTTTGTGGAGTAAGTCATGTAGCAGTCTTTTGTGGTATCTCTGTGGCCAAGATACAGAAGGGTCAATGAAGACTCCCAATCAGGTTCTGTGCTGTCAGCATGGAGTCCAGTGTGGGGCTTGATCTCACCAACCGTGAGACCATGACCTAAGCTGAAATCAAGAGTCAGATGTTTAACTGACTAAGCCACTCAGGTGACCCTCTATTTTTTTTTCCTATTGGGAAGACAATATCCCCAATTAGGGGATAGGATAGGGGTTAGGTTATGTCTCTAGTACTGTATTCAGTTACCATTTTGGAGGACTGCTGACTGGAGCAAATGTTTGAGGTAAGCAAACAAGATGATGAAAGAACATGAGACTATTACATGAGAAAACATTAGAAGTACATTTTTATGATGCAAGTCTTACTCAGATTTAATTTAATAGCAATTTAAGGCATCTTTACTATATTGAGTCCCATTAAGTATCCAGCTTAGTTTTCATAGAAACATCTTTCCTTTTCATACTCAAATTTCAAAAGCTGATATATTTAGTTATGTAATTAGTATCAATTCAGATATGATAAAATGAACATGGCAACAACATAATTGACTGTTAACCACATAATTCAACTGGTAGTTGCCGAACTCTGTGCGCACAACTGGAGGGTTGCCTCTTAGCTGTGACATTTGTTGTGCCCTTGGCATCTACCAGTTGGGAGAGAGCGTCCATTAGTCTAGAGCAGCGGTTTTCAGAGCGTGGTCTCAAAGCCAATAGGAGCAGTATCACTTAAGACTTAATTAAAAATGAAAATTCTTGGGGCGCCTGGGTGGCTCAGTCGGCTAAGTGTCCGACTTCGGCTCAGGTCATGATCTCCCAGTTCGTGAGTTCTAGCCCCGCGTCCGGCTCTGGGATGATGGCTTGGAGCCTGGAGCCTGCTTCAAATTCTATGTCTCCCTCTCTCTCTGCTCCTCCCCTGCTCACACTCGGTCTCTCTCTCCTTCAAAAATAAATAAAAATATTTAAAAAAAAAATTAAAAAAAAATAAAAATGAAAATTCTTGGATCTCAGCAGAAAACTGCTTAATCAAACCTTATGAGAGGCGAGATTTAGCAATCTGTCTCATCAGGTGTTTCTGCTGCAGCCAAATATGAGAACCATGGATCTCTGGTAAGAAGAGGTCAGGTAGGAATGCTTCTACCTAGATAACAGTTCTTAAATGTTATTGTTCTGACATGTTTGTAACAAAATGTAAATGGAGGCAGAGGGGCAAAAGGAGAGAGAGAGAGAGAGAGAGAGAGAGAGAGAGAGAGAGAGAGAGAGAGAAGGCCTCTGACTCAGTTTATCTTGTATGAGGTAATGAAATCTGTATTTTCCAAGCCCCAGTGATTTTGAGATTATGGGATATGGGTAGTTGAACTGCACAGAAAAACAGCAAATTTGAGATTTTAGCTAAAGAAAATAAAAAGAACACTTGAAAGGAGTTTATGTAATCATGCCTTCAAGAAATTTGACAGCTGTCAAGATCTAGATAAATGTTTATTTTATTCTGTCCAGTTCCAGAGATAGAACTAGGGAGATTGCATGGAAGCTACAGAAAAGTAGATTATGCTGAAAATAAGAAATGAATTTCTAATATGTGGCATGGACTTCCTGTGCCCTCCAAGAGTACCACATCTCTGGAACTTACGAGCCAGGGAATGCTAGATGCCTACTTGTGACTGCACCCACGGAAGAGATTGATGCAATGTGCTGCCCACTGAACCTGGGGAAATTGAAGCCTCTAAATTCCTTTTCAATTCAGAGGCTTAAAAAATTCAGTATCTCCTCAAAGTACCTTGAGGACTTAACTTTTATAATTAGAAAAGTTAAAGACTTCCCAATATCTTTTACTAGTTTTATGAGAAATATGTTCCTCTTAGATATTAATAAGCATGTGTCAAGTGAATACCCTTGATAATAGGTGTTTGTTATCCCCTTTTGTGATTCAGCCATGTCTACTGGGTAATTTTTCTGTTCCTGATGAAATAGAAGGGAAAAAAATCTTTAATATCAAAGCAAGTAAATCAAAATGACTTCATAAACCAAAAAAAATAAAAATAAAAATAAAAATAATAGCAGAAATTTTCTTTTCCAGAAACAATAGTCAGTAGAGTTTAGAAATGGTGTTTTAAATTTTCAATACCACAAGTCTATCTTAATAATGGTCTTTTCTGGTTGAAATTATAGGTATAAGCATTGTATTTGGAGTTGTCCAATGTTTGCTCTTATTACTCGTAGATCCTAGCCACTTAAAAACAACAACGAAAAAAAAAAACAGCCATCAAAATGTGACGCATAATGCAGGAGATACGGGATTTTGCCCAGTCTGGGCTTGCTGGAGGGTATCTGGAGGTGCCTAAGAAAATGTAACAGGGTGACTGTAGGATTGAACATAACATATCTAGGTCAATAAACATGTATGCAATTTATATAAAGATGTCTATTTTTTAATTTTAAATTGCCTATTTTAGTTGTATTGCCTTGAAGTCCTAGCAAAAGTTATAGAAAAGTAAAAATCTTTTTTTTTTTTTTGACCAGCATGGCTGGTCATCAGTATAAAAATGGTGATGAGCACACAGCAATGGTGCATGTGGCTTTAGAATGGGTAAGAAAAAATGAGAAATAGATGGCTTGGTGATGATATAGGGTTGCCTAGTAAGACCTCATATCTAGAAATAATTAACATATGAATCTACTTTTAGCGGAAATTAAATTTAGACATCATAACAAAACCAATCTTTATCAAGTTAAGCTCCATTTTTATTTTCCTAGCTACATAAAACAAATTTCTGAAAAGAATATGTAAACATGCTGCCTTTAGACCATTGATGAACTTTTATTTAACTCTATGTAATTCTCTTAAATTCTATTTAACTCAATGAGGTAATTGAGACTGATACAGAGATTCAGTTGATTATCTGCAACTACTTTGCCAAACATTGTAAGGCTGAGTACGTAAGCACACTGGAACATTCCATATTCTCTTGCGTTACTCAGCTAAATTCTGCGACTTGATGTAAGATTCAGATATAGTTGAGTAATTTTCAATTTTACATATCTTCAAATAAAATCAAAGTGATAATGTAAAATTACCTCTTATGTAACTTTTACAATTCCTAGTTGATAGTTTGAAGTTTATTTTTCTATCAACTCTTCCAACAAACTTGGTTCAAAAATGTTTTAGCCTATATGTAAACTTACTGGTGTTAAAAGTTCTACACTCCCACCTATACTTTTTCTATTTTACTGGCCCAGTTCTTGTTATCTTCAGGTGTGGATTAATATAGTAGCTGCTAATCCTGCAAACATGTCCTCCTGTCTCTAGGTTCTCCTAACTTGCCCTCCACCCACATCTTCAGCAGAGATGACGATGGCTTAGTGTGTGGGTCCAGAATACAAGGTGTCTCCTTGATGACCTTCTTTTGTACTATGCTCCTCTAACTGGAGACTTCATGGCAGTCCCTGCCTGTGACACAGCTGCATTTATCAAGTGCTCAGACACTTTTTCCAGTTCTGCTTTTGTTCTCCCCCCTTCAGGGCCAGCTCCCCCAACTATCCAGTAGGCAGGTCTCTTGCTTAGGCCTTACTTAACTCTTCTCCCTGCCTACTCTGTGCTGCTTTAAGCATGATTTATATGAAGTAAGCTAGTGGGAAGCTAGTAGGAATTTCGTTCTGTTCATTGAACAGTTAACTTTCCTGAGAAGAATGAACCAACTTAGGTACACATTAGTGGCATCCCAAAAGTAGTTACTTCTGTTAATATCTGTTGTTATAAAACTGTAAGCTTCCTAACAGTTGTAGCTATTTCTTATTATCTATGTACTCTAAGATAGGGAGCAAAGTGTCTGACCCCCAGCAGGTGGTCAATTACTGTTTTTGTTGCTGTTGCTGTTGGATAAAAGAATCCAATAGTGCTTGGATACATGAGTACTATTGGGTTATAAACTTGTTATGCAGAGCCGCCAGGGTGGTTTCCAATTAAACAGGAAACTGGGACCTTGTAACTACTGGTGTTAACCCAAGGCTTCCCGTATATTAGAACAGTACTTTGGGAAATGCTATTAAACTTCTGCCTCTGGGATATGTACTAGGAATGGGGAAGTTTCCCACTGGGGACTGTCTACTCAGCAGCCTCAAACCATTCCTTAGGGGGCACCTGGGTAGCTTAGTCTGTTAACCATCCAACTTCAGCTTAGGTCACGATCTCATGGTTTGTGAGTTCAAGCCCTTCATCGGGCTCTGTGCTGACAGCTCAGAGCCTGGAGACTGCTTCAGGTTCTGTGTCTCCCTCTTTCTATGCCCCTCCCATGCGTATGCTCTCTCTCCCTCTCAAAGATAAACATTAAAAATACATGTTAAAAAAAAAAACATTCCTTGGGAACCCCCAGGGTTGCATTGGATGCTCCCTGACCAAAACCACCATACAATCCACAGCTTATAAAACTTGAGTGGCAATTTAAGAACTAATGATGTTACTAGGGGAACATAAAGATATGCTGTCCAAATGAAATCAGCTACATTTCACACCAATCAATTTACCACATGCTGCAGGGAACCTGAAATTGCTTTCTTAGGCAAGTTATCACCACAAACAGTTTCAGTAAAACAAGATAGATAGCCATATATGCCAACAACAAAATGATAAATGAGTTTCAGGTCCAGAAGAGAAGAAAGAGGAGAAAATGTTTCATCTTTTAGCAGATAGATTTTAGGTATTTACTGGTAATATCTATGGTGGGAAACCCCAACAACCAGTTTATAAATTATATTTACCTAAGATGCTCTAGGAATTTTCTAACATAGAGATCTCTATAAATATACCTGTAATCTCAAGCAAAGAATCTCAACCAGAAAAGAATATGCACAAAGTTCTCCTTCAGATTAGTATGCATTAGTATGCATTCACAGGTGTACAGATAAAATAAATAAAAACCTTCCCTAATCTATGGTATATCGTGATGGATGTTTATCTGAAGCAGAATCTGCTTCATTATGAGGGATGCTTATGTAAATCAAGGGTCTCACTAAGTCCTTGAAGCCTTTGCTGTAATGCAACTTCATTAGTAAAAACACAATCTGGAGAAGGACCATTCTGAATACTCTAAGGTTTGTCTTTACTACATTGTGGTAGAAATTGGTATCAAGGGAAATGAAAGCAAAGACAGGCTATAGGATAGTCAAAACTTAATGTATACCAAGTGAATGAATAATCCAGACTAGTAAAACAGTATATAAAAACAATGATAAAAATGTAGTGTATGAGTGGATCTTAGATTACCAGGTCATTTTTCTCTATTGGAATTACTCATAGTGAACAAATCTGAACAAGTGACAAGTTTATACAGGATCCTTTCTAACAAAGTTTATCTACACTTAAGGTACCTGTAAGCCCAAAGGAAAATCTAGAGCACTCGACCAGAAGTGCCAGGGCTTAATCCTAAATGGAACCAATGTCCAGTCCAATGGGCAGTTGGGAGGTCCACACGAATAGATTTCACACTGCATTGCCCTACTCCTGGCATTGCCCCACAGCTAGTCTGGGGCTGTGTTTCCCAAGCCCGGAATCTGTATTATTCATAGGATTATACTGAATTGACTGAATGGTCTCAATGTATAATCTTGGCGGTTATTAGCGTATGTGGAGAAGATTTTATGCTGGATTTCACATTTGATGAAAAACCAAGTTAAAAATCATTTAACTAGAAACAATCACTAGAGCCTGACAGTGTCTTAAAAAAAACAGCGAAAGACTCCCAGAATGTGACTACAATTCTTCATAGATTGAGGACCAAATGGTAACCAATTTTTTATTAATGTGTAACACAGTAGTTTTGAAATTAAGAATACAAAGTATGATTCCTGCCTTCTTCAACCAGTTATTTTTTCATCTAGTGTGTGCTCTCGTGTTAGGGAAAATATAAAGATAAGAGAGGAGGAAAAATAAATAAGTAAACATCTTTTATAACTTTGCATTCCATTTAACCAAGCAATTAAAATTTTTATGACCATAAGAAAAAAAAACAATATTTTACTTGACAGATATTTATCATACTTTGATCTACAATATGAAGAAAGAAAGAAGGAACAATGTAGATATCCATCAATAGAAGACTGGAAAATAAATTTCAAGTATATCTATTCAGAGGAAATTTGTGTAGACAATAAGTAAAATTATGTAGAAGAATATGAAAAGACCTGGAAGATATTTGTGATGCATTTTAAGCAAATAAAGCATGTTTCAAAAGCATATGCAATGTATAACCCCATTTATTTATGTATTTATATAAAGAATACTTATATTCATTTATATATGTTTGTGCAAAGTGCTAACTAAAGCTACTCCTGGCTAGAGAGATTATAGGTAAAGAAGCAGGGGTTCAGCAGTTTCTAAAAATTCATATGGCATGAAAGCATGGATTAGGTTTCAAATGTAAATATTAACATGTCAAGCTTTCAGGTCTGGGCTCTTTTACCTCATTTGTTGCATATATTAAATTTACATGAGGTGTGTTAACCAGCATCTCCATAATGAGCTCAGGTAAAAAATTTAATTAGATGTAAACAAAAAGAACATTCTAAAAGAACTAAGTATTCTATCTTTCTCACTTGTTAACACTCCAAGGAAATTACAGGATTTTATTTACATTTGTTCTTATTAGTATGCATACCAATCAATTATAGTGTTACATAAAGATTTGATCCCAAAAGATTAACTGATTTCAGAGTCAACTCAATGCTTTTGTTAAAATTCTCTCACAGAGTTTTCACAACTTCTGGTAATTTATGACCATCTCCAGAGCATGCCTTCCAAGCCTAATGCACTAGCATAAGTACTGGGGCCACAGGGTTGGGACAGCCAGGATGGTCATGATATCCTTTCTGTCAATTCTTTTTTTTTTATTTTTCTTAATTTTTATTTATTAGCTTTGAGAGAGAGAGAGAGAGAGAGAGAGGAGCAGATAGAGAGGGAGGGAGACACAGAATCTGAAGCAGGCTCCAGGCTCTGAGCTGTCAGCACAGAGCCTGATGCGGGGCTCGAACTCACAAACCGCGAGATCATGACCTGAGCTGAAGTTGGACACTTAACCAACTAAGCCACTCAGGCGCCTCTTCTGCCAATTCTTTTAAAGGCTCTGCAGATACTGGGCTTCATTGAGATAGAGTAAACTTTCTCCCCAAAAGAGGTTAGATTAGGCAAGTTCCTGGAAGCTCAACATGAACATTCTCTATTTCTCATTTCTCCTTTTATAGCCCAGAGCCAGGCTGATTTAATTTCCCCTTCACACAAACTAAGGAGAGGAGGTAAGCAGTACAGTCAGAACTCGATATATGAGTTGTGGTTGAAGGTGTGGACGATCAATCCTCTTACCCAGTTTCCCACCCCTCCCCCCTTATTTCCTATCCATTCTCCTTGTGATTTGTGTGGCAGACAGATGCCATGAGACTTTAGTGGTTGGAGAAATGGTGTCAGATTTGGTGATGGTGATGGAGGAAGAAAACAGCTGTTAGAATTAGCACAGCACATGAACTCTGTCAAAGGGAATGACGCCTACATAGTAAGAATAACATTTAAAGGCATGAGAGAACATAGCAAACCTTGAAAGACCTTACCCTTAAGGTCTTATCTGATGGCAAGGAAAACAAAGTAATAAAAAAGTAAATCACAGGAAATGAGATGCCTTGAGACAACAAGGGCAAGGTGAAGGTATTACACAAATTTAATTCTTAACCCTCCAGTGTTGGGCAAAATGAAAAGAAAATAAGTAATCTATAGAGGAGTGAATTTAAAGTCAGGAAACTTTGCTTCCAGTCTTGGCTTTAATTCTCAACAACTGATTGATACTGGTGAAGTGATCTATCCTCGCTATTCCTTAATTTGCTCATCTATGAAAGGGTGGTGACACCTGCCCGACCACCTCCTCAGATTGTCATATATGTCAACAACAGTGACAACAAAACAAGCAAGAAAGAATGAGTGTCTTTGGAACATTGTAAAATGCTGTGCAACTGTTAACTGTTTATTCTGTAAGGTGCTGGCAAGAGTTTATTAGTCTCGGTAACCAACAGAAGTTTTAATGGTATTGGGAAGAACTGTCGAGCAAAACATTTTTGATTCTTGTGTGAAACAAAACAGTGATGCCATTTTTATAAGCCAGGTTATGAGTAACTGTGTTAGAACATGTAAATAAACTTCTACAAACAGATACTAATTGGAAATGGACTCAGACTCGAGAGGAGTGGCAGGTGGCTGATCTTCTATCAGTTGGAAGTATATGAAGGAGCAAGGTGATCAATGGAGAAAGAAAGAATTTGGGAACAAAATAAATGTGGGGTCAGTGCCAGGTCCTAATAACTATGTGATTCTGGGCAAATTTTGTACCTCCTCCGATGCTTCAGTTTTCTCACTTATAAAATGGGTAACATAATGAGTATAATAATACCTAACTTGCAGGGTTAGATTATATTAAATTATATAACATAAAGTGCCTAGTGCAGAGACTGGTACATGGCAAGAATAGGAGTCATTACTATCTCACCTTGCCCAGGCCCTTTCATAGTCTACATACTTGTTTACCTATATTTTCCCTCTTCTGTTTCTTTCTTGAATACTGTCTATCCTGTAGCCTCCCTGTATTTGCCAGACTAATCTGCACACAGGACTCCTTTAAAATGTTTATTTAAACTCCATATTGCCTTCATTATGTCTACCTGATTAATAATAAAATCATTTTTCATCCTGTGTTAGAATTATTGTATTGATCCTGTAAAGATATCCTATTAAATTTATTATGTAGGTACATTGGATTCCTAACACACCTGCTGACCCTAAAAGTAATCACAAACATGGAGCAACACAGAACCAAGGGGAAAAAAAAGAAATGAGGATAGAAAGAGTTAAAGGGAACTTCAAATAGAAACTAACCATCCTAAGGTTTAATATTGTATAGTATATTAATTTTAATTTTTGTATATAAATAATTGCCAGGATAGAAACTTTCTTCTCACGAGTAATAAAATAGATACAATTGTTTGTAATCTACTGAGGAAATCAGAGAGCCTTTCTAATTTCCTTATTCCATTTCTTTAGAGTACTACTGAAACAAAATATCCAATGAAAAATATTACTTTTTGTTTTCCTGGATGGAAAAAATAACCCCAAACAATTGTGTCTGAAGATTATCTGTAATGTATTAGTGTGTTGTGTGTATATATGTGTGAATGTGACTCAACCTCTTTTTCTTCAGTAATTCCAGCCTTTTCTCCCCTTCTCCTTAAAAGGATGGATGTCCTTCTTGTCCTAGTGAAATCCACTTAAATGTAATTTCTTCTGGGAATTCTCACATTACCTGTGGGTGCTCCCTCCCCACCCCAACACCAAGCAGAAAAGTTTATCTTTCTCCTGTGTGTCACAACATCTTGTTTATACCATGAGATTCCTTAGCAATTAAGGTATCTACCTTATACACGCTCCTGAGACACAGCACAATGTGTGGAATATAACTGACATCTCTTGTATGAATTTTGACTGAAGGCGTAGATGATTAGGCTTGCCTTCCCCTTATTTCCTATTGATCTTTTCTTAAGTTTGCAGTGTGTGACAATGTGGTACTATTTTAAAAGTTGGAGAAGTAGGTCAGAATTGGGGATGGTGTTGGAGGAAAGACAACTATTTTGCTTCCCTTTTCCATCTTCCATATGTTGTGTTATAACTTTTAATCATATCAAAGAAAATTCCATTCCAATCTTTAGAACAATATTATTTCAGCATCATGTTAGCAAAGGATGAATTTGGAAGAATTATTAAATGTTGCACAGAGCACTGTGCAACAGCCTACAGCTACTTTCTCCAGCAAAATCTTGAGGCTTTTTTTAAAATATTGTCTTTATCTTCCCATGATGACTTACGAGGCATGGTTAGGAAAATTTTATTTTAAAGGTCAGAGATTCCAACAGAACCAGCCAAAATTTTTTGAAGTTTATAGAGTGATTAATTCCTAGAGTTCTTCATTTTCCAGCCCTTTAATTTTTGCAATCACATTGACTGTTCAAAGTATATACAGCTTTTTAAAGTCTTTCAAATACTCTGTTCCTAGTCACAACTGGCAATTCATAAATAGAACTGATTAACATTCCCCACCACAAAGATATTTGAAGGAAACTAAAAACAAAAACAGCGTCTTTGTTGAATCCAATTTGCTTACATTTCAACACACATAACTCCACTTAACTGGCCATCACAGCAAAAGCCACAACACACACACACACACAGCAGCATGGAGCTAACCACACAACTCAACAGACAATGCAGACAAACTTGAGTATAAACCAAGATTTTTCTACCTCTTTTTCATAACAGGTTAGTGCTGGCCCTCAGTGTTGGTGTACAGTTTTTATGGCATGGGAAAATAGGGATGTTTCTGCCCTATAAAAATAAATGTGTTGAAGGCTTTAGTTTGAGCTTACACAACGTCAGAAAGTTGCAAAGGCACTGGCACAATACAAAAAAAAAAAAAAAAAAAAAAAAAAAAAAGGAATCCCACATACAAATATATCACCAAAATATCACCAAAACACATGGCAAGATACTAAGAAAACAGTGGTAGGAAAACTACTGGTTTCTTGGATGATTTATGCAACAGTTTTCAACACCTTCCCAAAAAATAAAGCATAAGAGAGGCACGCTGGTGGGTCTTTGGTGGGCATATCTTGTCACCAACCACCATTCGTACCAAGTCTTTGGCTTTAAACTGCTCATTAGGCCATTTTCTCTCTGCAGAAGTAGAAAGCACAGAACCCTCATTGTTCTTTAACTTTTAAAAAGCCTTAGGAAGGGCTAAGAGAAAGAGCATGTGGAAATGCATGCACTATCTTTAAGAGAGAAAGGGATACATGGAATGAAAATAAAAATACATAAGAAATACTTTCTTCATTTTATATGTCATAATATACACTTCTTTCCAAACCTTAGTTTGACACAAATGGTTTCTTACGGATGACATCTTTACTCTAGAAAGAGCTGGGTCAGAAAGATAAGCAGGAAGCAGAAGTTCTGAGTTCGAATAAAGACAATACTTTTGTTACATCAATGGATGAAAGGTGAGTGATGGGGCTAGAAATTGGGAAAATTTCCCAATTAGACTTAATGATTTGTAATTCCTCAAAAAAAAAAAGAAAAAAAAAAAAAGAAAACTTACCACATTCTGTGCAAATTTCTCAAAAGATGTTCTGCGATCCATTGAGTGTTCCGACTTACATGAATGGGGTGGGTGTGGCAAAGGGAAATAGGGAACATAAATAAAAAGAAAGCAAGGAAAACAGCATAAAGAGACAGGATGATGAAAGGAGGCAATGCCAAATCCATGTTTTAAGTCACAGGGAAGGTAGGAAAGCTGCCAAGGAAGGACGCTAGACACAGGACATAGGCTCTGTTTTTATTAGAACTTCTATTTTTAACACCAAAACTCTTCCTGTGCAAACAAAATGGTATGATTTCAAGCAAAATCAAATGACACTAAAATGAAGTAGATTCATGAAGGTTTTACGCTGACATTTGCAAAGCCTACATATTTGAAAATCAGTGGAATATCTTCAGAATTTCTTCATACTTTTCTGTTAGGACTAGATTTCTGTTGATTATGTCAATTCTGTCAAGCATTGCTGTCCAATAGAATTTGCTGAAAGGATGGAAATGTCATTCTATGTTGTCCAATATTTCAGAAGCTGGGGCCATTGAGTACATGAAATCTGGCTAGAATTTATGTACTCTTAATTAATTTAAATTTAAATTTAAACAACCCCATGTGGCTAGTGGCTGCTGTATTGAACAGGGCAAGTACAGAGTATTTATTGGCAAAGGCAATGGACTTTAAAAAATCCTATTAGCCTAAATGACAGTCATGAATTACACAAAATTATAATTTCATCTCAAAAGTTTCAGGACGCTATGGACTATTTTAACATTAAAAAATAATGAATGATGTTCAATTTTTATATTCAGATTTTCCATACCCTGCCTTAATGATTACATTGATTATAAACATTAATTGAATAATGAGGTCTATTGCACCTCTTCCAAAATGTGTTTGGCTACCTTGTTAGGTGTGTAAAGTTCACCATCAGGATACTAAGTAATCCAGGACAAATGCCAAATTAAAATATTTTGAATCGAACATAACTACATTTTGGCAACTATCATTGAAAATAATAAGTCTATATTTGGTTATGGGGTATGTGGCCAAAACCTTACACTCAAGCTTCCTGGACAAAGAAAACCCTCTTCAAGTTTTTCACCTAATGATGTTATTCTTTCCTTTTCATTAATTTTAATTTTTTATATTTTTATATCCATAAACTGGACATACAAGAGACTAACATGAAACATGAAAACAGGTTCTAAAAAACGTTGTAAAGCATGAACATCTGCAGAAATAAACAAAACAAAAAAGAAAATAAGCAATCAACAAACAAAAACAAAAACATCTTAGATGGACCTTATAAAACACAAAGGTTTGGGGAAGGTCTTGGAGTGTGTTCACTTACCATTTGTCCAATACCCTGGCCTCAGTAGAAGGAACTACTCCATACAATTATAACTGAGAACCAGATCGAAAAAGGTCACAAAGAACCAATACCTTTTTCTTTGCCTGTAGAAGCTCTTGATAGGCACTGGATCTTATAAAACGTGGGTATGAATCACTTTTCATCAATTTGTAAATGTGCTCCTAAAAAGAAATAATGGTTGAAGCGCTTCTTTATTATTTCTCAGGGAAAATCAAATCCTGTGTCAAGAATACAGGGTATGGTTCAAAACAAATCTGGAAACAGCTAAAATTAATAATGATAATGTTGATGAGAATACTTTGTGTTTACAGAACATATGAATCTTCAGATTTATAATTTTATTCATGATCAATATTTAAACTGGGTTGAGAGCTACAGAGGAGGCAAATCATATCCAGTCCTTGAAAAACATGGAATTCAGTTAATGGAAGGTCATGAAGTTATTTCAAATCAAGTTGTTGATTTATATAGGTCATTTGAGAATATAAATAAATCTACTATCTCTTAAAATTACTCCAGGCCAAAAGTGAATGATATGAAGTCAAGACTCAGTAATCACACTAGCTATCTACTTGGAGGATGCAGACTGCCCAGATGAATCATCTCTTCGGTACAAATTATATTAAAAATTGTCATCCACATCCACTTTGGGCCAGAGCACAAATCCAAGAAATATTTTGTGATATTTAATTGCTAAATCTCCTAATTTGTATGCATTAAAAAAAACCTCCTTCAGTGACAGATTAGGTAAATATTTAATAATTTAAACCTATAATCAGTCCACAATGTTCTATTACGATGATGAATATTGATAGACAAAGAAGTCAAGGAAAAAAATATATTCATCCCATTCAGTTGTTAGCCCCATCTAGGGAGATTCTGCTCTGGCCTATTGAAGTTCAATGGAGCATAAATGCTCCTTCCTCTTTCTAGTCTAGTGAAAAATCAGTTAGATGTAGAGAGTATCCTGGATGTCCCAATCTCTTTGTTTGCAGAAAAAAAATATATTTTAGGAAATGACTCAGTTTCCCCAGTCTCAAACACACCATTACCACGTAGAGCAGAAAATCCTCTCGGCTATGATTTGGAGTTATTCTCACTCAATATCTAGCCCAAGGCTCACCTCCACGGTACATTCAAGACCCTATCAGAATTTGTTGTTGGAAAAGTGGAGAGAGGTCTTGTTTTGGAGTCAAGCATTGAAGGTTTCAGATCTTATCTTGCTCGAGACCTGCCACTTACAAACATGTAAATTTAGGTCAATTATCCCATCTCTCTGAGCCTTAGTTTTCCACTCTGTACAATAGGGTTGTTGTGAGGCTTAAAGGAATGGTATATATTTAGCAAAGAAGGGGAGTATGCATAGTAAGTGCTCAGATATACTTGCATATATACCAGGCACACTTCTAGTGATTGCCTGTATTAGTTAATTTAATCCTCACAAAACTTCAGTGAGGATGGGAACCATTATTATACCCATTTTAAATATGAAGAAGGTCACAGAGCTTTGACTAGAACCCAGGCAATTTGGCTCTAGAGTCTGCTTTCCTAACCATTACACTGTTTCTTTTCTCAAAAAAATGGCAGGAATTTTCATTACTATATTTTTGAGGATGGGGTTAAAAAACCCATCAAAAACTGGAGTTAAATATCTGAGCTTAACTGAAAAAGAAGCCCAGGGTCAGGTGGTAATGTTTTCTATAGAAAATTATGCCTTTTCATTTTACTGAAGACCTATTAAGCAAGAATATTTTTAATGCCACAGATAACAAAGAAATGTTCTTTTTAAGACTTCAGGGAGATCATTTCAAACATTTTACATATTGTTGGCTCTAGAAAAATGCTTGAAATTTTCTCTTGAACTGAAAGAAAGATAAATCCACAGAGAAGTAAGCAACAGGACTATAATTTTCATCCTGCTCTCTTGCATGTGTCTATAATTATTTCCACATAGAAGCCCATGGGAAAGCAAAGATGGGTGTCTGCTTAGCTATCTCCACCTGTGTTAGTTTTCTTTTTTTTTTTTTTAAATTTTTTTTTAACGTTTATTTATTTTTAAGACAGAGAGAGACAGAGCGTGAACAGGGGAGGGGCAGAGAGAGAGGGAGACACAGAATCTGAAACAGGCTCCAGGCTCTGAGCTGTCAGCACAGAGCCCGACACAGGGCTCAAACTCACGGACCGGGGGATCATGACCTGAGCCGAAGTCGGCCGCTTAACCGACTGAGCCACCCAGGCGCCCCTGTGTTAGTTTTCTATACGATGGCTCGTTTCTTTAGACCAAAGCCAGGAGAAATGTACTTTCCACCGGGAGTGAAAATAAGGTCTTTTAGATTTTAAAATCTTCTAGATTTTATTTTAGTAATATTGTTATTTGAAAAACAAGATACTTTCTAGAACTAATATTCTTCTTTTGAAGAGGTTTAAGAAATTAAGATGTATGCATGTTCCAATTTAAAAGCCAATTTAATTTACAGGGGCACCTGGGTGGCTCAGTTGGTTGAGTGTCTGACTTTGACTCAGGTCATGATCTTACAGTTCATGAGTTCAAGCCCCGGGTCAGGCTTTGTGCTGACAGCTCGGAGCCTGTAGCCTGCTTCCGATTCTGTGTCTCCCTCACACTGCCCCTCCCCCGCTCATGCTCTGTCTCTCTCTCTCTCTCTCTCTCTCTCTCTCAAAAATAAATAAACATTAAATTTTTTTTAAAAAAGCCAATTACAGCATATCATTAGGAAAATAATACCCAAAAGTTTAGTTTTCTTCTTGAGCACAATATTTTTTTAGAGAAGGAAAAATTGAGACTGTGTCTAAGGAGGCAATTGTGCCCAGTTTGAGGAAAAAAAATCTAAATATTTGTCTTAGGATATTAATATCTTAATATTAATTTCCTTTTTTCCCTTTTCACAGATTAAAAACTTAACTTGGGAAATTCATATATGCCTAATTCTATTATTTCATTGTATCATAAGAGACAAAACTGGCTTGAGTGTGACATAACTGTAACCTACTCTAGCTTAGCTCTGACTATTCATAATGATGAATAATTTAGGAATGTCAGCATCTTAGAATCTCCACATTGGAAGATACCTTAAAGATTTCAACTATGTGTTACTGAGCTGAGGTCATCATTAGATAAGTGTTTTCTCGCATATTGGGAGATGAAGTAGAAAAATGAAGTAAAAGTGTTCAAATATTTCAAATATTCCCCTTTAAGAAATTTTCACATAAAAACATTCAAATTTATAAAACATTCCCAAGCTTCAGAAACTGTTCATTTTAATGTGTCTCTCTTTTCTTCCAAATCAATTGGAATTATTTTACATACAGTTACCTAAATTGAAAATATTAAGTCTAGCTGCCAATTACAATGAAAATAAAGCAGAAATACCTCAAACGTCAATTTTCCAGGAACACATTTGTGACATAGTGTGAGGCCCACCCATATACCAACCTGAGCATCTTCGAATGTGTATCGTCCAGGTTCCTTCACATTCTGTGTGGTTTTATCATAGCTCTTAGAATCCAAGTTAATGGCACTGGGAGCTCCAGGAGCCAGAAATTCTTGCCATATTTCCTGAACTCGGGAAGGGACTTCTCTAATAGGCCTTTTCTTCAGGTCTTCCACTGCTAGCCAGAATCTATGGAAAATGTGACACCAAGCATTTACTGTGATGCCTCATAATTTGCAACTTCTTATAATATTGACTGATCACACAAGTCACAATAATGCCTAACAATAAACTCCTTTTTTTCTCAGGGCGTCCAATATATGGCCTTTACTGAATTTTTTTTCATTAGTTGTATTCAAAAGTATAAATGTTTTCAAAAGGAAATATTGAAAACAATCTCTTTTAAGTGTTTGCTATTGAAAGCAGATCTCCCAGAGCCCTGATTCTTCACAACTTTAATTTTTACTACAGCAAAATAGCACCACTAAAGAACCATTTATTAGAAAGGAAGAGGAGATTGTAGGGAATTAGAGTGAATGACACAGAGCATCTGCTTGGGGGATAAAGCAGTGCATTGTACTATATTCTTTGGATCTGTTGTCCATGTGAGCAATGAGAGTTAGTATGGAGAGGATTTTCTGCTCTACGTGGCAAGGGAATCACAGCAAAGCTTTACTGGAATTAAAAGAGGCCTGGACACAAGATCAGAAAAGGCCCTAGCTGGAGAAATCAGGGCAAGTAACTAATTTTAGGCTGTTTAATTCAGAGAGTTATGGAATGACAGAAGCAACAAGCTTTCACGTGCCACTGTTTGAAAGGTTTACATTTGCGGAGGCATCAAAGCAATTCAGAAGCTCTCGAAAACAAACAAACAAAACAAATACTGACTTTCTTCTAAATATGTAAATATATTTTATATGCTTCTGTATAGAATATATATGCTGTAAGGAAAAAAACCCACCAGAACATGTTTTGGCTAAGAGCAAATAGCAATGTCTAATAATAAAGGGTCACATTGTATTAATAGGTTTCATTTCTTTAAATTTTGCTCTATGTTATATCATTTTGGTTGGGACTGGAAATAATGTTGAAAAGATGAAGATGGCAGTGCCTGGGTGGCTCAGTTGGTTAAGCATCTGGCTCTTGGTTTCAGCTCAGGTCATGATCTCATGGTTTCGTGAGTTCAAGCCCCATGTTAATCTCTGTACTGACAGCATGGAGCCTACTTGGGATTCTCTCTCTTTCTCTCTCTCTCTACCCCTCCCATGCTCGTGGCCTGCCTCTGCCTCTCTCAAAATAAGTAAATAAACTTAAAAATGAATATATATGACATGTATATTATATATATCACTATAATTGTTAAAATGAAAAAAAATACTTGAAAACGGAACATACTAGGTCTATGTTATCCTCAACATAGACCATTATCACCCTAATGGCATATGTAGTCATGAAATGGGAAAATGACGAAAGACAAAGTTCACTACAGGCTACAGAGTCTTCAGAGAGGTACAATATGACCTTTAGAAACAGAACCTTCATACAAACAGAACCTTCATAATTATTAACTTGGGCATTAATGTTTGGGCATAAGTTTTAACTTGGGCATTAATGAAAGGTCAGAAATAAGTAATAAAGCAGTTGAGCTAGAGTTAGAAAATCAAATATTATTCCACCTAGTGAGTTTCCAGTTTCTAGAGATTATTTTCCTATAGATATATATAACAGTAGATACTCCAATTTTGGACAACGCCTTACACATGAAACTACCATTATTGTCTTCAGAAGGGAAGGCTCAAGACTATTTCCTCCAAAAATAAGAGATTTGGACACTGTGCAATCTAATTGCCATCTGAGGGAGCATAAATGTTGTAATGAATGCTCATTCAAGTCCATTCCAGCATGCTTTCAACACCTTAATTGAAAGAATTTTTCTGTCCTCAAAGAAGCACTAGAGAAAAAGGTACACCATTCAAACAACTGCCTAACATTAGGACCCCGGGAGCAGCTATCAACAGGGCAAACCACATAGTGTGGGAGTGCAAAGCAGGAAAAAGCCTTCTGCTGGGCAAAGCGCTGGGCTGGTAAGGGAAAGCTGATACAGATGCAGTGACATCTTAATAAACTTGAAAACACAGAAAAATTAATAAGAACACTTACAGTAATAAGTAAGTGCAGGCTCTATTCTAAGTGGTTTAGTCATATTTACTAATTCAATCTCTACAGCACTAGAGTATGTGCTATTATTTCCCCCATTTTTGAGAAAAGGAAACTGAGGATATGAAGATTAAGTCACTTATTTAAGGTTGCCCACTATGAGTGTCATAGCTGGGGTTTGCCCCTGGATAATTTGCAGCAGTTGATGTGCTCATAACTGTCCCTAAGAGCATCATCGCCTTTCTTTCTTTCTTTTTTTTTTAATGTCTATTTGTTTTGGAGATAGACAGAGAATGAGTGGGAAAGGGGAAGAAAGAGAGGGAGACAGAATCCAAGCAGGCTCCAGGCTCTAAGCTGTCAGCACAGAGCGTGATGTGGGGCTTGAACTCATGAACTACGAGATCATGACCTGAGCCAAAGTTGGACCCTTAACCAACTGAGACACCCAGGTGCCCCACATCATCACCTTTCTTATTCTCGGCCTTACTGTAGATGCTGTAATAACTCAGTAGAATGGAAAGCGCACTGGTAAAATCCCATCATCCTTAATATATGGCAGCTGGAATATGAGGAAGTAAGTGTCTTAATGTCTTTGAGTCTTGAGTTCTTAATCAGTAAAATGGGATAATAATGTCTATCTCACTAGGTTTCCATTAGATGACAAGATAAATTATGTAAGAGGCACTTCTGAGTGCCTGACACATTTTTAGACACTCCACAATAAAACTCATATTACTACATTTCCTTAGTACTTCCGCTATGCTGCATGTTTTACCTGAAAAGGGAATGAGTAAAAACACACTAATGGACAGCAGAGGTTATATTTGAGGAATAAGTTATCAATAAACATTATTTCTTGACTTTATTTTCCCTGTCTTAATTCTGGAAGAACATAGGAGTGTCATGCTTCTGTAAAGAGCAGGTGCTTACAGGCAGCTGCTTGATAAGACAAACTGAGACTACTTTAAGCTCAATTAGCCCTCCTGGACAACTGGACTATTCTTTCTTCCTCAGTGTGTGATACCAGAAACAGTGGGTTCAGATTTGGGGAGCAGTGGAGTATAGCCTCTATTGGCTTTTAGAAAGCCTAGGATTCCAATTACTAGCCTGACTCGGACAAGATGCTTAGCCTCCCTCAGACATATTTTGCTTATCGGAAAATGGGGCACAAATGTTTAAATTTCATTTTTGTTGCGGTGATTAGATGTTTGATAATCAGAAAGAGTGAACACTAAATATACCATGGCATACTTATAACAGTATGGATATAATTATAAAATATATTAAATATGTCATATTTCTTAAATGAAATGACTTAGATGGAAAACTAGCATGGCAGGGGTGCCTGGGTGGCTCAGTCGGTTGAGTGTCCAACTTTAGCTAAGGTCATGATCTCTCAGTTCCTGAGTTCAAGTCCTGCGTCGGGCTGTGTGCTAACAGCCCAGAGTCTTGGAGCCTGCTTCGGATTCTGTGTCTCTCCCTCTCCCTGCCCCTCCCCCACTCAAACACACACACACACACACACACACACACACACACACACACACACACGCTCTCTCTCTCTCTCTCTCTCTCAAAAATAAACATTAAAAAAATTAAAAAAAAGAAAACTAGTATGGCATAAAATTATTGACATAAGAAATGGTTAAGGCTTGAACTAAGGAATCAGCAGTGATTCAATTCATTCATGAAACAAACACAGTTGCCACTATTTCCTTTGCCCAGACCTTCTTTCTTCTTACATTTTGGCTGGTTATATCTTGACATCCAAATCACAGCCTAAAGCTATTTCCCCTAGGATGCCTTTGCTGACCTCCAACTCTAGGTTAGCTATCCCTCTGTACTTCTCAGATCTAAATAAACACGATTTTGTGTTGTGATCTGTGTTCTCTGTATCCACCACTAGGCTGCAGTTTTAATGAGATCAGGAACCATTTTTATTTGGTTAGGTGATACTGGCCAGGCTTATTACTTGTTTATTTCTTAAGTTTATTTTTACTTGTTTTGAGGGAGGGAGAGAGCACGAGCAGGGGAGGGGCAGAGAGAGAGAGGGAGAGAGATAGAATCTCAAGCAGGCTCCAAACTGTGAGCATGAAGCCCAATGCAGGGCTTGATCTCACAAACTGTACGTCATGACCTGAGCCAAAACCAAGAGCTGGACCTTTAACTGACTGAGCAACCCAGGCGCCCCATTTCTTGTTTATTTTTTCATCATGATACCTCTGATGTTGGCATTTATTTAAAAACTTAGAGAACTAGAGGAAATTCCATCTTCCCATCTGCTAAAATGCTAAAAATATCTTTTATCTCTGCTATATTTTTTATGCATTCCTTTACTCAATAATTGATGATGTGACCTTGATATAAAAAAAAATCCTTGGGGCGCCTGGGTGGCTCAGTCGGTTAAGCAGCCGACTTTGGCTCAGGTCATGATCTCACGGTCCGTGAGTTTGAGCCCCGCGTCGGGCTCTGTGCTGACAGCTCAGAGCCTGGAGCCTGTTTCAGATTCTGTGTCTCCCTCTCTCTGACCCTTCCCCGTTCATGCTCTGTCTCTCTCTGTCTCAAAAATAAATAAACGTTAAATAAATAAATAAATAAATAAATACATAAACGTTAAAAAAAAATTAAAAAAAAAAGTCCTTAGCAGTGTAGATCTTCTAAAAGCCTTCCCAAGATGGGTTTGCACAAACTTGAATGAATAGAAGGCTGCATCCCAACAATTCATGACAGGCATGCATATATAATAAAATTATTCCAGGTTCCATCTGTGATCATCTTGCTTCAACCATAGGACATCTGTCAAAGTTCTACATGCTTCTGAATGGTTTGGTATTGGTATCTGTTAAATCATCTCGAAAGAATGGGACAATGCCTGGAGCTGCAGTGTTCCAGTGAAAATAAATGAATGCTGGGACCTTGCCATAAATGAGTTCCACAGGACTGCATAAGTCATGGGAAAGTAAATTAGGGTATCATTTTCAAAAGAATAATGAATTAAAGAGCTCGTGGAAAAACATTTTTATGCAGTGGAAAGTTATCACTCACTTTGGTGATCTCAAAAAGAGCCATTACAATCTATTGCAGTGTCTCACATTTAAAAATTCAATTTCCAGGTGCCTCTTAAGTTAGAAAAAATTCAAAAGTATGTAAGGATGATGCATACAACAGAGGGGTGGAATGCACACCCCTCTCCTACTAACAGCTCAGTGTGGTGCGGCCCTCAACTGTCCTGAAGCTATATTTAAATGTGCCAAGTGAATGAACTGCCCCACAGTGTTGTTTCAAGTTATTTTTAATAGGCACTCAGACCTTACTTTAAGAAGACCAATACTGATAAATAATGATAATTTAACTTCATAAATATTGTTGGCCATTCTTCACTTTGCCAAACATTAGTTCAGGTATTATACTTCTTTATGGAGTCCATTTCAAATGCATCACACTTATATACTTAATAGATGAAGAGATAATGTAAAAATAAACCATTATAAGGAACTAATAATTCTGGATAGGCTTTTCCTTTGTTACCTTTTTCCCTCCATCAGGAGGCAGAAATTCAATGGGTTCATATTGTCATCATGTTGGTACGAGGGTAACTGATCTATTTGGTGCAAAATAACCAGACATATCACAGTAAGTCTCTCTGACATAGAATAGGATACAAACAATGTGTCTTACCTTAAGTTTTCTGAGCTGAATTCTGACTCTAGAAATTTAAGAAACTGTTCTCTCCCAACTGGGTCTTTCAATGCTTCATCCATGCCAAAACCCCATCGTTTTACCCTCTGCTGACTTGGTTCTTTGCTATAGGAGATAAAATGAGGAAAAATATACTCCTTTCATGCCAATTCTATCTTCTGCTATTACATCTCCCCTCAAAATCATATATATCTTGAGGTTCCCATCTTTAACATATCTTTCAGGAAAAAAAAAATCTGTGATTGATGGCTGTGCATGAAATCATAGTGAAGTATACATTAGGCATTAACAACAGTCTAATCTTTATTAAGCCTAGGCACCAAGTGCTCTAGAGGGATTCTTTTAGATTTTTTTCTGCAACTTTTGAGACAGGTACTATTATAATTCTTATTTTATAGATGAAGAAATCAAGGCTCAAAGAGGGTTATAACTTGCCAATGTATGACATGTAATAAGGGGCAATATTCTAGACATTCTCACCTCAAAGCACAATTTCTTAACCAGCATATAGTGTGCAGTCTCATAGTGGTATATTCTACTGGAGGAAAATGCATTGGGAACCAAAAGGCCTAAATTCTAGTTATGAGTTTGTTGTTGATGAAATGTGTGACCTAATCCTGGCTGAATCACAACATTCTGGGGCCCCAATTCTTCATGTATAAAATCTAGAACTTATGGATGAAGAGCCTGCACTTGTCAAGCATTTAAGAACACTGTCTGGAGGTGAAAGAAAGAAAAAGTCCATAAACACAGTCTAGAGAAAGGCCATAGAATATGAAATCCTCACTCTGTATAGTGATAGGCACTGCTCTCTTCATGACTCTGTCAAGATTGATGATATAAGTCTTCCCTTATACAGGTCATAAAGGAAACCAGGGAATCTTAAATTGTGCTTTGGTTTTCTTAAGACGTCAGTATCTTGTCAGATTCTCTTAGAGTGTTAATGGCAAGTTCATTTTGTTTTAAAATTGAATGTATAGAGCCATACCTGTATGGTGCTTAAATAAGTATGGATTTAACAATCATTTTGCTTGAATACAGGGGCCTGTGTGGCTATGCGGATTTTCAAAGAAGCAAAAACCATGAGCTAAATTTCAAGAACTGAAGATCCCAACTCTGAATAATCTATCCTGAAACTCTTGTACCTCTAATTTTGTGCCAGTCCTCTGGCAATGTGCATCTGAACACAAATGCAAGTATTTAAGGTTTAAAAACCATTACCTTGAACAAGAACTTCATATCACGGGCTAATAGAGACACAGAGTAAAATTAGCCTTACAATTATCAGTTACAGAATTCTTCCTATTTTACCCCAAACCTGAAATAACTGAAATAATTGGAGAGAAAAGAACATGTCACATACCTTGCTTCAAGTTCCCAGAAAGTAGTATCATCAGACAGCCATGGGTTAGAAGGGTCAGGTGGCACAAGAAATGGGTCATATTCTACATACTGTTCCGTGTAACTTAACAGACTAGAGAGAAAAAAAAAATATTTTCATCTTCATTAGTTTTTTCGCTGAGGTTATACCCAGCCCCAAATAAGGGATACAATATAAAAAGGTCTGGGCAAGGAATTGCTTGCTTATAGAGTAGAACCCAATGGCAGTTTCCACGTTTCCATAACTTTTGTGCATCAACTTATTGTGCACCTTGGAAGACAAATGTAGCTAAGGAGTCCATGTCTGTCCATGCCCAAACCAAGTGAGGCAACATCCCTCCATTAAAATGAAGTAAAATGGAAGGTGTCAGTGTGTGAAAAACAGTGCTAAGGGTCAGTTCCAATCCTTGGCCAACCAGTCCACTCACAGCTGAAATTTTAGCAAACTTGGAGAATGGGTAAAGGAAATTTTTATTAAAAGTATCTACAGGAGTTAGATAAGGTGGGAATCACTAATATTTTTTTTTTAATTTGTATTAAAAAAATAAAGAAAGAAAAGAAAAAGACGGAGAGGAAAGGAAAAAAGTTGAAGAGGTGGGATTTGGCAATACTCCAAAGTGAAGAACATGTGTGCCACTAATAACAGATTTAAATGAAGAAAAGGAAAATATCTAAAATTTGTGTTTAATTCAAATTCTGAAGTCATGCAATAACTGAAAAGTGTCAATGTTAAGATGAATTTACAGAGAGGCTCTAAGTTGCCAAAAAGTAACTTGATAAATTGAAAGGTTCATTTCTCTCAGCGGGAGTGAAAAATTCAACTCCTTGGAAATATCTTCTGTATCTGATTCTAGTTGTGCAGGACTGGATCTCGAGAGACTAAAGACAGTAATGATCATTCTTTCATTTAAACTATAACAGAAGAGTTCCCTGAAAGTTTCCTTCCCTTCCCTCCCCTCCCCTCCCCTCCCTTCCCCTCCCCTCTCTTCTCCTTTCCTTCCCTTCCCTTTCCTTCTTTTTTCTTTCTTTCTTTCTTTCTTTCTTTCTTTCTTTCTTTCTTTCTTTCTTTCTTTCTTTCTTTCTAGGTTTATTGTTTTTGAGAGACAGGGAGAGATAGAGCACAAACAGGAGAGGGGCAGAGAGAGAGAGGGAGAAACAGAATCCAAAGTAGGCTCTAGGCTCTGAGCTGTCAGCACAGAGCCCAACGTGGGGCCTGAACTCACAAACCATGAGATCATGACCTGAGCTGAAGTTGGACACTTAACCGACTGAGCCACCCAGGCACCCCATTTTTGAAAGTTTTCTATGTGCAAAAGGAAAAATAAAATTTCTTACAGGATCCCATTTTAAACACAGTTAACTATCATATGAATTTTTTTTATTTATATGGGCATCTTGAAATACTTACCTATCAGCAACTTTTGACATTTTTAACCGATGTCTATCTAACTGTATTTGCCAATATTTAATCTGAAAAGAATTAAAGAAGTAGTTATGTAAGTAGTGACATTCTCAAAATTTTCACCTCGAAATTCTGATACACTGGGCAATTCTAAATAAGAATATGTTCCAAGTCAGTAAAATTTCAAAGTCTGAAAAATCAAATGAGACGACTCTGAAAATTAAAGTGTTTGAAAAAACATAGTCAATATCCCTTTAGAACAGCAATGAATTTGAACATTCTGCATACTTTGACAAAATATAACTTTATTTTAAAAGCATTATAGAGATTTTAAACATTTATTCGGAGTGAATAACCAAATCAGAGTCAATCCCCAATATTAAATTCAGAAAATAAATATATTTGTTATTTGTACTATAATTTCTTTTTTTTTTTTAGTTTATTTCTGAGACAGAGCATGAGCAGGGGAGGGGCAGAGAGAGAGGGAGACACAGAATCAGAAGCAGGCTGCAAGCTCTGAGCTGTCAGCACAGAGCCTGACACGGGGCTCGAACTCACGAACTGCGAGATCATGACCTGAGCCGAAGTCGGTCGCTCAACTGACTGAGCCACCCAGGTGCCCCATGTACTATATTTTCAAAGTAAACCCTACTTCCTAATACTAGCCCAAGAAAGCATCAAAGATAGGTGTTTGGGGAATAATTTTACCAACATTTCATAACAAATGTCCACAGGGACATAATCACACATAGAAAACTTCAAAACTCTCTAAATTACTTTCCATTCATGGTTATTACAAATATACTAGAGGAAGTATCATTACACTATTGCTAAACCAGATCACAATAAAATATCAGGGAAAAGAATAAAAAAGTTATTTTGAACCAAACCAAGAGATTTCACTATTATTTGATATAAGAGACCCCAGTGTTTGCTCTCGAATATTACTTGGGGCCCAAACTATTTATCAATTTGTGAAACAACAAGTGACATATGCCATTACTGCACACCAGTGTTAATACAGGAAAACTTCAGAGGCTTATGAGGAGCGGGGGGGAGAAGCAAGAAAAAGCTCTACGTGAAGATCACGTCACATGATTGGATACAGAAAACACGTGACTCAACGGTCACCAGCTTCTAGTCTTCCGTTCTTCAAGAAGAGCTCCAGAGTACAAAATAACTCTTGAAATGGAGACGCCCAATCATCAGTGTAGGTCATTTTAAAGAATTGGTTCGAGGAAGCAGGATTTGGGGAATTAAAGAGTGAAGAGATCTGAAAAACACCTCTCTATATTGATACATTTTCGAGTGACTACACACCTTAAAATAAGTGATTTCACTAACTTTTAACTGCAAGTCTTCTCTATGAAACAGTCAACCCTTCAAATAACCTTTGAGAACCCTTGGCATTAAGATTCACCATGTGGTCTTCATAGCTACTACTCTGTAAACCCTTAACAGATCATTTTATAGGTAGACCCACCTGTTGTTGTAATTCATCTTCTGTTGGAGGTTTAGTTTCTGGTGTGGGTGTGTGGGTAGGACTGTGACTTCTAATGTCATTTTGTAAACCATAGACAGACTATATTAAAGTAAAAAAGAAATATTTTAGGACAAAATATCATTTATAGCCACAGACTTTCTAAAAGGTAATTTTGTGTTATATATTCAGTAAGGTAACTCAAAGCTTTGTTACATATTTGATTAAGCTTCTCATTAAAATTCAAAGACACTGCTGTCATAAATATCTTATGAATATAAAATAGAAGCACAGCTCTTTGAAACAATATGTGGTTAGATTATTAACTTTGACAGAATAATCGATTATATGGAAAGATCACGGTAAGTCTGATAATAAAATTTGGGGATGGACTGAGAGTACTAAGTTGGAAAATAACACTGTACAGCATTTAATAAATATTGATTTCAAAATAAAATAGGGGTGGATATAGAATAGATTAAAAACTTTATAAACCAAAAGAAAATGAAAAGAATCTGAGTTTTACAAAATGGAATACTGAAGAGAGAGACTACGTCAACAATTCTGTTGTTGATTTGGTTTCTGCTAGTGTGATCAAGGACACCCCAGAGTGCTCCAAATTTCCCACCTCAGCATTGGGTTATTTACCTCAACACACGGGCCTTGACATTTGGTGCCTTTGGGTGCCTTTTGCAAGCACCAGTGACCTCAAAGTTTTCACCTATCTTTGGAATCCTTGATGCCCCAGTGCTTCTTTAGTATTTTGTCAAAAGGCCAAATCTACTGTTTAGGAATACTCTTTTTTGAGAAAGACCCACTGCTTAGTACGTACAAATAAATATTTAGAGTCTTACAGAGACAAAAAAAAGTCTTCACCTGAAGGCGAGGCATCTCACATATCAACTCAAGGGAGAAGCCAAATAACTTTTTCTTTCATATCAAAGAATTATGATTTTAAAATAAAGGATTTAATATAAGCTACTGAGCACTTTTTGTTTGGACAAGAGGATGAAAGATAAGGACATAATAAAACTGCTCAAGCCCCACAAAATTGAAGTTACCAGATAGGTTTGGAAGAAACTCTTGAAATCAGAAGAGGGTAGATACAGATGTTTAAATGAGCCAATTTTCAGGCCCATCACTAACCATACAAGTATCTCTACCTTCTATTGTGTTTTGTTCCTGACCTGTTTTTACTCGGACTCTATCTTTTCTTAATGTTAACCTGTTAGCTCTATACATGGACCTTTGGACTTGGTTTTTCCCTTGTAACTCCTCCTTACTTTGCCCTTAGCCTTTCTTCAATAGATACTCACTTGGATTTAACCTGCCTGAATTATCCAATTTAGACTATCTTTGGTAAATCTTTCAATCTGCCCTCTCTTGACCTAGTGTCAACCTCTTGGAACTTAATTTCTGTCACTGGGCATCCACAGTGTATTCACATATGCCGTGAATTAATTATTAACAGGAGTGAACTGAATGGCTTAATTTTTTCTGTTCTTCCATTCATTCATTCAACATTTATTGAACACCTACTGTATGCTGGAGATAATGCTGAGCACTAGGGATGTAGAAATAAACAAAGATAGGTATGCTTCCTCCTCCATTGGAATTCACAACCTAGCGGAGGGGAAACATGTTACACAAATAATCACACAAATAAACATATGATTAAAACTGTGGTAAGTACCATGAAAGAAAACAATAACAAGAGCATAGGGCCTGTGTACAGGAGACTTAATTTTCACCGAAGAAACAGAGAAGGCCTATGTGAACTACTAATACTCATATTTGAACTTTGAACTCTGAAGTGACAGCTGAGGTTAATGATTTTTTAAAATTGGGTGAGTAAAAGATCACCAATTATTCAATAATTGTAGAAAATAAATGTAGACATTGTCCAATGTTTATTATTTTTCAGGTGTATTACATTAATTTTTATAAAGAAAATAAAAAGACTCTAAGGTTTAAACATTACATTCTTATTTACCTTAGTTTAATTAAAGTACTTAATAAGAATCTATAGTTCATAGAAAGATGCTTATAAGATAAGATCGCTGACTATTTTAACAGTAAGTTTTTGGGTTAAGATTAAAAATAATTTAAAACACGGCTGGAAAAAATACGACATTTTGTGGTGTCATGGAAGTAAAATGATGTATAAATTATCTTCTGTCTCTCTATTTCTATGATTACTTCAGTATGTATGCACAGCACATAGGTTCAGGAAGGTCCATGGAAGAATCACATCACGGGAAGGTGGTGTTTAAAGCTGTCTTCTAGCAGTCTAGCTACTGCCTCTGAGGTTACTGTGGAGTTTCCATTTTTTGTCTTACATGCAAGTAAACATCAGGAGTCCTGACTTTCATCAGTCAGAGTGCCTTTAATTTTCTGGGGACCAGTGATAGCTTTTAACTTTGATTCTTGGTTACAGTGAAAATGGCCACGAGTAATGAAGTTTTACATAGAGGGCTTATTTTATGAACAAAGGAGGTAAGGAAATTGATACGAGTTTGGCAGACAGGTTATGAGGATCATCTGAAATGTAAAAGGCTTTGAATTTTTTTTAAAGTTAATACATTAAAATATTGGCCTAGGGTGGGTGGAGTAGACCTAGCAACAGGTAGGAATGGAGAGAAAGGGACATGGAGTTGTCTGAATGTCTCAATGTCTGCAGCTGGGGGTAAAGAAAATTAACTAACTGGGATCCATTTTGAGTTGTTAGCAAAGCTAGTTACTAATCAAGATGCTTTGATGTGATGAACACGTCCACTTATTAAAATACAGGATTCCTGGACCAGCTTTCTTCATATAGGGTACCATCCAAATGAATACTGGGTAAGTTATTCATAAAATGAAACAGATCTGATGTTCTACGTAAATATGTTCATATATGATTTCCCTTCACGTCTTAGAAGAAAGAGGTCTAAGAAAATTCTCTACTTTTAAAGCAGAAACGAAAGAGTGCAGAAAGTTTTTATGCTTGTCTATACTGAGTGAAATCTCTGGGATTTTTCCGACTGGTGGTGGAGGGAGGGGATATTTCTCTTTCTTCTGGATTGCTCAGCTCAGCTAGAAAATGGATTGTGACCACATTTGCTGCCATGTGCAGGAAGCCCTGGCAGAGAGAGGGTAGAGAAGAGAGGGCAGGGTTAGAGAGACCCTGATGAGTCCCTGGGTCCATCACCCCCAGGGCTAACTCTGCCCCTGCTGGCTCCCAAGGCTTTAGAATATTCCCTACTTTTAGCCATTTTGATCAGAGTGTCTATTGCCTGCAAGTTTATTGTCCTTCTTACTTAAAACCCTTTTGTGTCACTGTAAGGCATGAGTAGTTTCTTCTGTTAAGGTTAAAATGCCACATTATGCATACAGACATGAGGAAATGCCAGTATTTTTATGTATAAACAGCTGTAGCCACTGCATTAAAAGCAGAAAAACTAGACATTTAATTGTGAATTTGCTAACCGTTCTTCCAGAATGTCCACATTAGCTATTAACTAAAATATGAAGTGCCTCAATGCCTAAATGAAGGTGATAGAAAAAAGAAAAGTAATGAGACAAGAAGCAGCTTACTGTTGTTTTGAAATATGGGCTCTGGAGTTATAGGAAGTAATCCAAAGTGTGGGTTCAGTCATGTATGCACAAATGCTTTTTTAATTTTCCTCAGGTTTTCTGTTGTTCTAGGACCCTTCTAGTTATTGTCGTAGAGAAGGATTCATCCTGTGATGCTTAATTTTTTGTGTCAGGTTGGCTGGGCCACAGTGCTCAGATATTTGTTCAAACATTATTCTGGTTGCTTCTTTGAGGATGTATTTTGAGTGAGACTAAAATTTAAATCAGCAGACTTTGAATAAAGCCTATTGCTGTCCATAATGTGGGTGGGCCTCATCCAATCAGTTGAAGGCCTGAAAAGAACAAAAAGATAGACCTCATCCAGGCAAGAGGGAATTCTGTCAGCAGATGGCAATTCTTCCCTGGGACTCTAGCCACTGGCCTACCTCATTAGATTTGGGGCTTGCTAAGCCTCTACAACTGTGTGAGTCAATTTCTTAAAATAAATCTTTCTCTATCTCTATCACTCTCTCCTGCCCCCTTTGGGGAACCTGACTAATACACAGGCTGACCTATTATAATTAAAATTTTAGAAGCAGGCTGAAGAAAGCCAGGCACACAGTGCCCCTTAAAATTTGCCTAGATTAGGCTGACTTCCTTCTGACTATGCTACCTTATCATCCATAGAGACTTACGGAAACACATTTTCACCTACTTCTTTCTATTTTAGTAAAGACAGGTTTAAAAACTGCCTAAATACTTAAACATATCTCAAATAAGATATACATCTAAGCCTTCTCTTCACATATTTGATATACATATTTGAAATTCAACAATTAAATATAACATTCCAAACCCTGATATTGTTTAGGTACATGTGACGGATTACTGCTTTAGGGATTTACTGAGTCCCTTATTCTTGTTATATAATCATGAGAAATATTATTGCAGCTGAATGCCAAATAAATTAACAGCAGCTCTCTCTGCTAAGCTCTCTCTGTTTGCAAAGATTAAATATAATTCAGGGGTTCCACTTTCTTACTAGCAGTGGTTTAAGACAGAGTGTGGTCACACAGCTAAGGGAATAAAGGACACAGCCCAATTAGCTGTGGCAGACAAAGGCAGTTTCCAGAAGTGACAGATTGGCCTCTGCCATTTGTGTCTAGGGCTTACAATCCCACAAACTTGCCTGCTCCCCAAGGACATAACTGTGAACACTTCAGAGGATAGTGGGATAGTTTGTTGTTTTGCCATTTTTTAAAATAAAATGGTGTGGCAATTGAGAATCCCAAATCATTTAAATTCCCTCGATAACAGGTTACGGACTGAGTTGCATCCCTTTGAAATTCATGTTGGAGCCCTAATCCCCAATGTCACTGTATATGGAGATGGGGTCTATAAGGAGGTAATCAACATTAAGGGAGGCCATTGGGTAAGACCCTAATCTCATGGAGCTGCTGTCCTGATAAAAGGGACAGACACCATAGCTCTCTGCCACGTGAGGACAGAGCAAGAAGACAGCTGCGTATAAGCCAGGAAGAGAGCTCTCACCAAAATCCAACTTAATCTGGGACTTCTAGTCTCCAGAACTTTGAGTAAATAAATTCCCATTATGTAAGCCATTTGGAGCATTTTGTTATGGTAGCTTGAGCAGACTAATATATACCACTTAACACAATTATGTGGCTATATATGTATAGACATTTGTCTGCTTGCTCAAGGTATACACTGTCATTAGATCATGAGCTATGAGCGCAAGGTCATGTCTGTCCCATTTATCGTCTAAACACCAGTAAAAGCCTAGCACAGAGACCTGTTAAATCTACTGATTGAATGGCTCATTCCAGTTACTAACCAAATATGAGCTAAAGTAGCAGTGGTCATAATTCTAAAAAAGAAACCAGTATGTGGCTTAGAGTCCTATAACCTTCTATGTAAAATGACACTTGTGAAGATTCTAGAAAATTCAACATGTTTGAATATGAGAAGCTATATATATCCAAAGGTGAAAAAAAAAAAATCAGCCTTCTCCAATTGTTGAAAACAAGGGCATGCATGAAAACAAGGGCAAAAACTTTCTTTTTTCTCTGGTAATTTTCGAGTTAGGGAGCTCTGCTTTAGGCCCTGTGGTTCTACCATTATTGATTTACAGGAAACTCTACCACAACCAAGACAAATAGAGCTTAGTAGTTCCATCTCTATAGCATTTCACCTTGCCAGGCCTGGTGTTTTCCCATTATTAAGTGAAGCATGGCAATGCCAAGTAATGCTTTTCAAGCGTTCAGAAAGCACGATGCCACGTGAAACACTGTCAAAATAACAATACCGGATGGCGTTAAGAAGACAGCGTAAATGATGGCTCTCTTATCTTTCAGTCCTATCTGCCCATCCATATGCTTTCTCTTTCCGAGTCAGAGCATATCTCAGTTGGTGTCTGTTGGGAAAACTTGACACAAAGGAAGGTATCATGAAAAGTAATTCTTCAAAATTCAGAAGTAGTGATAGGTGGCTAAATGTGCTTTTGGAGAGCTGATTGCAGCTCTGGATGCTGTTCCACAGCACAAAGCCAGTCCCTAGTGCCCTCAGGCTGTGCTGTGTGCAGAGGATGGAAGGAACTGCAGGAGGCCCGTCACAGGAGAGCAGGGCCAACAGGCCTGCTTTGGTCTGGCTTTGCCTCTTTCTCTCAGAGAGCCCCTGGGAGCCACAGCTTTGGAGCACGGCATCTGAGCAGGTTTTGTGGCACTCTTCCCTTGGCTTCTTTATCCTGACATCAAGGTAAACTGCCTTAAAAGAAATAAAGAGTACTTGGATCACACTGGGGCCTCTGAACATGATATTTCTAGGGATAGAGGAAAAAGACCACAAGAAATAAGACTAAAAAAAAAAAGTGTTTAGTGCCTATAGCAGGGACATACACCCTGGAAAGCCCTAATGCTACATAAGGAAACAGCCATAAAAGGGAAGGTCTTAAACTTCTGGAATGCTTTAATTCATTGGTGCCAGTCATGGGCTATGTCCTCAAGCCAGAAATTCTGATATGCATCAAGTGTTCTTCACAAAATGAATAAAAATGCCTTCTATGTGTCTGTGTTACTTAAATAAATATGTAGGTACTATCGCTATGTATTTTCAGGAGATTATTTACAATGTCACTGAATTCTGGATAGGTTTCTTTTTGTTTGTTTGTTATGTATTCTCTCATGTAACAGATACCAAATGAACAAACAACCACTATCTTACGGTTGTGTCACAAAATTCTGGTGTTAAAAGGGGGTCCTCATGCAAACTCTGTAGTCCTACATCTTTATGATGTCCCTTTTCCTTCAGAATTTTCTCTGAAAATGCCCTTCTCTCATCAACATCACTTTTTCCAAGATAATCTCCATCTGTGTTTCCTCATCCTCCGGGTGCTGAAAGAGAAGCCTTTCTCTGTTGATGACCCTTCTTTCCAATGGAGAGAGGAGGTATCCTTGGCATCTTTGCCCCATCAGGGACACTTGCATGCCTTGGGACCTGTGCATGCTGGAAAACCACATGCTGGAGAACCGGGATGGTTCCACTTGCTCAGGAGAGATGGACTGACGGAAGACCAGGGTTTGAGCTCCCAGATTTCCTTCTAGCCAAGGAACAAGGAAGAGCAGGGAAGATGCTAGAATATATTCCAGGAAGTGGGAGAAAATTTTTTATGACTGGCATCCTCCTATGGCGTCCTCCTATGGTGTGCAACTTATTACCGAGATCAGCACAGCAAAGGTGGATTTTACCTTCCGTGTTTTATGTGGGTTTCTCATTCTGGATGACTTCTTAATGTCCACTTCAGTGGTATTTACACATCCGGGCTGGAAATGGAAACACAGAGAGACAAAGGAATCTTTGGGGGTGAGGTTTTTGATTCATGCATTAATGACTTGCCATCCACAACCTGAACAAAAGCTGTGATGACACAGGTCTCTGGAAGTTCTTTCTAAATGGCCACAGCCACCCATCAACGGAGCCAGTAAAAAAAAAATATAGTACACTCTCACTCCTTGCACATAAAGGACTTCAGATACCATTCTTGAATATATGCCAGAGAAACAGGGACAAGAAATGCACAGGCTCTGCCTTTGAAAGTGGGTATTGACATTAGTAGGGGCTAATCCAACAGACTGGGAGCAAGGGTGTCCAGAGACCAAGCGGCTGATGGCCCAGCTGGTACCCACAGACAGCCCTGCTCAGAGTACTCCTCTATGTGAGGTGACACTGTTATCAAATGGCTGTTTGCTTCCCAAGTTGGAAAACTACAATTAGTTGACCCAGCTCAAATCCCAGGTGAATTTTTTTTTTGCAATGATTCGTGAAATTGCGGGACTAGGAATATTTGTTTTCCATACACAGAATAGGATTGTGGTCAGCCTGTTACTGGTTCTCTGACAATCTCAGGAGCATCATTTTGCCAGACTTACTGTTCTGTTGCACAGAAACAGAGAACTGTAAACCTTCTTTTGTATTTGGAGGAGGGGAGGGGTTGAGGGAGGGAGTAAGAAAAGAGGGAGAGGGTGGGGCTGAGGAGGAAGGAGAGGGAGAAAAGGAAGGGGAGGAGGGAGAGGGAAGGGAGAGGTAGTGGGAGGAAAAAGAGAAGAAAGGAGATTCAAGAATACAGGGGACCTTATATCTGGAAAGGTCCTTAGATATCACTTAGTCTTTAGAAGTGATTGGAAGGAAGCATTTTTGTGGGTTGTGTTTCCCTAACTTTCAAGTTTTGGTACCAGATATAGGGATCTCTGGTACTAGTATAAGAAGTATCATGTTGTATAACTCTGGGCAGTTTCTCTGTTTTTTCCCACAGAATGTAAGATCGTTACACATGAGATATACTTGAAAGTGATTACAGAGACACTATGAATGTGGAAAAAGACTTTTGCACAGTTGGGATGTTATGGGAGGAGGAGGGGCAAAAAGGCAGCAATGATGTGATTCTGGAAATAAGCTGTTCTCCACACTCATTGGCAGGCAAGGGGCTTCCCTTTTGGTTTAATGAAGACTTGCATGCAGGAATTTCCTTGAAGAACCCTCTCCTGATAGAACAGCCATTGGGAAGAAGCTCCACCATAATAGTGTAAAGGATAAAAAAGTAAGTAAAGAAAGCCCTTTTTCTTGATTTTTTTCCACATAGGTTGCATGTGAAATATATATACTACAGACACACAAATACACACATGCATGTGCATGCACACACACACACTGCACTAAAAATGAATAAATCACAAATTTGGTTTGCATATATAGATATGCATACCATGATCTGCTTGGCAGTAAGGAGGAAAAACACCCATATGGGTGGGATATAGTTACTAATTGACACTGAGTAACTCACTTTAGCTACCTCACCATACTGATCAATGTCTGATATTCTGACTTAATTTTTCTGTGGCTACTAGCAGCATAAGTATTTTTCAAGAGACCCCAGTGAGTTTGATATGCAGCCAGAATTCACAACCACTGATAACAAAGATAACAAAGATAATGGTTTAAAACTATTAAAGTAATATTAAAGTGTTTTCATTTCCTATTCAATTTCCATTTCCTTGAAGCCTTCCACCCGTAAGGCTCGGTCCATTAGGAAGACGAGGCACTGAAATTCTTTATGCTCTTATTGATTCGTGGCAAGACAGATCATAGAAATCTTCTTCTAGGGGCACCTGGGTGGCTTAGTCAGTTGAGCGTCCGACTTCGGCTCAGGTCATGATCTCATGGTCTGTGAGTTCCGGCCCCGCGTCGGGCTCTGTGCTGATGGCTCAGAGCCTGGAGCCTGTTTGAGATTCTGTGTCTCCCTCTCTCTCTGACCCTCCCCCATTCATGCTCTGTCTCTCTCTGTCTCAAAAATAAATAAACGTTAAAAAAAAATTTAGAAAAAAAAAGAAATCTTCTATATGTTAAAGGGTGGGAATAGTAAGGGCATGCCCTTCCATGACCTGGAGAAAGACAGACCATTTATTATTTATTTAATAAATATTTATTTCTGATTTTGTGATAAGTTTTGTGATAAATAGTGACATACAAGGACAAAGGGATGATCTTCTAATATAGTAAGCATGATAAGTATGTGAATCATCAAACTGTAGGAGCACAGGACTGGAGAGAAGTTTGGCCAAGGCATTATGCAACAGAACATTTCATATATCCATTGTTATGTACATCCTCTTGGCTCTCACCAACATGGCTGAAATATATTTATTTATCGTTTGAGCAAGTTTGATCCCAATAAGACCATGCTGTCTTTGGTTATTTAATTTCTTTCTTTTAGTTTTAGAGAGAGACAGTGTGCAAGTGGAGGAGAGGGCCAGAGAGAGAGAGAGAGAGAGAGAGAGAGAGAGAGAGAATCCCAAGCATGGTGCCCGATGAGGGGCTCAATCCCATGACTCTGGGATCAGGACCTGAGCCAAAACAGGAGTCAGATGCTCAAATGACTGAGCCACCTTGGTGCCCATCTTTGGTTATTTTAATATATCAAATGTACCACTAGCTGGCACCAGATCCACATGAAATGTTATGGCTAAATTGGTTTTCTGCACTACTAAGCATAGCTTCCCAATAAAATACAAATAACATCACCGTTACCAAGTAAGCACTCAATAAAAATGTTCAAACATGTACTACTGGCCAGATATAATATTAAATTCATAGTATTGTTCAATTTAAGGAATAATGAAATAATATTTACACTGACCTAGAAAAGAATCATAATTATTTCTAGTGATTCAAAGATAAATTTATTTTCAATAGAATTAAGCTGTGTTGTGACATTGCTGTAACACTATTTATTAAAAAGTACAATTGAATTCCTTGGAATCCATTCCTGAAGGAGCAAAAGGATCATATTATTGAGAAATATTACTGCCATAGTGTACATGTAAGTGTCTCAACGAGTTGCAAAACAGAGATGAAATTTTGGTTTCATCATTGATGAAACCATCATTTTACTTAAAACAATCTGAATATCATTTAGTTCCTGTCATGCAAAATGACATTATTGTAGCAGAAGGCACACTCTGCTCAGGATAACTGGGGAAACTTAAGGACTCTTCAGTGAAGAGAGTAATGGAGAACCACTTTCTTTAATTCAGTCCCAGGAGCTGAAGTGAAATTTTCTGAAGTGATTAAAACAATGTCTTAAATGACAAATAAATGGAGAGTTAAGAATAAGGTGGCAAATAGAACTGATAATATCCATATTCCTGGAAATTAAAAAAAAGACATGATTCTGGGAAAATCAAGACTTTGAATGTTGAAATATTTGTCTTTTTGTAACACAGTACAAGTTTTAAAAGTTCAATTTGCAATGTATTTTACCTCAATGAAAATGATTCTCTCCTTATCCTCATAAAAAGTGGTTATAGATTTTAGAGTGATCAATCTCAGGATACTTTTTTAAACATTCAATTGAAGCTTTTATTTCTGTTCTTGGGCCAACAGGGCTTACTAAATGCTACACACAAAGGAAGTTGTTTAAGGTAACTACACTGGAATTCCTTTCATTCACCCTTTCATTCATCTGACTACTACTTAATCTTATTTGCTGGACACAGATTCTGGATTATGTAATCCTGCTTCAGTGTAGGCTATGAACAAATTCTGAGAGTCAACAGACAGAAGGAAGGCTCCTGCATCAGAGGGGAGGGAAATGTACCAAGATGCTTGGAGCTGTGGAAAGTGGTCAGGTCAGGTAGAAATTATAGCCCACGGTAAGGACTTTGGTTTAAGTCTAAACATAAGGGGATGTCATAAGGGAAGTGACTTAATATGATTTATATTTTTAAAAACTCAATCTCTGTAGGGCACCTGGGTGTCTCTGTCAGTTGGGCGTCTAACTTCGGCTCAGGTCATGATCTCACAGTTCATGAGTTTGAGCCCTGAGTCGGGCTCTGGGTTGACAGCTCAGAGACTGGAGCCTGCTTTGGATTCTGCGTCTCCTTCTCTCTCTCTGACCCTCCCTGGCTCACACTCTGTCTTTCTCTCAAAAATAAATAAACATTAAAAAAATTAAAAAAATAATCTCTGAGCCTGGAGCCTGCTTCAGATTCTGTTTCCCTCTCTCTCTGCCCCTCCCCTGCTCACTCTCTGTCTCTCTCTGCCTCTCAAAAAAAAAAAAAAAAGTATATATATACACATATATACATATATATTTATATGTATTTATATATTATACATATAAATAATATATATTCATATATATAACATATATATGTATGTATATATATATATACATACATATATATATATATATATATATATATATATATATATAATATATAAACTCACTATGGTTTCACAAAAAAATAACTCAAGATGGATCATAAACCTTAATGTGAAATGCTAAACTATAACCCCCCCGGAAGATAGCATGGGAGAAAATCTAGGTGATCCTGAGTTTGGTGATGACTTTTTAAACATGACACTAAAAGCACCATACATTAGAGAAATCAATGATACATTGGACTTCATTAAAACTAAAAACTATGCTCTGCGAAAGACAAGCCAGATTGGGGGAAAAAAAAAATACAACACTTGCAAATGGTACATCTGATGAAGGACTGTTATCCCAAATACAAAGAACTCTTAAAACTCAACAATAAGAAAAAAAAAACTCATCAATAAGAAAATGAACAACCTAATTTAAAGGTGGGTAAAAGTATCCACATATGAGTGAAGACATATGGTATCTGTCTTTCTCTGCCTGACTTATTTCACTTAGCATAACCCTCTCCAGTTCCATCCACATTGCTACAAATGGCCAGATTTCATTCTTTTTCATTGCCAAGTAGTATTCCATTGTATATATAAAACACATCTTGTTTATACACTCGTCATTTGATGGACATTTAGGCTCTTTCCATAATTTGGCTATTGTTGAAAGTGCTACTATAAACATTGGGGTACAAGTGCCCCTATGCATCAGCACTCCTTTATCCCTTGGGTATATTCCTAGCAGTGCTATTGCTGTGTCATAAGGTAGATCTATTTTTAATTTTTTGAGGAACCTCCACACTATTTTCCAGAGTGGCTGCACCAGTTTGCATTCCCACCAACAGTGCAAGAGGTTTCCCATTTCTCCACATCCTCTCCAGCATCTATAGGCTCCTGATTTGTTCATTTTAGTCACTCTGACTGGTGTTGAGGTGGTATATCATATGTGGATCCTGAGAAACTTCACAGAAGACCAGGGGGGAGGGGAAGGGGGAAAAAAAGTTGCAGAGAGGGAAGGAGGCAAATCATAAGAGACTCTTAAATACTGAGAACAAAGTGAGGGTTGATGGGGCATGGAGGAGAGGAGAAAGTGGGTGTGGGCATTGAGGAGGGCACCTGTTGGGATGAGCACTGGGTGTTGAAACCAATTTGACAATAAATTATATATAAAAAATAAATAAATAAAGATGGATAAAAGGTCTGAACAGACACCTCACTGAAGAAGATACACAGATGACAAATGAGTGTAAGAAAAGATGCTGTACGTCATGTGTCATTAGAGAATTGCAAATTCAAACAATTAAATACCACTACACGCTTATTAGAATAGCCAAGATCCACAGCCCTGACAACATCAAATATTACAGGGCATGTGAAGCAACAAGAACTCCTATTCCTTGCTGGTGGGAATGCAAAATGGTACAGCCCAGTAGTGAAACCCTTGACGGGTTTGTTTTTGTTTTTGTTTTTGTTTTTTACCTTTTTGTAATTCAAGTGCCTGATTTAGGCATTGATGAGTGAGCAACGATTTCAAAGAGGAACCCACTTCAAATAATAAAGAAGCAGTTTGTCTCCAACACAGATGCTCCTTTGTTTTGGAGATCTTGGTTGGTTTCAATACTGATCATCTTGGCTACTTGTTTTTATTTTATTTTTGTTCTTTCTCTTCCAGTGTTTAAATTTCCACTCTTATGTTTTAAATTCACCAATAAAGAGTGAGCCCATGAAACCCTAGGTCCCCAACCTCAACCCCAAGAAAAGCAGTACTCTGGGGCTCATGCGCTCTCCCCTCTCCTCAACTTTATTATGTGGCCCCAGATGTGCTATGTAATTACTTTTTTCTGTAAGTTGTAAAGCATTATTTTTTTCAAAGTTTCCTGATAATTGTTGTGGAAGAGCAACTTGCAGAAGAACCACATAAGAACCACATCACTGATCCAACCATAACACTGGTTATTGATAGGCTGAGACCAACACAAAACAAGCCACTCTGGAAGACAGTATGGCAGTTTCTTACAAAACTACACATACTTTCACCATTTGATCCAGCAATTGTATTCCTTAGTATTTATCCAGAAGAGTTGAAAAATCGTGTTCCCACAAAAGCCTGCACATGGATGTTTATTGCAGGTTTAGTCACCATAACTGCCAAAATGTGGCATCCTTCAGTAGGTGAATGGATAAATAAACTGTGGTATGGAACACCATGGAATATTATTTGTGGATGAAAAGAAATAAGCAAACCATGAAAAGACATGGAGGGCCTTAAATGCCTATTATGAAGTGAAAGAAGTCAGTCTGAAAAGGCTACACTGTATGATTCCAACTATACGACATTCTGGAAAAGGCAAAACTATGAAAACAATAAAAAGATCAGTGGTTTCCAGGGGTTAGGGATGGATGACTTAGGCAGATCACAGAAAATTTTTACGGTGGTGAAACTGTTCAGTATGATACTATAACGGTGGATACATGTCATTATACATTTGTTTAAAGCCATAGAATGCACAACACCATTACATTAGAGTGAACCCCAATGTAAATTATGGACTCTGGGTGACGATGATGTGTCTGTGCAGGCTCTCTGATAGCAACAGAGGTACCACCCTGGGGAGGGATGCATTTTGAAGTCAGAATCAACACAACTTGCTGATGGATTGGGTTAAGGAGCATGGTGAGGCAAAAGAGTCAACAATGACTCCTAGTTATTGGCAACTGGGTGACGTGGTGCCATTTATTGAGACGAGGAAGGCTGGGAGAGGAACAAATGTAAACAAAGAGAGAAATCAGGGATGGCTCCTGGATTTCATTTACACACAATTTTAGTATTTTTACTGAATTCTCCAACTAGAATACAGCTCTTTATGCAGTCATTGTCAAGGTTCATGGCTCAGAACACTTCAACATTAATGCTTATACAATAATCTGTCCCTGGCCGGCCACATCCTTTTGTGTCTTTGACTTTTTAGGTGCATATCATTGAGTGTGCAAAACCAATGTCTGATAGTCAGTTATGGAAAACCTGGTGGAGTGGCATCCCATTACTCAGAGCCTCTACTACATTTCTCTAAATTCTTCTCCAGTGCATCCTACCACACTCTCTTAATCTGCTCTGGTTGAAATCAGACCACTTCTACTTAATATCTAGTAACTGTCTGTTCATCCTTCTGTGATAGTCCCTTTTTATAGACTAGCAGCTGCCATGCAGACAAGTACAGCCAGATTGTCACAGTTCTCAACAAGCTACCAAGAGGACCCTAATGAGTGAGCTTGCTATGGCTTCTCTGTGATCACAGGCATTGCTCATGTTTCATGTCCAGTTTTTAGACATTTAAAATATTTCTAGCTAGAATTTCTTTGGAATAAAAAAAATCACTGGGTAGAGGCTGAGTTGTCATACTTACCTTGAATAAAATATGAGCTCCTTCAGGAAGTGACAAAAGCCTGAGGCAGGTATGCATGGGTCTACCACTCATACAAGTGATTGATCTCCCTCATGTCCTATGATTTTTTTCTTCACAAAATGCTGGTTGCAATTTGAGGGCATGGAAAGATTTTTAGTTGGGGAATGAAAAAGACCCCTCTTAGACTGAACACACACACTCCAACTTACTGTGCACTAGGAAGTCCTGGGTTCGCATCAAGGGTGTTTTCATAACCTACAGCTAACTGGCATTTGGGATGGCATTATGTTGCTGTCCTTCTGGGATCTCATTCATGGGAGGGTGAGTAGCAACATGATTTTGGGATTCCTCATCCATAAGCTTAATATCATCAAATGTCTTCACTTTTTTTTTTTTTTTACTTTAACTCCTCATGTGTTTGTTGAATGTAGGCATGAAGGAAATAAACCTAAACCAGATCTCTGATGGCAATGGAAATTTCCCCAGCATAAAAGTTAAGAGCTGAGAAGTAGGAAAATGGATCACTTAACTGAACTGGTGAAAACAATTTTGCAGGTAATACTATTGTTGGTCTTGACGATTTAATGGTGTGCTGTAACTGGTGAACAGAACCAAATAAAATTCCTCATAGTATAAATAACTCACCAAAAAATAACTAAAACTCCTAAGTAGTACAAATAAGTAACTTCAAAAGGCTTACAATAATTGTTGCAACAAATGACAATGGGACAACTAGAAAATAACAACTTCATGAAAATCAGTGGATATTGGAATTGGCCTTGAATTCAATAGCCTTGAATTACAAAGGATATGGGAGAGTCTTAAGTCATATGTTCCCAAATGGAAAAGAGGCATATTTCCCTCTCCGGACCAGATACACAGAGAAAGGCTGTCTTTACACACAACTCAGCTCAGCAAGACCTCTATAAAGAAGATGAATTTCAAAGACACACTCTGTTGCATTAAACTTGATTTCCAAAGGTAGGAAAAGATAAGTATTTTATTTATCTAGTGGTGTCAGAAAAGAGAGGTTCACGTAAAGTTATTTTGCAGATTAAATATTTATCACTAAGAGCCAAAACTCAATTTTATTTTCACCATTGGAAAAAAAGATATTCTAAAATAATTCCCACACATCCCTAGATTCTTGCACAATTATATCCAAAGCAATGCAATCTTTTCTTGTTGATTCAAGGTCATTATTGAGAACTACACTTACTGTGCCATCCTTAAGACAGCAATGCCTGTGAGGCTGGATGGCCTTAACTCTTAATGGCTTTTGAGCTTTCATGACATTTTAGGTCATTTTTTGAATGCCTCTGCCTTCTGCCAGTCAGTTGTCAATTTTGCTGCTCTCAGTGTCCTTCCTCCCAGCACCAACCCATCATCCTCTAATCTGTTACTTGGATTCTGACAGGGGTCAGGAAAGCAGAAAAATGCTTCTTGAACAGTGTCTCATATTTTTGCAAATGAGCCAACCAAAGCACCTGAGTTAGAGTGTGGGTGTTTTTAACAATTTCTTTGGCTAAAATTTTTGGAGTTTATTCTTGGCTAAGTTTTAGGTAGAATTAGGTTTTTGGATATGTGAGGAAGGAAATGCAAGTTGTGACAAAGGGAATGTAGGTAACTTCTCATATCTTTCAGAAAACTTATCAGGACATAAATATCTACAGGCTAATTAAGTGGATCAGAGTAGATGACATGAAAACTTTTTCTGGAGTTCTGAGATACGGGGACTTCACACAGAAGGGGAGCTGGCAATTCATTCTGTGCTCAGGGGCGGGAGGAGAAGTGCAGTGAGACACTGGGCAGTGCCCTACAGGAGTGTCTGCCCCAAATCCTGCAAGTGAACAATCATGCCCCTGCTCTACCAAACACTGGTGGGAGAAGCCTTCCAGACACAGTACTAGTTTTAGATCAGTTGCTCAGAAAAGACACTGACCAGCCCTGAGCTCCTCCTAGCCTCCCCATTCCATTCCTCATTGCCTTTGCAGCAAAGGCCATATCCATCCACCAGGGTGTTCATGCTATGATCTGGCAGTCGTCAGCCACAGCTTGCTTTCCCTTCCTTCCCACATTTCATTCAACAGCAAGTGTTGTGCACTTTACTCCAAACACATCCTGAATTTATCTGCTCCCCCTCGTGCCAAAATCCTGGTCCAAGCTGCCATTATCTCCCACCTGGACTATCTCAGCAGACTTTTGATTTGTCTTCATCAATCCTTTCTTGCTTTTTACACTCTACACCCAAGTTGTTCTCTGCACTGAAGCCAGACTGACCTTTCAATACTGTAGCCATGTCACCACTCTCCTCTTCAAGCCTCTTCTTATCACATTTCAGATAGAAGGCAAACCCTTTCCCATGTTCTACCAGGTGCTACATAAATGGCCTCTGTCTGCCTTTCCAACTCTGTTTGGTGTCTCTTTGCCTCTGCTCACTTCAGTCCAACCTCATCCACCTCCCTCCTATTCCTTATATGTGTCAGGTTCTTCCCTTTGGACTGGCTGCTACTTCTTTCCACAAGTATTGTGTAGCTGGCCCCTTGCCATTTGGGTCCGACATAATGCTTCCAATCATATCACCTTGTTTTTATTTATAGCACTTGCCTCTACATGTAATGTTCTTATATATTATCTTTGTTTATTCTTTCTCTACCAAAATGTAAGCTCCTCAAATATAGAGGCTTTGCCTGTCATGTTTAATGCCATTATTTTTTTTTTCTGTTATGTAGTAGGTGCTTAATGAATATGTAATGAATAAATCAATGAATGAATGAGAGAAATCATACATTTTACATAATAGTTATTTCTGAACACTACTCATGCTAAAAAGATGAAATGGGTTTTATTTACTGTGTTTTGGTATATGTGTGTGTATGCTCAAGCATATTTGTACCTATAACTTAAATCCCAGACCAATTGGTCATAAATTATCATTATTATCTTACATTATGAACAGGAAACATATTGTCTAATTCTTCAGTTAGGCTTCAAAGAAACATTTGTTTCAAGAAAATTTAGCTCAAATATTTTTTTCTCTTGAAATATAAGTAGCCCATTGACTGATAAGTATATATGGCTAATGGTATATTGCTTCCAGATTTTATGGGGGTTGAATACTTAAAAAGCAGGAGGACACTGGGAACTTACAAAGGCTCAGTTTTAGAGAAGGCAATATGAGCAAACTCCTCTGCCCCTGAATTTACAATTTCCATTCAAACTGTCTCCATTTTGACCTACAGTCTTCAAGGACAAATAAAACTTGTGCCCCTGTCCATTTTCCCTACCTGGATGTTTAAGGCACAGTGCAGTTAAGATGAAACAACTTAGCTATAGGGCATAATAGCACAGCTCATGAGTCAGTTTTTGGTTTTCCAAAGCTTGTGGGTTTCTAACAATATAAAGTCACCCAATCCATAAAAATGGGATGTCTTTCCATTTGTTTGTGCCTTGTTTAATTTTTTATCAGTATTTTGTAGTTTTCAATATACAAGTCTTTTACCTCATTATTTAAGTTTATTCCTAAGTATTTTGTTCTTTTTATGTGTCCTGTTGTAAATGGGATTACTTTCCTAATTTCCTCTATAGATAGTTTGTTGTTAAATATTGGAACCTTTGCACACTATTGTTGGGAATGCAAAATGGTGCTGCCATTATGGAAAATAGTATGGACATTTCTCTAAAAATTAAAAACACAATTGCCAGAAGACCCAGCAATCCCACTTCTGAGTATTTGTTTTAAACAACTGAAATCAGAATCTCTAAGAGATAGAAGCACTCTCATGTTTAACTGCAATACTACTCACGATGGTCAAGATGTGGAAACAACCTAAATGTTCCTTGACAAAGAAAGGATAAATAAACTGTGGTAAATGCATACAATAGAATACTATTCAGTCTCAACAGAAGAAAGAAAGAAAGAAAGAAAGAAAGAAAGAAAGAAAGAAAGAAAGAAAGAAAATCCCACAATATGTAAGAACATGGATGAACTTTCAGGTCATGGTGCTAAGTTAAATAAGCTGACAACCTAGAAGACATGGATAAATTCCTAGAAACATACAATCTTCCAAAACTGAACCAGGAAGAAAGAGAAAATCTGAATATACCGATTACAAGTAATGAAACAGAATCAGTAATCAGAAAACTATGAAAAAATAATAGTACAGGACCAGATGGATCCACAAGTGGATTCTACCACACATTTAAATAAGAAATAATACCTATTCTCCTCAAACTATTCCAAAAAACAGAAAAGAAAGCAAAACTTCCAAACATATTCTATGGGGCCAGGATTTTCCTGACACCAAAAGTACACAAAGTCATCACACACACACACAAATCTATAGGCCAACAACCCTGATGAACATAGATTCAAAACTCCTCAACAAAGTATTAGCAACTACATAAAATACATTAAAAAATTATTCATCGCAATAATGTAGGATTTATTCCTCGGATGCTATGATGGTTCAATATTCACAAAAATCAATCACATCACATACCATGTCAAGAAAACAAAGGAAAAAAACTCATATGATAATTTTAATAGATGCAGAAAAGAGCATTTAACAAGATTCAACATTCATTCATGATAAATAGTACTGGAAGTCGTAGCCACAGCCATCAGACACAAGAGATGAGAGACAGCCATATTGGTAAAGAAAGAAGCTAAACTGTCACTATTTGCAAATGACATGATGCTATACATAGAAAATCCTGAAGATTCCACCAATAAACTACTAGAAATTACAAATAAATTCAGTAAAGTTGCAGGATACAAAATTACAAATTGGTAGCATCTCTAAACACTAACAATGAAGTCGAGAAAGAGAAATTTAAGAAACAACACCATTTACAATTGCAGCCAAAAGATTAAAATACCTACAAATAAACATAACCAAACAGGTGAAAGACCTATACTGTGAAAACTATATAACACTGATAAAAGAAGTTACAGATGACACAAATGGAAAGATATCCCATGCTCATGGATTAGAAGAATTCATATTGTCAAAACATCTGTATTACCCAAAGGAATCTACAGATTCAATGCAATCCCTATCAAAAGGCCAACAGCACTTAAAAAAAAATACAACTAGAACAAATCATCCCAAAATTTACAGGGAACCACAGTAGATCTCAAATAGTCAAAGCAGTCCTGAGAAAAAAAGAACAAAGTATAACAACTCCAGATTTCTTTTAAAAAAAATTTTTTTTAACGTTTATTTATTTTTGAGAGAAAGAGACAGAGCATGAGTGGGAGAGGGGCAGAGAGAAAGGGAGACACAGAACTGGAAGCAGGCTCCGGGCTCTGAGTTGTCAGCACAGAGCCCGACGCGGGGCTTGAACTCACAGACCGTGAGATCATCACCTGAGCCGAAGTCGGACGCTCAACCGACTGAGACACCCAGGCGCCCCTAAATTTCAAGATATACTACAAAGTTGTAGTAATCAAAAGTATGGTCCTGGCACAAAAATAAACACATAGATCAATGGAACAGAATAGAGACCCCAGAAATAAACCCACATTTATAAGGTCAGTTAATCTATGACAAAGGAGGCAAGAATAGACAATGGGAAAAAGACAGTTTCTTCCATAAATGTTGCTGGGAAAACTGGACAGCTACATGTAAAAGAATGAAATTGGACTACTTTCTTACACCATAAATAAAAATAAATGAAAAATGGATTAAAGAGGTAAACATGAGACCTGAAACCAGAAAAATCTTAGAAGAGAGCACAAACAGTAATTTCTCTGTCATCAGCCATAGCAACATTTTTCTAGATACATGTAAGAAAGGAAATAATAGCAAAAATAAACTATTGGCACTACATCAAAATAAAAAGATTTTGCACAGTAAAGGAAACCATCAAAAAACAAAAAAGTCACCCTACTGAACGGGAGAAGATATTTGCAAATGATATATTCCATAAGGGGTTAATATCATATATATATCTATATCTATCTATATCTATATCTATATCTATATCTATATCTATATCTATATCTATATATCTCATACAACTCAACACCAAGAAATCAAACAATCCTATTTAAAAAAAAAATGGGCAAAGGCCCTGAATAGACATTTTTCCAAAGACATACAGATGGCCAACAGACACATGAAATGTTGCTCAACCTTACTAATCCTCTAAGAAATGCAAATCAAAACCACAATGAAATATCACCTCACATCTGTTAGAACTGCTAAGATAACAAAGACAAGCAAAAACAAGTATTGGTGAGGATGTAGAGAAAAAGGAACCCTCTTTCACTGGTGGTGGGAATATAAGCTAGTGCAGCCACTGTGGAAAACAGTACGGAGTTTCCTCAAAAAGTTAAAAATAGAACTAACCTATGATCTAGCAATTACTACTGTGTATTTATGCAAAGAATACAAAAACATTATTCAAAGGGATATATGTGCCATGTTTATCTCAGCATTATTTACAGTAGCTAAGACATGGGAACAACATAAGTGTCCATCAATATCCAAATAGATAAGAAAAATATGGAACAATGGAATATTATACAGCCATAAAAACGATGAGATCTTGCCATTTGTGACAACATGCATGAACCTAGAGGGTATGATGCTAAGTGAAATAAGTCAGATTGATAAAGAGAAATACCATATGATTCCACTTATGGAAAAATGAAATGAATAACAAAAAGCAGAATCAGAACTATAAATGCAGAGAACAAACTGATGATTGCCACAGGGGAGGAGAGTGGGTTGGGCAAAATGGGTAAAGGGGAGAGGAAGATGCAGCCCTGCAGTTTTGGAATGATTAAGTCATGGGAATAAAAGACACAACATAAGGAATATAGTGGATCATATTGTAATAGCCATGTAATGGGACAGATGGTAGCTACCTTGTGGTGAACATAGCATAGTGTAGAAACTGTCAAATTACTAAGTTGTACACCTGAAACTAATGTCAACTCTATTCAAAAATTAAATAAATAAATAAATGAATAAATAAGCCAGTTACAGAAAGACAAATACTACATGATTGCACTTTTATGAGGTATCTAGAATAGTAAAATTCACAGAACTCAAAAGTGGGATGATAGTTTCCAAGGGCTGGAGGGAAGTGGAAATAGGGATTTTCTAGTTAACAGGTTTATCAAATGAGTAAGCTGTAGAGAGCTGATCTCATGTTAAGTATTCTTACTATAATATAAAATTAAAACAAAATGTGAGTTTTAGACATAGAATAAAAGAGCTTAATTTCCAAAGGACTCATTCTGTTATCACTGTTCTTCTTTGCTCTGTATTATGGAATTAAAGATTAAAACCCCCTAGGAAAAAAATCTAGATTCAAGATGTAAAGCATACAAATAATACAGGTAATAAGAACAGTTCTTACATCATGGAATACTTTATCATTTTCCAGCCATTGTCATTTGAGTTTTGTAAAACATTTTATAAACCACACAGGTTCAGTCATTCTGAAACTAATTTTTACTGAAACAAAACATCAAAGACTTGCACATTAGAAGAAGGCATCAATTTTATCTGGTCAAACCTAGCACCCAATTCAAGATTCCTTCTGAAACTTCTCTAACAGAAGTCATTCAACCTTAGCTGCTACAAGCATCACACTTTCCCCTAAAATTACCCCATCTATGTACATTCTTTAGAATGTAGAAAATCTTTTAATAAGTCACTTATTGAAAGGGTTATGCTATCTTTTAAAATGTTACTACCACATGAAAAAAGAGAAACAACATGACTACAAAATAGTTAGGATCATGGGCTGTATTAACTCCTGGAAAAGTTAAGTAGCCCCTGGGAGCCTGAGTGTCTCCTACATAGTGGAGGTGAGAGTAATGGTACCAAACTCGTTGTTGTACACAATAATGTGTGTAAGGGGTTAGCATATTCCTGACACACAAAGTACATGGAGCACATGTTAGCTGCTATTATTATTGGAAGTAAAGTTTGACAAACAGAAAATAATTACACAGCAGGAAACTGGGTCTTTCAGACTGTTAGAATTTGAGGAAGTTACCGAATGGAACCAGAAAACAAAACGAACAAACTTTAGCAATTTAAGACCAGATACCATATTTAATCAATAAATGAGTAAGTACCTTTTGGGGACTAATTATAAAGTATTGTGGAGGGAAGAGTGCAGAGAGCTCTGTTCAGTTCAAAATCCTTCAGTTCCATCAAGTCAGGCACCAAATTCATACGTTTGAGTTTGACTTCCTCAATGACTGCTTTAACTTTTCGCTTCTCAAAGGGCTAGCTTCTAACGTTTGAAAATATGTAATGACAAATGTCTTTATGTTGGAGTTTATTACATGAAATGTAATTTGGAAAAATCTAGCTGTTACTTGTGAGAAGATACATAAAATTGTTGAAAGGGAATAGCAGAGCTGAGGAGAAATTTTTAGAGCTTTCTGGGCTTGAAAGAATTTATTTTTGTTCTCATTAATTCAGATTGTTTTAAATTTCAATTTAGTTATGTTTATCAGAAAAAGAAAGTTCATCTGAAGCTGACACCTGACATTGGATTAAGAGAGCACAGCCTTTCTTTTTCTTTCTTTCTTTCTTTCTTTCTTTCTTTCTTTCTCTCCTTCCTTCCTTCCTTCAATACAATTTGGGGAAATTGTATCTGAGGAAAATCAAATGAACAGAAAAAACAGAGCCCAAATAATCACTGTTCCCTATGGAATCAGAATCCATGCTGGCAGTATTGGCAGATTGAGCCCATTTTTGCTTGCTTAGCTATCCCTTTATAGACCATGTGCACTTATGTGCTTGTGTGTGTGCACACGCATGCACACGTTCTTAAATTAAATTTCATTTGATTTCAAACCTATGGAAAAATTGTAAGGAAGTTCAAAGAACTCCATAGACTCTCAGATTCTCCAAATATTTTTATTCTACTTCTCTGCCTATAGTAAAAAACCAGCTACTGGCGACTGGGGTGGCACACAGGACTTTACCTCAGCTATCATAGGAATGGTTTTCTTTTCTTCCTAGCACTTGCCCAGATGCCCAGCAGATGCAAGACCAAAACTGTCCTCTACTCACTTCCCTGAGATGTTGGCTGTGGCCCTAGGGCCTTGCTCCCAGGACCACATCCACACCCTCACGATTTCAGAAGGAACAGGATAGAAATCTGAGCACAACATTTTGAAAAGCTGCCAACACACAGGCTATAGAAACACCAAGTTAATAAGGGGGAAGACAGTTTTTATTCTCACTCTAGCCATGGCTCACATAAATAGCATCAGATATTACATAATAATAGGACACTGTATCTCCAAATCTATTCCAGGATAGAAAGAACAGAGGAAGGATAAAAGATGTAACCAGGGAGCAAAAAAGAACAGTTTCACTCACAGAGGCTCATGATAGTTACATTGTCAAAATATTTTTTAATCCAAAGGAACAGATGAGAATGATAGAAAAGCTGTTCTTTTTTCATAATACAAAAGAAGATTTAAATTTGGATTAACACATTTTGGATTTCCTAAAACAGTGAAAGGAATCAGAAGCTGGATTGTGGACCACTGGTAGGCCTACTTGAGCACTGAGGATGGAAAATTGCAGCATTTCTATTGGCTTCAGCATAATTTGTTTCTCATGGACACCCCAAAACTGACAATGCCAAAAGTTACAACAGGAATATCATTGAGACTTTTCAACAATATTAGGAAATATATTAGGAAATATATTAAAGCTCCAAATGAACACGTGGAATTATGTACATAAATTATACATACAGTACAGAAGTAAAAACTACCCCCTGACACACACACAATGTATAGACTACTATACCTGCTCGTTCAAGTCCAGAGTTAGCCCTGGGAGTTTCTAGGTTTTATACCTGTCCCACTTATACAGCACATTCCACATCATGGCTCTTTCCAGCAGCCTAACATGGCTATAATACTTAGCTCCTTTTCAGAGATGTTGTGATAACAGACATACACTGCTATTTGCCTGCCTCAGAGATCAAACAAGAAGAAAGAATGAAATCTTGCCATTTGCAATGGCATGGATGGAGCTAGAGAATATTACACTAAGTGACATAAGTCAGAGAAAGACAAATACCATATGATCTCACTCATATGTGGAATTTAAGAAACAAAACAAATGAGCAAAGTGAAAAAAAAAAAAAGAAAGACAGAGAGGCAAACCAAGAAACAGACTCTTCACTACAGAGAACAAAATGATGGTTACCAGAGGGGAGAGGATGGGGGGTGGGTTAAGCAGGAGGGCACTTGTGACGCACAATAGACCACATAACAAATGAAAAGTTCAACTAATAATTAAAAAAAAAAAACTAGTTGCTATGCACAAAGCTGACGCTGGTGCAATAAAATAGACAGATGTGTATTATGAATTTACAAAGAATGATTGATTACTATTTAAATAGAGATTGCATGGGGTTTTGGAGCAAATGCCAGGCTTTTAGCCCTAAGTAAGGAATTCAGTCTAAGTCCTGTGATGGTTAACAAAACTCAACTCCTCAGAGACTTGCTTGTAAAGCAGGGGCACTAATTACCCACCCTACAAAATCTCTGTAAGGAATGAGTGACATAATGAATGTAAAATGCCTTTGTATAAAGGTATTAATCAATGATCTTATTGTTATTGACATAAATCTACAAGTACTATTATTCCCTTACACTTTGCAGAGAAGAATCCATGTGGCAAGTATTTCACATGTGTTTCCGCTGAATAATGTACATCTGAACAGCAGCACAGCTTGAACAGCTGAGTATCCGGAGCTCACAGGCGATGCCATAAATCGATGAGCTTTGTGATAGCTGACAAAGTTCTGTTGACTCAGACCTGGTCACTGATGCCCTGGTTGGTTCAAATATCAGAGCCCTGTGACAGAAAAACCTGTCCTACGTCCTGCATCAGTGTGTTGAGTGTCACCCAAAAGGTGCATGTAGGAAAGAGGGAGAGCAGGTATTATTAATTTGCTCACAAATTCAAACCGTATCCACAGAGCATCCACCATGTGCCTGGCACTGGGGTGGACATAGTCAGGAGCAAGCTAACTGCAGGGGTGAGGACTCTGTATTTTTATAAGGAATGGGTGCTCCGGCATGCCTGCCATCTCATTCTCAGTAATAAAAATCATTTGTATGAGGTACTGTCATACTCCTCTTCATAATTTTGTTTTGTTCAGTATTGTGACAGAAATTATTAGCTCTCTTAAAAATGTGAAAATTAAGGAGCCTGGGTGGCTCAGTCAGTTAAGCATCTGACTCTTGGTTTCAGCTCAGGTCATGATCTCATGGTTTGTGAGATGCAGCCCTGTGTCGGGCTCTGTGCTGACAGTGCGGAGCCTGCTTGGGATTCTCCCTCTCCCTCTCTCTCTGTCCCTACCCTGTTCACATTCTCTCTCAAAATAAATACATTTTGAAAAATGTGAAAATTAAAGTTGAAAAATGTTGCCTAAAGGTCAATATAGGCAGCAAGAGGCATTCTTTAGTTTAGGAATTATACCTTCATGTTCCTTCTCTGGGGGTTTGGCAAGGAAATCACCTGGCACAACTGTGAAACATGTATACAGTTTCCTCTCTCCCATTGACCTAGAACCCTGTGTCTCCACTTCCTACTTAGAGGTTCCTAGAGGCAGTGCCCTCAGCACTTGCATGGATCACCCATAGCAATGACAGGGATTTCATTCATGGTAGGATCGGACCTGGTTTCCTCTTTTCTCTCCAGTTTTGTTTTCAAATTCTCTCCAGGGACTAAATTTCACTGTGGGGGTTACTCGCCAAGATGGTAGGTGATGTTCCCTAGCGATATCCTCCTGGTATTCATACCCCTGCACATCACACTTTACTACCATTGGTCTGTGTGACTAATAGACTATGGCAGAGGTCATGGTGTGATACTTTGAAATCTGGCTATAAAGGAGTACTTGGGGCCCTCTTTCTATCTTGGGGTGTCGTGGGGAAGCTATGTCTTGAGTACCCTTACGTAGAGGTCTTTGTGGTCAGGAACTAGAGCCTCCTCCCAACCATGGAATGAGTGAAGTGGATTCCCCAGCTCCTTCAAATGACTGCCGTCCTGGTCAACAGCCTGCCTGTAGCCTCATGGGAGATCTTGAGCCAGAACCATCCAGGAAAGCAACTCCAAGATTCCTGACCCTCAGAAGCAGTGTAAGATAACAAACGTGTGTTTTTTTTAATGCTGCTAAGTTTGGAGGGGGGGGGGGGTAATTTTTTATGCAAAAGTAGACACTATTACATTTATTAAAGCTTTGAACTTCAAATCCAGCTTTTAGTTCCCCAAAGACTTCAGTGATGCCACCAGGTCATACTTACTTATCTGCCAACTTTTTTCACAATCTTACCCTTTGCGTTCTTGTCTCCCTTCAAAAGCATGATTACCAAAAGAACTTTACCAATTATTGAACAATGACTATGCTCTATGTACATATAAACAACTTACATACTTTATCTCAGTGCATTCTCAATGGTCTATGAGGCAGCTATTATTACCCACCTTTCAAAACTGAGGAGCCTGAGACTTGAAGGTGTTTAGTAAGATCACATACCTACGCAGTAAGCTGGTATGGGAGCCAAGTGTTTTTAGCTGTAGTTGTTCTCCTGATGTACTACATCGAACTGAGTGGCTGTGCTAGCTCCCCTCAGGCCCTCAGCTTTCAAGACAGGGAGAATATAAATGGAGAGAAGCTGTGGTTTGTAGAGTTTGTATCGTAGGAGGAGTGGGGACAGAAGTGAGAAGCACGATTTTTCTGTCAAGCTTTATGTAATCTATCATTTGGATTTAGCTCACAATCAAATATTGCTCTACCTTATGTCTCATCACATGAAGGAGAGATAATCCTTTATCAAGATTTTCTGAATCATGGGAAAGCATACCAAAATAAATACCATTGCCCTTCTTTACATTAAAGATTTTGTTACAGAAATCAAAAAGAAACCTAATATGGGCCCCAATCTCACTTTTGAATGTCCATATCAAAATCCAAAATAAATAAGAACAAACAAAATCCAGTATTACATTAAGGAAACAATGCATCACAACCAAGTGGGGGTTATTCTGGGATTTCAGGGATCAGTCAGCATTAGGAACTCCGTTAAGAGAATTCACATATTATTAACACATGTGAAGAGAAAACATGAAAAAAGCCTGAGAAAAAAATTCATCAGTCATTCCTACTTAAAACAAAAGAACACTCTACACCAGCAGTTCTCTTTCCAGGGTTCTGCAAGATCAAAAATATTTTCATAGACTACTATGACATTATTTGTCGTTTTCACTGTCATTCTCTCATGAGTATACAGCAGTTTCCCAGGAGTTACATGGCATGTGACACAACAACAGATTGATTGGAAACCAGACATGAGGACGCAGCTGTCTTCTACTGATTAAAATGATTTGCAAAAGTGTAAAATAGTGCCACTCTTCTCGCTAATTTTCCTTTAGTATATAAAATATGCCATTTTCCATTAAAATTCTACTAATTAATTTATTTTGTTACTGGTTTCTTGTCATTTTAAATAAATCAAAAATATTTTTTTAAATATATCAGTTTTTTTTAAGAGGGACAGAGAGTACACGTGCATGCAAGCAGGAGAAGGGCAGAGAGAGAAAGAGAGAGAGAGAGAGAGAAAGAGAGAGAGAGAGAGAGAGAGAGAGAGAATCTTAACTAGGTTCCACTCTCAGCATGAACCCCAACTCCTGCTGGCTCCCACAACACTGGGATCATGTGAGCCAAAGTCAAGAGTCAGATGCTGAACTGACTGAGCCACCCAGGCACCCCAGTTTTAATTTTTAATATAGTAACTACCAATAGAGAAAACTCACATAAACAAAAATTCTTTAGGGCACATCATAATTTTTGGGAATGAAAAATAATAATATGACCTAAATATCTGAAAAATCACACCTATATAAGATACAAGTTAATGTCCACTTTCTTAATTATATACCTAGTTGCTTTTTTTAAGATATAAAAGTAAAGAAAAGCCATTTTTATAACTACAACAATTGAGAAAGAAGAAAGAAAGAAAGAAAGAAAGAAAGAAATATAACAAGAAATGTGTAAAAACTGCATGAGGAAAATTTAAGATGCTTGTGAAAGACACAAAAGTAGATATGAACAAATGGATAGGATGACTCAACACCATACAGAAGTCAATTCTCCCAAGTTTTGTATAAATTTAACAAATCCAGTTAAAATGCTAAAAACTCTTTTTTTCTTCTTCTGATGCTAGACAAATGGTTCCAAAGTTCTATGGAAAAATAGCAAAAACCTAAAATGAAGAACAATGGGTGAGCAGTGGAGTCCGAGGTGGAGGAAGCAGCCTTACCACACATTAAAACAGACCGAGATCAAAACGTCATGGTGCAGCAGGTGAAATCCCCAACCTGGACCTCATTCTCCTCCTTCATAATTAAAAGGGAAACTAAAGAACCAACCAAGACAAAAAAATCATTAATATAAATGTCACCTTTCCTGTTTCTAAAGCACAAAAACAACCATTCAGTCTTTGGGATTGCTAGGGTTTTTTTTTTTTTGTCACTTTAAGTGCTACTTTTCAGGAACTTGAAAGTTGATGGGGGGGGGGTAGGGCAGAGCAATGCAATTACCCTTGTTAGTGTGGTGAAATATCAGACATTAATGAAGATTGATGAGGATACCACATAATCATGTAAGTCTTTTCTGGCCATTTTTATTTTTATTTATTTTTTTAATGTTTATTTGTTTTGAGAGAAGGAGAGACAGAGCATGAGCAGGGAAGGGGCAGAGAGAGAGAGAGAGGGAGACACAGAATCTGAAGCAGGCTTCAGGCTCTGAGTTGTCAGCACAGAGCCTGAGGTGAGGCTTGAACTCATGAACTGTGAGATCATGACCTGAGCCGAAGTCTGACGCTTAACCGACCGAGCCACACAGGTGTCCGTTTCTGGCCCATTTTTAAGCATTTTAAAACGAAGAGATAAAATGTAGGATGTCATATGAAGAAATCACATAACTACTTGCATATTTTAAGAGGTTTCTAGGCCTCATTTTCTCAGAAAGAAAATATGCTAAATATATTTTCTCTCGAAGAAAATATTGTCTCCTGTGGAGAGTGTATCCCAAGTTGCAATCACTTCTTTAAAGTAGTAAATAAAGAACAGTCTTATCAGAAATTTCTACGGTGGAGTGGAGACATTTTCCTCAGGATAAACAAACATTATATGAACATGAAATTATTATGAAATTTATATTATTTTTATGATGATAATATCCTCTCAAACATAAAATAAGATGTAGCTACTAGGTCCACATTCGCACAAAAACTACCAACATTCTCAATATTTGAGTTAATGAAGCCAATGGCATAAGTTATTTGAAAATTTAACACCACTCCTCACAATAACAACAGCCAGAAAACAGCAGAACTGCTTGCAAAAATCGATTCAGTTTTTGGTCCAATAAGAAAAAGGAGCAGTCACTTAATGTACACCAAATTTCAAAAGCACGTTATCTATTTTAGAAATGGAAAATATATGAAAAGCTATGTTGACTATGAAATATGCTAAAAAAAATATTCAGTCAAGTTCTCTGGGAATGCATCCATCCTCCTTTCTGGAGTTACTCCAGAGAGCTGTCACTGCTTCTGAGGCTGAGTGGCATTGAGACAATTTAGGTGATTGCTCTCACATGTGTGAAAATCACGCTCTGGTCCTACCCAACACCACATCATTGGCTAAAAGGATATCAGATATTAATTCCACGTGCAAAGTAATAGACTTTGGGTCACAGAAACACGTGTGCAATCAAGGAGCAACCTTCCTGTTGATGGATTTAACCTTCAAACCTCTTCTTCCCTCTTCCGTCTGTGTTCCTAGTGAGCTTACTACACATATAATCCATAATGTACTGAATTTAAGAGCTGTATAGATAAAAAAGCATCATGTATCACCTCTTTTCATTATGTTGACTGAAATATGATGCTCTCGAATTTCCGTCTGAAGTCCTTTGACCAATAACTTTCCAAGTGCATCTTCCCTGAGGGAGAAGCGCTGAGTCATGTTAGGTGGGGGAGAAGGGAGGTAAGGTCCAAGTTCTGACTTAAGAGAAGGGGACCTTATGCAGCAGTCCTGGGCTATTCAGAACATGAGATCTCCCTGCTCTCTGATGCCATCCACTGAACAATTAAAGGGATAAAAACATTCTTCATTTAAAGAAAATCTGCCTCCTTTTTATCCAAAGAAGGATAATTCTCCTTTTTCCAGGGACAGCTGCTAAGATACTTGAAAACAGATGATTAACAGCATCCAGCTTTTCTGCCTTAAGCTTAATTTCTTAGCTCTTCTCACTCTTGTACATGTTATCACACCTTCCTGCCCGCCTCCCATCATCCTACTCATGCTCCTCACAAGATGGCCAGCATTTCTAGTTAGCCCTGAGAATGCAGTGCCTGGGGTGAGGTACCACTCTCTAAGTATGTTGTGACCACTTCAGAGCATGGCAGAAGTGTGCCTTCCCTCATCTGGGATGTTATGGCTCAATTCAGTGGTTCTAAGACTATTCGATCAAGTGTAGTTTTTCAAGTATAAATGTGATGCATGCTCCTTGTAGAAAATTTTAATTACCTATATATCAAATACCCAACAATTACTACAAATCAACATTTGGCATATTCTCTCCTAACTGCTTCTCTAAACAGCTGTTTTTTTTAAAACAAACTTAGGATCATATTAAATATAATTATATATGCATATAATTTCATTTCATATTTCAGCATAGTTTTTCTCTATATTTATTTTTGTAAGAGAGACAGAGAGAGAGGGAGAGAGAGAATTCCAAGGAGGATCTGTGTTGTCAGCATGGAGTCCAATGTGAAGTCCAATCTTACCAACTGTGACGTCATGATCTGAGCCCAAATCAAGAGTCGGACACTTAACTGACTGAGCCACCCAGCTGCCCCAAATTTTCTCGACATTAAAAAAAATTCTTTGAAATGCTCATCTTGAATGGTTATATAATAGCTTATATTATGAATATACCTTATTTAACTACCTCTTATTTTTGAATATCTATGCTAGTTCAGATTTTTAGCTACCTGGATATATTTAACCACTGTAATTTTGCCTAGTTTAGGATAAATTAACTTACTGTTTTAAAAGATTTTAACTTTTTATTCATACTGCTTACTTACTTTTCAGGAATGTAATGTCAATGCACACATCTACCATAACACTTAGGAGTGATTCTCTCCCTATTGATCTTGGCAGGATTATGTAGGATTAATTTAAACTGTTTTTTTTTTTTTTTTTAATTTTAATGTTTATTTACTTTTGAAGGAGAGAGAGACAGAGTGTGAGTGGTGGGGCGGGGGGTGGGGAGCGGCAGAGAGAGAGGGAGACACAGAATCTGAAGCAGGCTCCAGGCTCTGAGCTGTCAGAACAGAGCCTGACACGGGGCTTGAACCCACAAACAGCGAGATCATGACCTGAACTGGTCGGACGCTCAACTAACTGAGCCACCCAGGCACCCCGGATTAATTTAAACTTTTAAATTTCAGCCCATTTTAATGGACTGAAGAAAATCAGCATATCTTTCTTTTAAGTTGCTCTTTTTATGACTAGAAAGGCTAAACGTGTTTCCTATTTTTAATAGACATTTATATTTTTGCGTGTGAATTGTCAGTTTAATGCTTTTTTCCACTTTTTATGTGAAGTCACAGTATTTTTTCTTTCTGAATTATATATTATTTTATACATTAAGAACACTAAAATTTGTCATGCTCGTTCCAAATAATTTTCAAAGATTATCTATTCTCCTTTTATTATGTTTTTAAACATAAAAACTAATTTTTAAGTTAAATTTATTTGCCACTTATCTTTGTGATTTCTTTTGCTGTCTTTAGGCACAAAAAGTTTCCCCTATCCTAACATTAACTAAATGTAAATATATTTTTAAATCAGGTTTTTGCACCTTTTTTATTTTGATTTCTTTCTTCCTTCCTTCATTTCTTTTCCTTTCCTTTCTAAAAAAAATATGCCTTTTAAATGAATTTTATGTGTTTTGATGTGAATAATAAGGTGAAAAGTTATTTTTTCCAACTGACTTAAGAGCATTTGTTGAATAGTCTACCTTGTGCTCATTATTATGTGATGTTTATTATATATCAAGAGCTTAAATATGCTTATGTTCATTTCAGAGCTATCCATTCTACCATTATCATAAGGTTTTATTTATTGCATATTAAAATAAACATGTGAATGATTTCCACATATACCACCAGTCTTTTAGATCATGGTTTTCACATATATTAATTATTAATTCCATTTACCTTTGGTCAACTGGAGTAGTTCTCAAGTAAGATTTTTTTCCCCCAAAACAGTTATGTGGGTGATATAGTAACATAGTTTCACTTATACCTGAGAATTTCTGTATTTTCATTGTACATGAAAGACAAATTACATATAATCTTTATTCCTTTAAATTATATACATGTTTTGCTGTCTTGCAGCAGAAACTAAATTTTGATTGTATGTAGCTAGCTAACTACTTTTTTTCCCCTGCCTGAATAGTACACATAATATAAAGTGTTTTTTTCTTGCACTTACAGAATATAGTTATAGTTAATTTTTTCTTAATTTATAGAGCTAATGAAAACAAAATTTTAACTTGAATAAGTGGATATATATGTTCTCAGTAACTTCCAAATGTAGCAATATTTTGAGAATGGAAAGGCTCATTTTAGGTAGAGTGGTAGAAAAGTTCAAATAGAAGGCCAAGAACCAGACAATCCTTAACCCTCCCACTCATTTTTGAAAATCCTTTAGCCAACATCACAGTTAATGGTATAACATGAAGCCCTTTCCCCTAAGAATGAGAATAAGACACAAGTGTCTGCTCTCACTGGTTCTATCAATGACTGGAGGTACTAACTAGTACAATGGAGAAGTCTTAAATCCCTTGCTAAATCTGGGGATGGGTGGACAGAATGAATACATCAGGAGTCAGAGAACAGGTGGGAACTGTAGAAAAGAGCACTTCAGTTAAGTCCAGCTTTATCTCTGTCCAAGCCAGGAGAGAAGGGCTTTAAGAGACTTTTGTGAGACTTTAGTATGTGTCTCCTACAGTGTCAGGGACACCATAGATTGGTGATGACACAATATTGAAAAAACTAGCACAAGAGGCAGCTTAACCAGCCTGTGGCAACAAAAGAGAATTGAAGTTTTGCAAATGAGTGTGCTCCTAGGGTTCAATGGGACAGAGAACAGGGCTTCCAGAGGTCCAGTTGTAGTTCAGATAAGAGAAAGCTGGATGGGTCTTCTAAGGTGCCTATCCAAGAGGTCCTCCTGGAGGGATGAAGAGACAGCAAAGAAAAAGCAATACAATAGTCCCCCCTTATTCGGGGCATACATTTCAAGACCCCCGTGGATGCCTGAAACTGCAGATAGTACTGAACACTCTATGTACCATGTTTTTTTTCCTATACATAAACACCTATGATAAAGTTTAATTTACAAATTAGACACGCTAAGAGATTAACAACAATAACTAAGAGTAAAATAGAACAATTATAACAATATATTGTAATAAAAGTTTTGTGAATGTGGTTGCTCCCTCTTTAAACCAGCTTACTGCACTGTACTTACCCTTCTTGTGACAATGTGAGATGATGAAATGTCTACGTGGTGAGGTGAAGTGAGGTGACTGATGTAGGGATTGTGATACAGTATTAGGCTACAACTAACCTTCTGACCGTCCATCAGAAGGATCATCTGTTTCTGGCCCCATGGTTGACCTTTGGGTAAGTGAAACTGCAGAAAGTCAAACCACAAGTAAGCAGGGAGTGCTGTAGATATTGCTAGAACCCTAGGGGCTAAGGAAGAATTATGTAGCTAACCAGATTAGGGATCTATTGTCCCTAATCAAAGACAGCTGCAAGCAATAAATCCCCAGAGATAGAGGTGTGGTCAGCCAAGGGCGTATACAAGTTCCCACAAGAGAAAGGTACTTTTGCACATCTCTAAACCCAGGGGTTATGAAAGCTAAGTCAACCTATCAGTCAAGTCAGTTAAGAAGATATCTGCTCCTAGCATCTCCAGCTCCCACCACTCTATCCCTGGATGTGTCAGAAATCATGGCTAGTGAGATGGGAATAGGGAATAAGAAGCTAGATTGGAAAAGGCAGAAGAAAACAACAATTGCCTCCCTTCCCACCTCTAGGAGCCTGGGAAAAAGAAACCTCAATTTCAAATTAGATGTGTAGTTTGATTATGTCTTGCAATTGCATATCTGATCAAAATTATGTTTGGGATTTACTGTAGCCCATAGGATGTTTCACCTAAGACCGAACAGAGAAGTCATGGGGTCCATACAAGTTTTTGTTTGGGTACAGAAGAACTAGCATGGTAGGATGTATTTAAAGAGGAAAATAGGAACCTAAAATAGTTACTTTACAATCACTGGCATATGTCTTACCATTTTCACTCAGCGTCTTTAAGTCAAATCTAGCCCACATTTGGCTTTTGTATGTAAGAAAAAGATCTGTTCCCTTAAGTCTCTCTTCCTTGGGATAATCATAACTAACCAATGATTCCAGTCATTCCTGTACTCCCCAAAGCACTATATTATAGCTCCATTAGAGATCTCATCATTTTCATGATAATTATCCTTATAAGTCTCCATCCCACTCATCCCAAGATAAGAATTTCTCCATCACAGGGACAGCATCGTATTCATCTTTGCGTTTTTAGCCTTCAGTACAGCAAGCTTCCATACATGTTGGTGGAAATATATACCAAATGAATGGGTCATTTAAAGAAACAGTCTTTTCCAACGAAAACAATGTTTTTACCTTATTCCATTTTTTTTTTCTGGCCAACCACTTATCCTATTAATACAGGACTATATTTAGTATATTAATAGTATATTTAGAAAAATGTATTCCATAGGAATAATGAAATCTCATGATGTACTCGTTTGTTTAATGTGCACACTGAGTACACGATCATGCATCAAAACAGCATAGGGGTATACACATAGAGTAGTACAACTAATCCTTAAAAATGGAATTCTGATTTTTTCTCTTTCTCTGAAGAATTCTTTTGAATGTATTTATTCCCATCCAGGAGAAATGAATGGCAGGATTTTCCAATACTATATTCATGGCCTACAGGGCATTAGCTTCATCCTTCAAAGAGATAAAAATGCCTGCAATTCATTTTTTGTGGGACTTTGGTTTTTACCACTCCGATTTCAGATGTCAAAAACCCATCCACCATATAAGGCAAATAAACCAAGTATACTGAATACAACAGAAAACTAATAAATAGGCTTTATCATATTCCATTTCAAGGTCATGACTATACAGTGAACAAAGACATGCAGTGAAATAACCAGCAGGTTTTCTGCAAGACTGGACCTGACGTTATGCGGATAGAATTCATTTTTATCTTCTACTGTCATATGACATTGGTGCGTCCTTGTGATCAGACATTTTTCTGGGCTCATTGCTCCTGGGACATGCCCTCTATTTCACTTTAAAAAGATGTTTTTATCTGAGGTTAAAAAAAAATTAATAGGATTTTTGAACAGCTTTAAGTTTACGGAAAAATTGAGCATAAAGTACAGAGATGTCCCATATGGTCTCTCACCCACCCCGTGGTTTCCCTTATCATTAACATTTTATGTGAGTGTAGTACCTTTGTTACAATTGAGAAGCCAGTATTAATACATCATTGTTAACTAAAGTCAGCAGCAAACACTGGGGTTCACTCTTTGTGCTGTAATTTTATGGGTTTTGAAAAATGTAGGACATGTATCCACCATTATGATATCCTTCAGATTAGTTTCACTGCTCCCCAAATTTCCTGTGCTCCCCCTGTTCACCAGGTCCTGCCTCTATCTCAAACCCTGAAAACTATGGATATTTTTCCTGTCTAGTTTTGCCTTTTTCAGCATGTCACAGAGCTGGGATCATGGCCTTTTTAGATTGGCCTTCACTTAGCACTATGCATTTAAGGTTCACCCCATGTCTTTTTTGTAGCTTGACAGCTCATTTCCTTTTATTGATGAAAAATATTCCAGTTTATGGACCACAGTTTCCTACGGAAGAACATCTTGCTTTTTTCCAAGTTTTGACAATTGTTAGTAAAGCTTCTATAAGCATTTATGTCCAGGTTTTTGTGTAGACATGTTTTCAACTCATTTTGGTAAATATATGGTAAGAGCATGTTTCATTTTGTAGGAAACGCAGAATGGTTTTCCAAATTAGCCATGCAAATACTTAATATTTCACTCCATTCTCTTGTTTGCATGCTGTCTGAAAATAAGTCTGGTGTAATTGTTATCCTTGCTCTTCTGTATGGGTAAGGAGTTTCTCCCCCTCTGGCTTCTTTCAACATTTTCTCTTGGTCTTGATTTCTGCAGTTTGAATGCAATATACTTACGCTCAGATTTTTTGGTATTAACTCTGTTTGACATTCTCTGAGCTTCGTGGCTCTGTAATTTGGCACTGATTTTTGGAAATTAACAGTCATTGTCGCTTCAATCAGTCATTGTTTCAATTCCTCCTTTCTGTCTTCCTTCTCTTTCTAGTCTTCTCACTATTTATCTATCACACCTTTAATATTGTTCCACAGTTCTTGGATAGTTTGTTCTGTTTCTTTTTTGTTGTTCTTTTTTTTTTCTCTATACAATTTAGTTTTGGAATTTTCTATTGATACTTCTTCAAGCTCACTGATTTTTTTTCCTTTGGCCATGTCCAGTCTATTGATAAGCTCATCAAAGGCATTCTTCATTTCTGCTACAGTATTTTTTTTCTATTTATAGCCTTTCCTTTTGACTTAAAAACATTTTTTAATGTTTATTTATTTTTGAGAAAGAGAGACAGACCGTAAGTAGGGGACAGACAGAGAGAGGGAGAAACACAGAATCTGAAGCAGACTCCAGGCTCCGAGCTGTCAGCATGGAGCCCGATGCGGGGCTTGAACCCACAAACTGTGAGATCATGAGGTGAGCTGAAGTCAGATGCTTAACCAACTGAGCCACCCAGAGGCCCCACCTTTTGACTTTTTATTAGAGTTTCCATATCTCTGTTTATATCATACCTCTGCTCTTACATGTTGTCAACATTTCCTATTAGAAGCCTTTGCTTATTCACCATACTTTTCTCAAATTCCTGGTCTGATTATTTCACTGTCTCTGCCATATTTGAGTCTGATTCTAATGCTTTATCTCTCTTCAAACTGTTTTTCTTTTGTCTTTTTCTTATTCTTTTCTTTTTCTTTTTTTTTTTTTCTATATCTTCAATTTTTTGTTGAAAGCCAGACATACTTGATGTTCTGGATAAAAGTGAGGTAAAAAAGCATTCAGTGTGTGGTTTATGTTTATCTGCCTAGGGGTTAGACTGTGTTTACTGTTTTCTATTGCTGTAGTTATCAGAGACTAAAATTTTCCCTGAGGTTCTTGTTTTTATCTCCCCAGCTGTCTTGGGGAGACAACCTAGGCATCTTAAGATCTGAGATATGTAGCTCCTTCCCCTGTAATCCTCTGTTGTTACTTAGCACTACTCATGTGGTGGTTATACCTGGGTGAGGGGAAGCACTGGACAGTGTATGGTTAGGTCTTAGTCTTCTAGGGAGCCTGTGGCTCCTGGGCTGTAACCTTTACAAGTTATTTTCCCCTCTCTCAAACTAGAGGGAGGCTTGAGTTCGTTAGGCTTTGGTAAAACCTTGGTCAGTCTGGCTCTATTGCTTCTCTTGAAGGCTAGTCTTTTTACAAAGAAGAGAATGTTCTGGGTATATTTAAAAATAGTTTCTTTTCCCTTTCCTCTGTGAAGAGCAGGAAGGGAGTTTTCTCAGATCTTTGAATCTAGTCTGAATCTAGTAGAGATTCTGGAGGTAAAACTCACAAAAGTGTGGGGCCTGCCCCTAACACTGGCCTCCCCTGGAGTTGTCATTGTTAAGCTTGTCTACACTGAGCCTCTAGCAATTTGTCAATTAAAGCTCAAGATTTCTTACCCCAGCACTGGGTCCTGTAGAGGTTTCTGTTCCTGGGATTTTCCCTGGTCAGTTGTGATCTCCTGTAACCGCCTGTCTGCCTCTCCAGTTTTGAGGACTGACACTGGTTTGCCCTGAGACATCATTCCCTGATGGATCTAAAAATGGTTGTTGATTTTCAGCTTTTTCCTATTATGAGAATGGAAGTGACAACTTCCAAGGTCTTTGTATGCTGGACTGAAAGTCTTGATTCACTTTTTAAAACTATTATTGTTTTTTCTTATTATATGTTGGAAATCAAATAGCTATGTCCTGGGTTAGGAGATTATAGGAAATGAATTGCAAAGCAGAACACTGCTTTCTGGCCTTGCTGAAAACAGCAGCCACACTTTGCTTATCTAGTTAATGTGTATCTAGGGGTTAGGTCCTACCTATACTCATAAATTCCTTAGACCATGTTATCTCATGGAATATTTTATCCTGTCTTAACTTGTTTTTCTGCACACTTTCTATACGTTCTTACTGGCACGTAGCCAATACTGACATTGCGCAATGTTTCCCTGAATGTATGCTCAATAAATACGGGAGCCTGAGAGCTGCTCAGGGAGACATCCCTTGGCCTCCCTCTCACCTCTCTTGACTTGCATGGAGTCTTGAGTAATACTTTCTGCCGTCCTTGGCTTTGCTGGACAAAGCTGAAACCGAACCCACAACTATATATGTAAACACCCATTAGTTTCTAATTTTAATACAAATCAGAAAGAGAGACAGAGAGAGAGAGAGAGAGAGAGAGAGAGAAGACAAAATAAACAGAATTTCAACATTCAGAGAACACTACTGTTGATACTTGTGTATCTATCCTTTTCAGGGATTTCTCTATGCACACATCAGCCTGTCTATGTAACAGTCTGTGTATCTATCCATCCATTTTTCCAACTACCTACCTATCCACTTACTCCTCTGCAACAACCAAATAACTACCTCTGGGCCTAAGATGGTAAGACTGTATATAAAATAAATGGTTGTGGTATTATCCTTTAAAAAAAAATCTTTGCAAAGAGGTTAGAGAGGGAGAGAGCCAAAGCATAAGAGACTCTTAAAAATTGAGAGCAAACTGAGGGTTGATGGGGGGTGGGAGGGTGGGTGATGGGCATTGAGGAGGGCACCTTTTGGGATGTGCACTGGGAACCAGTTTGACAATACATTTCCTATTAAAAAAAATCTTTGCAAACTTGATAGGTAAAAAAAAGTAAGCATTTTTCATTGCATTTTAAACGTTTCTTTGATTTTTTTCTCACTGATTTACAAGTTCTATATTTATTAAAAGATCACTCTTTTGCTATATATAATATGGTGTCATTTACCTTGTTTTTCTCTTTTGTTTTTGTGGTGTGTATCACTTTTGAACCTAAACACAAAAAAGATTTAATTGATGGTTTTGAGTGATAAATAAGTCTGAAGGAACTCAAGTTGAACTCAAGTTGAATATAATGAGTTAGTGAAAATTATAAGTTGAATATCAAAATTATGGATGAAATGGTGGAGTATTAATCATATGGAAGGTAATTTATCATCAGCATATAATGAAGTCTCCTTCTCCCATGTAATGAAAGTTATAAAATATTGAGGATAGCAAAGTACAACTACCTTCAATGATATGAAAAAAAAACTCATATGAAAATGCTTAATACAAAAGAGTGCATGTTGATAGTGTCTATAAATTGATTATTTATATAAAGATTAAAAGTAGGCAAACATCTACATTGTATGGGAAGTTACTACTGGTAGAGAGAGTAATGACTGGAATGGTCACCAGTGGGGCTCTGGGATCCTCGTAATGTTTTTTGTTGTTGTTTTGTTTTTTGTTATTTTTTAAACTGGATGCTTGTTACATGGCTGTGTTCAGTTCGTGAAAATTCATTGATACTTATGCTTTATGCAGTTTTCTGTATGTATGTTATACTTTAATAAAAGTTTAAAAGATAACTGTCCCTTGACCTTATGCTAGGTTTCCCTACCCTTTTCCCAAGAAAATGTGCCATGTTGGTATCTCCAATAGCATATGTGTAGGAATATTTTTAATTATAGTCTTGTGCTTTATAGTTTGTGGTACAAATAATATTTCTTTTTAGTCTTGTCTTCAAAGTATAACTAGGCAACTGTGGGTTTTCAAGGTGAAGAGGAAGGGTGGCACACTATATATAGCCAACTCCACTTCTCAGGGCACACATCTGACTATGCCCAGAAGTAAAAGGGCCTATGTTCCCTAAATTACAGCTTTTTGGATTAACCCTCAAAGTCAGTGTTAATTAACTTGGTGGGGGGAATCCTTTCACCATGTATACGTATATCAAATCACCATGTTATACATTTTAAAATATCTTACAATTTTGTCAGTTATACCTCAGTAAAGCTGAAGAAATGTAAAAAAACAAACAAAACCAAACAAAACAAAAGTCAATTTAAAGGATGTAAGCTGGATCCACAGTTGTGGAGCACAAGTTTGGTTGGACCCAGAACACCACCACCATTGTGAAAGTCTCCACTAGACTTCCTTTATTTCCTCTATGATGATTTTATTTCAAGAACCTCATTGCTCCTTTCTATTATTGGACTTCAGGCAGAATCACCAAAATCTAACCAAATAGGTCTTAGCAACTCTGAATCTTATGGGACTTATGCAGATCTACCACCTCTTCCCCCAGACACCTTTAAACTTCATATTTTTTTAAAGTTTATTTATTTTGAAAGAGAGAGAGTGAGAACATGTGAATATACATGTGTGAGTAGAGGAGGGGCAGAGAGAGAGAGAGGGGGAGAGAGAGAATTCCAAACAGGCTCTGTGCTGCCAGTGCAGAACCAGATGCAGGGCTCAATCCCACCAACCGTGAGATCATGGCCTGAGTCAAAATCAAGAGTTGGATGCTTAACCAACTGAGCCACCCAGGCACCCCAAAACTTCACATTTTAATAAATTTACACACACATGCACACACACATGCTTCATAATACTGCTTCATACTGATTTATTTGAAGAAAAAATGTATAGGGAGCTTAAACAGATTTTCTGGAATTATGGGACTATATATAAGGAAGAAGAAAGAAAAGAAAACTTCTAAATAAATTACTAATTTTCTTTGACTCTGTTGCTTCCCACAGACAAACAGTTCCTGCCTCAGAGCCTCAATTGTTACCCTTAACATAATGAGCTTCAAAATTAATTTGATGGCCCTAAAATATCCCTTAAACTATGTCACAAATCTACAACTATAGACATTTCCATCTGGATGTTATGTTGTCATACTCAGCATGCCCTAAAACAAACTCAGCATTCCAAATCTGCACCTAACTTTTAGAAAAATCCTTTGCATATTTCATATTTCCCCGATCTCTCAATTACTTGGTTTGAGATTTCAAATTAAGTTGTATCCTACAAAATGCTACATTGAAGCACTGAAGACACACTCTTTGCTCCGAAGACCATGGTCTGACAAATATAAGACAAGTATTCTGAAGTTAGTGTCAATGAAACCATTAAAAATGCTAATATGCGACCAGAAGTCCTAGCCAGAGTAATCAGGCAAGAAAAATAAATAAAAGGTATCCAAATCAGAGAAAAAGAAATAGAATTACCTCTGTTTGGAAATGACATGATTATATATAAAAATTCCTAAAGAGTCTACCAAAAAAACCTGTTAGATTTAATCAACAAATTCAGTAAATTTGTAGGATAAAAGTCAACATACAAAATCAGTACTGTTTCCATACACTAACAAAGAATTATTTTAAAAAGAAATAAAGAAAACGATACTATTTACAATAGCATCAAGCACAATAAAATCCTTAGGCATAAATTTAACCAAGGAGGTAAAATACCTGTACACTGAATACACAAATAAATGGAAAGATATTCTGTGCTCATGGCCTGGAAGAATTAACGTTGTTAAAATGTCCATACTACCTAAAGCTATCTGTAGGTTCAATGCAATTCCTATCAATATTCCAATAGCATTTTTATAGAAATAGAAAAAAAAATCCTAAAATTCATATGGAGCACAAAAGACACCAAATACCCAAAGTAATACTGAGAAATAAGTACAAATCTGGAGGCATTACACTCCCCAATATCAAATGATATTACATAGCTACAGTAATCAAGAGAGTATGCAATGGAAATAAAAAAAATGACATACCTACCAATGGAACAAAATCAAGTCTAGAAATAAACCCATGCATGTATGATCAACTTAATATTTGACAAAGGAGAATAGATACTCAAAGGAGGAAAGATAGTTTCTTCAATAAATAGTGCTGGGAAAATGGATATTCACATGAAAAAGAATGAAACTAGACCGGTATCTTAGCCACACAAAAATTAACTTAAAATGGACAATATGTTAAAAAAAATAACTTGAAATGGATAAAGGCTTAAATGTAAGGCCTGAAACCATAAAACTTCTAGAAGTAAATATAGGGGGTGGGGCATCTGGGTGGCTCAATTGTTTAGGGTATCAACTTTACTCAGGTCATGATCTCAAGCTCTATGCTGATGGCTCAGAACCTGGAGCCTCCTTCAGATTCTGTGTCTCCTTCTCTCTCTGCCCCTCCCCAGCTTGCACTATCTGTTTCTCTCTCTCAAAAATATATTAACATTAAAAAAAAATAGGGGAAAACTCCTTCCATGGGTCTTAGCAATGATTTTTTGGTTATGATACCTAAAACACAAGCAGCAAAACAGAAAATCAACAAGTGGGACTACATCAAATTAAAAAACTTCTGCACATCAAAATAAACATTCAACAAATGAAAGACAATCTATAGAATGGGAGAAAATATTTGCAGGCCATATACTGGATGAGAAGTTAATATCCAAAATATAGAAAGAACTCATACAACTCAATAACAAAACAATAAATTGAATTTAAAATTAGGAGAGGATCTGAATAGACATGTTTTTTTCCAAAGATGCCTAATGACTAACAGATACATGAAAAGATGCTCAACATCACTAATCATATGGGAAATGCAAATAAAAATCACAATGACATATCACCTCCTATCTATTAGAAAGGTTAGTATCAAAAACACAGGAGAGAAAAAGTGCTAGAGAGGATGTGCAGAAAAGGAATCCTCATGCACTGTTGGTGGGAATGCAAACTGGTGCAGCCACTGTGGAAAACATTATGGAGGTTCCTCATAAAATTAAAAATAGAACTACCATATGATCTACCAACTTCACTTCTGATGTATTTCTAAATGAAAAGAAATTACTATCCTGAAATTACTATCTGCATCCCCGTGTTCATTGTAGCATTATTTATAATAGGAAGATATGGAAATAACCTAAGTGTTGATCAACACATGAATGAATAAAGAAAATGTGGCATGTGTTACACACACATACACACACACTGAAATATTATTCAGCCGTAAAAAGAAGGAAATCCTGCCATTTATGACAACATGGATGAAACTTGAGGACATTATGCCAAGTGAAACAAGTAATGGAGAAAGACAAATCCTGTATGATCACTTATATGTAGAATCTAAAAAAATATAACAGATGCATTGACACAGAGAACAGATTAGTGGTTGCCAGAGGCATGGAGTGTGTGTATGAAGGAAATGGGTAAAAGTGGTCAAAAGGTAGAAATTTCCAGTATAAGATAAATAAGTCCCAGGAATATAATGTCAGCATGGTGACTATAGTTAAATATGTATATTTTAAAAAGTGCTGAGAAAGTAAATGTTAAAAGTTCTCATCACACACACAAAATTGTAACTATGTGAGGTGATGGATGTGGTAATCATTTTGCTACATACACATATATCAAATGATTATGTTGTATATCTTAAGCTTATTCTATAGTACGTGTCAATTATACCTCCGTAAATGGAAAAATTAATTTATAAATGGTAATATATGTAAGAATAAGCCATTGCATGTAGAAGCTATAGGTAAATAATAACTATTTTCACTATTTTGTGATGAAGATTTGTTCAATTTAAAATCAGGAAGAATTAAGATTATTATTTTTATTTTGAACTTTTAATGAAGTACATTTCCATTTTCTGTACTTAAGTATTTTTATTCTGTAAGCCTTTTTTGAAGTACATGGCATGAATCAATCCCAAACTAACAGATTTGGGAAGCAAAGAAGTTGATCTAATTCTTTTTTGTTTGTTTGTTTGTTTGTTTGTTTGGAGATGGGGGGGAGGGGGGAAGGATGCAGAGAGGGAAGGAGAGAAAGAAATCCCAAGCACTCTCAGTGTGGAACCAATGTGAGACTTGAACTCATGAACCATGAGCTCACGACCTGAGCCAAAAACAAGAATGGGATGCCTAACTGACTGAGCCCCAAGGTGCCCCAAGTTGAACTAACTCCTGATACTTCATGCTGGAAGGACCACTAAAAATTACTAATCTCACTATACAAAGGAGAAAAGGAGAAAATTGCCTTTTCTCCACCATATTTCTGGCGAATGAATTTCAAAGTATACTTGAATTAATCATTCCTATCATTTAAGGTTGGCAATGATATTTAGTTAAGTATTAATGAAGTTTTTACATTGAGATTTTATTTTCCAGTTGTTTCCACATTGGTCATACAGAATCCAAATGGGGTAAAAGAATAAGCCTCATTCCAACTCCACCTAATCAAATTTCCAAAATATGAAGACAACTTTCTTGGGTTTTCTTATCCTTAAGGCCACTAATCTCTCTAATAATTTCACAATTAATTTTTCTTTTTTTTCTTTATTTAAAAAAAAATTAATGTTTTTATTTATTTTTGAGACAGAGAGAGACAGAGCATGAGCAGGGGAGGGGCAGAGAGAGAGGGAGACACAGAATCCAAAGCAGACTCCAGGTTCTGAGCTGTCAGCACAGAGCCTGACGCGGGGCTTGAACTCACGGATTGTAAGATCATGACCCAAGCTGAAGTCGGACGCTTAACCGACTGAGCTACCCAGGTGCCCCACAATTATTTTTTTCTCATTTTTGACTTTGCCCCTTTAACATTCACCTCAACTAGAGCTCAGCCACATTTTTTTTTTAAGTATGGTTTCTAGAGCTAGGCACAAAACTCTAAAATTGAGTTCCTCAGCACTGTGACAAGGGTAATTTTTACTTCAATTGAATTAGTTCCTAAAATTCTATTAATACAGACTAAGAATATGTTGGCCCTTGAAAGGGCTTCATTAAAATGTTGAAACATTAAATACAAAAATTAACATAAATCCCAAATTATTTGACATTTACTACAATTTAGTGTATTTCTCCAATTATATTCTTGAGTAGTTAGTTTTTGACAATTCTATGTGGAATCCCTGAAAACTGAAGAGTCCTTCTTGGGGTTAATGACTTTACTTTTCTGGAGTAAATATAAGCATGCTCAGAGAAGCTAAATTTATTTCATAATGGTATTAAGTGAAATAGAAAGATTACATGTTAAGAGGCCTCACGGTTTTTTAAAAAGTAAAATCATATTACATATATTTTCTATATATTCTTCAAGTAGAAATTTATGTAATATAATATTTTAAATTAATTTTTAAAGTATACTTTAAAGACTCTGAGCTGCTGAGATTTCCCTTTCTCCACTACATTTCTAGCTACTGGCTTCCAACCCATTTTTGATTAAGTAAATGCCAGAGTAAAACCAGATCAAATCAAAGCAAACCAAACAATGCAATGTGGCAGATACTTGAATTAATAAAATCTTCATGAGGATTAACTGTTCTCTGTTATATTTTTTATTGAATGTTTAATGGTAGGATTTTACAAGAAGAGACAAAATGAAAAAAAAACAACAACAAATAATGCTATTAAAATAACTCCATTTCTGGTTTTTGAAAACAGAGATATTTTCTATATTGATGAAGCTAAAATCAATCCAGGAAAATGTAATTATGTGACTTAAAGGTCTTTCAATTAGGTTGTATTATAAACCAGTGAAATTTGAGTAGAGTTTTTTTTTTTTTTTTTTATTCTAATGGGAATATCGATCTCTAGACTTTTAAGACTTATAGTGGTCAGTTAATATTTTTATAATTAGTCTTTTTGAAACCAAAATAAAAACAAGGGCATTCTTTGTGATCTTTTTAATGTACTAGTAATTTATGTGAACTAGATTTATCAATATATTTATAAAAATTTTAGATTGTTCTTGAAATAGTAATAAGTTACACAAGACTATTCTATATGAATATAGGAGATAGTACTTACTGGAGAAACACTACTGCAACTAGCCCTTTACATTTCATATTGTATAACAACACCTGACCACGGTGTTCCCTACATGGTAGCTGGGTGCCCCTAGATCAGGGATATGTGGCCTACAGTGTTTTAAAGATGGCTTTAACTTCGGGCTCTTGAAAACAGTAAAATGAATGAAAAAAGAATATTCAAAAACCAGAAGTAAAATATACTAGTAAAATATTCCTATAACAAGACACCTATAAATATAGCCATATCACACATGCAATATTGCTAACTTTTTATCCCCTCTTTTTTTCAGAATGGAGGCATGCAGTGAGCATCTCACTCTTGCTGCAGCTGCTTTCTTTGACTGGAGCCACTCTACTCCCCTGTTGCTCCCCTTCCTTTGTGAATCAGACTATGGAGTAGAAAATAGTTGGTTCAGGCCACTACTAGCCTTGTGTACATGGGCAAGTCATATAAATCCCATGACCATCTGTATTTTCCCCACAGAAAACAAATGTGCAGTCATGCCTGTCTTAAAGGGTTCGTGACTATGTTCATAAAATGCTTCCACTGGATGTGAATTTTAGGAATCAAGGACTATGTTTTAATCAACATTTCATGCAGTACAATGCCTGGCACATGTTGATACAGAGTAAGTAGTATTCTTTTTTTTTTTTTTTTTTTTTTAATTTTTTTTTTTTAATGTTTATTTATTTTTGAGACAGAGGGAGACAGAGCATGAACGGGGGAGAGGCAGAGAGAGAAGGAGACACAGAATCGGAAGCAGGCTCCAGGCTCTGAGCCATCAGCCCAGAGCCCGATGCGGGGCTCGAACTCACGGACCGCGAGATCGTGACCTGAGCTGAAGTCGGATGCTTAACCGACTGAGCCACCCAGGCGCCCCAGTAAGTAGTATTCTTACATGATGCTGCACATGGTAGGAAGGGTGGCATGCTGTGGTATTCTGTGTTTCATGGGGTTCATATATGGCTTTTGAAGGAAAAAGTGATTAGTCATTGTGTTGGCATGTGTCTACAGGACTGATCCATTTACCTAAAAAAGTTGGGGACAAAGGCTATCCTTCAGACGTTTCAAAAAGTAAGTTTTAGAGGTGAACAGAGAATAATCCCTTTGAAGAGAAGAGTCAACACAATCAGATCATTCCAGATATATTAGTTGATAAACACCAAGGAAGGTCATGTTATAATTCTATTGCCTAAACCTAAGAGATATATTTCAAGTTCGAAAATAATAGCCTAAATAAAATGAAAAGTGTAGGAATGATACTAAGGAGAGATCCCACAGATTAGCTTCCTCAACATTTGCAACTGCTGTCATCAGCACCTACACGTTGAATAAAGGAAATGAATTATATATATACAGGGTGGTTTCTCCCTCTGGGTGCTCCTTAGGATGATTTTCTAATTGGAAGCCTAGTAAGGGGTGCAGCAGGCGACCCCTTGGAAAGCATTCATATGTGTTCCTTGCTGCAGGGAGACACAGAGGACTGAAGCATGACTCACACTAGACAGAGCAGAAACAACTGTGTACAAGTTCTGTCTCCAACACGGCCACACAGAGGGCCAAGGACCATGGAATAAGTCCTCATGAGCAACCCTCTTGAGTTGACAGGAGGATGCAGGCCATGAAAGCTGAACAAGGCTAGCGATGGGCCACCAGATGTCCAGGGGCATAAAGTGGATAAACACAGAAACATAATGTGTTGACTGGTTTCCAAAGACAGCTTAAACCAAACAAATAAGCAAGCAAAATCCTACTTCATATTCTTTCCATTCTTATGCATGTAACCTTATAATCCTTTTTCACCATGAGTAACAAAACTCAAACTGAATATTGAGCAAAGAAGCCAGTTAATTCTCAATTCTAATCTTCTAGAAATTCAAAGAGAGAAAAATTCAATATAGAATTTAACAATTGCATTGTTATCTGAAATTGAAATATATATATATATATATATATATGTAAATCTTTGGAAAGCAGATCTATTTTGGTCTGGTCCTGAAGGAAGCTGAGAGGAAAATTTTAAAATATTCTCATCAATCTTGATTTGTCTCATGCTGTGATCCTGATATTTATTCTAATAATACTTCCAGAAATATTATTCTCTAATGTCTTGCCTGCTTGTGTTTAAAGAAATATATAGAAAACAAAGACATACTATTAAAATATAAAGAAATATATGAGATCAGACATGTTTTCTTGTGAATGCCCATAACCAGTGTTGAATTCCTTACAGTTTTGTGGCATTAATCAAGGACATTCATTATTTGTCACTCTGGGTCACACAGCTTATGTAAGACTGCTTTGTTGAAATCTTTTTTCTTTCAAGGGTATAAAAGTATCAGGTACCTCAAATTCCAAGAGTGATGTCATATTGGGAAAATGCACAACTTTATAAATTAAGCGTGACACTACTGAATTCTGGTCATCGTACACGAGAGTGGCAATCTTCCCTTAATGAAATCATCAAGATTTGTGGAAGAGTGATGGGGTTACCTCATTCTTCCCTCACTTTCTCAGGCATCCTTCACTTTCCAAAGGCTCAGATTATGAACTGGAGATAAGGTGTGCACTCATGCTTACCACAGGTCTATGAACATCCCAGAATGCTCTCTCTTGGCTATCGAGGATCTTCCTTTCAATCTTGTCTCTCTTCTTGTCCACTCTGTCAACATGGTAACAATGGATAATAAGTGATATTAATTGTAGCACCTCTCTGGACAAAAGGCCGCAACTTGAACAAATTTTCCAAAAGACTCACAAGGACTCACTTTGCTTGTGCTTCTGCTTGCATGAAAATGAACTCCCACTTCCGGGCAAATGCTCTCTGCAGCCTGGCCAGGCTCTCCTGAAAAATACACCACAGGTGAAGACTTTCTGGTGCTCATGATCACTACTCCCTTCTCATTTATCTACCGTATGAATTTGTCAAGAAAATATAGTCTCTAAAGTAGTAAGTGTACTCCAGTTCTGAATGATGAGTCATGCTCACTGAATATAACTCATCCTCATATTAACAGAGGAAACAGGGAAACCTATCACAAATATTAATGTTTATGAATAATTGACTTGAGAGAATACAAGTAAACATCTAAAATACTAAAATTACTTTGTATATAAAAAGTGCTCAGTACTAACCTATTGGAGTTTTCTGTGCCCATTTTAGTGAGGAACAGAAAAGCAATGCATTTTTACTATTGATTCAGTCAATCCATCCAGTTCCTGACAAGAATGTAAACCCTCAGAAGACTACTACCATTTCTAGTCAATGCTTCAAAGTCAGTAAATCACAACATAGCAATTGTCGGAACAAATTACATCAGATTAATTTTACCTGCTGATGGTGACCAACCTGAAGGTTCTGCAAAAACCATTTACCCAAAGTAAATGTTCTTTACTTCTCTAAGTTTGGATGTCTTTACTATATGCAGGACACATCTCACATTCTCACACTTGAGTTTAGCAAGTAAGACATACTCCTCCCTTCTCCCATGAATTTGTGTGTGTAGAAGTTCACCGTCTCCAAGGAAGCAAGCAAGTCAGGCATTTAGGCCATTATGATGCTCGATCCCTGGGAATCTGGTCCTTAAAATCCAGGCATGTAGAAAGTCAACAGAATTCCCAGAAATGACCATAGGCCTTATTCCTGTTCATTTTATGACATTCTTTGCCAGAAAGTCCTTAGTACTTACAGCTTCATAGTCAGCTAGTTCCAGCCTTGCCTTGTTTTGCATTGTTCTCTTGCAGAGATAAACCGCTAAAAGGAAAAAAAAATTAATTACATCTTCCCTGCTTGTTAACATGAAGGCACTTACTGAAAATAAAAGATAGTGTTATAAATCAAGACATCTCGGTCTTTGCCATTTTTTTCCACTCATCATTTTCAATGATTTATTTTTTTGACAAAAATAAAGAAGGTATGATATTTTTACTGAAATTCAAACATAATGGTATTTATAAGAAAAAAGATGTTCATGGGGAGTGGCTCAGTTGGTTAAGTGTCCGACTTCAACTCAGGTCATGGTGTCATGGTTCGTGGGTTCAAGCCCCATGTTGGGATCTGTGCTGACAGCTCAGAGTCTGGAGCCTGCTTTGGATCTGTGTCTCCCTCTTTCTCTGCCCCTCCCCTGCTCACACTCTGTTTCTCTCTCAAAAATAAATAATAAACATAAAAAAATTTAAATTCATTCAAAAGACATAGGATATCAGAATGGATAAAAAAACAAGACCCATCTATTAGCTGTCTAAAAGAGACTCATTTTAGACCTGAGGACACTTCCAGACTGAAAGTGAGGGGATGGAGAACAATATATTATGCTCCTGGAAGTCAAAAGAAAGCTTGAATAGCCATACTTATATCAGACAAACTAGACTTTAAATTAAAGGTTGTAACAAGAGTTGAAGAAGGGCATTATATAATAATTACAGGGTCTATCCATCAGGAAGTGCTAACAATTATAAATGTCTATGCACCGAATTCGGAAGCACCCCAATATTTAAAACAAACACAAACACAAGCAATCTTATCCATAAGAATGTGATAATTGCAGGGACTTTAATAATCCACTTACAACAATGGATAGATCATCTAGACAGAGAATCAGTAAAGAAACAATGGCCCTGAATGATACATTAGACTAGATGGACTTGACAGATATATTTAGAACTCTACATCCCAAAGCAGCAGAATACACTTTCTTCTCGAGTGCATATGGAACATTCTCCAAGATAGATCACATACTGGGCCACAAAACAGTCCTCAATAAATATAAAAGAACTGAGATCATACCATGCACACTTACAGATCACAATGCTATGAAAATTGAAATCAACCACAGGAAAAAGTCTGGAAAACCTCCAAAAGCATGGAGGTTAAAGAACATCCCACTAAAGAACTAATGGGTCAACCAGACAAGTAGAGAAGAAATTAAAAGACATATGGAAACAAATGAAAATGAAAATACAACAATCCAAACCCTCTGGGATGCAGCAAAGGCAGTCCTAAGAGGAAAATACATTGCAATCCAGGCCTATCTCAAGAAACAAGAAAAATCCCCAATACAAAATCTAACAGCACTCCTAAAGGAACTAGAAGCAGAAGAGCAAAGAAACCCCAAACCCAGCAGAAGAGAAATAAAGATCAGAGTAGAAATAAACAATATAGAATCCAAAAACAAACAAACAAACACAGATCAATAAAGCAAAGAGTTAGTTTTTTGAAAAACTAAACAAAATTGATAAACCTCTAGACAGGCTTCTCAAAAAGAAAAGGGAAAGGACACAAACAGATAAAATCACAAATGAAAATGGATTTATTACAACCAATCCCTCATAAATACAAGCAATTATCAAGGAATACTATGAAAAATTATATGCCAAAAAACTGGACAACCTGGAAGAAATGGACAAATTCCTAAACAACCACACACTACCAAAAGTCAAACAGGAAGAAATAGAAAATTTGAACAGACCCATAACTAATGAAGAAATTGAATCAGTCATCAAAAATCTCCCAACAAATAAGAGTCCTGGACCAGATGGCTTCCTTGGGAATTTCTACTAGACATTTAAAGAAGAGTTAATACCTATTCTTCTCAAGCTGTTTCAAAAAATAGAAATGGAAGGAAAACTTCCAGAATCATTCTATGAATTTAGCATTACTTTGATTCCCAAAGCAGACAGAAACCCAACCAAAAAAAAAAAAAAAAAAAAAAAGAAAAAAAAAAGGCCAATATCCCTGATGAATATGGATGCAAAAATTCTCAACAAGACACTAGTGAATCGAATTCAACAGCATATAAAAAGAATTATTCACCATGATCCAGTGGGATTCACTCCTGGGCTGCAGGGCTGGTTCAATATTTGCAAATAAATCAATGTGATACACCACATTAATAAAAGATAAGAACCATATGATCCTGTCAATAGATGCAGAAAAAGTATTTGACAAAATACAGCATCCTTTCTTGATGAAAACCCTCAAGAAGGTCAGGATAGAAGGAACATACTTAAACATCATAGAAGCCATTTATAAAAAGCTCGTAGCTAATACCATCCTCAATGGGGAAAACTGAAAGTTTTCTCCCTGCAATCAGGAACACGACAGGGATGTCCACTGTCTCACCACTGTTGTTTAACATAGTGCTGGAAGTCCTAGAATCAGTAATCAGACAACAAAAGGAAATCAAAAGCATCAAAATTGGCAAAGATGAAGTCAAACTTTCACTTTTTGCAGACGACATGATATTATACATGGAAAACCCGAAAGACTCCACCAAAAGTCTGCTAGAACTGATACTTGAATTCAGCATAGTCGCAGGGTACAATTAATGTACACAAACTGGCTGCATTTTTATACACCAATAATGAAGCAACAGAAAGAGAAATAAAGAAACAGATCTCCTTCACAATTGCACCAAGAACCATAAAATACCTAGGAATAAACCTAACCAAAGATGTAAAAGATCTATATACTGAAAACTATAGAAAGCTCATGAAGGAAATTGAAGAAGATAGAAATGGAAAAACATACCATGCTCATGGATTGGAAGAATAATATTGTTAAAACGTCAATACTACCCAAAGCAATCTACACATTCAATGCAATCCCAATCAAAATTGCACCCATATTGTTCTCAAAGCTACAACAAAGAATCCTAAAATTTGTATGGAACCACAAAAGGCCCTGAATAGCCCAAGTAATATTGAAGAAGAAAACCAAAGCACGAGGCATCACAATCCTAGACTTTAGCCTCTACTACAAAGCTGTAATCATCAAAACAGTATGCGATTGTCACAAAAACAGACACATAGACCAATGGAATAGAATAGAGAACCCAGAATGGGACCCACAAATGTATGGCCGACTAATCTTTGACAAAGCAAGAAAGTACCCAATGGAAAAAAGACAGTCTCTTTAACAAATGGTGCTGGGAGAACTGGACAGCAATATGCAGAAGAATGAAACTAGACCACTTTCTTACACCATCCACAAAAAATAAACTCAAAATGGAGGAAGGACTTGAATGCGAGACAGGAAACCATCAAAATCCTAGAGGAGAAAGCAGGAAAAAAACCTCTCTGACCTCAGCTGCAGCAATTTCTTACTCGACACATCTCTAAAGGCAAGGGAATTAAAAGCAAAAATGAACTATTGTGTCCTCATCAAAATAAAAAGTTTCTGCACTGCAAAGGAAACAATGAACAAAACTAAAAGGCAACCGACAGAATGGGAAAAGATATTTGCAAATGACATAATGGATAAAGGGCTAGTATCTAAAATCTATAAAGATCTCACCAAACTCCACACCCGAAAAACAAATAATCCAGTGAAGAAATGGGCAGAAGTCACGAATAGACACTTTTCCAAAGCACACATCCAGATGGCCAACAGACACATGAAAAGTTGCTCAACATCACTCATCACCAGGGAAATACAAATCAAAACCACACTGAGATAGCACCTCACACTGGTCAGAGTAGCTAAAATGAACAAATCAGGAGACTATAGATGCTGGAGAGGATGTGGAGAAACGGGAACCCTCTTGCACTGTTGGTGGGAATGCAAACTGGTGCAGCCACTCTGGAAAACAGTGTGGAGGTTCTTTAAAAAATTAAAAATAGACCTACCCTATGATCCAGCAATAGCACTGCTAGGGATTTACCCAAGGGATATGGGAATGCTGATGCATAGGGGCACATGTACTCCGATGTTAATAGCAGTCCTTTCAACAGTAGCCAAATTATGGAAAGAGCCTAAATGTCCAGCAACTGATGAATGCATAAGGAAGATGTGGTTTATATATATAATGGAATACTACTTGGCAATGAGAAAGAATAAAATCTGGCCATTTTCAGCAACGTGGATGGGACTGGAGGGCATTATGCTAAGTGAAATAAGTCAGGCAGAGAAAGACAGATACCATATGTTTTCACTCATATGTGGATCCTGAGAAACTTAACAGAAGACCATGGGGGGGGGGAGGGGGAAAAAGTTACAGAGAGGGAGGGAGGAAAACCATAAGAGACTCTTGGATACTGAGAACAAACCGAGGGTTGATGGGGGTTGGGGGAGAAGGGAAAGTGGGTGATGGGCAGGGAGGAGGGCACTTGTTGGGATGAGCACTGGGTATTTTATGGAAACCAATTTGACAATGAATTATATTTTTAAAAATTAAAAAAAGGAAAAAAATATATGTTTAGAAATTTTCTTTATTTTTATTAAATAAGAGGGAAAATAAAGCCTTTTAAATAACACATCAAATGAGCTTTAACATCTAGAGACACAGATAACACCATTTTTTTAAAAGGAACTGCATGAAGAAGGAATCATTATTGGCACATTTGATTATTTCCATAATCTTCTGTCAACTGAAAGAATCTCTTATTGTAAACTGAAGGCTTCTTGGCATCTCCTTTACTACATTTCAGAATCATCAGCTGTTTTTCCACTAGGAGAGAGAAAGCTGTAACATCTTCCCTAACTACAATATGATGACTTTTTAATTCCATTTTTCTGAGGACTCCGTGTCCTTGCTGCCAGGGGAAGCCCACCTGGGCAACAGATTTACAGGATGGGTGCCAGAGGGAGTGCGGAGGTCACAGCAGCTCTGTCACTGACAAATAATGTTCCTTAAGTTATTTCAGGATTATTAGCAACTCTTATGATACCATCAAGACAATCAGAGCCCTCTGGTACAGTCCTGATTTCCAGGACATTTTTTGCCATTTTCCATAACATATGATATTTGAATCTCACGAAATTCAAGATAAACTCTATATATGGTAAGTGCTGAATAGATCTGCTGGATGAAGAGTGTAAATTTCACTTTTTTGTAAGGTTAGTTCTGGAGGTGCTTTTATAATTCCCACCATTGCACTAAGCTATGCCACCCTCAGTTTTCGATAATGAAGTTTCGATACCACTGAGGAAATTATCTTACACAGAAAATCTGAGATCTCTGCAAACACTGGTGTTGTGTCTTCAATTTCTGCTCTCTAAAGCTTCTTTTATGAAGGGCCAGGCAAAGGAGAAAGCCAACTACGGCCCAATGTTAACATTACTACAGACACGTAAGAACCCAGGAGATGATTTGAGAGCATATCTTTGTATAAGCAACCATGGGAATTTTATTTTTCCATTAGTATTACTAGTAGTAGTAATTTTCAAAATTTCTGATTCTCAAAATTAGTAAAAGACAACCTTCAAAAACAAAAATGACATGATGCATTCATTTTCTAATTAGCCATAGTTCATGCTCACTCTTGAAGAAACTCTTACTGACAGGGCAGATTTTTTTTATTTTTTATCTTTTTATTTTTTTAATGTGAAATTTATTGTCAAATTGGTTTCCATACAACACCCAGTGCTCATCCCAACAGGTGCCCTCCTCAATACACTGATCTTAACAAAATATCTAACATGTTCTCAGCAGCTGGTGAAAGAGATTGTAGTGTATGTGCAATACCCCTGAGAATGTCTCTTCTTGAGAGAAAGACAAAAATCTTCCTAAATATCTAAATTAAATAATTTCAGCTTTCCCATAGAATTACCTTTAACCAAATTTCAAGCCTGAACTACCAGCTCCATGGGTTTGTCCTCCTGCACCAGCCTCTACTTGCTTCATTTATTCCAGTCATCTAATCTTTGCTCTTTTCAAAATCAGACCCCCTCTGGGAAACATATTTCTACCCTCATTAGGTAAACTAATAAATAAAAGCAGGAGCAGGGTGATTTTTTTAGATGCCTGTTCACTAAGAAGTTATGCATCCTTTAATATAGTTGTCCTTCAATGCAGTTTTCTTTAATTCTCTAGGAAACAAAGTGGAGGCGTGGACAGGCAGAACTAGGTAAATAGTAGCTGTTCCATATGTATTTGTTAAATAGGGTCTTTTCCAAAGGAGTTATTTGGAAGTCAAATCTAAAGTGATTTCTACGGGTCTTTTTTTGTAAAAAGGAAGAAGGAAAAAGTCTGGGTTAGCAAGTGGGGAACATTCTGGATACTGTTAAAGATACTGCAAATACAGTTGGGACTGAAAGGGCCCAAACCTCACTGAACTAGTCTAGATACAGGACAGTATGTGGACAGGTAGAGATGATCCTTCCATTCTTTATCAGCAGAGGGTGTCAGCATTGAATAGGATGCAGATGAGAAGGGGCTTCTTAGATGAAAGAGGGTTTCAATTCTTATTTACAGTTTATTGGAGATTTTAAAAATGAGAGTAGTTATGCATCATCAAAACTATGGCTCAGGTCAAGTGTTTTTGTACTAACCCTTAATCATTTAGGGCACCAGAGTGCTCCAGAGGGTACTATATATGGACATAGGCCCAAGTGCAAGTATGAATATTCCTTAACAGAACCCTTGAGTTTTTTTCTGCAGTGCCAACATATTGAAAACAACTTTAAAAAATCATTTTCCTGGGTTATTTTTAAATGTTTTCCATTATTGAGAATTTAATTTAAATTTCAAGTTTAAATATATCTCTCTGCAGTAATTTTCGACTAGAGAAGACAGTTTTGAGGACTTAGGCTCAAACAAACAAGAAATTTAATAGAAGGATATGCCACTAAGTGGAAGAAAGTTCGAGAAGGCTTAACGTACCACTTTGGCTAAAATGGCCACATAGTAAATGCATAGAATGTGGCCTGAATATGCCTTAGGTGTAAAAGTTTCTGGATCACACATCTACTGAACATAGAGTGAATGCTGGCATTAGTTTTTTCCATTTAATTTCATAAAGCTCTCCAAGGTGGAATACTCTGTTGAACAAAAACCGATGTCTATGACAAAAGTGTTCAGAGCTATATCACAGAGGTCTGTGAGAAAATCATGAAGGTACCAATATGTAAACATTAAAAGAACATAAGTATATAATATAATTCATGAAGACTAGAAATATAATTGCCACATAAATATTTGAAAAATATCCCACTTGCAACCAAAGTCATACAAATGTAACATATACCGCCATAATGAAACTGTTTATCTTTTCAAGTTTATTTGTGTGAACAAATCCTTCCACAGTCCCTGAATGAAAACTCAAGCAGTATCTACACTCTTGCTTGTCACTCAGGTAATTTAGAGTCCCAACTTATAAACAAGAATGTCTATCCTGAGTAACTGTCAAACATTCATGTCTGGTTTAAAGCCTTGAGGTCTGCCCCTCTCCCCCAGGTTCTGTGAGTAAGAGAAGCATGATTGTCTTCTTTGTCTTCCTTGTTCTTCTGTGTCCCTGCCAAGTATTGCTGACCAGGGCTTCTAAGCCTTCTGGAGTTGGAGGATAAGGAGGAAGGGGAACAAAGGAGGGTGCTGCCATTCTTACTCAACTGATGCCAGTGTGGTGATCTAGTGTTGTCATTCTCTGGACTGGGCAGAGGTTTAAAGCTGATTATGTTTCTCATGTTACTTAGTAGGATGCTTTGGAGAAAACCCATCCCACCATTGCCGGGGATCTCTCACCTGTAGCCATTGTTGGGGCTGATCACTGCCACAGCCCTTGGACTGTACCTCTGGCCTCTCTCTCCAGTGTGTTTGCCTGTCCAGGCTGTTCCCTAGGACAGGACCATCTCTCACATACAGCTTAGATTACACATGCACTCTTTGCCACAGAACATAGCCACCTGCCTTTCAATTCCTCCATCCATAACAAGATAGCCTGTCCCTTGCCCTTTGTAATTCCAAGGCCTGGAATTCGTGATCCATTGTGTCCCAGAAGTAGATGACTCCTGTCAAGTATTCTCAGAAACCCCTTGAAATCTTTGTCACTGGACTTGAGGTGAGGTGCATTCCCCATTCATTCCTCCCACTTGGGGCTGATGGGACCAATGACTTCTGATGACCTAACGGCTACAAAACTAGTCTTTAAGCCAACATCTTATCCTTGAATACACTCAATGTGAGCTGACAGTAGCTAGTGTGACAATTTGTATGTCAGTGTAGCGGAGCACTTTCACACCTGGTCTTGATCCATTTAACACTTTGGCTGAATTTCCATTTTGTAACACCCAGTTACAAAAATCACTTTCCACTCATCAGAAGAGCAGAGATGTTACAGGGTGGCAATAACCCATTCTGGCCACAGAGCAGTGGAACAACACTGTGGGTGGGCATGTGAACAGCAAAGATGTCTTTGGGGAAAAGATTTTGACAATGAGTAACAAAGCCTTGAAACATTCACGGCCATTGTTCCCGTACTTGCTCTTCTGAGAATATAACCCAGGGAAACAGCAGGAAAAACAGCAGAGGTGTAAGCCTTCATGGCATGGAATATAGGAACACAGTGGGGCAATGAATTCATGCATTCAATGAAATGTTATATTGTCATTAAAAGTGATAAACCCAAAGGGGTGCCTAGGGGGCTTGGTCGGTTGAATGTCTGACTTTGGCTTAGGTCACGGTTTCATGGTTTGTGAGTTCGAGCCCTCCACCAGGTTCTCTGCTATCAGGGTAGAACCTGCTTCAGATCCTCTGTCCCCCCTCTCTCTCTGCCCTCCCCAGTTCATGTGAGCTTTCTCTCTCAAAAAATAAACATGAAAAAAAAATGATACACTCAAACTGGTTAACTTCAAAGTTGAAATAATTTGACTTTTAAAGTCCTTATCTCTCAAATAGACCTATCCTATGACCCAGCAGTAGCACTGCTAGGAATTTACCCAAGGGATATAGGAGTACTGATGCATAGGGGCACTTGTACCCCAATGTTTATAGCAGCACTCTCAACTATAGCTAAATTATGGAAAGAGCCTAAATGTCCCATCAACTGACGAATGGATAAAGAAATTGTGGTTTATATATACAATGGAATACTATGTGGCAATGAGAAAGAATGAAATATGGCCTTTGTAGCAATGTGGATGGTACTGGAGAGTGTTATGCTAAGTGAAATAAGTCATACAGAGAAGGACAGATTCCATATGTTTTAACTCCTATGTGAATCCTGAGAAGCTTAACAGAAGACCATGGGGGAGGGGAAGGGGAAAAATATGGTTAGAGAGGGAGGGAGCCAAAACATAAGAGACTCCTAAAAGCTGAGAACAAACTGAGGGTTTATGGGGGAGTGGGAGGGAGGGGTGGGTGGGTGATGGGTATTGAGGAAGGCACCTATTGGGATGAGCACTGGGTGTTGTATGGAAACCAATTTGACAATAAATTTCATATTAAAAAAAAAATAAAGTCCTTATCTCTCATTGTAAAAGTTCAGACAATAAAGAAAAAATATAAATATTAAAGAAAAAATCATTATAATCTCACTTTTGTCATTGTTTGGCACATATTCTGGATTTTTCCCTTCTATATACATCCACTAACATACACATGAATATCTGTATTTATATCAAAAATCTGCATATATTTACATAATCTGCATATATTTACTTAAAACATTTTCAAACTTTACTACATATGTTGTCTTATTAACTTGTTTCTTTAATATTATATTATGGCTAACTTCATATCAATAACTATTGTTTGGTAATATTCATAAAAATTATTTCATGACAATCCATTTATTATTTATTTAATGAGCCATTATTGTTGAACACTTGGATTATACCCTTTGTCTTGCATTATTTATTAATACTTCTGCAAACATGTATGCATATATGTATACAAGTATGTATGGCTGTATATTTTTTAGGTGTCTGCTAATTTCCTAAAGTACTATTGCTGCATGAGGATGTGTGCACCTTTCAATGCACCTTTCAAGTCCTTTGATCTGTGGAACTAAATTCCATAGAGTTTAGGCATGAGTAAGTCTTCTTATACCCTCTCCAACTCTGGAGAGTCCATTTTCAGCCAAGCAACCAGAGTTATTCTGTTAAGACTTAAATCAGGTTTCTGGGGCACCTGGGTGGCTCAGTCAGTTAGGCGTCCAACTTCAGCTTAGGTCACGATCTCAAGCACGGTTCATGAGTTCAAGCCCCATGTCGGGCTCTGTGCTGACAGCTCAGAGCCTGGAGCCTGCTTCAGATTCTGTCTCCCTCTCTCTGCCTCTCTCTCTCTCTCTCTCTCTCTCTCAAAAATAAATAAATATTAAAAAAAAAAGACTTAAATCCGATTTCACTTTATTTTAACTTCCCACTTTTCAACTACTTCCTATCTTATCTCATTTCAGGTAAAAACCAGAGTCCTTGCTCGTCCATTACTTTATCCTGGGACCTTGTTTCCCTCTTCTCTGGCAGTACCTGTGTCCCCCTTGGCCCAAGCTCCTTATCTCCCTCCTCAGGGCTGAACTGCCATTTTCCCAGTGACACCTCTCCCCCTGCCCGCCCCCCCCCCCCAGCCCAACATCCTCTTCCACACAACTTTCCACCTCCTCACACACAACTTCTTTTTAAATTTTTTTTTTAAATGTTTATATGTTTTCGAGGGAAAGAGTGAGACAGAGCATGAGTGGGGGAGGGCCAGAGAGAGGGAGACACAGAATCTGAAGCAGGCTCCAGGCTCTGAGCTGTCAGCACAGAGCCTGACACGGGGCTCGGACCATGAACCCTGAGAACATGACCTGAGCCGAAGTTCGACGCCTAACTGACTGAGCCACCCAGGCGCCCCCTCATACACAGCTTCTGTATCCATTTACATGAGTAGCTGAGGAGCTTACTCTCACCCCCTCCCACCTGCCCTGGAATGCCAGCTCTACAAGCATAGGGAGTTCTGCTGATTTTGTTAGTCCATGCGTCCCCTTGCCTAGAACATACTTGGCACATAGTAGGTGCTCAGGACATACTTGTTGAGTAAAAACACCACTAAATATTTCCTGACCATTTGGGTGTCTTTTTTCTTTTGTGAATTAGCTATTCATGACTTTGCTAATTTTTCTCTCGGGGGATTTGATTTTTTCTTATTAGACTTAAGTCCTCTTTATACGTGAGTGATAGAAACTAATTTTTAGGTACATATGCAGGACATATATTTCCCCATGTTTTTGGAGGAGAAGTTTAATAAATGATACAGATAATATTGAGCATACTTCAGCAAACATTGATTTACTTTTAAATTATATATATGTATGTGTGTGTGTGTGTGTATATATGTATACACACACATATAGCATTCATAGGACATGTTCCACAACCAGCTTTTTTTACTTGACTTTACTGAGATTCACACAGTTTTCCATAGTTGGTATCTCTTAACCGCTCTCTTCTATCCTATGAATGCAGCACACATTGTTTCAGCCATACACCTATTATTAAATACTTGGATTGTTTTCCTTTTTTCTTTCTTCTCAGTTTTATTGGGACACAATTGACACGCAGCACTGTATGCGTTTAAGGTGCACAGTGTAATTACTTGACCTACAGAATTGTGAAATTATTACCACAATAAGTTCAGTTAACATTCAAAAATAAGTTTTTTTCCTTGTGATGAGAACATTTAGGATCCACTCTCTTAGCAACTTTCAAACTATGCAAACAGCAGTGTTTGCTGTAGTCATCATGGCACACATCATATCCCCAGAACTCATTTACCTTGTATCTGGCAGTTTGTACATTTTGACTCCCTTTCCTGCAATCCCCCCACCTCCCACCCCTTGCCTCTGATATTTTTCTATTTTCCTAGGAATCTGTTTTTTTTCTTTCACACTCCATATAGTAGTGAGAAAATGCTTTCATTTTTCAGAGCTATTACAAATAATGACTCCATATAGGCTTCCATTAGCATATTTTCTTGGAATTGGTAGCAGGGATTTGTGGGACAGGCACAGCATGAATTTTATAAGACACTGCCAAACTTCTGCCCAGTATGCCTTTCCAAATATGCCAGTATCCTCACCTTCAGGCCAGACTTGATTTTGTGCCAATCTGGCTTGAAAGAGACACTTTGATTATGTTTATCTGTTTTCTTATATTTTCACTGCTTGCACATGAGAGGTTTTAATGGGAAAGATGTCTATGGATTGCCCCCCTCACTAATGTGGCTCTATTTAATACTTTGTACCCTGGTTATTTTTCATTCTATCTATATTGCAAACCCTGGTTCCTTTTTCTAATTGTATTTGCGTGATATAGCTTTGCTTCACCACTATAACTGACAGAGTCAGCATGTTTTACTTAACTTCCTTTCAGACAGATATTATTGGTTTTTATTTATGAGCTAACTTAAAGATGCCTGTTATTTTAATAGATGGACTTAAATATTTACATTCATTCTTGTATCAGCTATGTTTGTTATTCCTTTTCTTACATCTTCATGCCTCTGTCTCTCTCTCTTCCATGATTGTAACTTCTTTGTTGTCTACTTTTTGTGACATGGAATGAGTTTTCTTTAATTTATCCTTTAATAATTTAGAATAAAACTTGTTACTATTCCATTAGTGGCCATTCTCATATGTTTAAATAAATGTCTAATATATTTTTCTTGAATTTTAGCTGCAGAAATTAAATACAGCCTAGTGCTGCCCCCCATAAACGATGAAGAAAATAATACATCTTGACTCTCTGCTATTTTTATAATTTTAGTGACTAGATTTGACTGTATGCTCTATTACAGTTTTATAAAAATTAATTATAGTATTCACATTCCATTTGGAATTCCTTTTATCATAATTATTTAGATCCTGGAGGGCATGGAGAGAAAGCTGTTATCTTGGAAAATTAAGGTGAGTAAACTTTGCTTTGCACATTTCTTTTTAAAACTAAATTTGCGAAAACTATTCTATCACAACTCAGATCTTCCAAAAAAGGAGGGCCATGGCCCATTGTGGCTACCCTATTTCTAGGTTCCCCTGGCGTTTGCTCACTCATTTTGGAGGCCCCTGCACTGGTGAAGCTGACCTAGGGAACCCTGGGTTTGCTGTGGCGGCTGTCGGCCCAAAGCAACAACAATCCTGCAAGGATCCTACGTTCCTCCCCTCTCCCCACTTTCCCCCCTCTATTCTTAAGCTTGCTCCCTAAACGTCCGAGAGCCTGAGCTGCTTTATGAAATCCACGTCAGAGACAAAACATCAGACAAGGCATAGGACTGTCTCTTTGAGTGCTGCGTTTAAGCTAAGAAATCTTAATCCAAGACAGGGCAAGCCTTTCCCTACCCTCCCAATACTTACTTTTATCTCCAGCCCACATGGGTTGATGACTCATTAATGGGGTAGGTCTGAATTTCATCCAATTCCTTAAAGCTGCCCTAGTTTCTTGAGAAAAAAAATTGTAAGTCTGATATCACTTCCTTTCATTTGGCTAATCTTCCTTTCATTTGGCTAATTTCTGTTGATTCCAGAAAGAATACATCTTCCAAGTGAGTTGTATGTGGTGCCATTCTCTAATTTCCACACTGTCCTAGTAGTTCTCTCCATTCTAGTTTTGTTTTCTTTTCTTTTTATTCCATGCAGGGGCAGCGGGAGCAGTTTTGGCAGATGTCCTGGAAGTATAGTGTGTAAGTTCATTTTTGCTTCTTACATCTACCCAAGATGCAAACATGTTTCGTAATTGTATCTATGCTGAATGAACATACCCTTAAAACCTCGATGAGTTTTGGATTTTTATTTAAAAAAAAATTTTTTTTAACGTTTATTTATTTTTGAGACAGAGAGAGACAGAGCATGAACGGGGGAGGGTCAGAGAGAGGGAGACACAGAATCTGAAACAGGCTCCAGGCTCTGAGCTGTCAGCACAGAGCCCGACGCGGGGCTCGAACTCACGGACCGCGAGATCATGACCTGAGCCGAAGTCCGCCGCTTAACCAACTGAGCCACCCAGGCGCCCCGAGTTTTGGATTTTTAAAAAAACAAGAAAAGCTTAAAAACATTACCCTTAATTTCACTCTAAAGGGAAGAGGTAATTATCTTCTTTAAGAACAGAATTTCCAAAATAATTCTTTGAAGGAATTTTAAATTTAATGATAACACAGTCCTATAAAATCTAATACTCATTTAATGATTCAACCACTGGGAATGAATCTGTAGGAATGAAAGGTAATGAATAGCAAAAATTTAGGGAATTTTATTTTCTTAAAATTTATAACTCAACAGCAACTCATACATTAATTAACTGAAAGAAATTAAATCTTAGCAGAAAATTAACTAGAGGACATATTATGAAAATAATTTTAAAATTATTTAATTTTTTGATATATGTTAATGAAGACCATGTTACTATAAAGTAGAAGTAGGACTTCACTGCTGTATGAGATAAAATACCTTAACTAAAGAAGATTAATCAAGCTAAGAGAGATCTACTATGGTAATTGAACACCTGGATGGTGAAAGTCTTCAAATAACTGCCTTGAAGGTCTAATCGTAAAAAGAAAGAATTCCTTTAGGGCATCTCTGGAATAGTAGCCAAACACCACAAAATGAAAAGAATCAGAGCTGTAGACTTCTATCTCCTCCTAAAGGAAGAGGAAGTGCTCTCTGATGATTCTACCACACAGACTGCTGCATCTTAAGGTGTTTACATGTATTATCTCATCCACAGCCTTACATCAACTATCTCAGAAAAGGTATTATCATCTTTATTCAACCGACAGCAACAGTGAAATCCAGAGAGATTAAGTCTATTTCCAGAGCCATACAAATAAGTAGGTGAAATCCAGAGAGATTAAGTCTATTTCCAGAGCCATCCAAATAATAAGTAGGCGAGTCAGAGGATTCTTGGGTTTGTAATCACATAGCAGATACTTATCACACGCAATATAGGAAGGCAGCAGCAATGGGAGCCCCACACTGGCTCTCAGAGAGTGCTAAGAAGAGAAGTCTTTTGCATTTGTTTTCTACATGCTTCCATTTTTCTTAATTTCTGAGAATGTTGCTCTGAAATATAAGAACTATTACTGTCACTGTGAATCTTATTTTAATCCAGTTCTCTGGGCATTCATCCATAAATTATATTACAGATTGTATTCTCTAGCCACTTACACTGCTAAAGAAATGAAACAGAGCTGTTTAATTTGTCTTTCTTTGTAAATATACCAATGGTTCCTAAAAGGTTTGATTGCTTTGCTAAGGCTCATGAGTTTCGGCAATTTGTAATTCCGTATGTTGCCAAGATATTTTATCTCCTCAGATTTTCTTTCTCTCTCTTAAAAATTACAGCTGATCATCATCTGCTGATTCTGTACCTGAAAATTTTCCTACTTTTGCTAAAATTTATTTGTTGCTCCTCAGTCAGTACTTGTGATGTGTTCATGGTCATTCACAGCCATTCAGAGCAGCAAAACTTGAGTTTCCTGATGTACACATTCTCGGTGGAGGTGGAAGAAGGCAATGCTCTGCCTTCCTTTTCCAGCTCATTCTGCACACAAGTGCCCTTTTGGTGGTATTTTTAGTGCCACCTGTTTTGCATTTTTGTGCTTTTTCTTGGTGATTTTGCTACCTTAAATGACCCCCAAGAACAGTGGTGCCGTGATGTCTAGTGTTCCTAAATGCGAGAAGACTGCTATGTCCTTTTTGAAGAAGATATATATGTTGGATAAACTTCATTCATGCATGAGTTAGGATGCTGTTGGTTTTAAGGTCAATGGCAATTATGTGTATACATATATATATGTGTGTGTGTGTGTGTGTGTGTGTGTGTATGTATGTGTATATATATATTTAACATATATATGTTAATTATATAATTGTATGATTATATATAACATTATATATATAATGTACATATTATACATATTATTATATATATTATATATAATATATTATATTATATATTATAATGATATAATTATTGTACCTGAGGCTTGCAGGAAGTGAACCCTGTATTTCCACAAGGAACAACAGCTCAGTATCTACTAATACAGTATTTGTGGCAACTTTATAGGACATGACTACCTCAAATAATAAGAATCAACTGCATGTGTTTGTACCTTATTCCCTCTGTTGGAGAGCAGTGAGTTAAACAGAGCTTTTCTATGATAACAAAGATACCTTCAAAACTTTCAGAAGCTCTTTCAGAAGTTACTCGTAGTAGTACCTGAATTCTCATTCTTTTTTCTGTGGCATTATTATCTCTGGTGCTTATAGCATTTAATAGTTTTTTAAACCAATAATGTATTTTTTAATGTAGCATAATAAGAAACACCATAGTTTAACTTTTATCATGATATTTCAGAACCACTGTTGTGATAAAAATATTAAATTTCAAGTAACTTTCCCATAATACTAGGTCAGGAGCACTTAATTTCTCTTTCTCTTATTTAAATTTATCAAATGAAGCAATAGGTTCTGAAAATCGGTGCCTTTTCCAAAAGTACATCAATAAAATATCCAGTAGGAATAGGAAACCTAACAGATAATGTCAAAGAGCTGTGTAACTTTCTAATGAATGAGTAATCTACATTCACTGAACTGGGATCAAAATAGTCATGGGAGTACCTGGGTGGCTCAGTCAGTTAAGTGTCCAACTGAACTGACTTCGGTTCAGTCATGATCTCACCATTCATGAGCCCTACATCACTATCTGCACTGATAACATGAAGCCCACTTGGGATTCTCCCTCTGTCCTCTCTCTCTGCCCCTCTCCCGCTCACAATCTCTCAAAATAAATAAACCTTAAAAAAAAAGTCATAAATAGTATTTTTGGATATCTGAACTTGGATCCTCCCCACTCCTTTTCCTTGGTTTCTTAGATAAAAGGAAAAAGACACAGGCAGTATGTTATAAAATAATATTATAATCTATAAAAGGATCAGATTGACATCAGAAATTACTGATAACTCGGGACATGAGACTCATGCTATGCCTATTGTCTAATCCCCGATCATCAATTTAGGAAGACACAATCACAGACATCCTAGGAGAGGCCATGGGGTGTAGTAAGTGGAAGGAGCAATGGTCCATGAGTTTTCAGATCTGGAGTCTGCCCACCCTCATTAACTGTGATTTTGGAAAAGTCACTTAACCTTCATGAGACTCCGGTTGCTCACCTGTGTAATGAGGATAAAAATACTTGGTGCATCTATTCCACAAGATTGAGGTTAGGATTATAGGACATGATATACTGAAGAGGGCTGTATTAACTCCAAAGGGAAAGTAATGTATGGAATTATTAGCTACACTGTTTTTCGGGTTCACTGGACAAGTTTCTTCTTATAGGAAATTACAGAGTACTTTTACAAGTGAAATATCCTTTTAAAAGCCTTGTTGGCTATGGATTTCTACATAAAGCTTTTTTTTTTTTTTCCAAATGGGACACTGCAGAGAGGGCCCTTGAGATTTTTTAGTATCTCACTTGTGAACTGTCTCTTCCTTGCAGAACTATCATGAATTAGCACCGCTAAGAATTTTAAATAATAAACTTAAGTACATATGTGTTGTTACATCTGAAGTACACTGTCCAACAATCTTGAAATATTTTCCAAACTTTATGTTAAAACATACTTCAATTTTAAACATATGACCAGTTTTGTTCATAACAGGCAAACATTAAATTATATTTTTAATTTCATTATTCACTCTATTTTCTCATTCTTTTCACCCTTATTATCGCTCATCATCTGAATACTGAAACTCTATATAAAACTAAGTAACTGATCAATGTTTTATGTTAATAGCTGCACCAGATTTTTGGGCCATCAGGAGAGAAAAATGATAGAAAACGATTTTTAAAAATTCATTTATTTATTTAATTCAACAAACATTTACTAGATGCCTGCTATGCGCCAGATGGTGGGAGTACAACTGTGAATAAAACAAAAAGACAAGGGTCCTATTCTCAATGAGCTTACATTCCAGAGAAATTCAAAGTGAAGAGGGCCCCGAGAGGGCAAAAAAGACAGAACTTCCAACTGCCCAAGTACATATAGGGTGATGGGGGTCAGAAGCCTGGAGCTGGGTTCACTGTAATACTGTCTTCTACCCGCAGGGGGCCACATCATACCAATTACTCTTTCAGCCTTGGCTGGTAAAAATGGAAAAGTGTCGGTTTTATAAAGATTTTAAGAATCTTAGGATGAGAGGGGTCTATGTGAAGTAATTACATGAGTCTCCAAAGTATCTTTAGTTCCTGGAGAAGAACTGAATATCTGCCTTTATGAGGGGGGAAAAAAAAACAGAAGAAGAAAAAGTACAAGAGATGTGATGGTTATTGGATGCATTCCTTCATTCAGCAAATATTCATTGAATGCCTACAGAGTACAAGTGTTCTTCTAAGCCCTGGGGATAAAGTGATGAGGTCAGTGGTCCATCACTGCTCTTAGCTTATAGGGAACTGGTCTAGAGTGATGGGCAACGTATAGTACTATGAATAATGTGAAAGCAATGTCCAATATTTATTGAATACTTTCCATGTGCCAGGAACTATTCAAACATCTCACATACTTATCTTGTCCAAGTGGTGTAGCCACACCAAGCAGGTGCTATTAGTTTTCCCATTTTGCAGATGAGGTAATGCAAGTAGGAGGAGATTAAGTAATTCTTAGTTGAGGCAAGAGTCAAAGTCAAACATTAGACATCAAGGAACACTGGTTAATCACCAAACCATGATAGATACTGGGGTGAAGCCCCCACTTGCGCTAGCTCTGTGTCTTTCAAAATAAATAAATAAACTTTGTAGAAAATTAGTCAAGCTCATATGAGGTATATGGATAGTAAATGGGAGAGAACAGATAACATAATTTTTAATAATAACAATGCAATAGAAAAATAACACAACATAGTTGCTATGTTAATGTGGTTGAAATATATTATTTTTTGTTAGAAAATAGCACACCTGTTTTCTGTTATTTATCTAAATGGAGAGAATCTAATATAGAGAGAATCTAAATAGAATCTAAATCTAAATAGAGAGAATCTGATATGACTCACATAGTGATTTTGAAACTTGAACACAGAAAATCTCTAAATGACAGTGAATCTCAAAATGGCCCTGGGTCAGTTTTATGGCAACCTCTCCCAATGTATACTGGAGGTTGATGGTGGCTCAGAAAAGCAGCCAATAGGGTAGGAAAAGCTGATTTTTAAAAGTAACTTGGCTAACCTATATGCAACTTCCCTCTCAAAGTTCCCTTCCATCTCTTATTTCTTCACTCCTATTTGCCAAAACAAAAACTGGTTGAGAACCTTGGCTTCCCCGCCCCCTCTGCACTCCAACCACCCCCCACCCCTGTCAGCACTACATAAAGTAGCCTCAATAAAATGAAACCATCTGCTTCCTTATGGACAGAACCACAATGACCTTTGAGGTCGTTTCTCTTCTTTTTAGGAGAAGATAATGCTTATACTAATAAAAGCTTGAAAATAATAAGGGATATAAAAAGAGTAGTGATGAAAATACTAATAATAATAGTAATAGCTAACACTTAACTAGCTCTTGCTATGTGCCAGCCACCATTTTAATGCTTTATAAATTAGACAATTAATCCTTCAAGCAACCCCATCAGGTGGATGTATTACTGTTATCTCTGTTTCACAGATGAGAAAATTGGGCACAGAGAGTTAACTTGTTCAAGTATATAGCTATTAAGGAGCTGAACTGAAATTTGAACCCAGTTGTCTGGAAAGAACTATTCTTATTTGGAGAAATATTCAGTACAGACTCTGAGTCAAGGGTGTATCCTAAAACGCAAAGTAACCTGGAGAACAGTTTCATGGCTCTCCAGGCTGAAATAAGAGGCCTAGGATGTTCAGGACAGTACAAAGTAAGAAGAGTAAAGTAGCCTGATCAAGGCAGGAGAGGATTAGGGTGACATAACTTTGCTAAACATCTAAGGACCTGTTTCCTGAACTCTTGTGTTTATGTTTTGCTCTTTGACTTTACGTGTTCATTATATTTCTTTCTTGTTCTTTGGAAATTCTGATAGGTTCCCTCCATGGACCTTCCCCAGAGGTGTCCTGATTAAAGGATATTAGCAAAAGCATCTGTGACCAGAGCAGCACTACAGGTCTGCAAATGGTAAGTTATTCTAATTAAGGTTGTAAAGAAATTAAATAAACCAGATTGTTTCACAAACCCAAGAAAAACACAGAACAGGTAAAAGTTAGGGCTTTGACAAATGAACAGATGAGACATAATTTCAAAAGTCAACAAGTGATGCCTGTTCCTAGGTGGGTGACAAAGTTTTCTGTCCTTTCTGAGTCTGATTCCTGACAAATGGGAATTTTAATACATTTTTTTCTGACTTCATATGATGGCTGTGAAAATTGAAGGAAATGATCAATGTAAAGACCTTTTGAAAATGTATAAGGTATTATGCAAATGTAAGATTAAATGTATCTGCAACAGAACTGATTATCAGCTTTTTAGCCAAGTCTGATGAAAACTCTAAGTACACTTCAGATTGAAAGGAACATATAATTTTTTAGAAATAAGTTAGAATTTGACTTCATGACCTTGGCAATAATTCCATTTTAAATATTCAACAGTATATTTATAGTCTAGATCTCTCTGTAATGCATACATTTCTTTAAGCTATGATTAGCCAACTATATTAAGAAACAAAAAAAGATACATTTTTTTTTCAAATTTACGATGTAACTTTATATAAACTGAGATGTATTCATTTGTTCATTAATTCATTCAGTGTGCCAAGTAAGGTTCTAGGCACTTAGATACACTGAAAATTCAGTCAATATTCCTAGCTGCCTCAATCCTTACGTTAAACTGGGAGGAGACAGACACATAGGTAAACGATAATTATTTTTAGTATTCACTATACATCTCATAAATAAATGAATAACCACCATTACTTTCCAAGCCAATTTAGTGTACAAGTCACTTCCACGTATCTCCTCTCCACCTTCTCTGCGCCTGACAGTAATGATGTCAGCTACAAACATATACCCCACCTAGAGAGGGAGAGGTGCTACATTCTGGACTGAGATAGGAATACTCTGCTCATTCCTACTCTCTTCTGGACAAGAAGCTAACCACCTGTGACAGACATATTGCCCACCCTACTCTAATGCCTCTCTGTTCACTGAAGCTTCCCCTCATTTTCCAAATAAATCCCACTTTCTTCCATAATGAACACCATACCATCCAGTATGACCCTGCAACACCATTTCCATCCAGTGAGCAGGCTCACTCTTTGCCTTTAAATGTTTAAAAAAGACATTTGTTTTTTTTAAACAAGAAGTTATATGGTCCCTTCAATCTGAAGTATACTTAGAATTTTCATCAGACTTGGCTAAAAAGCTGATAATCAGTTTCATTGCAGATACATTTAATCTTACATTTGCAGATACATTTAATCTTATATATACATATGCAATATAGTTGGAAATATAAGGCTGAAGATGGAAGAGTTTGCCTAAATTTCTCCGAGGTAGTAAATAGAAGAGGAAGGGCTCAGCTCAAGGCTTTAGGACAAAAAGTTCCTAGAGTATCCCAGAGACTCCATGAGAATAGGAGTATCTTATCAGGTGCTGACTCTGGCAGTGGTAGTTTGTGGTAAAATCCCTCACACTGCTTCCTTATTTCGTGTTCATATAAGTTAATTAAATCAGAGTATGGGGGTGCCTGGGTGGCTCAGTCAGTTAAGTGTCCACCTCTTGATTTCAGCTCTGGTCACGATCTCACGGCTGGTGAGTTCAAGCCCTGCACCAGGCTCTGTACTGCCGGTGCAGAGCTTGCTTAGGACTCTCTCTCTCCCCTCTCGCTTGGCCCCTATCCTGCTTGCTCTTTTTCTCAAAATAAATAAACTTTTAAAAATTAAAAAAAAATCAGAGTATGTATAATGTATCCTATAATTAGTTTCTCTCATACACTTGCTTGTATTCTTTTTTGAGGTTCATAACAATTGTATGTCCATTTAGAATATGAAATTAAAACCAACTATTCTACATTGCTTTCATCAATTTACAACTTTTGATGGACTTGACATCTTACAATTTTGTCCCTTAAAAATCTCTCTTGATTTCTAGGACAAGGGATGTTTTATGACTGCTTAACTGTAATTTCAAGCCCCATAGGACAAGTATAGAGGTCCTTGTTGAAATTCAAAGATGGTCATCTCAAATATTGCTGTTCACAATCCCTACGTTGTTTTCTTCCTACAAATTTGAGCATAGATAGTTGGCGTCTTTAAAGCTAAGTATAATTCATTGGACCACAAAATAAACCCTAGGAATCACTCAAAAATGTTTATTGAACACCTACTGAAACTTCGGCTATTGTCCTAGGCACAGGGGATACAAAGTGAAATAAGAACTAGTCCACAAACATTCAAGTGACTCACAATCCAGGGAAAAAAGATAGCTGCCTGCCCCTCTCATCTGGGCAGAGAGGATGGGGGCAAGAAAGGCTTCCCTAAGCTGACGGTATGTTTGCTTAGTCCTAAAGATCCAACTGTGTTAATCTAGCCATGACATTTTTACATGACTCAATTTTCCTTTGATTTTCTTCTCCTTTCCACGATGGGGATAAATCTATTGTGATAAAAAGTTACACATAAAGACATCCTTAAGAAATAAAAAAAAAATCTTCTTCTAGATAAGCAGCAGGAACTTAGTAGGACTCACTTTTCTTTTTCCCTTATTTATATAGTTTATGTTAAAATCATACATATTTCTCCCATAATGGAGCTTGAAATCAAATATTTAACCATGCTTTTCTGGGTGTTATTTTTGAATATGTCTTAGAACCCTTTTATCTGGAATTTGTCACGCCCAACCTTCCTCCAAGGATGCCCTCTATGAAAGCATGGACTCACCTCAGGGAAAAAAAAAAAAAGCATTTTTAATTTGACTCCAAAAATTTTGACATAATTTATTATTAACTTGCTTATTTTTAATTTTTTAGAGAGAGAACACAAGCAGGAGAGAGGGTCATAGAGAGAGAGAGAGAGAGAGAGAGAGAGAGAGAGAGAGAGAGAGAGAGAGAGAGAGAGAATCCTAAGCAGGTTCCATGCTCAGTGTGAAGCCTGAGGTGGGGTTCAATCCCACGGCCTTGGGATCATGACCTGGGCTGAAATCAAGAGTCAGAGGCTCAACCAACTGAGCCTCCCAGGCACCCCTGACATAAATTTAAATATTAATAAATCATATAATTCTAAAATGTAAATACCCACATTTAAAAAAATATGGGCTGCAAACAGCAAAGAAAATACATGGACAACCTCTTCTGTGGGAGGAATTTGTATTATTCTTTCTTCTTGAACTCATACATTAATTACACTATCTCTATAGAACTGATCACTTGTTAGTCTGCTTTACAACAGAACTATATTTAGAAATTAGTTGACATTTGAAAATTTCCTATGATTATAAGGCTTCTATGAAAAATTTTTCTGATTTCAGTCATCTTTACAATTGTTATTAATCTATAGTTTATGAAAAAACATAAATATATTACAACATTTTCTAAAGAATAATTTTTAAAAAGTGAAACCTTATTGAAAAATTTTCACTTAATATAAAAGCTTTTTCTTAATAGGAAAATTTCATAACGGTTAGAAAGTCCACTGTAAAAAAAAAAAATGAGGAAACATAGTTGTTTAAATCTATGGTTCCCTGGAAACCTTGACAAGTCTGTGAATACCTCCAGAGGAAAATGTAGCCCAGTCCTAACTATTCTGAAATTTCCAATGTGATTTTCTTCCCTGAGAATACCATTTTGAAGAGTGATTTTAAACTGTCAAACATAGGAGATATATGAGATTTTCAGAACTGATATATTATTATTGTCTGCCTTTTTAATTCTACTTTGATTTAAACTCTAAAATTAATTAGTTTTTAAAAAGCAGTGTTTGTTTTGGCATTTGTCAATTTTTTATCACTGTTTCTTGCATCTCATTCTTTCCTTTTCAGCATAATTTCCAAGATACAAATAGAAGTCATTCCCTCTTTTTGGAAGAGGGGAGTCAGGGTGGAGAAGAGACTGGAATCCACTGCACTTTTTTTAGCAAAATAATACATTAACTAAAAATAAACAATGCATAACCTTCTCCCAGAAAAGATAGAGACTGTTAATGATATACAGCTTTGACGTTACTTAAAGCATGTTTTGCTATGCTTTTTGTGTGGTCCACATACGCAGACATACATGCACGGTGTGAGTATAACATAAATTTACTTTCTTCTGTAGTTTTGGAGTAAGTCTAATAATTTAGAGTGACTTGAGTATTCTTATTGAATATATGCCAGTCACCTGTAGTTTTACAAAAGGATAACATTTTCTCTCTGTCTTCCTTTTTCTCTCTCTGTAAATTTCTGTCATTCTCAACTTGCTCAGAAAGATTAAGCAGTAGAAATCTAAAGTTTAGAAAATCTGCTTCAAAAGAGAATACTTCTTTACTATTATAGAGTAAATTGTTATTCCCTAGGGGTTGGGGAGAGAAGGTTTGTAAAGGTTTATATGCATTGCCTAACACAGAATATTGATTAGTCAACCATGCTGGATAATGTGTGATATTAGCCTTAGACTGCAGAAAAATAATGCAAGCAGATGGACATAAACCTATTAAAAAAACAAATAAAACACAGTTCATATTCTTTCCAATTTCAGTGAATAATTCATATTATTTATAATGTTTCATACATTGTTAAATATACAAATATCATAAATGATACTAAAACATTGCAGTGCACCTACTATTAAAGGTTACCAGTAGCTAATACTTTTTTCCAGCTCAGAGGGCAGAAGATTTAAATGCCATGAGGAGCTAAAATGATCCATATCGCTATGGTTATGAGCCTTGAAACTTAGAGTGTGCACCTTAAAATCAATTTCAAAGTTTCCAAGGAAACCAATGAAGACATTTCAAGACAAGATTAATGTGATTTGCAAATCAAAATCCACTTAAGACTGTTGTCACAGCATTATGAGTTAATTGGTGCTTGCCACAGTTTTTTAGAAAGCCAGAAAAAGATCTTATATTCATAAACCCAGCAATAACTGAGACAGCAGCCCTCAGTTTCTTCTCTGCTTCGTTAACATAATATATTTTGAATACAATGAAGAATACATAAAAGAGTCCTTTGTTATGAACTCAGATTCTGTAAAACCTTAAAAAAAAGAGAATAAGAGCATCAAAAAGCCCACAAATCTGTGGGGATGTGCAAAAGAGGAAGAGAGAAAACTACTGATTGAGTAAACATTTATGACTGATGCTCTGCTAGGTGTAAAATGCGATTTGATTTTGGGATCCCATTATATTGATGAGGAAACTGAAATTCAAAAAGTTAAGTCACTGACACAAGGCCACAGCTAGTAAATGCTGAGTGAGGATATGAAGCAGTGTTTCTGGTTCCCAAACTCATGGTCTTCCCAGTGCATCATGCAGAAACAATGGTAAGTGAAGTGCAACGTGTTCAGGGTCCTCGCGGAAGTTCTAAGGTGTGGAGTTCAAGTCCAGAGCTGATGTATGTCTGAGACAAAGAGCTAGAGGTGAGAGAAAGGTCATACTGGAGGTATGCTGAAGGGTAAGGTTTATTTGTGGAGCCTGCCTGTTACCTCTCCTTGACTGCTGGCGGATGTGGATTAGGGACCGTCTCTCACTTACCGTTGTTCCTGCCACTGCATGAGCACAAGGCCTTGCACACCCCTAAATGCTCAGTATTTGTTGAATTGCATTGACAGAATTGGTTGTGTCAGGTGTGAAATAAAACTAATTTGTGAAAATGTCACCTGGGGCTTTGAATCTTCAACTTCTAATTTCCCAGTGTCCATCTAACCTGCCATCTGGCATGGTCCTGCTACTTATATTGTGACACAGACTTCAGGTGGGAAGTCCTCTGTGTCTGTGTTCACTACAGTGGCCTGAGGCATACAGATGCTACATGGGACCAGGATCTCTAAGCAAATGTTTATAAAGTTTACCCCAAGTTTGTGCTGGTTGTGGAACTATTCACTTTGATATCTCCTTGTGTTTCTGTGTGACTGTGCTTTGGAAAGACTGCCAGTGTCTCATTAAATGTCTTCTCAAGGTACTGCACGAGCCGTTGTGCAGGATTGAACCTGCAAAGTGCACTCAGCAATTGCTAAGTAGTGTCCTAGTGATTCCATTCCCAGAATTCACTCCTGACACATTTTATCTTAAGGGTCTTTTCATCGGGTGGTTTGAACAGAGAATTGCAATAGTCAGCTAGGCAGTGGAATTCGGGTTCTCTCTATAAACTAAGCAGAGTTACTCAGCTGGCAACATATTTCTAAAACAGAAATATGTTTCAGAAGGGTTTGCAACAACAACAACAGCAAAAAGAAGAGTTTGCAAGCCTTGTCCTCTGCTTCCCTGCCACCCCAAGGAAAAAGCCTGAGGTATAGCCTGAAACTTGACAAATACCACAGTGATCTGGGAGTACAATGTGTTATCACTTTTATTATAACAGTTGGGAGCCAGCCAAGGCTTTATAAAGAAACCATAAAGCAACAGCAGGAGTTTGGGCAGCCTTAGAAAAATATTTCTTGGCTTAAAGAGAAACTTCTTAACAAGAATCTGACACCTCTAACTTAGCATGAAAGCACAGACCAGGTCAATCACAGAAAATTCAGCTTGCCAGAATTTGTTCCATAGCAATAATAGAAACACAATGGCAGAGCACATTTAGTATATACTTGGTAGCCTGAGAACAGTTGCAACCATTTAAGACTAAGTTATTGAAATTTTTTATTGGATGCTCTGCTAAATAGGGCTTCAGCTATCTTCCTACTTATCTCACTTTATAGTGTGTTCTAAATTTGGACAATAATGAGGGGTATGACCTTGGCCTGGTAAGTCCTGCCACTCTCTGGAGCTCAGTTGCCTCATCGTTAGCTGAGACCATTGAATTGAATCATTTCTCAGGCTCCCTCCAGCTCTGACATTCCACGGCTGGAGGAGGTCATGGTCTAACACTGACAGTAGCATTCTGGGGTAGGGAAGAGTTTTAGTGCATACAGCCCCTACACCCACAGAAAATTCAGATCCTGGCCAGGGTCCTCAGGTTTTCTCTCTTGTTTCACTTTCCAGGGTTCTCATGACAGCCTTTGCCTAATGCGATTTAAAACAACATAGAGGTGCCTGGGTGGCTCAGTCGGTTAAGCGTCTGACTTTGGCTCAGGTCATGATCTTGCAGTCTGTGAGTTCGAGCCCCGCGTCGGGCTCTTTGCTGTCAGTTCAGAGCCTGAAGCCTGCTTCAGATTCTGTGTCTCCCTCTGCCTCTGCCCCTTCCCCCACTTGTGCTCTGTCTCTCTCTCTTTAAAACATAAAAAGACATTAAAAATTTTTTAAAAAACCTAAATCTCCCTTCTGTTAAGAGAATGTAGAAGCAAAATACTAAAAGTCCCCCCACCCCTTCTTTGCTCAAGAGGAATGTAAAAACAGATATGCAAATCCCCCTTTAAGCAGGTACTTAAAATTTTTTTAAAGTTTATTTTGAAAGAGAGAAAGAAATTGTGCACCTGAGCATGGGAGGGGCAGAGGAATAGAGGGAGAGAAAGAATCCCAAGCAGGCTCCATGCTGTGCTGTCAATGCAGAGCCTAATATTGGGCTTGATCTCACAAACCATGATATCGTGACCTGAGCCCAAACCACAAGATTTGGAAGCTTAACCAACTGAGCCACCCAGGTGCCCCTAAGCAGGTTTTAATTAAGGGATTTTTTTTTTTTTGGCAAATCACATGGACTTAGAAGTACTGTTATGTTTGTTGTTTCAGCTCATGTTACAAAAAACCTCTGTTATCCAACCAGAGAATCACACAGTGTAGACTATTTACCACTCAGGCATAAAAGTTCTGCCTCTAATTTCCCAGGTTAACATTTCAAAGTAAGACCGAAAACTAAGTGAGCTATAATAGTCTGTTTTCCACCCCCGCCACTCAATACTCAAACAATGAAAAAAATAATACCTCTCCTGCTGATATGCTTATTAACCAAAACTGTCTTTTCAGCTTTAATTGCTAGACCTGAGAAAATTGAGTCTTCATGAAATAGTACTTCTAATTCATACAATCCAGGAATATTAATATTTATTTAAATTATAAATGATCTTGCCTACAGTCTTCTGTATTTTTTTTAACTTTCGTTTTCATTCTTTGATCTTCAAAAAGTCTGCATGGGGAGTCCAGATCATTTTTGTTTTCATCACTGCCATGGTGACTAGCTATTTTTTGCTTACTAAGACTTTAAATGAAATAAATGTACTTCCTGATGTTATTATGCCTAAATATAATGGGATGTTTTGCTTGTACCCTGACACCATCAAAGCTCCCTACCTTCTTCCCATTCCACCTCCACCTAGGGGTGCCTGGGTGGCTCAGTCTGTTAAGCATCCGACTTTGGCTCAGGTCATGATCTTGTGGTTCATGGGTTCGAGCCCTGCATCTGGCTCTGTGCTGACAGCCTGGAGCCTACTTCAGATTCTGTGTTTCCCTCTCTCTCTGCCCCTCCCCTGCTCATGTTCTGTCTATCCCTCTCAAAAATAAATAAACATTAAAAAAAAAAGAGGTCCACTTCAACCAGAATGTTTCCATCCTGATTCAGGTCCCAAAACATAATAACCACAATTACAATTTCCTAAGTGCTTCCATTGTGTCACTTGAAGAAAGGCACCTGATTGTGTGAGTCAAGTGATTCACAAGGAAGCTAGAAGGTGTCCTCAGTGAACTGGTATTAGGAGAGCTTGTTAATTCGAACAAACCCCTACAGCTGTGTTTGTCAATGCAAGGCCTGCAGTGCACTGCTCCAGGGATCCTGAGGGCTGTAAAGGACGCAGTGATGCAAGTATTCCTTCAGTTTGCATCAGGAAATATCAGGCAAAAAAGGTTACGTTAATCTGGAATGCAGAGGGGCGCCTGGGTGGCGCAGTCGGTTAAGTGTCCGACTTCAGCCAGGTCACGATCTCGTGGTCCGTGAGTTCGAGCCCCGCGTCAGGCTCTGGGCTGATGGCTCGGAGCCTGGAGCCTGTTTCCGATTCTGTGTCTCCCTCTCTCTCTGCCCCTCCCCCGTTCATGCTCTGTCTCTCTCTGTCCCAAAAATAAATAAAAAACGTTGAAAAAAAAATTTAAAAAAAATCTGGAATGCAGAAACTGAAATCAGCTAGTGAATAGAACTTACTGAGGCTTCTAATGCAGACTTTGCTGAGAAGTCTGTCACATGATACTTGGCCAGAACGTTGCAAAGCTTTGAACACACATATCCATGGATAATTGAGATTCCAATCATTTTCCAGGAGAATATTTTATCATTACTGAAGCCCCAGTGTTGTTTTCAGTTGGGCATGATTTTCAGTGACTGATGTCCATGGCTTTATTTTTTATTTTTTTATTTTTTGAGATGGATCTGTTATTTAATTAGGTTCTTTGTAAGAAATTTAGAACACCAATTTGTGAGGGTAAACTCCCTTCGTGAGAGCAAACACAGCGGAGGTAGCCCTGAAGCTGAGGAACGGCTTTGATTTTTGGCAGAATTTGCGAGTCCACAGCTTTCTGATCAACCTTGCGCTGCTCTGTAATCTCGTATTTCTCTTTCTCCGTGTCGAAGATCTCACCTTCCTGGTGTCTGGGCTTATGCAGCTGCTTCTTCTTAAAGTAAGCATCAGTGAGGTGTTTGGGGATTTTCACATTGCTGATATCAATTTTGGTGGAGGTGGCAATGACAAATTTCTGGTGTGTTCTACGCAGAGGAACTCGATTAAGGGACAGAGGTCCAGTCACAAGTAGCAAGCCACTGCTCAGTTGCTTCAGGAAACCCACTCTCTTGCCTCTGTGGCGCCCAGTGAGGATGATCAAAATGGTCCCAGGAGTGATGCTAGCTCGCAGTTTCCTCACATGCTGACTAAAAGGTTTTTTGCCGTGGCTCAACAGCTTCCGAGGCACATCTTCAGTAGGATAATACGTAGGCATTTTGCGAAGTTTAACCACTCGGGTACCACCATTCTTGTCACCACCAACTGGTTTTGTGACAGTAGCAAGAACCTTCTCCTTCTTTTTCTTTTCAATCCTGGATTTAGCTGCTGAATACTTCCTCTTGTACATGGCCTTTCTCGAATACATAGCCGATCGGGAATATCTGCCAATTCCTCTGACTAGGACAGGGTTTCGGCTGCAGTGGGGCTTCCCCTTCTTTGGCGTTTTAGCCTTGAGGTTACCCTTCTTAACCTTGCCACCAGCATCAGCCTTCTTGGCTTCAGGTTTCTTCTCCTTAGCATCCGGCTTCTCAGCTTTTTCGCCTGCCATCTTGCAAGATGGGAAAGCTCCATGGCTTTAAATAATTCAACATTAATGCTTATCTTAAGTCATCATCATCCACTTAGATTGTTCAGAACTGTTTAGTTAATCCCATGATGCATATTTGTATCAGTGGCATTCCTAGACAATAACCTTCCAATAATTTCACAGGTAAACAGCACACATACATTACAGTTCATATATGAGGTATCCATACTCCTTTTTTCTGAAATAGATACACCTATTTTGTAATTTATCCTATACACTGCCACCTTATGGTCATTTTTTTCCTACCTAAAACGTACGTGGGTAAGATAATGGAGACATTATCTTTTACCCTACCTAAATGTGCCATAATAGAGTGGTTGAAATTCAGCTGTAAATTATAGCATAGATAGATGAGAAAATGATTTCCTAAACAGCATTGCCCATTAAGGATCAGTATTCTAGAGAGGGAGAGGTGCTAGATTCTGGACTGAGAAAGGAATACTCTGCTCATTCCTATTGTCTGTTGGACAAGAAGCTAACCACCTGTGACAGATGTATTGCTCACCCTACTGTAATGCCTCTCTGTTCACTGAAGCTTCCCCTTATTTTCCAAATAAATCCCACTTTCATAGTGAAGGCCATGCCACTGACCCTGCAACACCATTTCCATCCAGTGAGTAGGCTCACTCTTTACCTCTTTTCTCTCTTCCCTTATTTATCCATTCATCTCTGTTCCTTTTTCCCACTCCATTGCCAAGTAGTTGAGAAAGCAGTCCCAGCTGCCCAGTTTCCTCACTGCCCATTCCCTCGTTGGAATCTGATCTCCACATCCTTTTCTCATTCCCTTTTGCTGGCTCCTCTTCTGGCAATTTCTCCCTACATGTTGATATTCTCGAAATTCTGACCTGGTCCTTCTCTTTGTTTCACTCTGCATGTCCTTCCTGAATGATCTTGTCCACAACCATGCCTTGAATTACATTGTAGACACTGAGGACTCAAAAATCTTCCCATCTGATGCTGACTTCTCTCCTTTACTCCTTTACTCCAGAATTACATTGGCAGCTGCATACTGACCATGTGTGGCTAAACATCCAGCTAGTTGTAAATCTTGTAAACACCACCATGGTATGCAAATCTGAGAAACTCTCATGCTCACTGGACCATGAAAGTAAGGCAAGTGTGGTAGAGCTTTATGGGAAAAGCATAAAACTCAGAAATCCTGGCTCCAATCCTGGCTGTGTCGTTTTTAGCAAATAGGGAAGACTCTTTATCTCTCTGGCTCTTTTTTTTTTCCATCTGTTGACTATGGCTAATGACATTTTGAAGATTTTTTTGTGAGGGATTAAATCAGATAATGTATGTAAAGATGCGATATAAGATGTGAACTCTTATTCAAATGTCTGATATACTATTATTTGAAATGCTGTTGGATAAACAGGGATATCCATTTAAAGTGAAACAAAATGTTGGGGCGCCTGGGTGGCTCAGTCGGTTAAGTGGCCGACTTTGGCTCAGGTCACGATCTCGCGGTCCGTGAGTTCGAGCCCCGCGTCGGGCTCTGTGCTGACTGCTCAGAGCCTGGAGCCTGTTTCAGATTCTGTGTCTCCCTCTCTCTGACCCTCCCCCGTTCATGCTCTGTCTCTCTCTGTCTCAAAAAAATAAATAAACGTTAAAAAAAATTAAAAAAAAAATAAAGTGAAACAAAATGTAAAACCACCAGGAATGCAAATATCAAACTGATCTGACTTGGCAGGGGCGCTTGGGTGGCTCAGTCGGTTAAGTCCAACTTTGGCCTAGGTCATGATCTCACCGGTCCCGAGTTTGAGTCCCCCCATTAGGCTCCGTGCTGACAGCTCAGAGCTTGGAGCCTGCTTCAGATTCTGTGTTGCTCTCTCTCTCTCTGCTCCTCCCGCACGCACACACACACACACACACACACACACACACACACACTCTCTCTCTCTCTCAAAAATAAACATTAAAAATAATTAATCTGACTTGGTAAGCTAAATAAATATTGACTGCATGGCTTCCAAATATTAGTGTACATCTGGAAGTGCTTATTGATGCCAATTCTTGGGTTGGCATCTTAGATTTCATTGGTTGGGAAAGAGGCCAGGTTTCTGCATTTTAAAATTATCCCAGTTGATACTGATAAGTTAGGGCCATACATTGAGAAAGAGTGAAATATTAGGCACTTGAGAGACTACAGGTCCCCAAAACTCCATTCTAGTGACTTGCAAAGGCATCCAGACTAATCCCCTATTAGGAAGCATTTTGATTATTTCATATTATAATGGATTTCAAGGCTTCCAAATTTGGGCTTTGTACACAGAGCAATCATCCATCACCCACCCCCAATACATATACACAAACATACACATGTATATTTACATATGTGTATCATAGACTGATTAATGGAAAAATCTTTCCTCGTAATATGTGAATAAATAATAATGTAAAGACACAAAATAATGCAGACATTAATTAGGCAGTTAAAAGTTGAATATGCATTGCTATAAAATATCAAATGTGTTTCTCTTTTTCTTGTCATACTGTTGATTGTGGGTGGCATAAAGACAAGACTACAAGCCAGCAGAGGCCAGGGAATTGCTAAGGAAGGGCCAAACCAGAAACCAGTAGATAATGCAAGTCATTAGGCATGAGTCTTCTCAACAGATACGCTTCACTATTTGGACAAACCAGCATCAAGAGATTTCCAAGCTGGTGGCTCAGTTAATATGTGAAGTTCTTTTCAGTACAACAGGGAGCATTTCTAGAGTTGAGATTAGAACTAGAGATGCATTTCAAAAATACTAATAGAGTCTTAATTTTATTTTGTAGATACCATGTTTAGGGATGTTTAAATTTTCCATTTGGATAACTATATGTGTATTGTATGTAGGCATGATACACGTATACATATAATACACTCAAACGTGTGTGTGATATTCACACACATATGTAAATGTATATATGTACATGTCAATATAAGTTAAGAGAGTAAATCAGGTGTCTTAATTTTTGCCAAAGTCAGGTAAAAGTCAACTGTTTAGTGGCTTACTTTTTTTTTTTATCAGTAAGTTTTGTGTCTTGAAATGACGAAGTGTGGGACATTTAAAATTTTTTTTTTAACGTTTTATTTTTGAGACAGAGAGAGACAGAGCATGAACGGAGGAGGGTCACAGAGAGAGGGAGACACAGAATCCGAAACAGGCTCCAGGCTCCGAGCTGTCAGCACAGAGCCCGACACGGGGCTCGAACTCGCGGACTGCGAGATCATGACCTGAGCCGAAGTCGGATGCTCAACCGACTTAGCCACCCAGGCGCCCCTGTGTGGGACATTTTATAAAGGAGGAGAATGATTTGTGCCAATATATATATTCTAAAGATGTCATAAATTCTTTACTTCTTTTTAACTAAAAGTCTTGGATGATGAGTTAATTCTCACATTATACTGGGTAAATGTGTTTTGTTTTTAGGACATGGTTTGTTGTTTTTTGTTTTGGCTAAACTAGTTCATGGTGAATATTTAATTTACAAAATAGATTATAATACCAATACTACCCTTTATAACTATAGTCATAAAAATACAGTATAGCTTTTCTTTTTTGTTAACAGAGATGCATGGGTGTTCATCAATTCTACAAATTAGAAGATTGCTGCAATTTAGCTGAATCAGTGGAGATTTTAATTTTTTTAATTTTGTGTTTTAAAATTTTAATTATCCCAGAGCCTCTGTAATTTTGAATGATGATGTGACATTCTTAGTGGGGTGTGATGTTTTATCTTTCTTTCCAGATGCATCTCTGAACTTGTGCCAGGGCACATTAATTTGCAAGTGACCACTGATCATGATAGCTTTGGGGAAAACATGTCAGAACATTAACATGTTAATTCTGTTCATCACAGATTTATGGTGGAATGGATATAAAGTTTAAAAACATGCAAGGATTATTAGAATTCAGTTGAGATGCACTCTTTGTTTGTCTACCCTTTTATCAAGGTCTGCCAACTTTGTGTGCCAGGTTCCTCTCTTTTTCCATTCTAGGCCACTTCCAAAGCTACAGGGAAATCAAGAGGAAAATAACAGCCTCAAATTTTCCATGACTCTGATGGTTGGACTTCAGACATCCTCCAAAGGCCAGGGGAAAGGGAGAACACATGGAAAAGATACAACCAACTTTGTTTCCCACTTCTCTCAGATGTTGATTGAGAGATGATCCCATGATGAAATATTGAAGATAAAATGAAATAAAAGCAGAAACAAAATAGACAAAAACAACTTGCTTAGTAGTGATTTGTTCTTCCTTTCCCCTATAAAAATCTGCTCTCTGGTTTCTGGCCCAGCTGTAAACAGCTTGGAAATCGTTATTCCCATCTATCCTCACAAAACTTTAAAAAGCTGAATAAAGTAAAAACCAACTGTTTCTTCCTAGATCCATCAGAGAATGGAGACCAGAGGGCAAATCACTGTCTCTAAACTAGAGAGGCAGACAGGCATATACAGAAAATCAGGACTCACTGGAGCAGAAGCCCAAAAGCAGAAACCTCCATCTGGGGTAGGAAAATTAAAACTGTTAACTGACTTATTGCTGGAAGCTCAGTATGAACAAGCTAGAACATTAAAAACTCCAGGGGTCTGGGGACATCACCCATTTGTGAATTTTACCTCCAGGAGCCCTACCAGCTTCTCGCAGTGAAGATCTGAGAAAAATTCCCTCATGCTTCCAACAAGAAAAGGGAAATAGCAACCATTTTGAAATACACCCAGAACATTCTGTTCTTTTTAACAAAGCTTTTCTCAGGCGAAACTATATTACAGTGCCTAATAAACTGGGGTTATATCTGAGTCTAAACTACCTGGGGGGAAGGGAAATACCAATTCCAGCCCAGTCTTGTCTGCTTCCTGGGGATAAACAAATAACCAATTTAAGCCCCTTATACTGTTCCTATGTCACTTAAGGGGGGAGGGAGGGGGCCGGGGAGATCATCTCAAACAACCAAGGAGCATCTGTGAAGGTCACAGCTCAGGGGCACAATAAAAGACTGAGATCTAATCATTGGACTATATACTGCTTCCCTTCCCACACTTACACACAACTCCCTCTGCAATGATAAAAGGTTCCTGTATAAAAGAAGCAGCAAATGTAAAAAACAAAACAAAACAAAACTCATGTCTCAGACCTTATGTCAGAAGAAATATCTAAGGAAACCCAAATACAATAGGGGAGCCAAAAACAAATACACCAGAGGAAAATAGAGCCTCCAAAACCTATAGCTACAGAAACAGGGGACGCAGCCTAAGGCCTCGTTAAACATAAAACCTCACATTAAAGGCCATCTTAGTTTCTTTTATGCAGTACGTTATGTTCAACTTTCAACAAAAAATTACAAGGTATGTCAAAAAAACAGTTTGAAGAGGCAGAGCAAGCATGAGAAGCTGATTCGGATGTAGAAGGGATACAGGAATTATCAGACGTGGAATTAAAGACAACTGTGACTAAGATACTCAGGGCTCTAATGGAAAAGGTAGACAACATGCAAGAACAGGCGAGAAATGTAAGCGGAGAGATGGATACGCTAAGAAAACAATCAAAAGGAAACACAAATCAACACACGGTACTAGAAATGAGGAATTCCTTTGATGGGCTTATTAATATTAATATTATATTAATATTAATTGCATTACATTAATATCATATTAAATATTATATTAATATTAACATTACACAGCTAAGGAAAGAAATCAGTGGGCTTGAAGATGTCAATAGAAACTTGCAAAACTGAGGGGTGCCTGGGTGGCTCAGTCGGTTAAGCATCTGACTTCGGCTCAGGTCATGATCTCACGGTTCGTGGGTTCGAGCCCCGCGTCGGGCTCTGTGCTGACAGCTCAGAGCCTGGAGCCTGTTTCAGATTCTGTGTCTCCCTCTCTCTCTGCCCCTCCCCTGTTCATGCTCTGTCTCCCTCTGTCTCAAAAATAAATAAACGTTAAAAAAAATTTTTTTTAAATAAAAAAAAAGAAACTTGCAAAACTGAGATACAATGAGAGTACCAGAAAAGAACAAAGAAAGAACAGAAAAAATATTTGAAGCAACAATGACTGAGAATTGTCCCAAATTAGTAATAGTCAGTACTATGGATTGAACTGTTTCTCCTTAAAATTCATATGTTGAAGCCCTAACTCCCAGTAAGTTCCGAATAGGACTGCATTTGGAAATGGACCTTTAGAGAGATAATTAAGGTTAAATGAGATCATAAGACTGAGACCCTAATCCAACATGACTGATGTCTTTATAAGAAGAAGAAGAGACACCAGGGATATGCATGCATCGAGAAAAGACCATGTGAAAACACAGTGAAAAGGTGGCCATCACTAGCCAAGGAGGGAGGTCTCAGGAGAAAACTATCCTAACAGCATTTTGATCATGGACTTCTAGCTTCCAGAACAATGAGGGGGGGGGGGGGGAAACCTTCTGTTGTTTATGCTACCTAATCTGTGGTATTTTGTTATGGGAGCCCTAGCAAACAAATATAGGCATCAAACCACAGATCCAGGGTGCTCATAGAACATCAGATATGATTAATACCAAAACATCTTCCCTCTTTCCCTCTCTGTCTCTGTCTCTCTTTCTATCTATATTTATATATCTATCTATATCTATATCTATCTGTATCTCTATCTCTATCTATCTATCTATCTATCTATCTATCTATCTATCTATCATCTATCTCTATTATATTCTGAAGGTGAAAAACCAAAGACCAAGAGAAAACGTTGAAAAAAATTGGGAGGAAGATGGGGGGGAACACATTTAGAGGACAAAGGATAAGAATTACATGAAATTTCTCATCAGAAACCACACAAGCAAAAAAAGAGTGAAATGAGATATTTAGTATGTTGAAAGAAAAGACTGAAAACCTAGAATTCTTTATCCTGCAAAATTATCCTCCAAAAGTGAAGAAGAAATAGACACTTTCTCAGACAAATGAAAATTGTGGATATCTGTTGTCAGTAGGCCTGTCTTTTAAGTAATGCTAACAGAAGTTCTTCAAAGAAAAGTAAAGTTATATAGTTTGAAACTCAGAGCCACATAAAGAAGGAAGACTTCTAGAGAAGGAGTCAATGAAGGCAAAACAAAGTATTTTATTTTTAGTATTCTTAATTGATCTAAAGGATAATCATTTGTTCAAAATAGTAACAGCAACAATATATTCAGTGATTATAGCTTATAATTAAGTGAAGGGAATGACAGCAGTGTTGTAAGGTTGGGAGGAAGAAAGTGGGGATATTCTCTTATGAGGTCCTTATACTACTCATAAACTTTATAGTGTTATCTGAAAGTGATCTTATATTGGTTGTAAATGCATATTTAAAACTCTAGGGGAATCTTTAAACAATTAAAAGCATATGAAATGCTCAGTTAAAAGAAGAGAAGGCAGAGAAAAGATGGGAGAAAGAAAGAAAGAAAGAAAGAAAAGAAAAACAAAGAAAAAGGGAAATAAATAGAAAATAGCTACAAATAGGATAGATATTAATCCAACTATATTAATAATCACTTTAAATGTAATGGTCTAAATATGCCAATTAAAAGACAAAGACTCTCAGAGTGGACAAAAGATAGGACCTAATTATACGCTGTCTACAAAAAACCCACTTTAAAAATAAAGACACAGATAGATTACAAATAAAGGGGAGGACAAAAATTTGCCATGCTAACACTAATAAAAAGAAAGCTAGAAGATTAGCTAAATTAATTTCAAAGCAGACTTCAGAAAAAATAGCAACTATTAAGAAACAGAGACATTATTATGATGAAGGGGTTAATTCTTCATGAAGACATAAAAATCCATGTTTATTCTCCTAATAACAGAGCATCAAAACGCTTGAGACAAAAACTGAGAGACTTCAAAGAGAAATGGCAAATATATATTATGATTAAAGACTTCAGCACACATCTATCTGTAGTTGAGAGATCCCGTGGTGGAAAAATTGGTAAAGACAAGCTGAACAGAAGAGCATCCTCAATCAATCAGATCAAATTGACATTTATATCCATCAATAGCAGAATGTATAATCTTCTCAGGCTCCAATGGGACATTCACCAAAACAGGCCCTGTCCTAGACCATAAAGTACACTCTAACAAATTTTGAAAATAGAAATCTTACAGAGTGTGCTTTCAGACAGCAATGAAATTAAACCAGAAATTAGTAACAGAAAGATCACTAGAAAGCCCTCAAATGTTTGCAAGTAAACAACACACTTGAAAATAACGTTTGCAAAAACTCTCAAGACAAAAAAAAAAAACAACACTTTCACTAAAGGACACTAAAAATACAAGTTATCAAATTCTGTAATGCAGTGAAGGCTGTGCTTAGAGGGAAATGTATAGCATTGAATACATACATTTTTTAAAAAAGATCTAAAACCAATAAACTACACTTCCAAAATAGGAAGTGAAGAAAAGGAAGAGAGCAAATTAAATCCAAAGGAAGAAGAAAAGAAATACTAAGAATTTACAGCGGAAATCAATGAACTTGAAACAGAAAACCAGTAAAGAAATTTAATAAAATCAAAAGTTGGTTATTTGAAGAGATCAATATTAATAAACCTCTAGGCAAGCTAACCAAGAAAACAAAGACAAAAATTACTAATATAATAAATTTTAAAAAGGGCTATTACTACTGATACCATAGACTTTAAAAAGATAGTAAAGGAATATTTTTTAATTGTTTTTAACGTTTATTTATTATTGAGAGACAGACAGAGACAGAGCAGGAGCATGGGAGGAGCAAAGAGAGGAGGAGACAGAATCTGAAACAGGTTCCAGGCTCTGAGCTGTCAGCGCAGGGCTGGAACTCACAAACTGCGAGATCATGACCCAAGCTGAAGTCGGTCGCTCAATCGACTGAGCCACCCAGGCGCCCGAGTAAAGGAATATTTTTGATTAATTAACTAATTAATTAATTAAGAGAGAATCCCAAGCAAGCTCCATGCTGTCAGCACAGCACCTGATGCAGACCTTGAGCCCACGAATCATAGGATCCATGACCTGAGCCAAAACCAAGAGTCAGATGCTCAACTGACTGAGTCCCCAGGCACCCCACAAAAAAAGATAGTAGAGGAATATTAAAAACAACTCTAGCCTACAAATATGGTAACCTATATAAAATACACCCATTTTTTGAAAGATACAATCTAAGAAAAGCCACACAAGGATAAAAACATAATCTGAATAGACCTATAACTGTTAAATAAGTTGAATCAATAACTGAGAATCTACCAAAACAGGAAGCACCAAGATGTTTTCAATGGCGAATTCTACCAAACATTTAAAGAAGAAATGATACCAACTCTCCATATTCTCTTCCAGAAAAGAGGCAAAATAAAAAGGAGTCATTTATAACAGTCTATGAGTACAGTATTATCCTAAGAGTAAAATCATAAAAATACATTACAAAAATGGTAAAGTATATATCAATATTCCCATGAACATAAATATCTCCAATAAAATATTAGCAATCCACATCCAACAATGTAAAAAGAAGAATCATACACCATAACTAAATGAGATTTATTCTTGGTATGCAAGCCTGGCTGACCATTTGAAAGCCAATTAATGAAACCCATCACATCAAGAGACTAAAAAATAAAAACCATATGATCATATCAATAAATGCAGAGAAAGAATTTTTTTTGAATTTTGTTTAATGTTTATTTATTTTGGGGAGAGACAGAGTGTGAGCGGGGGAGGGGCAGAGAGAGAGGGAGACACAGAATCTGAAGTAGACTCCAGGCTCCAAGCTGTCAGCATAGAGCCCAATGCGGGGCTGGAACTCACGAACTGCGAGATCATGACCTGAGGTGAAGTCAGGCACTCAACCGACTGAGCCACCCAGGCGCCCCATTGCAGAGAAAGAATTTGACAAAATCTAGCACCTGTTCATTAAAACAAAACAAAACAACTCTCAACAAACTAGGAATAGAGGGAAACTTCCTCAACTTAGTAGAGAACATCTACAAAAACCCTATGGCTAACAGCATATAAATGGTTAGAAACTAGATGCTTTCTTGTTAAGGTGAGGAACAAAGCAAAGGTGTCCCTTTGCACACTCCTATTCAGTATCTTCTGGTAAGTTCTAGCTAATTCAGTAATACAAGAAAAATAAATTAAATGTATACAATTTGGACAGGAAGAAAGAAAACTGTCTTTGTTCACAAATGACATGTTTATCTATGCAGAAAATCTAAAAAGGGACCAGAAAACACTTAGAACTACTAAGTGATTATGACAAGTTTGAATGATAAAAATTTGCTTTTTTTGTAATCCAATAATGAACAATTGGAATTAGAAATGAAATATGCAGTACCATTAACATTAGCATACAAATGTAAATAGTGTGCTAAAAAAATAGTTTCAAGAAATTTAATGAAATGAGTACCAGATTTTTAAAAAATAATATATTTCATTTGACTAATGATTCAAAATATTATTTTGACATTTAAAAATAAACATTATTTTTGACATTTATTGTTTAATGGGAGATTTTTAATTAAAGTATAGTGACACACAATATTACATTAGTTTCAAGTATACAAAACAGTGATTCAACAAGTTTATACATTATGCTGTATTCAACACAAGCCATTCTATTAGAATGGCTAAACTTCAAAATACTAAACACTGGTGAGGATGTCGAGCAGTAGGAGCTCTCATTCATTGCTGCTCAAGATGCAAAATGGTACAGCCACTATAGAAAATTATTTGGCCATGTCTTACAAAGCTAAGCATAACCTTACCATATAATCAAGTAATTGTTCTCCCAAGGAGTTGTCCAAATGAATGGAAAACCAATGCCCCACAAACCCTGCATACTAATGTTTACAGTAGCTTTATTCAGTTACCAAATGTGGAAGCAGCCAAGACGTTCTTCAGTTGGTGAATGGATAAACAAACTGTGGTATATTCATAAAATGGAATGTTATTCTGCTATAAAAAGGCAGTGAGCTATCCCATCATGCAAAGACATGGAAGAACTTAAACACACGTTATTAAGTTAAAAAAAAAAAAAAAATCTGAAAAGGCTCCCTACTGTTTATTCGAATTATATGACATTCTGGAAAAGGAAAAACTATGGAGACAGGAAAAAGAGCAGTGGTTGCCAGGGGTTCAGGAGGGAAAAGGGAAGGATGAATAACTAGAGCACAGGGAATTTTTAGGGTAATAAAACTATTCTGTAGGACACAGTAATGGTGGATACATGTCATTATACCTTTGTCAAAACCCACAGAATATACAATACAAAGATTAAACTCTAATGTAAACTAGGGGACTTTAGTGAATTATAATGTATCAATATTGGTTCATCAATAGCAACAAATGTACCACTCTAATGTAAGGTATTAATAATAGGGAAGAGTATGAGTAGGACTGAGGTGGTTTTATGGGATTATACATTCTGTTCAGTTTTTTTTTTTTTTTTTTTTGGTATACCTATAAAACTACTCCAAAAACTAGAAATTAAAAAAAAAAAAAAACTGGCTTCAAAAATAGACATAGGAGTATAGTTACATCAAAAGTGAATGGTAAAGAATTTGGGAGTTGTATGGAGGACTGTGAAATAGAGCTGTAGACGCTCTTAAGTTAAAGCCCTTATGAAATAAACAACATCTAAATTAAGTGCCAAAATGAATGAAGCTGGAGCAACCCTCTTTCCCCTCTGCAGTTTTGTTAACGGGATGGACTCATGTTTTAGGGCAGGAAATAAACAATGCCTACTTTTAGAAAAGTGAAGTTCTTTCGTGGCTTCTGTTTCAATGTACAACTCTGTTACTGTGTCTACTTGTTAGCACAGTACTCTTGAGCTTCCTCGTGCCTTATCCTCCAGCCCTCACTGCAAGCACTTTGTGCTAGATCAGTCTTGATGCACATACACCTGGGGAAGTCCATTCCTGACCCCATTTTAATTGGCTTGGAGTGGAATGATTCTTGCTCTTGGATGGAAACTATCAGAAATCTCACTTAAGTTGATTGTCAAAGAGTGGTGTTCATAGATGTGTAGCCCTGCAGCCCATACTGGCTTGTCTTAAGCACTAAACATAATCAACATATTCTGCTTTTCTACAACACCGAGGTGAATACAGAAAAGTGTTTCTCCACAGAAACTGACCTGTAAAGGTTTATTTTTTGCAGAACCTACTTGGTAAATTCAAACTGGTGGTGGAAACAGAGGTTGGGATGCCAATATATAGTGAAAGAAAACATTCCTCAAACCTGCTTAAGCACTAAACTCCTGTCTGCCCCAAGTTATCTTAGAAAAGACAGACTAAGTAACCACTGTGCTTTGGGCTTTGTGGCCCAACCACATCACATCATCAATATCCTCTTTATAAATTTTTTTTAATGTTTATTTATTTTGAGACAGAGAGAGACACAGCATGAATGGGGGAGGGTCAGAGAGAGAGGGAGACACAGAACCTGAAGCAGGCTCCAGGCTTTGAGCTGTCAGCACAGAGCCCGACGCGGGGCTCGAACTCACGGACCGTGAGATCATGACCTGAGCCAAAGTCGGAAGCTCAACTGACTGAGCCACCCATCAATATCCTCTTTATAAACAGGAGCTCACATTTCATAACAGTATTTTTTAAGCACATGCTGGTAGGAAATTCAAAGTTGGATAATTTGTATTGCTGCTATGATTTATTTGTGCCTAAAAAGAAAAATCATAGAAGATGCAGCATCATCGCCTGTGGAGGTGATGCAGTGTCTAAGATCATGATTATTTACTTCCTCTCTTTTTTTTTATAACATCTTATTGAATAACTATTTTTCCTTCACTTGTATATAATCCAAGCAAGCTAGACACAAACAGCTATATGTTTATTCAGGAGGGAAAATAAAATATGATAATTAAAAGTTACGTCTATGGTTAGTTAACAAATTGCAGGTATTCCAGCTTTGGGTAGAAAATAGAAGGCGACCCTCTCTAAAATGGACACAGTAGGAGTTAACGTGAAACGGAATTACATGAATCATTTTGAGATGACTGACTCTGAGGGATGTTCTGTAAATGATGTGCTGTGTAGGCCATGCCATTTCCTCAGGCTTTCCATTGGAACATCAATCTACTGTGAAATGAAACATGAGCCGTTATTGTGAACACTAACATATTTGTGAAGAACACAAGAGATGTGTCTAGAGAGAACACTGAGAGTAAGGATTTGCTTTTCTGCAAGGAACAGAGGCGATGCATCTGCCAGGCAATAATGATGATGAGCAAAAAACAATATTGATTTACTGAATGAGAGGAGCAATGCCAGTTTCCTTAGGCATATTAATTTTGATTATTCCAATAACTTTAGAAAGTCAGTATTATTATTTCTGCTTGAAAAGTGAGCAGACTGGGACTCAGAAATATTACATGCCTCACCCAAAGTCACAGAGTTGGGTCTGTCTGCCTCTGGCTCATGGGGCTTTGTCCGTGAGCTCTTTCTCAGCTGTTCAAGTGTTTCAACCACTAGAATTTCATCCTTTGTAGTGAGACAACTACCAGGCAATATCCCAGGTTAGAAAAGATCTCCACAAAACTCTCTAGATCAGACCCACAAAGAAGCAGCTGTTTTTTTTTTTTTTTAATAACTTCTTTCTCTAAGTGCCTCAGTTTTGAAGAATGTGTGCCCTGAATGAATAAATCAGTGCTCTCACTACTGGAAATGATCATCTATTCTATTAATTTATAACTTTGCCGGTTTTTAGATGGTTTCCCATGTTAGTTTGAATCTTTGATTGGCATCTTGGATGAAGTACTAAATTCAAGTTTCTGAAATGACAGAAGTGAAGGATAGCTCCATTGGATTTTTCTACAGCCTTCTTATAAAGATGTCTCTCTAAGAGCAATGCCAAAGAAGGCCAGATGCTGTAAAGCTTCTCACTGCCTTTGCATATGCTGGTCCTTTGCTTCAAATGTGTTCTCTGCACTGTCTCCTGACAAATTTCCCCTCCTCCTTCAAAATTCAACTCAAATGGCTCTCAGTTCTGTGAAATCACTCTGCAATTTCCTGAGTAAATTCAATCTCTTGTTTATTTTAAACTTGTACATAATTTTGCACACACTGCTGCTATATTCACTCAGCACTCTATAGGAACTCCTGTATAATTCTTTCTTCTCATCTAACCTATGAGTTACCCAACGTTTTAGATGAAGTCAGAGTCACCTTGTTACCCTAGCACCTAAGAAAGTATTTGGTGTAAGAAAAAAATCCTCAATAAATATTTGTAGAAATGACACTTTAAAACCATGCAGTCTTATCTTGGAAAACTGTAGTCTTCAGGAAGATGTGAAAAGATGTGCACTTGTTGGGGGTCTATGTTCTTGAAGAGCTTACCTAAAATCATGGTTGTTGAACCAAGTTCATTCTAAGTTCACTAAACTTGATTTATTACAATTAAACTTCTGTTATAGCTTTCTTTTGCTTGCCCTCACCATATTTAATATACCTTCTGCTTACAGAATCATAGGATGCCTGAAATAATAGTGAGAAAAATGGAGCCCCAGAAAGTCAAGGGACTTACCACAAATCACATAGCTAAGTGGGAGAGTAAGGTGGAACTCTGGGTCTCTGAGCCCCTTTGTTATTCTTTCTAGTGGACCAAGGTCCTATGGAAAAATAACAATAACTTTTTAAAGCTTGTTTATAGCTTTTTAATTTATTCACAAGAAATGGGTTTTAATAGTTGTGTGGGGCATTATACCATGGAAAAAGTTGCCACCAGGTTTGTGCCTTTCCAAACAAAGCCATTCACAAATTTGATGTTGGCAATATTGGTCCCATCGTGGTATTGTGGTTTTCTTTTCTCAATCACAAAGCAATAAAATGCGAGCACGTGTTCATCCATACATATTGGCTGTCAGTAATAAAACGAGGAGATATTGTACTGACCGTAGTCCGTGTTTTCTGGCTCCCAACAATTTGATGGCCAAAAATAGGGTGTCTGTGGAACAAAAAGAAGTGGAACCCAGGTTAAACAGACACAAAATGAGTAGAGTTCTTGGTTTATGAGCTGTGTTCATCTTTGGCAATTATCCAGAATAGTTTGCTAATGATGTATGTTTTGTAATACAGGGAAAGTACCCAAACAGGCATTGTAAGACTTTCCTTCTACAATTACTTGCTGAGCAATTGTTCAGTCCAAATATGTGCAGCACCAGCCGGTTCTTTAAATGTCATACATTTGCTGCAATTTTATGTCAACTGACATAATGGTAAAAGGTGTGATTGCATCATTCAAAAAAAAAGTTTTAATCCACAAAGACTGAAAGCAGAGTATTAAATTCAGCACGACTCAAGATAAAATATATTTAAATATAACGAATCATTTTTTTGATTCATGTATCTCATTATTGTCATCAGTAGACCCAAAAGCTCAACTATGAAAATTTACCCTAAGATCTGGCTCTGTTAATTATATGATGTAGCTCTCAACATTATCCAACTAGATTAAAATTTTTCTGTCTCACTTTAAAAAAATATTTCTTCATAGGGGCACCTGGGTGGCTCAGTCAGTTAAGTGTCCGACTTGATTTCAGCTCAGGTCATGATCTTGTGGTCTATGGGTTCCAGCCCCACATCAGGCTCCATGCTGACAGTTCAGAGCCTGCTTGGGATTCTCTCTCTCTCCTCTCTCTGCCCTTCCCCTGCTCATGCTCTCTCTCTCTCTCTCTCAAAATAAATAAATAAATTCTAAAAAATATATTTCTTCATAAAAACACTTACTGTTTTAAAATTTTAAACTGCACAGCCAGAAGTGATTTTTTAAAAACCAATTTTACTTAATTGATTTAATTTTAACCTATTTTAATTGATTGGTGTGATTAACAATTGACAAATCTCAGTCTGTGAAATTCTAGAACCTGACTGACAAAACCACAAAGACACTGACCAGGAAAACCCTGTTATCATCAACATTTTGTATTTTCTAATAGTGCTTTTCTAGCCCCACTAGTTGGACATGCATGGCTCCAGACCATGGGGAAACTGAATGACTACTGTGTACTCTCACAAGCTTTGATGATTACTCCAGGACTCGACAGAACAAATGACTGCAGACATCAAACTTGTGGGTTTGATTATATTTATTAGTCAATTACACTAGCTATCCATGTGTAATGAGCATATTTGACGTAATCTCTGATGAACCATTTGATAATTCTCCCTCTAGAAGATGGATTCTCAAGAAGGGGGAAAGGATAATTGGGGAGAACTGTTTGAATCTCTGAGGGAGAGCCTTTTCAAATTGCTTGAGACTTTCAGGGGATTTTGATTTAGCCTCTACTCCTTCTGGGAATTGCTAATATAATAAAGAAGTCCACTGATGTTAGTTGTGTACACATGTGAACAAAATGACAACAAGAATTCGAGGTGGGGCGAGTTGAAACGCTAGAAAAAGCAAGACATCAAGAATTTTTATAACCCCATCCTCACCTGAATCCCACTTGACTCCTTGGGAGATAGAGCTTTGAGGGTAAAATTGGGTCAGGATTTAGGGGAACCATAGGGGGACAAGTAGTTAAAAATCTTGCTTTCATGAGGGCCATTGGTTTTTGAGATACTTCTCAAAAGTGTTATTTCCTGAGGGTTGCTTCTTTATTTTGTGAGGGGCGTGTGTGTGTGTGTGTGTGTGTGTGTGTGTGTGTGTGTACATGTACCTTACTTTTAAAACACCTATTCTAGTCAGACTGGTCAAACACGTACTTTTTTTCTCAAAGCCACAAAGAATGTTCTTAACTTCATTCTCACCATTTTTCTTTATTCTTCCATCATTTACTTTAGTGAAAATTCCCTGACTAAAAGTAACAGAATGAAGCTATTTTATGTTCTGATATTATGTGGAAATGCCATCAAACCAACATTCTTCACTCATATTGCAAGATTTTTTTCTAGGAAAAGTATTTTAATTTATAGTAAAAGAGAATTTAAAGAATAACAAATGCTTATAATTCACCAAAATTTAAAAATTTACTTTTAAAGTTCAACTAGATTTCAGGACATTTTAATATATGAGTTTCTCTTTGCTTTTCAGAGTTGGCTTCTTTCAACTATGATAAAATTGAGCTAGCTATTGCTCAATAACCTTTAGCACATATACTAATGTGATGAAAGTCATGAAACTGACCTAGAGAATCATGTCAGATCTCAATTCCAGCTAGCTAATAGAGGATAATTAGACAATTGCAAGTTTACAATAAATATAGAAATCACATGCTTTAAATTGTGCTGAAAAATGGAGACAAATTTACATACTGCAGCATATCAATGAAATTAAATGAAGAGTTCTATTTGTCTCAAGTTCATGCCCAGAAGCTTCTTCAGATTCCTAATGATAGTTAAAATCTCAGTCATTCACTGGTAGAGTAGTAAATATGATATGGCAAGTTTCCTATTTTAATTCATGATTTTTGAAATCCTCCCAGGGAGTTGAATTGCAGCTCAGTGTAATAAAGAACTTTCTGCTGCTTGGAACCAACACAAAAATGGAGGTGGACACCTTGAACAAGAATGTGTTTTCTCTTACTAGAGCTGTTCAAATAAAAACCGATTAATGCCTTCACAGTCATTACAGCAGGAATTCAATTACCCCTGACTTTTCTGGAGCTTCTTTTGTTTGCTTTTTAAATCTCAGTTTTAAGATCCTATGACTATTAGATATACAAATATGTCATATTTAGATCCTATTTCAAATGTTAATAAGTCTTTAAAACATTTAACATTTAATATTTAACATTAATTAATGTAATTTAAAAGACTATCTATCATCTGTCATCTATGTAGGCACATTGAAAAATTGCTAGCCTTCTGCCAATACCTAGCAGTGATGTAATACACCTATCACTTGCACCCGTTCCCTTGCTTTGTTCTAAAGCTCTTTAAAAACAGTCTCTCCTCTCTCCAGAATGTAGGGTGACCCATTCCCAGCTCTGCTCATCTTTGATCCATGGCCATGACTAAGACATATAAACCTTGCCTGCCTACTAATTTCAATACAGGGAGGACAAGAGCAGAGTCAAACATTGTCAATCACGTTAACTCACAACATCATTACCAACTTTGGGCCATGTCTGAGCTAGTTTGCTTTAAGAAAAAAAATTTAAACTAGGTAATTCTCCAGAAATAAATAGACTGTATACAATGCTTCCCTTACAGATATGTTATTTTGCACAGAGACAGTTTTACTTGTAATATGATTGTGAGGATAGATAAAAGTTGTTATTTTTGTAAAAACAAAAATCACAATTTTTGAAATTTTTATTAGGCCTAAAGTTTACTTATAGTCTGTATATGAAAAAACATTTTTAATTTTTTTAATGTTTACTTTATTTTTTAGATAGAGACAACAATAGATATTGGGGGAGGGGCAGACACACACACACACACACACACACAAACACACACACACACACACACACACACACAAAATCTGAAGCAGGGGCCAGGCTCTGAGCTGTCAGCACAGAGCCTGACATGGGGCTCGAACCCACAAACAGTGAGATCATGACCTGAGCTGAAGTTGAATGCCCAACCAACTGAGCTATTCAAGTGTCCCTATATGAAAAAATTTTTAAAGAAAGATTATATGGAAAATGCAATCTTCCAGTAGAAAAGTAACTCCCTTAAAAAAATCAAAAAGTGTTCCTAGTATGCAAATAATTTATTTGCTAATAAACTAATAATTTCTATTTATCAAAATGTTACCTTTTAAGACGACAAGGTACTTTAACTTCTCAATAAGCTATTTTAAGCTACCACCACATTAACTATAAAAAAAGGATAATATTCCTCTATTTTAAAGCCTTTTAAAATTATGTAATTTGACTAACATATGTTGCTTGAATATTTAGGTCAGTATCATGATTTCAGGAGACTGCTTTATCTCCTAGGTATTCAGTACATAAAATCCTACGACTATTTGCCTTGTATAAAAGGGTCCTAAGGAAGTGACCGTGAGGGTGTTCCAGGAAGACAAAGATCTTTAAATGTTTTTAAAACATATTACCTCTTTGTTCTCTGTTTGCCCAAGCAAGTTCTTTGGTACCCAGGTTATTGTTTTGTCATTTATTTATAGAACATCTAATGATATTCAGAACAAATGAGAGAGAATGCTCCAGTGTCTACAAGTTTGACAATGGGGAGAATCCTCCAAAAATACCTAGAGCAAGAGTCTCAACTCTGGCATTATATGTGCCCTAATTTTATGGGCTGGAATCCACCAGTCAGTTATTAAGAAATCATTATATCTAATGAAATATGAACTCAAGTGTCAAGTGCATGCTCAATGACCAAAATTAGAGTCCACAATCATTTTTGAAAGAATCTGCATTTTTGAAAGAATGAGCATCTATTTCATTTGAAAAGGACTTAGAAAAACTCGTATCAGTTTACAGGTTATCTAAGGTATACTCCTGTCTCAGATGAGTGCACACACACAAAGCATCATGCACGTCAGTCTTCGCAGTCTTCTTGTAGGAAGGCCTCAGATACCAACATGCAGAAGGCCTTATAAGTAGCTAAATTCTGTATTGGAGCTTTCCCATGAGAATTTGCTTTGACCGAAGGCAGTCTTATATCATGGACAGGGTCCAGAGTATAATCAATTCAGTTCCACCTCTCAACTTCCTTCCCAGTGGCTAATGCAGCTTACACATGAATAACTCTCCCACCTCCTGAATTCCAGTAAGCCACTCTCTGAATTTTTCTTAACATTTTATATAAAACATATCTTCAATCATTATACATTTTAACTTTCACAAGTCATCTTAGCCAAGCACATTCCATCTTTCTCTGCTTACTGTTTCTTCAGTTTTAAATTTAATATTAATTCGTTTCTAACTAGCTAAGTCAAATAAAATAAGTTCTATTTTCAAAATTTGTTTGTAAAAACAATCAACAAACAAAATGCAGATTTCTATTTTACAGTTAAGGAATATTTTCATCAAACTCACCTGAAACCGGTAAAAGGTGCCATCATCTTTGAGTGTGAGGACGTGATCCGATATTGGAAAGAAGTAGCCATGGGCAGCCATTAATGTTCCCAAATGTAGCGCCTCCACTATTTCATGAAAACAGACAAATAAAAATGTATGTAAAATCTTTTTTTTTAATGCTGATTTACAGGAGTAAAGGATTTTATTCTCTTTAGAGTATATTGTTACATTCAAATTCTTGGCATCCTAAACAACTTGGCTTTGTACTTTTTCTTTTTTTCCAGTTCTTTCACACAGGGTACTGAGATGGCTCTGCTTCCTGGTAGTGACTGTGCAATGGCCAGCCATATTGCATGACGAACGGTGGACAAAAACACAGCACTATGGAACATTGAGACTGGAAAGTTATTCTGAAATCATAGAATCTGAGTCCTTCATTTTACAGGTGAGATGTATTTTGCTGTATGTTAATGTCTTCCAAAAACAATTCTATTTGGCATTTATATAGCACTTTAAACTTTTAAAAGTATTCTCACTTGTATCACCCCCCGGCCTATATTATGGATATCCAATACTATCAACAATTCTTCTAATGACATGGATCACTATTACATGATGTCATCGGGGAACATTAAGGCATCTAGAACCGTTTATGCTGTGTTAAGTGAGCACTAAACAACCATTCATGCTGCTACTACAGTCCTGCGATCATCTGGACTGCTCTAGCTTCTACAGCTCTATATTCAATGTTCTAGATATGGACTATGAAGATGTTTATTTGACAATGAAAATATTACAGTTTCCCAGAAGGCTGAGAAATGTTTGGAACATAATACTTTGATACTCATTCTCCTTTTACAGCAGCCAACAATTTCTTCCAATAAAATGGTTAATAAAATTTGGTCAACAGAATTATTATTGCATTTGTACAGGGACAACATGAAGTTTGGCTAACTTAAATTCTAGAAAATATGAAACTCTATAAAATAATTTTTTAGTCCATCAACAAGTTAGATTTATTGATCTGTTTTGTATCTTTCTATACAATTTTGTTATGGATTTATTTCTGTTTTTTAGACAAGTAAATGGTTCTTTAATTCTAGAATTCTTGCAATAGTTCCAGGACTGTATAGATCTATCTTTATTTCTAGCCATCAATCCTGGGAGCTTCGATTCTCCAGCCAATACTGAGTCACTAAGCTGCTGGCTGTGGTGCAGATAAGCATAGGAGTCCTGTCCCTCCCCTCCACCCTCCCATGCTTATAAAAGCTAATATAAAAATAATTATATTTTTATAATATAAAAATAATATAATATAATTATATTATAAAATATATAAAAATATATATTTTATATATAATATAAAAATAATTGTTAAATTTTATCTGTGACAGTGCCCCTTTTAGTTGTCATCTATCATCCTGTAAACACTTCAATTGGTAACTTACTTCTGGCCTGTCTCTGTTTTGTTCTTGTCGATAATAAAGAACAACTGCCAATCATCCTCTTTGCCATGTTCTTGGACGACTGTTATTAAGTGTCCCAGGCATCTTATCCATACTATGAATTAAGTCCTTCCCTGCACAGAATTTATTTTTCTACAAAGGAGCATTTTTTCATCAATTATATATATATGTGTGTGTGTGTGTGTGTGTGTGTGTGTGTGTGTGTGTGTGTGTGTATAATGTCTATATCCTTTTAGCTCAAAGCCAAGACCTTTTCAAAGCCTGTGCTGCTTACAGCTATATACCCACATATTCTTTGACTCTTGCTGAAACTCAGGAGCTAGTGTGGTGTTGTAAGAAGAACAAAACCTTTGGAGGCACTCACGAGTTTTTGTTACTTAAACAATGTGTGCCCCTCCCACCTTACAGAGTTGTTATAAGAATCAAACAAGAATATGTGTAAAGAAGTTGGAATAGTGTCCTGTGTATAGGAGACATTCAGTATATGGTAGCTGTTGTGCCTTCAATATTTACACATGAATTCATGTTACCTGAATCCAAATCACTGCTAGGAAGTCCGCTTGCATAAATTTGTGTTCAAGTAGGCTGAGTGAGAGAAACTGGCAGTCCTAAATAGCATCCTAAGTAGCCACTTACATATTATTTTGTGTATGTGTGGATTACTTATAAAATTGAAATAGTAAGAGAATCTATAAGGATTGCTGGCTCATAATAATGTGCAGGTGCTTATAGACTTGTTCATATTCTGAGTCCCTGGACTCTCCTGTCAGGTAGCACAGGTCAGAGCAACCCATTACATCTGTTTTCATATTTCAAAGTCAGATGGTGCACCTATAATGTTATAACCATCTTTATTTGTTATTTTCCCAGCAGTCTATGGCTGAGGAAAACATGATTAGCACTACTTTCCAGAAAGAGAAATGAATTATGGCACATGAGAAGGTTTGCAGGGAGTAGATTCAGGAAAGGAAAACTGAGATGCCCAGAAAGATAAATAGAAAAAGCCTTCTGAACTCTAATCATAGGACTGAGTGTGACTAAAGAAACAACAAAACCAGTGGGGTGCTAAAGTACTCATCAGGATTAAAAAAAATATGGTGAAAGTAACATAGCGAAGCTGCAGGAAGAAAATCAGAAGCAAACAAACGTAAGCACATTCTGACCTTCCTGCACCCACTGGATACTGATTCCGAGAGATCATCCATTTCTGGAGGGGTAGGTACATGTCTGGAGGTTTTCCTCACGTAGCACTACCATGCATAGTCAGATGGTAACAAGTCATGTGCTTTGTCACAGGACCACCAGAGAACGTAGCTCCAGGACCCGAAAAATACTCAGAGGAAAAATCAGGGAGTTGGGGTGGATTGTCTGTTTTCTTTCAAACTTTTAAACTTGGCACTTAGCATATCAAGAGTGATTAAGAGCTATTGAGCCAATATTTGCTGAATGAGTAAATAAGCAAACTTATGAATCACGACATATCAAAAATATGAACAACGTAGTGCTGCGTGAAAAAAGACAACACTAGCTATTTTGTGTTGTGATGATGAGCACCTTGTTCAGCTCTTCCAAGATAATGCAGATGTTCATAATCTCATTTCACGATACTTTTGTAAGCTTTTGAGGTGAGGCTGTGGTAGGTATTTCAACTACGGGAAAAGGTAATCATGAGCTTAACGGCATAAATGCCACTAAGAGATCTGAGAGTGGGCATGGTGTAGCGTCGTCAAGGTTGAACTGTTTCTTGCTAGTGATTAAGATGGAGCTGTACTTCCCCATGGTCCTTCTGCTTCTGAATCTCAGCACAGCCTTAACCTAATAAGAATCCAGAGGACGGCTGACAGTCTTGGAACAAAGTGTTGAAAGAGTTTAATGAGTAATCCATCAAGATGGCCCTCCAATAATGACACACCAGATGGCTCCACAACATTACGCTTCTCGGCAAAATAATCACTAATTAATCTTGTACGTGTGTTATTTGCGTCACCCACACAGCTAAATAAAGTTCAACAACAAACCTACCATAAAATTCCAGTTTATTTTTCTTTCGGGTAGTCAAGCCATGAACAAACTGAGAGATAAAAATCCATCTCCAAACCACAGTTACGATGGGAACAGCCTAGTGTAGCTTTGTTAAGCCTGATCTATTCATTGCATTACTACACTCCAAACCCTGACTCAACAGGATTATCAAAATTCTTTAAAAGCAAAGAGAATTCTGCATAACATAATTTACTTTTGAATCACAAGTACTTGAGAAAGTTAATAGGATGAAAAGCATATTATAAAATAGGCTTGTGTTGTTCAGTGCTAGATTTCTATACATAGAAATATACATAGATTTCTATACTTACAACATATTTTCAAAACTCAGTAATATTTTCCTTATCCAGAGGCCCAACCCCTGGAAGTCCCAGCCCCTCCCAAATGTAGTCCATAATTGTGAAGTGATAGAAAAATGTCTCTGAATCAAGAAAATAATAATAAAATAATCTTGCTAAATCATGTTTTTATTTCTATCATATATTATTCATTTTTATTTTCTGTGTAATACTTAAGAATGGTATTGTTTCATCAGCAGCACACAGCGTACTTGAGGTAGTAATTGTGATTAGTATGTGGGGAGAAATATTTTGGAAGGAAATCCACTCAAAATAGAAAAAAATGACAGCTGATGATATGATATTAGGGAGAAAAAAAGCTAAAAAGCAGACAGAGGTTAGTTGCTAAATTATCAAATAACAGGCATTCATCAAGCTGATTCTGAGTCATAAAGATTTTGTTGAACTTCTTACTCTCTGTGTAAGGAGACAGGGGAGTGGTCATTTTAGAAACTCTTCAAAATATTATAATTTTTTTAGAGTTGGCATTTCAAAAGGTGAAGTTAGCCATGTGGAAAAATCAAATAGGTAGCACATTATATCCTCTCACAAGGTCAAATAAAAGTGAACTATTACTATATTTAGGAATTTGTGAGGTAAGTCCACATTCTCAATAGTTCTATGGTTACTGAAAGAAGTAGGTATTTGAGATTTCATTGATTTTTTTTTAAAGCATCATTTCCACATAGAAAAATCTTGTGCGGCTTGCTTTTTAACAATCATAATCAGGAAGTAGAAGTGGATAATATGGTGATATAGAATAGATAAGATAAAATAGATTCTGTTTGGAAGACATAAAAACAGAGGCATAGTTTAGATCAACCGTGAGGAATGCACTAGGTAATTAAGTACATAATATTCCCGAATAAAGGAGCAGAGTAGAGGCGAAGCAGCCAGGGCATGCAAACCTGCTGCCTGGGTTCAAATCCTGACTCCCTCACTTGCTGGCTGTGTGACTTGGCAACAGACTGGCATTATCTGGGCTTCAGTGCACTCATTGCAAAATGAGGATAATAAAATATTTACATCAAAGTTTTGTTGTGAGGATAAACAGAGATAATATGTGCAATGTGCTTAAAATAAGGTCCGCCATGTAAAAAGCATTCTAAAACTTGAGTTATTATCAGTTAGTTGATACTTAAGAAAGGATACATCAAGTAGCACTTAGTCTAGTGCTAAAACAATGAGGAAACTGGTAGCTGGTGTTGATCTAAGCCTCCAGGTCATGTTAAACACTTATAATTCAACATCTTTAAAGTCCTCCAGGTGATCAAACTGGAGTCTTTTGTGTGTAGACGATGAATCTGCTCTAGAATATACCTCTACTTTCTCCTAGACAGCAAAGAACACTAGCAGGATCCCAAAGATTTGGTGTCATAGTTATAAAGAAAGATTTCCAGAGGTAATATACCCTGCACACTGGGTTTACAATCCAAAACCTGACAACGCCAGGGATCATCGAGAAAGCCCCTGGCTTAGGAGAGAGGTGGGCAGGACTGACTGACCAGGACATGCTGAGCTGACACTGCTGAGAAATATTGGTGACAGGGGAATCACAGTGACAGCAGCCAGAACACAGATGAATTCTTAGGAAACCATAATATTTGCTCAGGATTCCAAAACAACCCATTAAGAAAAAAACAATTGGCATTGAGAGTAACACAATCATAAATCAGTGGCCCTTATCAGAGACAGAGTAGAACAGTCAAGTTGCCTAATATCAGCAGGTATTAAGAAATTATTGAAATATTAAGAGCAATGCTAATTTATTTTATTTTATCTTAAGTTTACTTATTTATTTAGAGAGAGAGGGAGAAAAAGAGAGAACATAAGTGGGGAAGGGGCAGAGAGAGGATCCCAGTGCAAAGCCTGCCTTGGAACTTGAACTCACAAACTGCAGGATCATGACCTGAGCTGAAGTCAAAAGTCAGATGCTTAATAGACTGAGCCACCTAAGGTGCCCCGGCTGAAATTTTTTTTTTAAGAGGGACCTATGTAATACTGGTGTGGAGAACTGGTTTAAGGTCTATGTTATATAATAACTACATGATATCAAGATGTTTATTTCACAAATACAGTATATCCCTCTGTATAACTGGTAGTTCCATCATTGTACAAAATGGACTACATTTCAACAAGACTTTATTATATTTATATGTATTATAGGTGCATAGAATGGTAATTCATATAAGAGAAAATCACTTTGAGTTTATCCAAGAACCGTGTAAGGAAACTGTAATAGTCACAAAAGCCAAGGCAATAATAAGTTATTCTGGAAAGCAACATTCCCTCTAAAATTCAGCATACTGGAATGCCTGGGTGGCTCAGTGGGTTGAGCATCAACTCCTGATATCAGCTCAGGTCATGATCCCAGGGTTGTGGGATCGAGCTCCATGTTGCTTCTGTGCTGAGCATGGAGCCTGCTCAATATTCTCTCTCTCTCTCTCTCTCTCTCTCTCTCTCCCTCTCCCTCTCCCTCTCCCTCTCCCCCCCTTTCCCCATGTGTGCTCTCTCTAAAAAATAAAAATAAAACAAATAAATAAAATAAAATAAATAAAATAAAATAAAATTCAGCATACATTCTGTAAAATTTCCACCAGTAAGCCTGGCTGAATGAGCTGAAAGGAGGGGGGGGGGGATGCAGTGAGTTAATTTATTAGACAGGGGGTTTCCCCAGCATGTGTTGGTTCACATCAGCAACAGTACATGCTACTGAACAAGCACACATGTGTATCAAGGAGAAACATGCTCAACTGCAGGTCGTGGGGTTGAATTTGAATCCCAGTTTAGTTCTGTGACTGCATATCCTGAGTAAGTCATCTTGTTTCTCTGGACCTTAGAGTCAGCATCCATAAGTGCAGGGCTGGATTGCCACATTCTTTCCAACTTGGATTCTCTGGCATTCAACCAAGCTTCAACTGGAAGTTGTGGCAAAAATGCTGCCACCCTTATTTTGCCTCTTTGTGTCAAAGGGAAATTGATTTTTCTTCTTCTGCAAATAATCCTTCCACGTCTATGGCCAATTCTCCAAAAAAAAAAAAGTACAGTATAAAGTATACTACCTGAATTGAATTTCAGTTGCTTAAAACTCAGTCCTCATGATGACCTAGGGCTGCTACAGTAAAGAATTTTGTGTCCAGAGCAAATATCACACTTATTTCAAACAAATAGGAACTGGATTGATGAGTATTTTATATTTATATATTTTTTCTGAAGCTAGTTGTAAAAATACAGGCATGATATGGGAATAACCAGTAATTCACCCCATGTAACAAAATGACCTGGATGCATTTGGTTTGAAAATCAAATGTCACTCCTAAAGAATAAGCAACATAGTCTTCTGATAATACCTAATAGCATCTCTTTTTTTAAAAAAAAAAAATCACTATTCATTAATGTATTTAAATCATGATGAAGTATAAGACTTAGCATCCAAGATCCATAGCCTTGGTCATAGAAAAAGGCACAGTTACTATGAAATTTCTAAACAAAGCCAGATGTAATTTCCTTTAATACTATTTTGCAGAAACCGGTGCTTCTACTGGAGGAGCAGTTTGGGGCATCAGAACTAATGTCTGAAACTCTCTAGATTACCTTTACCACCTGCTGTTCTCTTTTTAAAATAAAAATCCCAGTTGGCATAAACACATGTAACTTATCAGTTTCATTTTCTCATGTTTGTGTCTTTATGCTGGGTTTTGTGTGTGTTGGAAATAAGCAATGTCTGGGAATTCCTGATTTTTAATACACAATACATGGCATGGTTCTACTCAATAGAGATGGTCCCTTGCAAGGAACAAAGTTTGGAAATGAGAAGGTGTAAGTTTGTTAAATGAGATGCAATCATTAAAATAACTGCTCTTTTTTCCATTTAAAAACAGCACAACCATCCATCAATAATCTGACTTTAATTTTAAATATCAAAAAGTTATGACATTTCACAGAAGTGAGAATGAGGCAGACTCACAAACCAGAATGAAGAAATACAGATTAAAGGATCCTAATTAAAGGATTAACACCCCCTAAAAAATTACTTTTGTACAATAAGCCAAAATTTAAACACCAGATGTTTTTAAATTAAAATCCAATCTAAAAATATGGTTTCATAAGATGTGTAGACAACTCTACTGCCAAAATTCGAATCAAGATACTCTAGATGCTATATAGATGAGAACAATAAGACATGACTGATCCTCAGTGGGTTTGTAATATTTGTGGACCACCCTTCTACATTTGCACCTGCTGCAGAGTGCACAGCACTTTATGTGGCAGTAGTTAGAGCACAGACTTTGAGCAACATTGTCTGGCTGTGCTGCATATTAGAAATCCTCTGGTTTTGGATTTGAATTTTTAAAACTTTCACTATCATGAACAATCTTGTGATAAACATTCTGGTGACATACCTCCTGCTTGACTTCTCCCCTGAATAACTATATTGTATCCAAGAGCCTGTGTGACATCTCCACTTGAATATTGTACAGGCCCCTTGCATTTATCATTGCAAAACCAAACTGCTGACTTTCATCTCACACCTGCTCTTTTTCAGTCTTTCCCATATCAGCAAATGTCAGTGATATTCATTTAACTTCTCCAGCCAAAACACTTGAATTGTTTTCGATGTCTGTCTTTCTTTCACTTATCACATCCAGTCCAGGAGCATATTCTGATGATTGTTCCTTGTGAACCCAGAATCTACCCACCTCCACCACCCCCAGCCCAAGCTTGTATCATCTCTTGATGAGATCTCATTCAGAGAGGAGATGACATTCAGATTAGTTTCCCTTCATGCCCTGCTCTTTGCCACAGTGATCATTTTAAAATGTAAACCCAGCAATTCCATTTATAGGTATTTATCTGAAGAAAACAAAAACACTATTTCAAATAGACACATGCACCCCTATGTTCATAGTAGCAGTATTTACAATAGCCAAGATATGGAAGCAACCCAACTGTCTATCAATAGATAAATGGATAAAGAAGATGTGATCACACACACACACTCACACACACACACACACACACACACACACACACACACACACACAGGAATATTAATCGGACACAAAAAAAGAATGAGATCCTGCCACTTGTGATAACACAGGTGGGCCTAGAGGATATTATACTAAGTGAAATAATTCAGATTGAGGAAGATAAATACTGGATAATTTCACTTATGTGTGTAATCTAAAAAACATGAACAAACAAATCAAAACACAGACTCATATATACAGAGAACAAATTGGATGATTACTAGAGAGGAGGGGGTTGGGGGCTAAACAGAGTTGGTGAAGGGAATTAAGAAGTACAGTCTTCCATCAGAATTACAAAAGTATGGCCAACTAATCTTTGACAAAGCAGGAAAGAATATCCAGTGGAAAAAAGACAGTCTCTTTAACAAATGGTGCTGGGAGAACTGGATAGCAACATGCAGAAGAATGAAACTAGACCACTTTCTTACACCATTCACAAAAATAAACTCAGAATGGATAAAGGACCTGAATGTGAGACAGGAAACCATCAAAACCCTAGAGGAGAAAGCAGGAAAAAACTTCTCTGACCTCAGCCACAGCAATTTCTTACTTGACACATCTCCAAAGGCAAGGGAATTAAAAGCAAAAATGAAGTATTGGGACCTCATGAAGATAAAAAACTTCTGCACTGCAAAGAAAACAATAAAAAAAACTAAAAGGCAACCAACAGAATGGAAAAAGATATTTGCAAATGACATTTCAGACAAAGGGCTAGTATCCAAAATCTGTAAAGAACTCACCAAAGTCCACATCCAAAAAACAAATAAATTCCAGTGAAGAAATGGGCAGAAAACATGAATAGGCACTTCTCTAAAGAAGACAGAAGGCACATGAAAAGATGCTCAACATCACTCCTTATCAGGGAAATACAAATCAAAACCACACTGAGATATCACCTCATGCCAGTCAGAGTGTTTAAAATGAACAAATCAGGAGACTATAGATGCTGGAGAGGATGTGGAGAAATGGGAACCCTCTTGCACTGTTGGTGGGAATGCAAACTGATGCAGTAACTCTGGAAAACAGTGTGGAGGTTCCTCAAAAAATTAAAAATAGATCTACCCTATGATGCAGCAATAGCACTGCTAGGAATTTACCCAAGGGATACAGGAGTGCTGATGCATAGGGGCACTTGTACCCAATGTTTATGGCAGCACTCTCAACAATAGCCAAATTATGGAAAGAGCCTAAATGTCCATCAACTGACGAATGGATAAAGAAGATGAAGTTTATATATACAATGGAATACTACTTGGCAATGAGAAAGAATGAAATCTGGCCATTTGTAGCAACGTGGATGGAACTAGAGAGTGTTATGCAAAGTGAAATAAGTCAGGAAGAGAAAGACAGATACCATATGTCTTCACTCTTATGTGGATCCTGAGAAACTTAATAGAAGACCATGGGGGAGGGGAAGGAACAAAAGTTAGAGAGGGAGAGAGCCAAACCATAAGAGACTCTGAAAAACTGAGAATAAACTGAGGGTTGATGGGGGGGGGGGGGGGGGGAGGGTTGGTGATGGGCACTGAGGAGGGCACCTGTTGGGATGAGCACTGGGTGTTGTATGGAAACCAATTTGACAATAAATTTCACATTAAAAAAAGAAGTACAATCTTCTAGTTATAAAATGAATAATGACACAGGGATATAGTGTACAGCATAGGAAATATAGTCAGTAATATTGTAACAACTTTGTGTGGTGACAGATGGTAACCTGACTGACTGTTGAGAACGGTCTAATGTATATAAATATTGAATCACTGTGTGATACACCTGAAACTAATACAATATTGTAGGTCCACTATTCTTCAATAATAAAATATAAATAAGATCATTACATTCTTAGTACAATCTTCCAACAAGTTCTCATATTTCTCAGAACAGAGCTCAAATTCCTCGACTTGGCCTTAGAAAATCCTACCTGATCTGGCCACCAGTTACTTATCTGTCTTCTATTATTCACTCCTTCACAGATCCTGCCCTAGAGCACAGACCTCCTTGCTGTACCTCAGACATACCAGGCATGTGCCTGCCATGAGGCTTTGCACTCTCCGCCTGGAATGCCAGCACTCTTTGTCCAAAGAGTTGGACATCCCACTTCATTCCTTCAGTTGATCTCTGGCCAAGGCCACGACATCAGTGATTACATACCTGACTGCACAGTATAAAACAGGATTCACTCTCTACACATTTTTTTTACTTTGTCTTCTCTTCATAGCACTCACCACCACTTACCACATTACACATGTATCTATTTATTATTAATCTTCCAATGAACATGCAAGCTCCATGTGAATGGGAACTCTTTTTTTCTTTTTGGTTGTTTTTAATTTGTTTGTTTACTTTTTTGGTTTGCTATCTTATCAGCACCTAAATTGTCTGTAATATTACAAGCAACTAAAAAAAAATCTATCAGCAAAAATGGACACAAGAATCCTATATTATTTCATAGAATGAATTCTTAGAAATAATACAGTCAAAAGTTACAGACATTTTTAAAGCACTGTTGAATATTGCAAACTTAATTTCTAAAAGTGTATATAATTTAAATTCTCACCAGGAGGTTATAACTGTATTGGTATCCCTGTAAACTTATGAACCATTTTGCATTAGGATTCATTTCCTCATTCCTCATTTGCTGGAATAAATGTCCTTCTTTAATTTGAATTAATTTGTGTTGTGATACATTATACTGAATTTTAGCTTAAAAAAAAAAAAAGAAAAAAAAAGAAAACGCCCCAGTCTTAATATATCTAGCATGAGTGAAAGAAAAATACATACAAAGTTTTCAGTGAAGGCTTTGAGAAAGGCTGGTTAGACCAGGCATGGAAGGGTATTAGACCCATGGGAAGAGTAAAGTCTTCAATTTCTCTCCAATCCTCCTAAAAATGCTTTCCTTTCTAATTCTTCATTTTTGATTTCTTTCCCTAGGATTTATCTTACTTATCTACTTAATTACATTATAAAACCTTTTATACTTCCTTTAATTTTTCTCCATTATTGATTCATACCAGGCTTTAGCAATTTACTCCATGAGTCTTCATTTCTTCATCTATCCATTCATCTACCCAACCATCCATCCATCCATCCTTCCACTCATTCATCCATCTTGCTATTCATCTAACATATAATTATTCACTTTATGCTTGGTTTCATTCCATGGATACAAAAGTGAATATAACATGCTCTCTGTTTATATCTTCAAAACACACAATGCAGTAGAATATGCTTTAAGAAAGCAGGTAATGACTCTGGCTTCAAATGAGACATGATAAAGAGCTTAGAAGTTGTCACTCCCATCCTTACAATAAGGAAAAGCTGAACAAGCTGAAAATCAACTTTTCCTGGAGCAATCAGACAACTGAGGTTGTAGGAAAACCTCTACCTGAAAATCTGCAGGGACAGGCTCATTCAGAGACATAGCCCAGATTTACTTACTTGGAGAATCAATTCATCCTTTCTTTCCATTAGTGATAAACCTAACAAAATATATACAGGATCAGTGTGTAAAAAACAGGAAAACACTGACAGAAGAAATAAAATACAGTATATTTCATGGATTGGAACACTAAGGTGCCATTTTGTTTCAATTTGATCTACAGATTCATTGCAATACCAATCAAAATCCCAGCAAGCTATTTTGTAGACACTGATAGAATCATTCTAGAGTTCAGATGGAAAGGCAAAAGACCCAGAATAAGCACCATAATACTGGAGAATAAAAACAAAGTTGGAAGAGTCACACTATATGACTTCAAGATTTACCTTAAAGCTATAGTAATAAAGAAAGTATGGTATTGGTTAAAGAATAGAAAAATAGATGACCAGGGGTGCCTGGGTGGTTCAGTTGGTTAAACGTCCGACTTCAGCTCAGGTCATGATTTCATGGTTGGTGAGTTTAAGCCCCACGTCGGGCTCTGTGCTGACAGCTCAGAGCCTGGAGCCTGCTTCAGATTCTGTGTCTCCCTCTCTCTACTCCTCCTCAGCTTGCACTCTGTCTCTCTGTCTTTCTCAAAAATAAGTAAACATTTAAAAAAAGAAAAGAAAAATAGATGACCAGAACAGAATACAAAGCCCAGAAATAGACCCATACAAATATAGTCAATTGATCTTAGACAAAGATGTAAGGGTTATTAAAAAAAAAAAAAAAAAAAAAAAGGGTAGTCTTTTCCAGGAATTATTGTGGTTTTACACAACCAATTGTTATGTGAAAAAAAAAAAAGCCCCAATGAACTTAGATACAGACACTTACATTATCACAGATGATGTAAGGTTCACTGTAAAGTGATGCCCCACTGGCCCGCCCTTCATACTTTTCTTTGGAAAGAAGTTATGAATTGTAGCCCAAACTTAAGGAGTGAGGAGTTACCCTCCATCTCATTAAGGGTAAAATGTATACATAAATTATTTGTAAATTTTTGGCAATGGACCTTTGTTTTTATCCTTTATTTATTATTTGTTTATTCATTCATTCATTCATTCTCTATCAGTATGAACCTATGGATGCATTTTTAAAAAAATATTTTACAATATAATCCAGTGGTACTTTATTTTGTTGCAAAAATTGTTCCATCTCTGGTCACTGGGAACTCTTTCAGTTGGCTCCCATGTCCCCTTAGCATACCTCCATCATTATGTGTACCCTTAAATACATATTACTAACTGAAAGAAGCCAGCTTAAAAAGATTATAGACTGTACGACTCCATTTATATGACATTATAGAAAAGGCAAAGCAAGAGAGATGGTAAACAGATCAATGGTTGCCTGATGTGATGAAAATGACATTTTATATCTGGTTTTCCTGCCCCAAACCTATAATCCCAGTTTAATAATGCAAAAAAAAAAAAAAAAAATCAAACATATTCCAATCCAGGGACAGTTTATAAAATACCTGACTATTACTCAAGACTGTCAAGGTCATAAAAAACAGGAGAGTCTGAGAAACTCTCACAGTTTAGAGATGGTTGCCAAGACATGACAATTAAATGTAATGTTGTAACTTAGATGGGATCCCAGGACAGAAGAAGGACATTAGGTAAAAAGAAAGACAATCTGAATAAATTATGGACTTTAGTTAATAATGTATCAATATTGGTTTCTTCATTGTGACAAATGTATCATACTAACATAAGACATCAATAACAAAGGAACTGGGGTGGGAGAAATTGCGAAGAGCAATCAATGAAATTGTATTCAGTAGCATGGAAGAGTTGAAGTTGTTTTCAAGAACTCAGAATAAAGATAAATGAAAGATGCATTGGTCACATCCCCAAAGGGCTTCCTGCCTGGCTGTCTTCTGATCTATGTTCCACAATGTTGTCCTTTGATCTTCTAAAGAACAAACTCTAACTTTGTATTTGTTCTAAGGATCAAATATAATGCAACTAAAGTTATTTAACATCGTCTCTGGAACAGAGTAGAAACAAACAAATGTGGCTATCATTTTGTTGCTTTCCAACTTAAATCTATTCAAAGTTACCAACACCTCCCCATCACCCAACTCAGTCCTTAATGATGTCCTTGGGGGCAAGTTTCATCCCTGCTCTACAAAGAAGTTGTTTCTGATAACTTATCCTGCCCAAGCCCTGCCTTTGCATTATATTCACTCATTCTTTCAGTCAAACTAGATGGTCTGGAGCAGGCTGGTTTTCTCTTCTGTGCCTTTACTCTAGTATTTATTATATCCAGAGAAGCCCCCTGGCTTATCTCCACCGGGTGAAATTCTATGCAATCCCCAGGGTCCACTCAAATACAGCCTTCCTTCATGAAGTCTTTTCTAAACCCGCCAGGAGTGCACCCTCCCTCCAATGAGCTCCCAATGCTTGATATCTTTTATTGTAACTAATTGTGTTCTGGTATTAGTCTTTCATATTATTTCACAAAGATCCTGAAGGATACGTTATCTGCTTAAACTCTTTTTATTTCCCTGGCCAAGCACTCTACACCTGTTACATGTGGAATTTATCAATTGTGTTGAAAATAAAGAAAGGAAAAATGACTTTAACTTTAAAAAATATTTACTTTTGAGTATTTCTTTGATACCTATAATAAATTCCCACTTTGATAATAGATACAATTAAAGCTTACAATTCAGGGGCTGATATATTACTTTTAAAAGACAAAGTTGGACGAGCCTATGTGGCTCAGTTGGTTAGGTGTCCAACTCCCGATTTTGGCTCAGGTCATGATCTAACAGTTTGTGAGACTGGGCTCCACATCAGGCTCTGCGCTGAGGGCATCAAGCTTGCTTGGGATTCTGTCTCCCTTCTCAATGCCCCTACTCCACTTGTTCTCTCTCTCTCTCTCTCTCTCTCTCTCTCTCTCTCTCTCCCTCTCAAAATAATAAATTAATAAACATTTAAAAGACCAAATTAAGAGTTAATGTCTTGATTGAAGCCTCACATCGAATAGTTGCTCTAAGAATAACAAGAAGAAAATATGTAATTTGTATGAAAGGATTATTAAATTTATTATTTTGTACCTATAAATTGCAGTGTTTACTATAATAAAACTTGAGAATTTATTAAATTTTGAAAATAACAGAGGATAGAAAACCTTCAAATGTCATCATCTCAATTTTTAATTAACACATGGCGCAAACACAAAAATTATTTCAACTCAATCAATCCACATTTTATATCCAAGTACATGCTTACATACATTTGGATAGAAAACAGCTAAAACCCAATTAACTTTTCTTCCAGAAATCTTTGAGCCCAACTTTGTTTTAAAGTAGGCTTCACCCTCAGCACTGAGCCCAACATGGAGCTTGAACTCACAATCCTGACATCAGGACCTGAGCTGAGATCAATAGCTGAATATTCAACTGACTGAGCCACCCAGGCAACCCTAAACCCAACTTAAAAAACAAAACAAAACAAAAACAAACAGTAAAATACTCAGACTAAAGGCATTTGAGGTGAGACTCCTGGAACTTGGGACCTTACCCATTCCTCCACTGATGACATAAATGGGCCTAAGTCTAGTCCCTTAATTTTGCCCGTGGTAAGAAATGTTGTATTGCCTAAACCACAGTTTTAGAGTAACTAGCTGAAACAAATTCTGAATGTAAAAACTTCACAAAAGCAACACAGCTTGAGACTTAACTATGTTTAAAAAAAAAGAAAGAAAATATATTTTATTCACATGAAAAAAACTGTTAATAAGAAATTTAGTCTAATTACAAAAATGTCTAATGGGAACGGTCTATGAAGTGTGGTTATGAATAAAGATATGGTAAAATCCATTTTAATCATATTAATTATTTAGCATGTTCAGAATTTGAATTTGAGTAACAAAATAAATTTTGAAATTGGAAGAAAAAAGACAAAAGCTTTATGTAAATAATTGCTTCCAGAATTTTTATTTATTTTTTCAGAAATTTTTATTTACATCATTAATAATAGAACTAATTACTTGAATTGTTTAGTTTTTATTGATTAAAATGGTGGAAGTAGGGGCACCTGGGTGGCTCAGTCGGTTGAGTGTCTGACTTCGGCTCAGGTCGTGAGCTCATGGTTCATGAGTTTGAGCCCCGCGTCGAGCTCTGTGCTGACAGCTCAGGGCCTGGAGCCTGCTTCAGATTCTGTGTCTCCCTCTCTCTGCTCCTTCCCTGCTCACACTCTGTGTCTCTCTCAAAAATAAATAAAGATTGAAAAAAAAAAACTACAGAAAATGGTGGAAGTGGTAAAAATAATTTGTAAAGTAAGGCATGTAAATGTACAATTTGAATATGAAGAGAGCAAAGTTGTTAAAAAAAAAACTAGTATCAATGATAATAAAATACCACCCTTTTTAAAGTTAGCAAGTATGCAATGATAGGGAAACATACTGTATCAGAGAAATAAAAGCTTCATAGTAGTATTTATTTCCGCTTTCAATCTTCTTTGCCACCTCCTCCTTTGTTTCAGTTAATACAACAGTGATATCAATATGTAGGTACCAGGTTGATGGATGAACACCAACATTTTATCTGCCTTATATCAAAACAATCTATTATAAACTGGGAGCTCATTTTAGTTTTGATCAGCATCTTCAGAAATTGACTGTAATTAATAGATAACAGATCACACCTGTCAGAATGGCTACAATCAAAAACACAAGAAACAAGTGTTGATGAGGATGTGGAAAAAAAGGAACATTCATGCACTGTTGGTAGGAATACAGGTTGGTGCAGCCACTGTGGAAAATAGTATGAAGTTTCTTCAAAAAGTTCAAAATATAACTACCCTACAATCCAACAATTGCACTATTGGGTATCTATCCCAAAAATACAAATACACAAATTCAAAGGGATAGCACACCCCTATGTTTATAGCAGCAGTATTTACAATAGCCAAATTATGAAAGCAGCCCAAATGTCCATCAATAGATGAATGGATAAAGAAGATGTAGTATGTATACATATTATTCAGCCATAAAAAAAAGGATACAATCTAAAAAAAATAAAATCTTGCCATTTGCAGTAACATGGATGGGGCTAGAAAGTATAATCGTAAGTGAAATCAATCAGAGAAAGACAAATGTCATATGATCTCATTCATATATGGAATTTAAGAAACGAAACAAATGAGCACAAGAAAAAGAGAGAGAAACCAAGAAAGAGGCTCTTAACTACAGAGAACAAAATGGGTGATGGGGATGGGGATTAAGAGCACACTTGCCACGATGAGCACTGAGTAATGTATAGAATTGCTGAATCACTATATTGTACACCTCAAATGAATATAACACTGTATGTTAACAATATTGGAATTAAAATTAAATACTTAATAAAAAAAAGATTCAATATAGGTGTAGCTTAGTAAGCAGTCACAGGAGTGCCATCTCTTCTATGTAGAAATCACAACTCCAATTTATAGGATGCAAAAATATTTTACTATTATGCTCACGCTTATTTTTACTTACTTCAAATGAAAACTTCTGTGCAACCAATTGAGGTGTCCAAACATAGCAGGCATAGACCAGGAATTTGATGAGTTGTATGCTATCTATTGGCATGCTCTATATGACTTTAAATTTGAAGTGTTCCTTGTGATTACAGTATGTAATGAAGTTGTTAGCTCCCTGCACTCTGTCTTCTGAACCTGAAGCTTTACTAAATCTGCTCTCTCAGAAAGGTCACCGATGACTACCTAGTACAAAGGAGAGCTTCCCCTTGCTCTCTCAGTGCTCTCTCCTTAACAAGCCACTGATGAATCTCTCTTCGTGGAACCTCTATTTGATGCCCTCCAAACTCTATCTATTTTGCTGTATTTCCCACTGGCTCCCAGACTCTTCTCTGTTGTTGTCCTCCCAAATGCTATAGTGAGGAACTCTCTTGAAATTTATCTTTGCAAGGGATCACATTTGCCTTTACTTTTTCTACATGCTTTCTTCTTTGGCAAGCTCATCGAATTTCAAAGCTTTGATTTCCAAATGTATAGCTCATTCATTCACTTAGTCAGTACAGGGGGGAAAGTACCAAACAAGGTGCCAGTCCTATTCTTAGGAAGTGTGTAGTGTATTTTAATAGGCAAAACAGGCAAATAAATGGGCCAACCACACCATGTAATAAGAATTTCAAGGAAGTAAGTGCAGTGTTCTGGAAACACATTAAAAAGACTATTCAATCTTGAGAGGTCAGGACACTGTTCTGAAAGAGTTGATATATAATTCAAACCCTAAATGAAAGGCAGGAGCTATGAAGCAAAGAGGAGGTTCCTAGTAAAGAAAACAGCACATGGAAATGCTTGTGATCAAGAGGATAATGCCATTTAACAAACAGCCAGCAATCTGGTGGCTATGAGGCACAGGGTGGGGCAAGAAATTGTGATCTGAGTGGACACAATGGTAAATATGGTTACTTCAAAAAGGGTTACATATTCAAGCTAAAAAGTTTAGACTGTATCCTATAGGCAATGCGGGATCAATTGGAGTTATGAAACCTCAGAAGAGACATGCTTAGATGGAGTTTTGGAAAGGTCATTGTAGATGCAGTAAAATGAATATATGGGTGTGGGACAAGGAAGAAGGGACATGAGTTAGAAGACTGTGGTCATTCCCCATAAGATGTGACTATGGCTAGAATTAGGCAATGCAGAGATATTTTTTTCCACTGAGGTATTTTATTTGTACGTATATATTATACCCCCAGGAAAAGAATTCCAGGACTTTCCCTTCTATGTGTTTTCATCTTGCTTCTTCATGGTCCATGATGTCAGCTGAGGCTGTTAGTACAATGAAATCAAACTAGTGGGATCAGAGAAGATTATTCTGCCATTTTTCTAGATCTTTGTGTTGTACATCAAATCTGGGGCTGATCACTCCACACTTGTTTAACATGTCCATGAGGTTCACAACAACTTTCCTAGTTTTGTGATCATCAATGACTTCAAATTCACCAATGTAACTAACCATGCTTCTTCATCACAGTTAGAAACTGGACAATGACTTCTGAACATGGCCTGAATGGACAGGGAGCTTAGCATCTGCTTGTATTTTCAGCATTGTTAATGTTCTAGAGAGCATCTGCTAGAACATTCATGAGCACCATTATGGCAGCACAGAAAGATGGTGGAAAGAGCAGTGGAGAGATATTTAAGAGAAGTCTACACAGATTTGAGGATAAAATGATGAGGTCAGTTTTTATTTGTTGAATAAATGAAATGCCTGCTAAAAATCCAAGTGAAAATCTCTGTAATATAGTTAGATCTATAGACCAGGAAGTCAGAAGGAATTCTACACGCGTGTACACACTAGCAGTGAATTAAATAAAGAAGTACATGGCCTGTAGAGAGCCAATAAAGGAGAAAGACCATGTTTGTGTCTGAAAAACCCTGACAGTTAAGAGGCAAATAGAGAAATCTGTGAAGAATACTAAATCGGAGGGTGAGAAAGTTTTAGTGCAAACCAGACAATGGAGTAATGTAAGACAAGAGGGAGTCAAAAATGTTACAGTGAGGTCAAATTAAGGGCTTAGAAATGATAACTGAATTTAGCAACAAGAAGAATATTACTGGCCAGACTAAGTAAAGTTTCAGATTATAAGCAGAAGATACAAGCAAGATTCCAGTGAATTGAGAGATGAGTTATAGACAGAGGAATTAGAGACAGGACAGCTGAGTTTATAAAACTAAGAGAGAGGAAAGTAGCCAGGATGGACCATCTATCAACATAGAACTGTCTTGTAATGGGGAAAACCAGTGGTGAATAAATTGATTAGTATACGGCAGTTCAGGATAGACAAGAGAAATAGGAAGGATGCAATAAGAACCCTGAGGTGGTGCAAAAGGTCAGGATAACAAGCACAGGAAGCCTAACCCAGATGGGCAAGGAGACAAGAATGGTTATAGACACTGTCATGTTTTTTTGTGAAGCATAGTGAGTCAGAAAGTTGACAAATTTCCTCTTTGATTTATATTTTCACTAAAAGTTACAGTCTGCTGTTGAGAATGGCAGAGAATGAGTCTATTGGGAGACTTCAGGAAAATGAAGGCTTTGAATAATCACTCCCATTGAGTAGGAGCTATGACTACAAAACATGATTGCCAAGAGACCCTGAAGGCCTGATTGGGTTTGGAAACTTAGACACCTTGGGGACAATAATCTATAGCACTGAGTGTCTTTTCCATAGCATGTGCACAATTTTAGATAGAGACAGGCCCTTAGTGAGACTGACCCAGGATTATACACTCTGTTGGTGGATCACTGGAAGGACAGGCCAAGAGAAAATTGAAAGCATTTGTTAATTAAAGTGGCGGACTGTTTTGCTCCTGGTACAATGATTCCTCTAATGTCTGTCTTGCCTGTGAGAGGGGCAGTATGGGCATATTGACACCACTGCACCTCAAGTACAAGAACAAGCACATTTTGTGTGTGCATAATTGTTAAATGCATGAATGGTCCTATCTTCAAACCTGGGTCTCCGGTTACTGTTCAATCACACCATCACATCACAGGGAGAAGCCTGGGCTTCTACCATCCTCATTACTCAAAGAATATAACATTCCACAGGGGTGTTGTTTAAGATGATGGGAGAATTTTGCATCATTTGTATGATATAATCTAAGTAATAGCTTACACTTCTGCCCCATTCTTTATTTTTAAACTGTCTGCATCTCTGTCAACTTACTTGAAACTTTGTCTGTGACATGGTGTGCCTAAAATCAATGGTTTGCTCAAATGTCAAATGCAGATTTGACAGAATCTGCAGAAGTGCAGGAGCACTATGCAATGAGCATAGGCATGAGAAGGAACTGCATGAGCTCCTCCTTTCCAGCAATGCCGGCGGGGATGGTGGGGCGGAGGGCGGGGGAGCTCCCAGGTGCCAGGTACTCATGCTCGACTCTTTGCTCTTATTTCTCTTATAAAGGGCTAGGTGGAACAGTAGGGGTGTAGGTAAAGGCAAGTTAAGGCACCAAATTAAAATTTCCTTTATACTTTGAATAACTTCTTCCTGTTTATGATACTGCATCAGTGACCAAGAACTTATTAGGCTACCATTGTACATATGTTAGTATATTAAGCATTTTATCAAATTTGGGGGCCCAGTTGAGAGCTGGAAAACATTAATAAAATATAGGGGTTCATGATTATACAAAGGCAAGGAAATGGGGAAATACCTATTTCTAGAGGGACAAGATGTTCTCCTTCCTTGATGGCTGATCATTGCTTACCAGATGGAGCAGAAATGTCTCAGGAGAGCAATTCTAGGCTTTGCATGCCCAACCACCCAACACCTTCATCTTATCTCCTGTGTCATTCCAAAAAAACTGACCTACTTTCTCTCCCTAAACCATAGGAAAAGAAATGTCGACAACTGCTACTTTTCTAAGCTAGAAGCAAGTGGTCTGACCTTGAATCATGTTAGAAAAGATAGGATATCTGAAGGGGTCAGGATACTTTCCAATGGCTTTACATTTGTTGAAAAATTCTCAGGAAAAAAAAAAAAAAAGCATAACCTAAAGCAGTTATTTCACTTGCTATAATATCATTTCTGGCCTAGAGATAAATTTCCAAATGATAAATTTGGGTTTTTTTATGATTTTTATGAGACTTTATTATGTCCTTGCTATGCCTTTGCTTGGGTTTTCCAGTGTACTCTAATATTTCAACCAATAAATCATGATTGCTTCTAATAGGATCTACTATTTGCTCATAAAACTCATTTTTCCATGGAATAAAAGCAACCTCCTTTAGGCTGTTTCAGAACATTAGAGTAATTTCTTGTGGTTGGATAACATATATATCCTTGACTTTACTTAGGGGAAAATAGATTATTTGAAATCTATGGATGGATAAACCTGGAAAGTTTCACTTTCTGTTCTATAACTAGACACTTTGTATGGCACGGAGGGTCATGGGAACCTATTGTTTCACACTTTGAGGTAAACTTCCATCTAGAGTGTGAACCAAGAATATTGAAATATGAAAGATAAAAAATAATAACAGCCTATTTATATGTTAATATTTTCTTTGTTAAAATATTCAATTCAATAATATTTAAATGCCCAATATGTGCCAGGCACACTAAAGATGCCAGGGGCAGAGCAAATACAAAACGAAGACTCTGCTCGCAAAATGCACATTCTTTTTTTTAAATGTTTACTTATTTACTTTTTAAGATTTTTTAACGTGTATTTATTATTGAGAGACAGAGAGAGACAGAGCATGAGCATGGGAGGGACAGAGAGAGGAGGAGACACAGAATCTGAAGCAGCCTCCAGGCTCTGAGCTGTCAGCACAGAGCCCGACACGGGGCTCGATCTCACAAACTGCGAGATCATGACCTGAGCCAAAATCGGACGCTTAACCAACTGAGCCAACCAGGAGCCCCCAGTGTTTATTTATTTTTGAGACAGAGACAGAGTATGAGTAGGGGAGGGGCAGGGAAAGAGAGGGAGGCACAGAATCCTGAAACAGGCTCTAGACTCTGAGCTGTCAGCACGGAGCCCGACACGGCGCTTGAACTCAGGAACAGCGAGATCATGACCTGAGCCGAAGTTGGACGCTTAATCAACTGAGCCACCCAGGCTCCCCTCAAAACGCACATTCTAATGAATATGTGCCTCAGATTTTTTTAAATGACCTGAAGTCAGACCATCATGTGACAGTGGAGGGACAGCCCATGCCCCTTTCAACAAGGGTGGTATTATGTCAACATGCCTTTGGAAGAGGTCAATCCTCAAACATACCCTAAAAAGAGGTCAGTCCTAAGATGTCCTAGGAAGAGGTGAATCCTGGAGTCAGATATGAGAATTCAGAAACTGTGGCCAACAGTAGGATGAATACCTGTATCCTTTTCTTATTGACAAGAAATCAGTTAAGCCCTGACTCTGGGCCTGAATATGCCTGGAAGATTTTCAGGGTTTGGGATGTTGACCACTGTGCCTAGATGTGAGGAAGGCAACAGGGAATCAGTTTCTAAAGGACTTACCATCAGATCTGGACTGTGAAGGGGTAACAGTTACTTTCCATGCTGTATTTTCTTTTTACTATCTGTGACGCTCAAAAACATCTTGTGAAAACTTAGAGTCTGGGAGATGAAAGTGGGAGTCTGTGAGGATGTACAGTCTTCAAAGAACCCAAGTAGGAGTGGTGCCCTTGGTCAAGGTCCAAGTGATGGTAGCAGATGGTCACTGTGCTGGAACACAGCAATCTCAAAAGGGCAATGGTGGCTCTGGTAAGGATGTGGACATCACAAATAGGTGGAGCGAAGGGACACGAGATACTGGTTCATGAGTGGCCCAGGAAAAATATAAGATATGGGGAAGGGAAGACATGAGTGGGACTAGCTCCAATAACAAAGCCAGTGAGAGCTCACGTCTTCAAAGGAGACTGGACAGATATGCTAGAATTTTAGCTGTCACTACCTGAGTGCTTTTTATGAATGCTTTTATTCTCTTCTTTATACTTGCCAGATTAGCTATCGTGGGTTTATAATGGTGTTTTATAATTCAAAATGTTTTAACAACATTAATGTGTGCTCTATATAGTACTATATGTGACCGTCTGATATCCATCCCCAAGAAAAGTCTGTTGACTGACCTACCAAGCAGCTACTAGGGGGCCCTTGAGGAAATAACCAAGGAAAACCTGGCAGATCACTTAGTGAAGGTTAAGGTCTCAGCACTAAAGCCCCCAGAAGGATAATAAACAAGTGTGTGTCCATATTATTGCTTACAAAGAGGCCCACAACTACCCAGACCACAGATATTTCCATGGATGAACCCCAGCAGAGGAAAAATCAAATGTCAGGTTTGCTGAAATAGCCAAGTAACCCTTGACAGTCTGAAAAATCTGACATCCTCTCTTTTTGTGGCTAGGATCAAAGTCGTAATGACGTCTGGCAGATCGCCTTCCAAAAAAACTGGATTAAATAAAAGGAGCAGTTATTTATAGAAAATGACAAAGTCACAGTCCAAACCTGTGCCTTACATGAAATGGAGTTAATCAGAATTCTACGTAGTGTACATGATGTACCCTAGTGGGCTTCAATGTCCAGGTATTCGTGAATGCAGCAAAAAGGAACAATTCTGAATAATCTAGAGATACCAATCATTTAAATTATAATGTAATTGCAAAATTAAAAAGGTATTATTATTATTAGACATAAGGACTTCTTTGCTTACAGGGGAATTTTCAAAGTATGAAAATCCTATTATATGTTTCACTGAGTTTCTTAGAGTCATTATTTTAAAAAAAGGTCTTCTTTTTATGTAAAAGCAGGAATCTTTATGTGTGGTTTGCAGCCAAAGGATAGTGAAGAGACTGGTGCATTCATGCCATGGTAGGATCACATTCTGGTCACAAATCTTCTGTGAGCCCTGATATCACATGTTCTGTGCTGCTGTTGCAAGCATTTCTTGCCATTCTTAGATATAACAATTGGAAAAACTTTATGAATAGGACAAGTAGCCTTGTTCTCAGCTCAAATAAAGAGGGGAAAATCCCAATTCATTCTTCGGTTGGGAAATGAAAAATCTGCTATCTTAGTGAAAGATAAAGGAGCCTGACTTTTCAGACAGCTCTTAGACAACAGTCTACGGCTCTCTCTGGATAACATATATAAGTACTTACATTTCCCTGTCCTTTTTGAGTGGCTGGTCCTGATGAACTGGTCTATTTTCAACAATGTCCTATGCTCTAGGCCTTATTATCTTTACCAATTCCTTTATAATTTCCTTTCCTTCTTTACAATTTTCATTCCTCCCTTTTTTCCTTCTTTTCTCCCATCCAAACCTCCTACCTTTTTTTTTTAAAAAAAAGTGTACACTCGGGGCACCTGGGTGGCTCAGTTGGTTGAGTATTCGACTCATGATTTCTGCTGAGGTCAGGATCTCACGGTTCATGATGTAGAGCTCTGAGTTGGGCTCTTCACTGACATTGTGAAGCCTGCTTGAGATTCTCTCTTTCCCTCACTCTTTGCCTCTGTCCCACTCATGCTGTCTCTCTCTCTCTCTCAAAATAGATAAATAAACTGAAAAAATGTGTATATTTCTTTCTCTCCCCCCAAAATCAAGTTGGCTTATAAAAGAAACATGTATACACAAAAAAGTTAATAAAATAGACAGTGAAGACCTAAAAAGAAGAAAGCAACAGAGAGGTCAACCAGCTGTTAGAAGAATTAGACAATGCCACGGGGCAATTGTGTTTTTCCATTAGGTCTTTATTTTTGTTTTTTGTTTTTATTTTCTAGTGAATAGGATAGAAATATCAACCTCTGCTGATTTATGGAATGTTCCTAAGTGAGTTAAACAACTATTTAAAAGTACACTGAATTCTAGCATCATTATGCTTGCTCAAATTTTACAAGCAAAAGGACAGCAATTCTAATTAGATTCCCAGCTGTTTTTAGTATTTTCCTTAACTGTTGGCAACTCTAATAAGTAATCTATTAAAAAAAAAATCTGCCAATCAAGTAAAAATGGGAAAGATCATAAAACCCTGGGACTGGCATTTACAGGTGCGTGTGCTGGCCAGTACAAACCAAAATAGGAAAATGGCATAACCAGATGGCATCTGCTGAATCTCTAACAAATGTGCAGTGTGGATATCATGTCTTATATCCATCAGGTATGAATCCTCGCTCCCCATCTCAGCTCTTCTCCAAGCCTTAGAGACCTCATCTATAAAATAAACTTGATACTCCTTCTCTGGATCTGAAAATGTTAATGTTTTGATATCAAATGTATCTGGTTTGAGTATTGGTTCTATCTTTTAGTAGCTTCATGATCTGAGACTTAGATTTCTGATATACCATGTACTTCATGAAGTTTCTTTCTCTTTTTTCTTTAAGGCTGAATAACACATATCAAGTTCTCAACATGGTGTTTGCACATTGTTGGTGTTCAGTACACCTGAGTTCTCTTGTCTCTTCCCTATTTCCAAGAACTAAATAGGAAGGAAACATCCAGCATGGTACCTGAAGGCACCCAATTAATTAATGTTAATGTAGTATAATTATTTTCCATTGTTATTGCAATATAGTGATGGAGGGGGATATGAAGGCAGCCAGAAGCCCAAACCAGAAAAGGCTTCTATCAACAGGAAAAAAAAAAGCCCTCTTGGTGGCAGAAACCATAGCAGATATACTGGGAATAATGACTTCTATTTTGGTAATGAAAACTTCTATTCATCGACTTTATGAAGACCTTTCAGTATATTTTGGATTTTAAGTTTTAATTACGTAGGGCAACTGCAGAGATACATTCGTCAAATGACAATAGCAGTCACTTGTTCCATTATAAAGTGCATTTTTAAATGCAAATGCAGAACATGCATACATACATACATGGAAAAAGTGATATTGTTAAGTAATAAGTTAAATGAGACAGTTGGCCTCAACAGGCTGGATGTGATTGGGCTTTACTTGTTGGTACTGATTACTTTGAATGGGAGACATCATGCAGCAAACATCTGCAGACTTTTTCACTTTCTGCATTTGTAGAGTATTCCCAAGGGGCAATGGGCACCAAGAGAGACTTTCCTGATGATATGAAATGTACAGGATACCATACTTTTTTAAAGGTGGGGTGGTAATAGAATATACGCAAAAAGGAATTACTGTTTTCTTCCGAGGAAAAGCTAGTAACACACTGAAAAGAATACATGAAGAAAACCATGGCTCCTGCTCATCTCATGTGAAAATAATTAGAACGACAAATAGTTTCCCTCGTGTAGTTAACTCTGAAGGTTTGGCTGTAGTAGCAGACACATGGGTTGGGAGCAAGTGCCCAAAGATATGAGGCATTTATTCACGTCTCTTTAGGCGTTATTTAAAACAGAAAGTGCATATTTGAAATATGTATACTTGGGTTATGTCTACTACCTTGAACTAAGTCAAACTAATCAATCTTGTTAGAGGTGTATGAGATGGCTCTGATTTATGATTTCTTGCATGTTATCACCAGAAGGTTAAATGATGCCTTAAAAACTCAGAATGTTTTCCTAAAATGGTTCACTAGTATTGGAACAATAAATAATAAGGGAGTCACTTTATTTCTTTCATATTGACATGATAGCTTACAGAATGGACAATAAAATATGTATTTTATAAGGTTTTTTTTTTTTTTTTACAAGAGGGTCTTGATATAATTTGAAAGAGTGTTTTAAATGTCTCTATTCTCCTGCCACCCAAGTAAGATTGTTGTTTGAAGCAATATGAAGAGCACACAGAAAAGATTTCTTTTTGATTTGGGGTGCCTGGGTGGCTTAGTCGGTTAAGCATCTGACTTGGCTCAGGTCATTATCTCACAGTTCATGAGTTCAAGCCCTACATCAGGCTCTGTGCAGGCAGTTCGGAGCCTGGATCCTGCTTCAGATTCTGTGTCTCCTTCTCTCTCTCTCTCCCCCTTCACTCACATCTGTCTCTCTCACAAAAATAAACATTTAAAAATTAAAAAAAAAAGAAAAGATTTCTCTTTATTTTGAATGTAAGATATATGCATTGGAATATGTAGAAAATAGCTTTAACAAAGGGTATACCCAGGATGCATTAGCTAAATATAACACCAAATCTAAGAAAATCAATTACTGTATCCCAAAAGACACTATGTAAGGGACCATCTGATCAGCTGGATTCATGCACCTCTCATGGTTGCTAACCATGTAAGGAAAAGCAGAATCTAAGCCTGAAATAATTGTGCCAAAAGGAGAAGACACACAGGGTAGAGATTTGGAGATCAAAGTTCTGTTTCTTTGAACAGGTTTTTGTGTGATTTCGGACATTCATGTTTTTCTCAGTTGACTTTCCAATTGTAAAATGAATATGTCTTATGTCTGCACGGCTACTTCATACTATTGTTGTAGTATTCAAGTAAAACGATCTGTTTTAAATTATTTAGAATAGCATGAAATGCTTTGCAAGTACAAAATATTATCAAGGATAACAGAGACATTCTATACGTTCTCAATTCTGATATACCCTCATGTTCCTTGAGCTGATTTCTCTGGAAGGCCAACCAAATCCACAGGATATGAAGGCTACTTGTAACACAGTTTTATTATATTCATTAACAGAATTTGGATCATTTTGTCTAGAGGACTTGTAGAGAATTGGGAGGTAGATGACGGACTCTAATGGTGAGCATAATGGGTTGATTTAATTAATTCAGTGAACAAGATATTTGATCCAGTTGAATGATGTGTAAGCAAAATATCTGGTTGACTTATCTGAATCTCAATTTTCCAGATATTTTTACAATAGATAATACCTTTAGAAGAAGAAATTTTACAACTATTCAACATTCAGTTTTTATCCTGGATAAATCTCTATTTGTTCTTAATCTCACTCTTCTATCTGCATTTTAAACCACTTCTTTCAAATTGGGTTTGGTTTAGATAAAGGAAAATTCATTTGAAATTTCTTTCTCTTCACTTTTCCTCATCTATTTAGGGGAACACAAACTGAATCATTGGTTATCAAAAACTTAATGTCACTTCAGTGGATTCCCATTAGTAAAAATCAAGCGATTATTGATAACTGATCTTGACACTTCAGTCGATGACTGGAGAGGATGTATGTCTTCTGCCATTAAGATTTTTTTTAGATTTGACTAAAGCAATAAGGCTAACATGTAAAATAAAAAATAAAAGATAAAATTAATCAATAAATTGAGTAGCAGCAAGTGTAAATAATTCATGGTAAAGAAATTCAATTGGGAGCTGAATTATAGAGTCTTCATAGAATGAATAGGTTGTGTTTGAAGGCTAGTATAAAAATTGCATGCATTTTAAAGAATACAAGTTAGCTAAATATGCCTGCAAATGTTCAGAGTTTTAAAGGAATCTGGCCTATTTAAAAATAAAATCAAGATTTGGGCACACTAGAATGTTGACTCATTTAAGCTTCACAAAACACCGTATTAAAAGCATTTTGCTGAAGAAGAATAAAAAGAGAGAGAGATTAACTACCTTGCCCATGCTTACAGCCAGTAAGTACTTGAATCAAGACTTGAGCTCAAGTATGTCTTCAGAGCCTATGACTCATTTTGTATGAGTCAGGTATGAGTATGTCAGGTAGTGTCTCAAGGAATACTGAGATCTGAAGAAGCATGGGTGGATGGAGAGAAAGAGAAAAGTGGGGCAAGCAGGGTACCATTAAGGGAACACAGAGAATGGACTTAATATTCTTTAATATCTAGTAGTCATAGTGAGGCTCATTTCAGATTTTGGCTACTCATTGGACTGAGGATCTTAAAGTACTCCTCACCTTGGTCAGCATCACTTCAAGAGCTTGGCAAGGGTGATTCTTCCAGTGAGAGGCAGCAAAGATTACAAATGAGCAGAGTGATGTCAAGAAGTTATTAATATCTGCCAGTCATTTTGTGAAGGATGTAAACTTCATTGAAGCTTTGTCTTTTGATAAATTTTCTCAAAATATCATCCATAATTAATGACATGATTGATACTAGACACAAAGCATATTTACTAACAAATGATGAATAGGTTCTGGAGGATAAATTTTGCAAACAGAAGCCAAAATATAATAATACATATCACAGAAAGGCATATCTGAAAAGCAGAAGAAATACAGATGTGGAAGACTTTTGCAGTAATGGCCCAAATTTGTTCACATACTTCTGTATCTATGCTGTTGGATAGTCCTTCCCTACACTGGTTCTGGACTTGGCCATGGTACTTGCCTTGGCAGATGAAACTATAGAAAATGTGACTTAAGTACAAGCCACTATAGTAAGACACCAGTGCCAGCTGGCCAAAGGATGAGAGAATGAGATTCACCTAGCTGACAACCTACCCAGTATCGAATACACCAAAAAATCCTAGATCATCCACCCAACCACCTGGCTACAATCCAGAAGAAGAAAGCCCACTAGAAATCAGCCAAACAAACCCCCAGAAAATGTGACCAGCCAATCCACAGAATTATAAACTAAATAAAATGGTTGTTTATTTTAAGCCATTGAGTTTACACAGCAAAATCTATTTGATATGATAGAATACTGTTTCAAGCAATGAGAAAAACAAGCAAAAGGTATTACATACTTGTTTCCCAAATAGAGACCTAGTAATCCAGAAGGATCATACTGCAAGGACTGTGTGTATGTCCAGGCATAAAGGGTTTGGACATCCTTAAAGAATCCCATACCTCCGAATGATAGGAGAGAAGCAGAATATTGTTGTACAACCAAAAGTAAAATAGAAAAGTACCATAGGGTCTTGGGAAGCACAGCGTACTTTCCCAGTGTGAAGCAACATCACTTGGTGTGCCCCCAATCTAAGCGTGGTAGAAGCAAAGATTATAGACAGCCAGGAAGAGGTCCTGTCAATGTGAACATGAAATCACATAGAAGCAATGGAGTGGACCACCAACTGAAGACACTGGTGGTGGACATTATGCCTCCCAGTAGGTGCCGATATAGACAGAGATCCACCAAGGGCTAAATTCCTCCTCTCACTCTCCTGCCCCCATCCAACAGTTGATGTGCATCAATTTCCTCTCTATGAAACCAAAGTACCACTTTATTTTATCAGCTAGACTCTAACTCTGAGACTAATGCAACTTATTCTGGGCTTTGTGTTTTCATACATATTCTATGTTCTCAGCAATAGAGTTGAAAGGTATTAATAAAATTATTAACTCTTCACACCACAAAAACATAAGCTAACTTTATAACTATTAACTCATCAACAACAACAACAAATCACACAAACAGAAACCTGCATCCAGTATTAAAAATTAGGGAAGGGTGCCAAAACACATGACTCCAAAATCTAATATACTATTAGACTAATCTATTGGATTAGATTGCAACAGCCTCCTAAGACGGTGCAACTCTCGCCCCTTGTCCCCAGATGGGCATCAGAACCTGCTCCTTTCCCCAGGAACTGGTGTCTTCTTCCAACTTGCCACAAAATCCTTTCAAAAATGATTGACATCTAGAACTTCCAACAATCCTAGAGGTCTTCAAACAACCACTTCACAACAAGATAGAAGCCTGACAGAAGTTCCTGTCTTCTTTTGAAATGTTCAGAAAATTTGTACGGTTAAAATTAGACCTTTTATTATAACAATTATTTAGTCTCTCTTTATGAGCAATTCCAAAATACTACGATTAATTTCATATCTGCATCCATCAGAGTGAGTTTCATGATGTCGGTTATGTTCTTGACCATATTTAATCAGAATCATGCTGCCAGATTGATTCATTTCTGTGTGCACATCTGTTATATCTTCAGAGCAGTCATCAATGCTTCTCACTCTTCTTAAAATCTAGCCTTTTACTCTGCAGAGGTTAAACTAGTTCATTCAAACCAATCAACCAATCAAAAACTGTTTTTTTGGCCAGTCATAAATATGACTAAAGAACATATATGTTCCTTCCTGGATATGATTGAATTTATCTTTCCCATGTACCTTCTAATGAAGCTTTACAATTTCCTTCAACTGTTGAGCAGCCAAATAAAATCAGTTTTCAGACACATTATAGCTAAAATTATATCTCATGTGTAAATTATAAACAATGATTGTTTCCTACTGGCTTATCATATCTGTACCTGTTTCCTGCTTCTTAGACTATTACCAAAGTGCACTTTTGGTCTTAGCTTACAAGAAATATTCTTGAATCCACTTCACCCTTTGAGCAATAATGTTTCTCGTAAATCAGTAGTTTCTTGGTTTTCAGTGACTGTGTCCAATGGGGCTTTGGTCTGGTGCTACAGTTTGTAAAGTCAGACTGACATGAGGCTAAAATGTAAATTTGATAAGACTGTGGCTCCCTATGCCAGTAACTATCTCCTCTTTTCACTTAGTAACAATATGACGCTGGCCATAGGTGCTTCAACTTTAATTGTTTTAATCCTTTTTAACCTACTAGGATAGGTATTCTAAAAGCTCACGTGCCAGATGAGCAGGGGGTGTGCACAGGCATTTATGTATGAAATTACACCTACAGTTTCTGATAACATGGCTTTATAAAGTTAGCTCAAAAGAAGGAAAAATACAAACTTTGCCTTTCAATGTACTGTTATTTCTAAACCATTCTAAGGTGGTAACCAACCGAGGCAGCAGCAAAAGCCATGCTGAACTCTTTTCTAATGGATGTGACAGTTTATTGTGTGGTTGGTGTATTGCCCTCTTTCCCTACCAAGTCATTCTCAGTCACTGTAATACCAATTTCTGTAAGTTTTTTGTTTGTTTGATTTCTCAGCATCCTCTCTAAACAAAATACATCTTATTTTTCACTTTAGGGATGTAAACTGTTTACTGCATGTGAAAGCTCTTACATGACATTTTAAAAAAGCCATTAAATGCCTTCCATATGAAGAATTTGTTCTAGGCAATGCACAATGTGAGCTGGTAGAAACTGTTCCCAAACTGTGGAAATAAGCTCAGTGCTCCAGAACAGACATAATGTCCACCACAGTAAATGGCTCCATGACTTAAATAAGAGCACTAAAAAATCATGTAGGCATGATCAAAGAATCAAAATTACAAATAACATTGTCTTCAACCTCATGCAAAAATGAAGTTAAGGAAAGATTATAAGTTAATGAAATTTACCCTTATGTGTTTTATGAAGGGCAATTTCATTACTTCATAGTCATATATAATATAATCACATATATTATATCTACAATCAATTATGAACATGTATACAGATTACCCATTCTGCAATTGCCAATCATCTGAATCAAATTTTACGAAATGGAACATTAAATATGTGAAAAATTGTTAAAATACACTAAATAAATTTTAGTTAAATATATGTTGATTGCCATAAAATTTGTATAAATGCTAAAAGCATAGTTTAGATGTAATTATAATTTTTCAGATTGGCTTGCTTGTCATATTAGCCCTGAGAAAAACATATTTTTTAAAACCACAAAGCAAATAATTCTATCAATGGGAAAATGATTTATTTACCTGGATCTTCTATAGTTAGGTTCTTTATTAACCATTGAACAATGTCTGACCCTAGAAAAAGGAAAACACAAATATTTGTGAACATTTGTTTATATATGTTAACTCTAAGAACTTGCAACTTTTGTCACTCACGTTAGTAAGAATGTTTATTTTTTTAGTTTATGTTTTTAGTTTATATATATATATATATATATATATATATATATATATATATATTTATTTATTTATTAAAGTATAGTTGACACACAATGTTACATTAGTTTCAGGAGTACAACATAGCGACTCAACAAGTCCACACATCATGGTGTGCTCACGGCAAGCATAGCTATCATCTGTCAGCCTATAACACTATTACAATACCATTGACTCTATTCCCAATGCAATACTTTTCATCCCCATGACTTATTTACTGTGTAACTGGAAGTCTTTACCTCCTACTACCCTTCACCCATTTTGCCCATACCGCCTCCCCTCTCTCCTCTGGCAACCACTAATTTGTGCTCTGTATGTATTTCTCTGAGTCTGTTTCTGCTTTGTGTTAAAATTCCACATCTAACATGAAATCATATGGCATTTGTATTCCTCTGTTTGACTTATTTCACTTAGTGTAATACCCCCATAGAAGTCCATCCACACTCAAATGGCAAGACTGAGTGTTTCTAATTGTTACAATAACATTAAAGATCAACCACATATGGAGTACTGAAAACAGAATGTGAATACATAGTTTGTTTTCAATGAGCCCAGGTGAATACTAGTAAATTAGTTAATACTAAATATTTAGGCACAAAGGTTTAATATGCCTGTACTGGATAAAATGATTCATTCATCTGTTCATTGAATAAATGCTTATTGAATGCCCACTATGTTTATTTTTTCCTTTTTTTTCAAATTTTTATTCAAATTCTAGTTAGTTAACATATAGTGCAATACTGGTTTCAGGAGTAGAGTTCAGTGATTCATCACTTACATACAACACCCAGTGCTCATCACAAGTGCCCTCCTTATTACCCATCACCCATCTAGCCCATCCCCACACACCTCCCTCCATCGGCCCTCAGTTTGTTCTCTATTGTTAAGAATCTCATATAGTTTGTTTCCTTCTCTCTTTGTTCCTTCTTCCCTCCATATGTTCATCTGTTTCTTTAATTCCACATATGTGTGAAATCATATAGTATTTGTCTTTCTCTGACTTATTTTGCTTAGCATAATACACTCCAGCTCCATCTATGTTGTTGCAAATAAATGCCCACTATGTGTGAAGCACAATTCTGAGCATGGCATAACCAATATTTTATAAGATGGTCCCTTATATCTACTCTCAAGCTAAACCAAATTTGTTGTTAGCTTTTAAACACTCCTGTATGTTTCAAGTCTCCGTGTCTTTATAGTACTATTCCCTTTGACTGAAATGTCTTACCACTATTTTCAAGACACACAAGACTCATTTACAATAGAACTTTCCTTAACCCTCACTTTTGTCCACTGACTTTACAACAACCTCCATTGGAATTCACTGGTACCTGTGTAGAATTGTATTGTAGAATAGATCACACAATGTTACAGCTGTTTATTTGAATAATGCCCTCAAGGAAGTACCTTGAAGTGGGGTACCATATTCATGTTTCTATATTCAGAACATAGCAAGTGGTTAGTAATGTAGGATGAATAAAAAAAATTATTAAATATGTGTTTTTACTTCCTAAAGAAGGAATGTGGGATGGTCTGCAGAAAATGTAATGTTTGAGCTAGATTTTGATATATGATAGACAAAACTCAGTTGCTGGAGGCCTATGTCAAAGTTAAAAAGGGAAAAATAGCCAGCAAAAACTATTTGGTGTATTCTTTCTATATACCCCATGCTGGGAATAACAGGAACTTGACACAATAAAAGTATGTGTATTCTTTTAAATACAATAATAAAAGTATTCACAGTGTATTCAGCAGATCTTGAACTCCAGGCTAAAGAATTTGGATTTTTTTTCCCCATAAGTCAGGCAGAGAAAGGGAGACATGGTATGTTTGTTGTGTTTTGTTTTGAACAGAAGAATAACCTTATCAAAACAAGTTTAAGGAATTTGATTGGCAATACATAGGAAGTGCCTTGGGCCAGTCAAAAAGAAAGCAGGGCAGCCAACATTTCTACTGGTCGAGATCCAGGATTGAAAGAAAAAGTACTGAACCAGTTCAGTGTACAAGTGGGTTAAAGCAAAATTAGAGGCTTGCTTCTGGACTTTGTGACTAATTTGGTATGGAGGTGGCCAGTGGAAGAACGGAGAGAACTCAAGGTTTCCAGTACAGGAGCATTGTGGATGAAAAGGATGGTGAAAACATGAGCAGAAATGGGAGATTCAGGAAGAAGACTTGATCTACCTGAAATACTAATTTCTATTTAAATTTGGCTTTCAGCATCATTCATTTATACATAAAACAGCAAAAAATATGTATGAAAATAGTTTTGTCTACATAGTAAGCTGCATCAGGACTACATGAATGAACTTTCATGTGAGCTGAGATTCTACTTCTACGCTCTCGGGGACTGGCCTCAGTTGCGTCTCAGATGTGTATATGTACACATGACTGACATTAACAATGGCTAAATAATTATTACTGCTTGATGCAAAATAGCTCAAAGCTATCTTCAAAGTAAACTTGGGGGAGCCTAGCCAGCTCAGTCAGTAGAGCATGCAACTCTTGATCTTGGGGCTATGAGTTCAAGCCTCATATTGGGTGCAGAGATTACGTCAAAAAACTTTAAAAATAAAATAAATACACTCGATTATCAAATTTGAGAACAATATCCTAAAAGTTATGAAAACACTAATACTCAACATTGATTTCCATATGCATGCATTTTTAAAAAGACTTCACATGTTGAATCTAACGTATAGTCTTCTGTATCTGTTTTGTTTACAACTGCCATTGATTTCAATACATGTGAGAACATGGTTTCACCTAGATCCTAAAGCAGCTCTGAGGTAAGGGAGGAGGGGAAACCACTCACGAGAACACACGTATTTCAGAGGGCTATGTTCAGCCTCACAACCTAAGGTTGAGGCATGGTCACCCCTTTAAAAAAGAGGAGGACTCAGTTTTTCAAATATGTATGTATTAATACTTGCCAAATGTAGAACTCCAGGTATTCAAATCTTATGTGCTATCTCCAGGTAACTTGCTCATTTTCCACATTTGAGCATCTACTTGGGGAACATATGTGAGCAGCCACTGGACTTTTTCCATCTTTTCGAAGAGAGCCAAACATTGGTTCCAAGACTATAATTTTCTCTTAGTGTAAAAAATGATTTAAAAATGCTTTTAGAAGGAGTTTTTTTAAGTTTTCTTCTTTTTTGTCTGAGCAGAAAGAAATACAAAAAAGCCTAATTTGAAACTACATTTAATTCAGGAAACAGGAAACTTTCTTTCCTAGCCTAGATTTGAGTACTTCTATTATGGTCATATTCTCTGCTCAGCTCTGAAAGGGATGATTGCACCACTTGTCAATATCACTTAGCAGATGCTATAGTGGTTTTATTGTTGTGTGGTCACCTCAATATATTTATGGCTTTAAGTGGAACGTTATGAATTACTTTATTGTTAAATGTATACCCAAACTCACCATATTCACCTATTCTGCATCTATGACAGCAAGATCTTAACTCCAAGAGAAAGGTAGGACACAGAGAGAAAAAAAAAATCCAGCATCATGATGGAAAAAGAAAACTGAAAGAGAAATGTGGTATCACAGTCATATTGAGACCTACAATTCAAACTTAAAAGGGTGCATTACAGCCAGGAGGGGTGTAGAAAGAATGGCACATTTCTAGCAATGTGTCTCAGCCTTATGTTTAATGAATAAATGAACAGATATGTATAATGTACATATCCAGAGTATTTTAGCATGCATGCATCTTTATTCACAGTGCCTTACAGTAACATGAAGAATTGTTTTCTCGTTGTTTTTCTTTTCTTTAAAAGATGGCAAAGAGCTATTGAATAGCTATAATGTGAAACTAGCTAAGAGACGCAACAATATCTTAAACCCCAAGAAATAAAAAAAAATACCTCTATGACTATAACTACCAGAAACTTTAGCCCTGAGCAGTACCTATTATTGCTTTGAATTCTTAGAGGTTACTCTTGTAACCTTTAGAGTTACAAAATTATGTGTTCCCTGTACTTAGCAGAAACAGTACAGGTTTTATTATTGTGTAATCCCAGTAATCTATGACTCGAAATGAAAACAAGTTAAGACCGTTCCTCATACACTGCTCATAGTTGCTCACATGCTGTACTGTTTCTTACTTCCATGACTTTGATGGTGCTATTCCATTTCCATCTCTTTTTCCTTTGGCCAATTTCAACTCAGCCCATTAAAGTTCAGGTCACACGTTAACGATTCCAGGAAACCTACTCTACCCACTCCTCCTGCAGGGGGGGTGTATTCGTCTTTGGATCCCAAACACCCAAACCAGTGCCTCACATGTAAAAGGTGATCAGTAAATGTTGAAAGAATGGATGAAATGACCGCAAGGTTCCCTCTCCAGATCATTCTCTAAGAAAGTTTACAAAAAGATGGCATCCATCATACAAAGAATATTAGATTGGCATATAGTGTTCAGCCACCATAATCACCTTTCACAGTGATACTTGTCCCATTTAAAGGCTATCTCTTTACCACTCCACCCACAATTAAAGCAAAACAAAGTAAGACATTTAGACATCAGTATTATTTCCTCACCCAGGCTATGGAACTGACTGGAAGGGGCTTCCCCAATTCTGGCTCTGCTGCAGAGTGACAAGACCTGAGCCAAGTCCTGCCCTACACCTGCATTACTTCCATTACACCCATGTTCCCTCTACTGATTAGAGCACACTCTCTCAGCTATAAGTGTCAGTATAGCTATCTGCTACTGAAGCTGATGGGAGGCTCACAAAGAGAAAAATATTGTGAAACTTTTGCACGTATATATGAGGACTTTGTAAAGCAACCAAAATGTTACACTTTTGATTTGTATCGTTTATGAAAATACTCATTTTGTAATTTCTGCTAAAGCCATTAATGAAAATTTTAGCTCTTAATCAGTGGAAGAAGCCCAAATACTCCTTTTCAATATTTCTCTTTCAGGAAAGTAAATAGGCTCTTTGCCTGGGGTAGAGTTCCTGGATTGGTTTTCAAGCCGATGTTTAATCAAGATCATGACAGTTTATCTGCACTTTTTAAACTTTGTTCTGTAAGTTCCATAAACCATAAAAAGAGTTCTTCAGACACAAAACAAGGACTTTGTGACTCTTCAAAGCCTAAGAAGCTGTAAAGTTAGAAAGTAAAAACAGCAAAGCAGCAAAGATGGCAATAATCAAAGGATATGAGAATATCAAGATGACCCTAAGGACAGTTTCCCACCCTCTCCCAGAACTCAAAATGATTACTGACCAACCAGAGAAACTTTTTTTTTTCCAAATTGTCTGCTCAGCAACACCACTTGTCTCTTGTATAAGATGGTAAGAATACATGAAATGTTGTGGAATTAGGCAAGAGAAGGGGAAAATGGTTCCTTGCTGTAGTCTTTGTTGTGATACACCACACTGTGAAAAATCAAGAGAAGGATGAGTTTGCCATAATGTTTCCTCACGATAGGGAGAGAGGATCCCTTTGAAGAACCATTTTTACAATTTTATTTTATTTTATTTTTCTGTTTTTACGGTTCTTCAGACTCACAAGAAATGAAATAATTAATAAAAGTAGAAGATGTGCAAATAAAATATGAGTTAATGTGCAAATAAAATAACTATGAGTTAGCTAATCATTGGAATTTACCAATTCTATATGCTAGCCACTAGGCATAAAGAAAAGATTGTAGACCATTCCTGTCCTCAACACTTAATCTGTTTAAAACTAAACACAGGCTATGTCTCATTGTCTCTGTGAGGAACTATGAGATGAAGAAAATATGTATTTATTGATAAATAAAAATTTCCTCCAGTGAAGTCTACAGCTGCAATAGGAAGTTAGAGCAAACTAACATTTACTGAGTTTTGGGTGCATAATATGGTAGGTATTTCACATAAGTTTCCATTAAAATCTCTACTTCAGCTTTTAATAGTAAATTCTCAGAAATATACCAAATGAAAATACCCAGAACCAAAATAAGAATGAACCATCCCAAATGTATATCTAAATATGCCTCTCTCCTAATGAAAAGTTTGCAATGATCTTTTCATTGGCATCTGGAATCTGAAGACTTGAATGGCATACAAGGTCTTCCATGGCATGCCTCCTCTCTACCTCTCAGCCTCAGATCCCACCCTTCCATCTTCTGGATATTACAACTTAACAGCATCAATTTGAACTTCTTTGACCATAAATAGCATGATACTTTACACTCTATGCTTTTACAGACACTGTATATTCTGGTTGGAATAACTTCCTCCATTTAAGACACAGCCCAAGTATCACTTTCTCTTGGAAGTTGTCTTGGTTATTATCTCCTTCACCTCCTGTTGCACCTGTTCCTGCCCTGGGATCTCATAGCACCGTGTCCATTCTTCCATTACAACATACCACGTTGAACATATAGCATCTAAACATGTATCGCTAGAGTAGAATCCTCCAGTACTTGAGCACGGCACCTGGGAGAGCCTCAAAAACTACTAGTCAAGATTTGAAACTAATTTCCCAAAGACCAAACTCAGAATATAGTATTCCTATATTCTATGGAATCTTCCTGTATTTTGAGGTAGTTATTGGAATTCTTTAGCTGTTATTGCTAACCAAACAAGCGTATATTTTCAATGCTATGAAATTAAGAGGTATTTGATTTCTTTGGATTAACAATATCTTGTAAATAATCAGAATTTTAATAACAATTGTTAAATAGAGTAAAAAGGTAGTAATTTTGAACAGTACCTTTTAAACTGGAAACTCTTCATTTTGATAAATAATAATGGTACTATTGAGATAAATACATGTATCCTGTTGATGATATTTATAGTTAAGCACTTCTACTTTGCCTCATTTGGTCAATAAAGTTAATATATTCAGAGTTGAAAAGTAATTATACGTGGTCCACAACTACATTTTGGTAATTTTATTTTTTAATTAAACTTTTTAAAAATAGACTTTATTTTCTAGTTCACATAAACGTAAGCAGAAGGTACAGAGATTTCCTGTATACCTCCTGTCCTCATACATGCATAACCTTTCCCAGTACCAAACCCTACCAGAGTCCTACATTTGTTACAGTTGACGAAGGTGCATTAACACATCATTATCACCCAGAGTCCCTAGTTTATATTAGAGTTCACTTAGTGTTCTACATTCTATGGGTTTAGACAAATTTATAACGACATGTATCCACCATATTGTATCATGCAAAGTAGTTTCATTGCCTTGAAAATCCTCTATATTCCACTATTCATCTCACTCTCTCTAACCTCCATCAACTAATGATCTCTTTATGGTGTCCATAGTTTTGCTGGTTCTAAAATGTTGCATAATTTGAATCATACAGTATGTAAGCTTTTCAGTTTGACTTCTACAGTTAGTAATATGCATTTGAATTTCTTTCATGTCTTTTCATGGTTTGATAACTCATTTCTTAGCACTTTGCATTGCTTGAGGGTGCCTAGAATATGCAATGGGGAAGGATAGTCAACTCAGTGAATGTTGCTTGGGGAACTAGATAGTCGCATTCAAAAGAATGAAATTAGACCCCTATATTACACCATACACAAAAATAAACTCAAAATGGATTAGAGATTTGAATTTAAGAACTGAAACCATAAAAATAAAACATAAAGAAGATCCTTGACATTGGCCTTGGCAACAATTTTCTAGGTATGTTATCAAAAGCTCAGGTAACAAAAACAAAAATAAAATAATAAGTAGAAATATATCAAACTAAAAAGCATCTGAATAGCAGGGTAAGTAATGAACAAAATGGACACAGAACCTATGAATTGGGAGAAAATATTTACAAACTATCTTATAAGGGGTTAATATCCAAGATATATAAGAAATTCCTACAACTCAATAGAGAAAAAATATGGGCAAAGGGCCAGATAGATGGATAAACAATAGGTGTGATAGTATTCAGCCTTAAAAAAGAAGGAAACCCTGCTATTTGCAATGACACAGATGGAGAACATTATGTGAAATAAGCCAGATACAAAAAAAGACAAATATTGCATGACCTCACTTATATGTGGGATCTTGAGTTTATAAAAGCAGAGAATGGAATTGTAGTGGCTAGGGACTAGAGGGTAGAGGGTGGAGGTGGAATGGAAACATGTTGGCTAAAAGGTACAAAGTGTCAGTTATACACTATGAATAAATTCTGTAGAGCTAGTGTATAACCTGGTGACTATAATTACTGGTATTGTACGGTATACCTGGAATTGGCTACAAGAGTATAACTTTAAGTGTTCTCACAACAAATAACGGTAACTATGTGAAGGGATAGATACGTCAGTTAGATTGATTGTAATATTCATTTTCACAATGTATACACATATCAAAAGATCAAACCGTATACCTTAAATATATGTAATTTTTATTTGTCAATTATACCTCAGTAAAGGTCCCTAAACCTCTCTCTGCCACATGAAGATACAAAAAGTACGCAGTCCGTGGGCTGGATGAGGGCTCTTAGCCAACCATGCTGGCATCCTGATCTTGGACTTCCAGTCTCCAGAACGGTGGAAAATAAATTTCTGTTGTTTACAAGCTATCCGGTCTATAGTGACTAAGCCCGAGCTGACTAAGGTGAAGGACAAGTTCCAAGGTTTGACAACTATGAATGAAGCTGATCTGTGTGCAAGCTTTGTGTTTACAATTCCTTTGAATATATACTGAGGAGTGCAATTGTAGGGTTCAGAGCATGTTTGTTTGGTTTTATAAGACATCACCAACCTGTCTTCCAAAGTGGCTGTACCGTTTTGCATTTCCACAAGCAGTGAATGAGATTTTCTGTTGCTCTTCATCCTCAACGGCATTTCGTATTGTCACTGTTCTGGATTTGGGCAGTTCTAACAGGTGTATGGTGGTAAAATGTTTAAATTTGCATTTTTTGATGACATATGATGTAGAACATCTTTTCATGTGCTTATTTGCCATCTGTATATCTTCCTTTGGGGGGGGGAATCTGGTTTTAATAAACATTGGATTTAATAAACCTTTTAATAAACCTTTAAACCTTGGCTCAGGTTTTAATCAAGTTGTTTTCTTATTGTTGAGTTTCAAGAATTATTTGTATATTTTGGCTAACAGTCCTTTATCAGATGCGCCTTCTGCAAATATTTCCTTCTAGGCTATAGCTTATCTTTTCATTCTCTTGACATTGTCTTTCACAGAATATAAGTCTTTAATTTTAATAATGCCCAGGTTATCAACGATATCTTTAATGAATTGTGGTTTTGGTGTTGTTATCTAAAAAGTTCTTGCCATACCAAAAGTCAACTTTTGGACCAAAAGTTTTCTCCTATGTTATCTTCTGGAATTTTTATAATTTTGAATTTTGCTTTTAAGGTCTATGATCCATTTTGAGTTAATTTTTGTGAATAGTATAAGGTCTGTGTCTAGATTTATTATTATTATTTTTTTGCAGGTGGATATCCAGTTGCTCTACCACTATTTTTTTGTTTAAAGGACTATCTTGGGGCGCCTGGGTGGCTCAGTCAGTCCAGTGTCCAACTTCGGCTCAGGTCATGATCTCGGTTTGTGAGTTTGAGCCCCACATCAGGCTCTGTGCTGACAGCCCGGAGCCTGGAGCCTGCTTTGGATTCTGTGTCTCCTTCTCTCTCTGCCCCTCCCCAACTTGTGCTCTGTTTCTCTATGTCTCTCAAAAAGTAAACAGATCTAAAAAAAATTTTTTTTTTTAAGTACTATCTTTGTTCCATTGCCTTGCCTTTGCTTCTTTGTCAAAGATCAGTCGACTATATTTTAGTGGATCTATTTCTGGCATCCTTGTTCTGTTCCATTGATCTATTTGTCTATTCTTTCACCAATACCACACTGCCTTGATCACTGTGCCTTTATAGTAAGGTGTCAGACCTTCAACTCTGTTCTCCTCTTTCAAAATACTGTGTTGGCCTTCTGGATCTTTCACCTCTCCATATAAGTTTAAAAATCAATTTACTGATAACAATGATATAACTTGCTGGTATTTTGATTGGGATTCACTGAATCTACAGATCCAGTGGGGAAGAACTGACATCTCAACAATATTAAATCTTCCTGTTCATGAATGTGGAATTCCTCTTCACTTATTTAGTTCTTTTTTTATTTCTTCCATCAGAGTTTTTTAGCTTTCCCCATACAGATCTTCTATGTATATTTTCTTAGATTTATACCTAATTTTCCTTAAACTTTTAATTTCAAAAAGAAGTATAGATTCACATGCAGTTGTAAGAAGTAATACAGAGGAATACCATGTACCCTTCATGCAACTTCCACCGAAAGTTAACATTTTGCAAAACTGTGGTGCAATATCACAACCAGGATACTGGCATTAATACAATGAAGTTATATTCTCATCACTGCATCACTGCATCACTGCATCCTCATCACTACAAGTGTCCCTCATAATGGTCTTTTATAGTCACGCAATTGTTCTTAACCCCTGGCAACCACTAATCTATTCTTCCATTCTACATTTTATCACTTTAAGAATATTTTAAGAATATTATGTAACTAGGGTCATACCATACACAAACTTTTAACATTGGCTTTGTTTTTCACTTGCTCAGCACAAATCACCGGAGATTCACTCAAGTTGTTGTTGCACATGTCAATAGTTCATTCCTTCTTCTTGCTGAGTATTACACTGCTATGAGCATATCAGACTATTTAATCATTCACCCGTCGAAGAACATATTTGTCAGTTTGGGCTATTATGGATAAAGATGCAGTGCTATAAACATTTCTGGGCAAATTTTTGTATGAATATGCATATATTTTTATTTCTCTAGGATAAATGTCTGCAACCACAACTGCTGGGTCTTTTGGTGTTTCTTTTTTTGTTAATATGAAATTTATTGTCAAATTGGTTTCCATACAACACCCAGGGTCGCATTTAAAAAAAAATGTTTTTGAATGTTTATTTTTTTGGGGGGGAGGGGCAGAGAAAGAGGGAGACACAGAATCTGAAGCAGGCTCCAGGCTCTGGGCTGTCAGCACAGAGCCTGATACGGGGCTCGAACCCACAAACCATGAGATCATGACCTGGGCTGAAGTCAGACACTTAGCTGACTGAGCCACCCAGCGCCCGTCCCCCCCCCCCCCACTTTTCTTTTAAAGCAATGGCCAAACTATTTTGCATTGTGGCTATTTTCCATAGCCACAAATTCACTGTCATTTTAATTTGCATCTTCCTGATGGCTAATGATGCTAGCATGTTTTCATATGCTTATTTGATGTATCTATTTTGATTTTTCTAAGTGTTTTTCAGGGTATTGCTTTGTATAGCCTTTCACAGTTAATGTTAAAATTACATTACATACACAGACCTTATCACAGCCTCTTAGTGTGTCATCATTTTACCAGTTTGAATGACAATAAAAATCTTGTGTTCTTTCATGTCCCTTTAATCTCCATTTTATAGTCTTTCCTAAGCAATTATTCTATATATATTTATAACCACATCGTGCTTTGTTATATTTTTTTCTTCAACAATCAAACAATTTAGAAAACTGAAGATATGGTAAACCTACTGTATTTGCCTATATACTCACTTTCTATGTTTTTCTTCTTTTCTTATCTTTTAAGCTTCCTTCTTTTAGTGTTTCCTTTCAATTTAGAAAACTTGCTTTGGCCATTCTATTCAAGTAGGTTAGCTAGTGAACAAATTCTCTCAGTTGTCCTTCATCTGAGAATGTTTTTATTTCCCCTTTACTTCCCAAGGAAATAATACTGGACACAGTATTCTGGGTTGACAACTATTTTCTTTCAGCATTTAAAAATTTCATGTCATTTCCTTCTGTCTTCCACGGCTTCTGATGAGAAACCTGTGGCTATTTGAATTGTTTTTCCCTTCCAGTTAGAGTCGTTTTTCTCTGACAGCTTTCAATTTTCTTGTTATTGTTGTCTGTAGTTTCCAGAAGTTTAGTTATGATGTATATTGGTGTTGATTTCATTTGGTTAATGCATCCTGTTCTCTCAGCTCCTTGATCTGCATGCTATGTTTGGGGAGTTTTCAGCCATTATTTCTTTGAGTACTTTTTTGCCCTAACCTTGTTTTTCATCTCCTTCAGGACTCCAATGACAGAAATGTTAGGTTTTGTGCTGCTGGTTCTAATTTTGCTATGAGGTTTCTCAAAATGAAAGCAAAGTATGGAAGTTTAAGGTAACTAAAGTGTATAGTCCTACTTTTACTGAGGTATAATTTATACACACTGATTTTTGGTATAAAATCTGGTGAATTCTGATAAATATACATACCACTTCAATTAACATACAGAAGAAAACATTTGCATTATTGTGGTATCTTAAATGCCCTTATGATTGCTTCTAGTCAAGATGACCTCATATGCTGACAAAGAAAACTAGGATTGTCATTTCTGGCACCATGTTTTAGTTTTGCCTGTCCCAGAACTTTATGAAACAAAATCTCATAGTATGTACTTGCTTGTATCTGGCTTCTTTCCTCAACAACTGTTTTTGACAGTCATTCATTTATTGCATGATCAGTTCTCCTTCTAGGTGCTGAGTTGTTTCCACTGTATGAATATACTACAGTTTGTTTATAGAGCTTTGGGTTGTTTCTGGTTTATGGTCATTGTAAAAAAAAAAAAAAACTGCTGTGAACATTAATGTGGATATCTTATTGTAGACATATGTTTTCATTTTATTTTATTTGTTTTATTTCTGTGAATACCTTCCACCTGCTTTTGACAAAGATAGAATATAATATTTCTTAACCTTAAAAGTTAGAAGGTGGAGTGCAAACAAATGCCAGTGGTTTCAGTGGGTCAATAAATCTCAATCTGATACTGAATTGGTCTGAAGTATAGCTCTCATTGCTTTCACTTCAATTAAAAAATGAAGTTTAGCAAGTATTAACTCCATCAACTTACCATCCCTGCATGTACAAATTTGTCTCTATTTATTTATTTTTAATGTTTATTTATTTATGAAAAACAGAGAGAGAGGGACAGAGAGGGAAGGGAGGGAGAGAGAAGAAGAGAGAGAGAGGGAGAGAGAGAGAGAGAGGGAGGGAGGGAGGGAGAGAGAGAGAGAGAGAGAGAGAGAGAGAGAAGCAGAAAGAGGTAGAGAAAGAGAAGCCCAAGCAAGCCCTGCACTAATAGCACAGAGCCTGATGCAGGGCTTGATCTCATGAACCACGAGATCATGACCTGAGCCAAAATCAATAGTCAGGCACTCAACTGAATGAACCACCCAGGTGCCCTTAAATTTGTCTGTCTTTAAATCTCTCCTCTCCTCTTTTCTCCCATTTTCTGAGGAAGACGGTTCTACCTTCCTACCCAAGGTGAATCCCTCCTTATCTTATTTTCTTCCATCTCCTCAAGAGCTTCACTATACTTTGCCCTGAAGTCTTTTTCAAACTTGAAAAAAAAATGAAGCTTTACAGACAACAGCATGGCACTCAGACTCTAGCAAGTGAGAAAATATTGCACAAGCAATCCTACAATTAAATAGGTAACTAAAGTGACAAATGTGAATGCAAAGTAAAGGGAACAAGGAAAGATGAAAACAAAGGATCCTGGTTTAGCTTGCAAGCTTGGGAGGCTTCTCTGAGCAATTGGACAGAAAATGTTGAACTATGCATGAGGGAGAATTATAGCTAAGGAAGGTCCCAGAGCAGATAGACCAGAGTTAGAATCAAACTACAAGGGATGTGATTTAGACAGGAAGTGAAGCAAAACCCTTTTTATGAGATGGAAAGAAACAGTGTGACTAGAACGTGAAAGTATTTTAAAAGTGTGGAAATTGTTATGTTTACATCTCAATTTTTCCTGTGACCTGGGAAGCATAACAATTTTTTGAGGCAGCTATGGATGACATTCGGAATTTGAAGAAAGATGTGAGGAATTGGTAGTGCCTCTAAGAAAAGTGGGCGAGGCTGCTGATGCAGGATCAGTTTGCTACTGGGTGAGTTTGGGAAGCTTAGGATCTGGAGTGTGAGCACCCTCCCCCCACCACACACACACTCTCCTCCATCACCCCCATCCCCCAAATCTCCATCATCCCCTTCCCTCCTTCATCCCTATCACCCTCCCCTCCCAACGCCTCCATCACCCCCCTCTGCACTCCCCTCCATTACCCCCTTCCCTCAAACCCCCATCACCCCATCACTCCTCCCCTCACACTCTCCATCACCCCCCTCCCTGCATCAAGTACTTCCCCCTCCTTTCTGCACACTTCCCCCAGCCCCCACCATGGCACAGCTCTCAGCAGACACAACCACAGCACAAAGGCAGCAGGAGGTTTTCATGGTGTGTATGGCACAAAGACAAGCCCTGGAAGTCTTTCACTGGTTGAGGGGGTTGAGAGAAACTGTTGAAAGAATTAGAGGAGATTCAAAAGTCTTGAAGTGATAATAAAGGTAGGGAAATTCTGTCATTCCTCTTAGCCCACAGCAAATGCACAAATATGTGATGTATGGGCAAATGGTCAATCTCTGCTGTATACAGTGGCAAAGGATGCAGTGTCCCTCAGGGAAAGACCAAGTTTCTGTTAAGGCCAGGAATCTGCAAGGCAGTTTGTATATATAAGCAAGATTCAGTGACTTACATAAAACTCTAGTCTGTCTCCTCTTGAATGATAGAAAGTTACCTAGACCAGCACTAGCCAGTACCCCAGGGTAGAATGACATATGACAGTAGACCCAGAAATGGGAAGTGGGCACTTCTGTCATCTTTACAAATGAGTAGGTATGTTGGAAGGCACATTGTAAATGGCTGGAAGCAGAGTCAGTGATGGGGGACAGACTGGAAGGCAGAAGGATTAGGTCTAAGTACAGTGCAAAACTGAAGAGTTCAGCAAATGTTACAGGCTGAAATGATGTCCCTCCCGAATTCCTATGTTGGAGTCCTAACCCCCAGTACCTCAGAATGTGACCAGAGGTATTCGGAGAGGTAGTTAAGGTTCAGTCAGGTCATAAGAGTGAGCCCTAATCCAATATAATTGGTGTCCTTATGTCAAGTGGAAATGAGGACACAGACATACACAGAGGGAAAACCCTGTGGAGACAGGGAGAAAGTGGCTGATGAGAGAGCATAAGGCAAGCTGAGGGCCAAGTACAGGCTAACAGCACCACACCCCTCCAGGTGGGATATGTGTGATATTTCTTGGACACTCCTGGCTGCCCAAGAACAAAGGAAAGGAAAGAAAACAAATGGTTGACTGATAGAAATCAATCATGCAGGGCACGAGTCTCCTTCAGTCTACAGATATCTTAGTAAACTGCAAGAAAAAGGCAATCTTATCCATAGCCTAATCTCAAGAAACCTATAGACTTCATTGCCTGGAGCCCTAATCACCCTCATCAAGATGTTAAGGGGGTTGCCATCATAATGTGGGAAACAAAGGCAAAGGAAAAATTAAATTCCCTTACTGTCTACAGCCCATTGACAAGTCCTTGAAACAGGCAGAGTGACCTTTCTCTAGAGACTCAGCTGCCTCAATAATGACACTTTGCTAAGGGAAAAAGGGAATCTTGGCTTAACATTATCCTAAGCCCCCAGAATCCTGTGAGTCTCCTTAAATACATAAAAATTCCTTTGCAAACCTCCTTTACCTATAACTCCCAAGTATATGTTGGCAATTATACTCCAAGCATATGGCCCCTGATATACATCTGAAGGGTCTCATGACTGAGGTTTTACTAACCAGCAATAAATAGTGTTTTCCTAGCAACAGCTAGCCCCTCAAGGTCCTGGAAACCTTGCTTCCAAAATTCCTTAGAGACTTATGCTTTCTTTAACCCCTTCCCAACCTGAAGGTATATAATCAATCACTCTTCACAACCCCAGTGCAGCTCTTTCTGCCCATGGGTCCTGTCCCTGTGCTTTAATAAAATCACTTTTTTTGCAACAAAGACGTCTTCAAGAATTCTTTCTTGGCCATTGGTTCCAAACCCCACCATCATTCCAAAACTCGATCAGTGGTCATATATAAACCAAAGAGAAGCCTCACGTGAAACCAAGCCTGCTGATGCTTTGATGTCAGACATCCAACCTCCAGAACTGTGAGACAATAAATCTCTATCATTGAAGGCAGCTAGTCTGTGGTACCTTGTTATGGTAGCCCAAGCAACCAACAGAGTAGATAAGAAGGCCTTTGGGTAGGCCCTAGAATAAAGGTATAAGAGGCATGGTGTGACTTTATGGGCTGGGGGATCTAAAGGGGACATGGCACTGAAGTGGTTGCCCATTGGTGCTATGATGAATCTCTGATGACGTACTTATTGGATAGTCAAAGCATTGGGGTCCTCTATGGAGTCATGCTGACAGCAAAATACAAACATTTACCTGGATATAAATGTTTAAGATGAAAAAAAAAAAAATCAGCAACTTACGCTTTTGTGTTTCTAACCCAAACACACCAGGGGAAGTCCCAAATAGATGAGGAACCCTGCTTTGTAATGATCTTTCTCTGGCAAGTTCAACACCCAGAAAAGAACAATTGCTGATCATCTGTAATATGTCAAGAATGTAACTGCATTTTAGAATATTTTATTCTGTCCTCCTTCCTAGAAGAAAAGACCAAGAGACAGAAATTAAATTGAAACCCATAGATCAAAAGTTTAGCTTGTCTTCCAGAAATGCATCCATATATTGGTTAACATTTATAAGACTGGTCCCTTGGTGGTTGTATGACTTTTAAGTTAATATCTTTCTTCAACCAACGCTCCAATCTCCTGCTGATCCTATCAGTGGATCTCATCTGGGAATCTCAGTATCTAGGATGCCATAAGAGGGAAATGTGCTGACTGCCTCCCAAGGAAGAGTGATGAGTTCCACCAAAATCTTGATCCTCTTATCAGAAATATCACCACCACCTCTCTTGCCACATGAGTTTCCCCTCTCTTGATGTGGCCCCTAGGCCTGGAAAATCTGTATAATGAGACAGTTTTCATAAATTATGTATAAGCACCACATAAATTGTTTTGGCCTCTAACCAGAACTGTATGTGTTTAATTTTAATTAAAACTGAATACATAACTCTAGTGATATAAAAGTAAGGTTTATTTTGCCTCAAGCAGAGAAAATCCTGTAAAAGAGGATGCTCCTGGGAGAGCCAATCCTTTTGGGTTAGTCTCAGAAACATAAAAGGATTTTTTTCTGAGTTCTTGGATTGCAACAGTTAGGAGAAAGTACTGGTTGACTGCCATAAAAGGACAGAACCCATAATTCCTGAATAGCCAGAAATGTTTGTGGGTCCAAAGGCAGAATGCTGCATGTGCTACTTCTTAGCGCCAGGGCAGGGGCTGGCCTTGTGGAATGGGAATGATGGCAAAGGGGAACAGCCTCAGTAGAGAAACAATAGCATCTGGACTATTTGCTCAAGGAGGACCTGGGGGAGATGGAAGAGATCCAGCAAATTTTTGAGGCTTTTGGGTGCTAGGCATGGAAGCCAGATGATAATTAAAAAATATGTGGCTTACTGGGGTTGTTGCCAGCATGGAATAGGGTAACTATAGATGAGGGTGGCCAGTTACAGACAACACAATGGTGGTGGGGTGGTGGTGGTGGTGGTTAGAGGGGGTGTCTTACATTGATCATGTCCTGAGAATAGACCACGGGCTGCACCAATGCTGGGAAGTGTGGGTGCAGCCAGGCCAGAAGGCAAGACCCAAAGACACAAGACACCTCAATGAAGGCCAGTTAGAGCCTGAGGGGCAAGGACAAGGACAAGATGCTTGTGAGAAATTTGAGGCCCTTCCTGCAAAGCCATGTCATGTAACCTAACTATGCAGTGGAATACTAAGGAACTGGATGTCGGTAATGTCTCTCTTGTTCCATTTTATAGTAACAGCTTCTTAAATCTATGATCAAGTGCCGTTTCCATTTGTTCTGCATGAGTGGGAAGAGGCTCATTTATTGGGCTGGATCAGAATGTCATCTAAGAGGGAGAAAAGGAAGGGACTTGGGAAGAAACTTTACCCAAACGACAGTAAATCTCCAGGGAAGTGACAGTATAAATAGGAAGTGATTCAGTTTTATATAATAGGTAAGATTAAGCCATATTCCCAGTCTCTCACTATCCCCCTTCCTGATGATCCTTCATCTATGAATAGAAATTAGGTTCATGAAGAAGTTCAGGTCAGTTTTACAGAAATAAAAAGATGTATATTTTGTTCAACCTCGTGTTATGGTAGTTAATTTTAAAAAGCTTCAATAGCAATCTGAAAGGGAAATTTCTTTCCATTTCATAACTCAGAAGGCTTGACTATTGCCTCCTCCCTGCTGGTGAGAAAATCCAGCTCAGTAAATGAGCCTCTTCCCACTCATGCAGGGTCCAAGGAAATGACCCTTGTCAATGAATTTAAGACACTGTTACCATAAAATGGAACAACAGAGATGTTACCTACATCCAGGTCCTTAGTGTTACACTACATAATTAAAATGTCTCTACCATATCATATTAGTAAAAGACATAATGGCAGGAGGGGACAAAGTGAGGAAATGTCACTTCTGAGAGTCAGAATATTAATGGGACCTTTCTGGCTGATAATGTTACTAACCTTGTTAAATCCTATTCGCAGTAAAATACTAAGGAGTGAGAGCCAGTAAGAAGATATCCCTCTTGAATAACTTCAGTGGCATCAGGGAATTAACTTGAGAAATGGTGGTGATGGTCTGCTCTAGATAATAGACTTTAAAACGCTGTTTCCAAAAAGATCTCAGCTGTCAAATATCACATTCAAATCACCAACCCTACGTTTTCACCTTCTTGTCTTCATGAAATAATTTCTCTTTTTCTTCATAGACTTTCATGGTCTACATTTATTTTATTTGAAGTCTTAAAATACAAAGTCCAGACAGTGTTACAGTACCTAACATGGAAAATGAAAATGATTTTCTTCTGTGCATGCTCTATGTTTGCATCCACCCCTCCATGTATAAAACTTGAGTCTGTCCAATAGTCAGCTAGCATTGTATAGATAGTATCTATATGTAATTATGATATTAGCCTTTCATGCAATGCTATCTAATGATCAAATTTTAAATATTAACAGGTCACACAGCACTTGATCAACTTTAAATCCACTGGACAAATGCATTCTACATTACCTATCTATATGAATTTACAGAATTAAACTTTTGCAAGCTCCTTCCAGTCATTTTGGCTGTGACCCAAATCATGTCAAGATGAAGACAGAAGAAATTCCTAGGCCAACAAGTGGGTAATGGTACAGCCACTTCCTACACAGGAAAACTGCTCAACTCATTCACATATTCATTAATATTCTTTTAATATGTATTATGTTCCAGGAAGCACCATGATAGTAGAATGCCTACAGTCATATGAAGGAAGTAAAACATTCCCATAAATAAATACAGTATGAACACTTCCATATGAGTAGTAGAAATAACTATGAAAATCTTGGGAAAAAGAAATATTTCCTGCTTCTGGTGACGACAAAAGGCATTTCAGCTGGCTGTGAAGACTGAGTAGGTTTTCACCAGACTGACATAAGACCAGCACATGGGGTAAAGCAGGTTTCACAGGTTGCACTAAAGGCAAAAATTTTAATGGAAGTGCCACATAGTTCAATTCAGATGGGATATAGTATGCGATAAAACTTTAAAAAGTTGCCAGATTTCAGAAGACCTCTTCATTCTCCTGTATATATATAAAGATTTTATTTTTAAATAATGTTTATACCCAATGTGGGGCTCAAACTTACAATCCTGAGATCAGGAATCATTTGCTCTATCCACTGAGTCAGCCAGGCATCCCTCTCCTATATGTTTCTAAGCATTGAATCATGAGTTGAAAAATTCTCTCATGTTCTTAATTCACGATTAAAATACCTATATACAAATATCCATGATTTCAAAAGATTTGCATTTTTTATCTCCAAGTTCTTGCAGAAAGTGCAAGCCATCTCTTGGAAGCTGACAGAAAGCCATGACTTTCAATGATACATTTTCATTTTACCTGAAATTTTAAGTTTCATATGTTCATCTGTTCCATACTTTCTAGGCTCACTGTTCTGATACAACTTAGAAGACAAAATTAAATGCAAGAATCATTCGATAGAAGTTCCCATTCTGAGTTAAGATTTTCACCACTTTTTCTTGGTTGCTAAAGAGGTAAGCTGTATTCAATTTGCCTTGGCTTGAACAATTAAAAAAACAGTCTAATAATAAGACGTTAACCCATTGATATTTATAGCCTGATTTCATAGAGATACTAAGAGCCAAAGCATGTGCTCTGAGGTAAATTTGCTTCCCAGAAGGTTATAGTCTTGTAAACTATGGATTAAATGATTGATTTTACACTGATTGACAGCACTGAACAAATGTCAACCTCCATTATTTTCATGTCAGTTTCCTCAAAATTTTGGTCTATCATTATCAACTTAATTTATTTAAATTAATTTAATTAAAGAAATTAATTATTTGGGATAATTTCACTAAGATTTTTAGCCTTTTAAGAACAAGTATTTTCTTTCTTTCCAATGATTAACATTAGGATAATATCTGTTATAAAGAATCAAGTCAGATCAGAATAAGACATTGGCTTGCTCTGATTCTCCATTTTAGTTGTCTCTTCAAGTTGGAAAATTAACCAAGTTCTGTCTTGTACTATAGTTAGAAAACTCCCATATAGATCAAAATCACAGAATTTTAAGACCATTATGTAATGGAGTCAAGCTGTTTGCTCAATCCATAAGTGGATCTGAATTTATTATTTAATTTATAAGGTTACAAGAAAGTGCTCAGCTAAAAATAATTAATCAGGAAATAGGCAGAACTACCTCATAAGACTATGGAAGAAGTCACATGTAGGGTATGAGGCAGGGTGGGATTATGTGGCATATGGGGTATGATGATGAGTTGGCCCCTATATCATACCAAACCAAGCTTAAATTCCTTAGCAAAAATGTTATATGAGGGGAGCCTGGTGGCTTAGTAGGTTAAGCCTCTGAATATTGATTTTGGCTCAGGTCATGATCTCAGGGTTTGTGGGTTTGAACCCCGCATCAGTCTCTGCATTGATGGTATGAAGCCTACTTGGGATTCTCTCTCTCTCCCTCTCTCTGCCCCTCCCCTGCTTGTGCACTCTCTCTCTATCCCCAAAATAAATAAACATTAAATAAATATAAATAAATAAATAAATAAATAAATAAATAAATAAATAGTATGTATGTATGTTACATGTTCTCTTTCCTGCTACGCAGCATCTTCCTGAGTCTTTGTGTTCTCACCGGGTTTTTATAGACAACGCATTATGGAATCTAATTGTTTAAATCCACTTTGACCATCTCTGTCTTTACCTGGCAGTTTTATACTATTCATATTTAAAGTCATTATTTCTATCTTTGGATTAAAATCTGCCATCTTCGTACATGTTTTCTACTCATTGCACTTGTTCTCTCTCTTTCCCCTCTCTTGCTGTCTTTTCTTTTAATTGAGCATTTTATATGATTCTATTTTATCTCCTCTCTCGGTGTATATAATTTATGCTTATTTTTAATTTTTAATGGTTGCCCTATGATAGACAATATACAATTTTAAATCATCTAAATCCACTTTTTTGAAAGGACAAACTAGGATGTATTTGCATCTTTCTGTATAATCAAATCACAATCATGGGAAACAAATGTTGAGGATGATGAAGAAAGATAACACTCAAGACCTTGGTGATGAGGTAACATGGTGCAGTAGTGAAGAGCACAGACTCTGGAACAGTCTCCTAGGCTCAAATTCACACTGCATGTCTTTCTGTGCTGCAGACTCCTTCTCTGTTAAAATGGTACTGTAGGGGCGCCTGGGTGGCTCAGTCGGTTGGGCGGCCGACTTCGGCTCAGGTCATGATCTCGCGGTTGGTGAGTTCAAGCCCTGCGTCGGGCTCTGTGCTGATGGCTCGGAGCCTGGAGCCTGTTTCAGATTCTGTGTTTCCCTCTCTCTGACCCTCCCCCGTTCATGCTCGGTCTCTCTCTGTCTCAAAAATAAATAAACGTTAAAAAAAATAAATAAAATAAAAAATAAAAAATAAAATGGTACTGTGATAGTACCTACTTCTTTGAGTTGCAATGAATAATGAATACATTTTTGTAAAGCCTTACAACAGTGCCTGGCACAGTGTAAACACTGTTCCTAGTTACGTGACTTCTAATAACACAAACTTTGTTAGCATTTGGGCACATTTCTTGCAGGCCCTTATGGGTTGTTTTTTTTTTTTAATTTTAATACTTTCATTGAGGTATAATTTACATGCCAGAAAATTCACCACTATAAAGTTTACCCTGGAGTAGTTTTAGTATAGTCCCAGAACTGTGCCACCATTCCCACAATTTTAGAACATTTCAATCACACCAAATAGAAACCCCATTCCCATTATCAGTCGGTATAAATCTATACCTGACCCTCAACCTCAGCCCTAGATAACCACTAACTGCCTCTCTGTCTCTAAAGATTTGCTTATTTTAGAGTATTCATATAAATGAAATCCTCTCGATCCATTTTCGGTAACATTACACCACTTCATTATAAGTGCAGGTACCTTCTAACAGAGAATTTCTAATTCCTCCTGTCCTTTGTGACATTGCTGTCATTTAATTCACTTACCCATATGCTATAATCACCCAATGATTGTGCCTATAATTGATTTTAAAAAGCCATATTTTAGGGGCGCCTGGTTGGCTCAGTCGGTTGAGTGTCCGGCTTCGGCTGAGGTCATGATCGGTTCATGGGTTCGAACCCTGCATCAGGCTCTGTGCGGACAGCTCAGAGCCTGGAGTCTACTTCGGATTCTGTGTCTCCCTCTCTCTCTGCCCCTCCCCCACTTGCACTCTGTTTCCCTCTGTCTCAAAAATAAATAAACATTAAAAAAAAAATTTAAAGCCATATTTTAGACAAATTAAGAAAAATAACTTATTTTATTTTAATTTTCATTAATTTCTTTCCTGATGCTCCTGCTTTCTTTGTGCACGTGCAAGTTTCTGACCTAAGTCATTTTACTTCTGCCTGAAGAACCACTTTTAACATTTCTTGCAAGGCAAGGCTGAAGGCAGTGACTTTCTTCGATTTTTACTTGTGTGAGAGAATCTTTATCTCTATCACATTGAAGCATAAGCTAGCTAGACACAGAATTCTAGGATTGGTAGATTTTTCTTTCAGTACTTCAAAGATTCCACTCCATTCTCTTCTTGACTGTATAGTTTCTAGTGAGAAGACTGCTGTCATTCTCATGCATTTCCTATTGATACATTGGTTTTTATCCCCCTCTTCCTTCTTCCAAGATTTTCTCTTTGTCTTTGGTTTACTGAAGTTAGAATATGATATACCTAGATTTTGGTTTTATTATTATTGTTATTATTTTAAAAAATCCTACTCCTCTTTCTTTTAGGCCTATTTTTTTCTACTATAGCTCTTAACATATTAGTCATAGTTATGTTAAAGTCCTCATCTGATAATCCCAGTATGTTTTCTATACTTAGTTTGGTTCTGATGATTGTTTCTTTTTTTTTTTTTAACGGTTTTTTTTTTTTAATTTATTTTTGAGACAGAGAGAGACAGAGCATGAACGGGGGGGAGGGGCAGAGAGAGGGAGACACAGAATCGGAAGCAGGCTCCAGGCTCTGAGCCATCAGCCCAGAGCCCGACGCGGGTCTCAAACTCACGGACCGCGAGATCATGACCTGAGCTGAAGTCGGCCGCTTAACCGACTGAGCCACCCAGGCACCCCTAATTTGTTTCTTTAGACAGTGTTTTTCTGGGGTTCCTGGGTGGCTCAGTCGGTTGAGTGTCTGACTTCAGCTCAGGTCATGATCTTGTAGTCTGTGAGTTCGAGCCCCGCATCGGGCTCTGGGCTGACAGCTCAGAGCCTGGAGCCTGCTTCTGATTCTGTGTCTCCCTCTCTCTCTGCCCCTCCCCCACTCATGATCTGTCTCTCTCACTCTCAAAAATGAATAAATGCTTAAAGAAATTTAGACTGTGTTTTTCTCCCATTTTTGCATCTCTTGTAATTTTTTTGTTGAAAGCCATACAAGATGTATAAGGTAATCAGGATTGAAGTAAATGAGGCTTTAGTGTGACTATTTCTATTAAGATGGGAGCGTTCTATAATCTTCTGATTGTCAGCTAGTTAGTGGGACTGTTTAGTGGGGCTATGGGCTTCACATGTGTTTCTGTCCCACTCTCCTTGGGGGGTTCCTGTTCCCTTCCCTAGCTAGTGTTTCCAATATATTTCCTTGAAGTCCTGCCCCTGGTGACTATGTTTTGTTTTGTTTTTCTTTTTTCCCTCAGGTTAGGTAGTGCAGAAATGGGGTGGAATCCTTCCCCTAGCTAGAATAAGGTTCCAGAATCGCACTCTAGAAAATTGCTTCCCCCTGGAGACAAGAACTTTTTTGGGCGAAAGAGATTGGGACAGTTTCCTTTCCCTGCCCACTGTCGAGGCCGTGTAGAAATCTTTCTTAGAGCTTAACCAGGAGAACCTGGTCTGATTCCTGAAGGGAAATCCCAGAATGTGTACAGAATGTGTGAGGGCCTTACTATGAACCCAGGAGTTTCTCATTCTCATGCTAGTCTCCCTAAGCCTCCAGTAATTCATCACAGTTACTATTTAAGTGTTCCTGTCAGCTTGTGGTGTTTAGCATCTTCTGCTCCTGGTACGCAAGCCTGTGTCCCTATCCCCACCCCTATGCAGCTTTTCCCCGGATGAAACTCTATCTGCAGGTTTTGGGGTGGCAGGTTGACCTATGACCCTAGTGCTCTGATAAATCTAAGAAAAATCATTGGTTTTAAGTTTGTTCCAGTTTTTCCCGTTGTAAGGACAAGAGTGATGAATTCCAAACTCTTAATATGTTGGAGAAAAAAGTAGAAATCATGTATCCTCTTATCTGTGAGAATCTTAGCAAGTTTCTAAATCTCTTTTTGCATCACTTTTTTTTTCCATCTGAAAACATGGGTGCAGAGTGATTTACCTCATGAAGTTGCTTTGAAGGGATAAGCTCTAGAAAACATTGGCTACGAAGCATGGCATGAAGTAGGGGCTCAATTAATGCTATCCCCATACTCCATAATGCCAAGTAACTAGTTTGGCTGCATGAAAAGGAATGAATTATTGATTTGCTCCCCTGATTTCTATAAACATAACATATTTTTATAGGTAAGTGGATTTTTATGATAGTGGATCAAATGGCTGTTTCGTAAGCTGTATCTAAACAAAAGAGAATAATCCAATGAATTGCTCATTCCAGTGATATGGTCTGTCTAATCAATAAAATATGAATGTGTACTCTCCTAGGGCGATCACAGAAATTGCCACAAACATGTGGGCCTTCAACAAATAGGAATTTATTCTCTCATAGTTCTGGAGGCCAGCAGTCCAAAATCAAGGTGTCGACAGGGCCATGCTCCCTCTGAAAGCTCTCAGGGAAAATCTTTCCCTGCTTCTTCCAGTTTCTGGTTGTTCCAGGCATTCCTGTGGCTGCTTAATTCCAATCTTTGTTTCCATCTTCACCTGGCCTTCTCTGTGTCTTCTTCTTTCGTGTCTCCCATAAGGGCACACTTGTCATTAAATTTATGGCCCATCCACTTAATCCAAGATTAATCTTATCTCAAGATTCCTAACTTCATTACATCTACAAAGACCATTTTTCCAAGTAAGTTCACACTAACAGGTTCTGGGGTTCAGGATGTGGACATATTTGGGGGAAACAACAATTTGACCGACTAAAATACATTAGCTAGCTATGGCACTGGGCAAGCCTATCGGTTTGGTTAAACAATTAAAGTTCTGTGTAAAGTTATAGATTGCCCCAGAAGAACAGAGAAGGGTGTTTTTATTCCTTGTCCAATATAATGGACTCTGTGATACAATCACTGGGGCTAGATCCTCAAAGAAACATGATCAATTGTATCAACTTACTGTTTTGTCCCAGAATGGGTCACAATATTTTGTCTTCAGAGGCAATTTTGGATGATTCCTTTGAATAGAGAGGAAGCAAATAATATGGCTCTTATATTATAAATGGAAAATTAAGACAGAAGGGTAAGCCAGTTACTGTTTACAGTTTAATTAGAAATGCTGACAGAAAGACTTGCAGTGTTGGTAGAGCTCCCTATTAGTGCTGTCAACATAGCTGCACTGCCTCATCTTCTTATTTTCTTTCTCAAATTTCAATCTGGGCTCCAGAACCAAAGAAGTTCTATTTTGCATGCATCAGTAACAATGAGCAATTTACACTTAGCTATCTTCGTCTGTAAAACCACAGCAGCTGCTTGGGAGTCCTCATTCTACTGTGATAAGCAGGTTTGCTGTTTTCTTCCTCACTGGCTCAGCACTCATGCCAGGGCTGGGGTGGAGGGCTGGGTAAACAGGAGAGCAAGGAGACAATAGCATTCCATTTCTAAACAAAAAAAAGTTGTTTCAAAATCCAGTTTACTGTCTTAATTTCCAAGGTGTGTGATTCATTTTCAAAATGTTTAGATATTCTCTTGGATGTAATGCTTTGGCTTCAATCCTGAGAATATACATAGCATTTGGACAGCAGCACACCTCTGATTGGTGCAGAGCAATGCCAAATTGTACAGCTTACTGGAAGGATGGATGCACAAGAACATTTATCCAATTTCAGAGTAAGAACAAGGTATTAGCTGACTCAGTGGAATGTGGACACTTTTAGATTCTGTATTCATAACTTTTAAACCTATATAGGAAAATAAAAGTAAGTGGAGGGTAGACTATTAACTAGGATTTAATGTTTTTTTCTTTACTATTAAAAATCTCAGAGGAAACATTCTAATGGATATGATAATATCCCAGTTTTATACCTTATGAAAATCTATTTAATTTGTTTCCATTAATCATTAATCACTAGGTGCCCCACCACTATAGCTGTACTTTACTTTTCAATACACAAGTATGTGCTCTGTTCAACTTGAGAAAAACAGTGGGAAAGGATGGCCTGAGGTGTGGGGGTGAGAACAGTGACAGGAAGGTGGCCTTGTGGATTCTCTCAGACAACTGGATGTTCTGCTGTACTGTTTAAGAAAGCCATTTTAGGTGCAGTGCAGGGACCTAGGATAACGATATTAGTTGCCCTTTCTTGATAACCAATTATACACAAGGCTTTTCATATTCAAAACCTCATTATTCTTCACAATAGCCCTATCATAAATGCTTTCAATTTCATGTTGTATATGATAAAAATAAGGCTTAAAAGGTCAAGTAACTTGCCAATGACCTCACTAAGCAAGAATTTATGGGCAGATCTGTTTGATTCCCAACTCCATACTCTAAACCACAGATCCTATCCCTATCATGAATAATTAGTAATACTTTTTTTTAGCACCCGTGACATTGTTTTTAATACTTTACATGGTTTTATCCGTTTAATTATAAGAACTATAGGATGTAGGTACAGACCAAGATAGGATATTTTCCTCAGCTTGACTAAAGCTTAGACAGGCTTCTTCCTGAGTTTTAGCCCCAACCTCCCTTTTCTTAGAGCATTTACTTTTGAAAACCTGTAATTGTAAACCCTTTCCCTGACCTTTGGGGATGTAAATCTTTTAACACATCTAGCCTGTTTTACAACTTAGGACTGTCTGTCTCAAAGAGCTGGGAGCCAACCCCATGAAATGTAATCATCAAGAAGACAGCACCCCTAAGTCCCAATCTCTGTGAGAGGATAGGAACCTAATCTTAGCGGGGTCTTGACCCAAGTTGTACAACTATTTCCTCTCAGAAAAATACAAGAAAGATGACTTTTTCTTTAAGTAAGGCCAATTGACAAACACAGATGACCTGTGATCTTCCTCACCCAATTCTTAAAAACTCTCCCACCTCGACTTCAGTGGAGTTGAGTTCAGACTGCTTTCTGTTTTCTCTCCCTTTTGTGATAGTCCAAGTAAAGTTTTCCTTACTTGTTTAAATTTGTCCAGTGCAATTTTTGCTTTGATAGTGCTTTTTAACACCATTTTAAAAATAAGAGCTCTGAAGCCCAAAGATGAACTATTTCTCCCAAGATCACATGATTGGTAGAGCCAGGGCTAGAACTCAGGCAGTCTAGTTTTAGAGTCCTGCATGAATCATTATACTCAAAGAGAAATACTATATTCACAGTGTTATGGGGAAACATGTGCCTTCACATAATAGGTGCTTGAAAGCTGAAAGCCATGCTTATGGAGAACAAGAAGGGAAATATGACTCAAGTCAAGCAGGATCTGCTTCAGATCCAGGAGGTTCTTCTCAGTAACCTTCCAGCCTTGGGTGATCACAGTAACAGTTCCTGAGGTTTGTGCTTGTCTGTTCTTGTGGCTGAGTGGAAGTATAAGGGCCCTCATTTCCTCCACTGGCTTTACTACTCTCTTAACCTTCCAACAAGAAGGTCACAAGCACTACTGAGGGATAAGGAGCTAGTGTGTGACATTTCTGGGTGACATCTCACTACATTACTTATTAAGGTCAAGAAAGAAATGTGAACTGGCCCATTTTAAAGATAATCACATCTAATGTAAATGTCATTTGATAAGTTTAAGGATGCCAAACGGAAGACTAAATTACGGAGTGCAAAGTCAAGTTTAGTCAAGAAACTAATATATATACACAGAGAACAAAGGAAATTGTGGAGAGACATGTTTCTTTATGCTCAAAAAGGCCTTGTAGCTCATTGATTTGAAATGCTTATGTATTAATTTTAACTGAAGACAATTTAGGCCAGCTTTGTATTGTGCCCATATTAGAAAAGCAAATGTGATAGTCTCATCCCTTTATCAAGAACTAGAATAAGTCAAAGCAACCCCTGATTGCAAATTAAAATGCTAATTTCCACCCATTTTAATTTTTGATAAATTCCTACTGAGAGCTACTGATTTTAGAAACTTTCAAACTCCTCAGTAGCTTCCGTTCTATTTTGTCCCCAGGAGTTTGCCTCAAGGGTCAATTGGTTTCAAGCTCTATTATGAGGAAGTCTAAAATGCTCTCAGGAAGAGTGAATGCCATCTTGGTAGAGAAAACACATTGCAATTTATGAAAGGCAAAGTATTTTAGGCCATTTAATGTGCTCTCAAATGCACAAAAGAGTTGAGGAGACCAGCTTTTAGGGAAAGTAAAATACACAGTCCTTAAGGATGATAGGCCAGTGGTTAGTAGGTGGTAGCAGTAACTGGAATGTGCAATCTAAGCTTTATTGAATGCTTACTAAGTGCCTATGAATGGCTGAAAGGCCTGACACGTGTTAGGCATTTTAATCCTTACAAAAAAATACTTTAGATGCTATTATTATTCCCCATTTATAGCCCAGAATAGTAAAACAGAGAAATTCAGTCATTGCCCAAAGCCATACAGCTGGGTAGCTGACATTTGAACCTACAGGCTGACACCAGGTTCATGCTCTTTTAACCACTAATGCTTAGGGGTAGTGTGATTGTGGGAGGGAGCATTTCATACTATGTATTGTTGAAAATCACTAAGACCAAATTTGTAGGAGGGAGGACTGTTCTTTTCTTTAATCTGCACCTGGAAAGCTAGAGAGGATGAAGCATGGGAAATTGTAAAAGCTTTTCCTTGAGTGGAGGATATGACAGTTCATATAAGGACGTAACTGTAACAGGTTATGTTATAACAACTATAACTATAACTATAACTATAACTATAACTATACCTAACTATAACTATAACAATGAATTCAGTTACCTGATGGAGCTACTGGAAGGGAATACAGAACCCAAATGCCAAGAGGTCTACTAGATAATGAACAAAGTCAATACTATAAATATGACTGACAGTGCACTAACTTCCTGGAAGTGAGGGCGGACTGGTGTTGAAACTGAATCACAATAGGATGACATATCTCAGATGAAACAGAGTCTAAATTCTTCAGGCTGTTTTATTCACTACATAGAATGGACAGTCTATGGTGATGTAGGCATACATTCTAAATATGACAATACTAGGTGGATATTGGTAAGTTATCTCTTTATAGAACTTCTTCTTAGCACTCAACAATCCATAAATAATTAACTGAACAGCTATTTGTTTAGTGTCTACTGCCACTATTTGAACATTAAGCTCTGAATGGGCAGTAACCATGTTTCTAACAGTGAACCAGACATGCAAAGTCAGGCTCTGATGGCACTTACATTACAGTGAGAGAGACAGATAATTGTAATGTTGCATAAATGAAAATATTTCAGATATTAAATGCTGTGAAGAAAATCAAAAGCATACTATGAGAGGAATCACGAGGTGACGGGTTATGTTAATAATATTCCATTTGACTGAGAAATCACTTTACTGAATTGAAAATGTCTACATTAAGATGTCTGCTAGGAAAAAGTTTGGAATTCATACTCAATTTACAGAAACAAGTACAATTACAGTGTATGCATAGCCAAAACTTGAATGTTGCAATATTATACTTGTTATACAGCTAGAGATGATGTATAGTTAGAGAATGGAAAAAGAGGGAATAATACACAGCCCTGTGCCACTGAATTCATCTCAATATTAGATTTTGACCCAGGAATGGAGATTGAGGGTGACACGTAGGAGAGCCAGGAGAGCATGGCATTGCAAAAGACAACCAAAAAAAAAAAAAGTGTCTCAGTCAAGAAAGTTATGAGTCAGCAAAGAAGGTGGAGACCAGTGAGAACCTAGACAGGCACAGTGAGTTTTGGTCAGGGTACAGATACCTTTTGGATAGGTAGAAAAGCAAAGGACAGGTAACGAGACACCAAACAGACAAGAGTCAACAACAATGTTTTTTGTCTTTGAAAGTCTAACAATCTGAGAAGCAAGACAGGATGGATTCGTAACAAGATACATCTTTAAAACCAACATGGCAGTTGTAGTCAAGTGTCATCAATGATCCAGAAGAGCCACAGAGAAGGATGAGCTGTGGCAGACAGGAGAGCTTCCAAGGATATAAGACTTGATCCTTATCTTCAAGAAGTTAGGAATTAGATGAGAGAAGAGAAGGAGAAAGGATGTTCTAGACAAGGTGTTTGACCAATGTGGGCAAGTGGGAGAAATCATTTGATTGCTGGGTTGCAACAGAGATTTTTTCCTCAGGATAATGGAGGATATAATTGAAGAGGCTGAGGTCAACAGGACACCTATCTTGAGGTGGTTCAGTAGGGTTCCAGGGTGAGGTTTTTGAAGTGAAAAAGAAAGCAACTGTTTTCTCACTAACACAACACTTACAGTGAGAAAAAAAAAAAAGGTAGCAATCTAGTAAAATGGATTGCATCCAATTCCTTTCAACTTCAGGTACAGATACCAGTACTTATTTTAAGTGATCTTTTAGGAAATTAAAAATAAAACAGGTAACATTCACTCATTTTAAAAACAACCCTTCCCCCCTGCAAATCTAGCTTTTTAATTAAAAAAAAAAAAAAAGGTTGACACGGGGTTTGGAATTGTGGTTTATGACAATTTGGGTGGTAGGCTAAACATCTTAGAAATGAGTTTCCACACATTTGCTATAGAACCTGTTGTTGCCATTTGATCAGAATATTCTGTTCAGTGGCATGTGAAAAATAAGAGATTTAATATTTCAAGCCTTCAAGATGAATGTTACAACATCTGAGCGAGAATAAATGCCATGATTATCCAATTACCTTGCATCCCTGGGTCTCATTTACCATCAGTTTTCTCAGCATGCTGATCTATTTATAGGTAAACTGAATAATTCTCCCTAAAGGGGATAATATACTCTTACTGACATCTTGCCCCCAAACTCCCTGATTCCACAGCATCGATACATAAATATACTATGCAGGAAACAGTTGCTTATGTGCATAAGGTCTGACATAAGCCACAGCTGCCAAAAAGACTGAATTAGCTTAATCTTATTTCACTTCTTTTTGGTGGTGTTCACCTTTTAAATAAAATTGGTTGTGACAATATGTGAAATGGAGAGACACAAACCACAGACACATTATACTGATGACAGTTCTGCAGCTTTCTGCTGAAGGCATTCCCAAATGATGTACGACACAATACTACAGCATCCATGTTTGTCCAAGAGCATTTGATTAAACTATTATGCTGAGTGTAAAGATTACTCTTCTTAGCTTGCCACTTTCTCTCTGATGTTTGGCAATTTATTTAAAGGAATAAGCTACGTGTAGTGTTTTACCTCCTGTTATCAAGACAATACTGGATTGACTGTAAGGTTTAGAGGTGGTGTCTTTTTTTCTTTTACACCAACATGGTCTGTCAAGACAACAGGTGCATCCAATACTGATTGACAGATGTGGATTTCTACTGTAATTCATTTAAGTTGGTCTGATTTTGTCACAACTTATGTAACTTTTAAAAATGTACACACCCACACACACACACACACACACACACACACACACACACTCCTCAGTAGATGGCTCTGGCTCCTATCCAGCTGTACAAATCCTAACCTAGATCCTCCCTGTTCTGTCTCTTTTCCTCACTGTTCCCATCATCAAGTTCCATTGGCTCTGTCAGTACAAGAATCTCAACACCTGATTCATTCTCACTTTCTCTGTCTCCACACTAGTCTAAGCTACCATCATCTCTCCATGGGCCTCTTAATGGGTCTCTTGGCTTCCACTCTTCCTTGTAAAGCCATTCTCCACATAAAAGCCAAAGTAACCTTTTAAAAATGTTCCTACAAAAAATCCTCTCCACATATTACCAAAGATGGAAGCTGATAGTCCAAGATTGTGATCAGGGGACAGTAATCTCAATTGGGCCAGCCCAAGTCATATCCCACCCCTCTGACCAACAGACACAGTGAGCCCTCCTCACAATATCCCAAGCTAACCATGCTGAATGAATTCTCCTTATAAAAGAGTAGGGGTTCTGATATCAGAAGAAAGGGAAAGCAATGATCCATACTAAAAAACAATGGATGTGTATTATACGCTCATGATGAAATTCTCAGATTGGTTCACAATAAAATGAGAAAAATAAATATGACATGTTGAAATTTTTATAAAGCTAAATATATTCAATTTAAAATTTTTCTATATTTTTATTGTCCTTTCTAGTTTTTTGGTGATAAAATGCCCTCCTTTCTAATAAATTACAGCAATAGCAGATTCCAGCTTTTCCTGTGTTGTCTTTACTTGGCAAAATAAGGTTAGCAACACTATGACAGTCCCCAAATATATTATTTAATTTTACTTGTTCATAATACCCAAACCTTTGGGAATCCTTAATTTAGAGCACGCATTTCTGAAGTATATTCTAAACTGCAGTTGAGGTTGCCTGCCACAAAAGGATAGAAGAAGTTTATTGGTTTATTTTCAAATATGCTCAGAAGTGCTGGGTTAAAAAATATTTAAAAAGAGAAAAAAGGTATCCTTCTACAGAACTTTTCATAACCTTAAAAATGCTACCATACACTGTGAATCCCTCCCCCCAAAAGATTCAGCATATAGCATATCCCACAATTATTTGGCCAAGGAATTTTCTCATGAAGAATCAACCTAGGAGACTTATCCCGGGAATTGCTAATCTAGAAACACATGAAACACTTCAAACATTTGGTGTTTGCTGGTGAATATAAATGCATCATTATACTTTTTATAAAAAGAGAAAATGAAGAAACACAAACAAAATTAAGATGTAAATTCTTAGTGTCATATTACCCTTGATTACAACCTTAGTATTTTTGAAATATTCTTTTCTTAGCTTGGTCTGCACATTTGTAAAAAAAGTAATTCTCATCACATGCTTATATATTCCCAAATGACTAAGATAACAAGCCTTTGTAAGAGTTTGAAACAATATCTTTAGACCATTTCTGAAGTTGTATTACTGTTGCCAGAGTAACTATGAAGTATCACCAGGCAGGGGAAGGCACAAAAATATCTCTCTCTCCAGGTATCAAGCATTGAATAAAGCAAGAGGCTTGGAAACTTGTGATGGAACAGGATGTTACAAAGCTATCATTCCTGTACCTGTAGGTTAGAGCTAACAAGGTCAATTTAATGACAAAGAGTCATGAGACAGTTACACTCAGCTCCCCTGCAAAAGGAAACCATAAAAACTCAAAAATACCAAGTAACATGCTTCTTGCTGTAAAGTTATGCTGGTTACATAACAGGACACAAGTAGTTTTATAATCAGCATTTGTTTATAGAGGTCTTATGCTGTGTCATCCATGGAGTAGCAATAGGGGTTCTGATTTATTCATTTGGATAGAATTTATTGAGGCCATGTGGAGAAGTGAGAGAGCCAATACCCTAATGTTAAGTAGATTGGACAAGGGGAAAAGAATAATAACCAGAATAATGACAGATGTTAATAGACATCTGTATCACTGATAGAAAATGAGAGTATGAAGTAATACTCATTTAAGAAGATAGAGACATCCATCCTATTTCGTTCTTCTAACCCTCCAGTTCTTTTCATACTTAATATTAATAGATACTCAGGGTAGAATGGCCACTATTTTAAGAAAGAAAGTACTAACAGGGAGGGACTATTGGGAGGGGGGAGACAGCTTTGCTGTGGACTCAGGATCCAAGCATGGCTGTAGGTCTCAGGATACAAGGGAAGACATCATCTCTTGTTGGGGTAGTGTTTGGTGGCAGGGAAATAGGAGAGCAAGGCTAGGTCACAGCATGCAGGCATCAGGTAGTGTGCAGTCCAGCACCTGCTCTGAAGTTAAGTGACGTGATGTAAAGGGAATGTCTAAGTTTATCCCTAGAGTTCCCAGGCCAGAGATCATTAAAACATGGAAAAAGGCAGGGATGCAGACTTTCTCCAGGTACACACACACAGTGTGTTTACCTTTAACTCTAAAACACAGGGATCAAATAGAGGGATGTTAAAACAACAACACTCCAAGATCATCATTTCAAAGAAGGATCCGAAGTAATTCAGAGAAGAGAACATCGTCTCAGGGATGATTAGGAAAAAATTCAGAACTGGGGCACAGTGCAAAAGACACTCAGAATAATTATGTAGTGTGCTTTCTCAGTGACATCTCTCAGCGACTGACAGTTCTAAGGATGTACTAAATTTTCTCCTGAAAGTTATGGCCAAACCAACTCATACAATCACAAACACTACCATCACCACCGTCATTACCATCACCATCATCATCCTGGTCGTCATGATAGCTAACAGAGATGGAATACTTACCGCATATTTATCATTATTCTTAATGCTTTACATGAATTAACTCTTTAAGTGTAAACTTACTTCAACATTCAGCTGAAAATTTCCCTCCCTTCATTGAGATTTTCTCTTCCTCTACAAACTCAACTATTTAATGGAAAAGAACATAATTCCACATTGTAATACAGATATGTTACTTATTTACTTTCTTAAAGGACATATTGTGCCTGGTTCCACTTTATGCCTCTCAGTGTACCCAGCTACTAATAATTGCACAATAAACTTTTTTTGGTAAATAAACAAAATAAAAATAAAATGATCTGATATTTTGAAGACTCACTGTCATTTGGAATACAAACATGCCTTTGGATATATCATTCAAAGAGGTCAATTAATTACCTTCATTTACTTATGTCAAACTGTGTATCTTCAAAATTACCAGAAAATAAAAGACAAATTACAAATGAATCTTATATTAGTTGTGATAGCAAACTATCAGTTGATCATTAGCATAGTAAGGGTGCAAGTACATATCACATTGAAAAAAACAGAATAATTATGCTATTGGCTACTTATGCATTACATTCTTGATTTGCAACAGATTTTCATTCATTAGTCATGCCACTGAAGGCCTAAAGGGCAAAGAAGTGTCATCCAGAAAACAGCTTTGCTGTAGTCGCTGGGTGCTTGCGGTGGTTGGTGGTGGTTGTCTTTAGCAACATGTATCACATAAAAAATCTAATTCTAAAGCACATACAAAGTTAGTATACTTTTCATTCCAAAGGTGTCTTTGCCCACTTCAATGAGCAATCAACATAGTTTCCTGAAGAAGCCTGTGAAGTTACTTGATAAGTTATTTGCTGCTCCACTGTACAAATATGGATAATTGGGAGCAGGGATCCAATGATTTGCATAAGTGTTCTGTAGTAGAGACCAACTAACCAAGTCTTCCTGGACACAGAGACACATGCGCCCAGCTTCCCTTGCAGTTGTGGTCATGTGACTGAGAACTAGCCAATGTAAGCTGAGCAGAAATTTCCAGGCTGGCTCATAAAAACTTCCCGCATATGAACCTTCAGGCATTTTTCTGTTTGAATCCATGGACAAACATGGTGACCACGTGAGCCACAAAGTTAAGCTGAAGAAAAGCACAAGGTAGAAGAAGCCTGAGTGGCTGAGTCACAACCTGGAAGAAAGCTGACTAGGGACAACTGTTTTGGACTTTATACAGATAAGAAAAAAATTTCTATTATAATGAATCAACTAATGAACTAAGATTTGAGAGTTTATCTTTTAGAGCAGCCAAGCTACGTTACTAACACAGAAATTGGCATCTGGAAGTGAGATGTTGCTATAATGAAAGCTTTAAGTTGGCTTAATAGTCACAGAGTACCTGGCTAGGAAATATCTATCTGAGGTTGGAAAGATGGAGATCTGTGTTATTGAGGATAACGTAAGTCCATCATGCGCAATGATGTGTAGACCAACTAAGTGCTCTGGGAAGTGAACAGGGAAAGTTAGATTCATAGCTGTATTTATTACAATTGCCTCTTGCTGGCACATCTTCTTTTTCTTTGGCATGCATCCAGAGTAGATTTCTCATGATCCTTTGCAATTCACTGTGGTGTATGACCAAATTCCAACCGTGTGGAATGAGTGGAGTGATCTGTGCTACTTTCTAGGCCTGGCCACCAAAATCTCCTGTACATGATACTCTATGATCTTTCCTCTTATAGGTTGAGGCACACAAGCCAGAGACCTTGAAAGTCACCTGGTGCCAATGGCAGAGCCACAAGATGGAAGAATGCTGGATCCATGAATCACTACTTCGAGGAGAGATGATGGCTGATCAGGGACACTTGCTTTGGATTGTGTGTGCAACAAATAAACTTCTATTGTATTTAGACACTAAGACTTAGGGTCTTTGCTTTTAACTGACAGCATTACTCTAATAGTAGATTCATACCTGTGTTAAAGAAAATTGAACATAAAATGATTTCAAGGGTCCAAATGCTGCTTCTCCTAATATCCTACCCTAATCTCACTATGATGATGCACTAGGAAGGACAGAAACCAATCAGATATACTTATTCTTTAAGACAATTTTTACCTGTAGAACAACTATGAAGAATAACCCAAGATGGACATATCTTCCCTTGGCCACTCTTGGCCTTTTAGTGTTTGCTGTAAACTGAGTCTATTCTTTAGAAAACTAAGCTTTGATGGGCTAGAGCCATCAGAAAAGTAGAGGCATCATTTATGCTGAAGCCAGTAGACTAAGGTTCTTTTCCAAAGAGTTTTATTGATTTTGGCAAATGTGCTTCCAAATGTATTTGACATGCATAGGCATGGGTGTTTAATGAACAGCTTTTTCTACTGAATGTCCTTTTCCCCAAGGTTTTCTTGCAAGCAGCTTGACATGTGTAGATAATTATGGAAAAATATGTAGACTCACATTTTTACCTTTTTAAAAACCTTTTCCTGTTCTCAGAAATCTCGCTCTGGTTATTATAAATCTTGGTTCTAAATAACCAACAGCACATATTAACCTCCGTAGAAACATGTCTCTGCAACTCTCCTTTATGTAAAGTTGTTGTATTTATCCAACAGGTGTGTGTGTGCGCGCATGATTAAATTATATATGCAGCTCAGAGGCAAATGTAGATAGAAGGCTATGCTAGAATTCATAGATTCAATGTTGAGCTGTGAGACTCTCTTAAAATATAACATGCTTTTAGAGGCATATTTTTATTCTGATTATTACCTTTTGAAAGTGAACTGAAAGAAGAAAATACTTAGCAAATTATAGACACTTCTGAAAAACTGACAAGGGGCTTATTACTTCTGTTTCAATTTTTTAGTTTTATGAATTCCTCTGGCACTACTGGGAACTGAGTTTTACTACAATGATATTTCACTAACGTCAAATTAATTCCAATCACTTCAAAATCCAAAGTTTGGTATTGCATACTCGGCTTTCTCATCATCTCACTTCTTATTTTATTAACTGGAGAGGCTGAGGCCTAGAGAAACTACCTGTAGAAGTTTATGTGACTTTATATCCCTCTGTGATGTGCAGTCAATCTCTCTTACGAACACTGAACATAGCAATAACCCCTAAAAATATAGCTCTACCCCAATCTTGAGGTTAAGCCCCAAATGCTGATACTTTCTACAGAGTTATCCCTGCAAAGATGTCCCTTCTGTTTGTCCAGTGGCAAAGGTGCCCCATTATATTTGATCTCAAAACTTCCACTTTTCCCAATACCCTCATGCTGATGTCATCCACAGAAATGAAGCCACCAGACATCAGGCCCCAAACCAGCCTGATGTCACAGCTACAAACTCTCAGTTACAAGCAGGGCAAAGGGGGACTGGAGGTTCACATCACTTACTACACTTAGGATTCTAGAGGCTCTGAGCACTCAGACTCAGTTTCAAAAACTCAGGATCCTGGCTGTGAACTAACTTAGTACCACTGTTGATAAAGGAGAGATGATATCTTTTGAGAACAAACTGTCCTGCTAGACTTTGAACTTCTGGAGGATTGGAAGCATGTCTTGTTTGTTGTATCCTCAGAATCTATCAAGTACTAGGGCATGATGGGCTGTCTGAAAATGTCTGTGGGTTGGCGTAGTAAGGAAGAAGTCAAGACATCCTTGACCAACCACATTGACTAAGATACTGCAATGGAACACCTGCTATTCCTAAATTAACTAAGGTGATATGAATCCCCCATATAAGACAGAGAAAGAAAATACTTAGTGATGACTGCAGTTTCTTCCAAATGAATCCTGTCATGTGTGTGGGAGCCTGTAAGTATATACCCTCTGGTAACTACAATCTATGCATTTAGTTTGTTTAGCAACATATATAATACTTGCTATAGAACATTCAGGTAACACAAGAAGGGATTACCAAGAAGTAAAAATCTCCTAAAAGTCTATCACAGGAAAAAACTCCCACCATTTGTGTAAACATCTTTCCAGTAAGGTTTTTTAGGTATATCTATGGCTATGCTTCCTATAATTTATTTTTATTTCTGTTTTTTGCTATATGAGTTGTACTTTTCTTCCTCTTGAAAAATGAAGGTGGTATGTATATGTGTCTTGTTTATTTTATTCGTGGTCACTTCTATAACTTTAAATAATACATTTTTAGCTTTATTTTAATTCCAGTAAATTAACATACAGTGTTATATTACTTTCAGGAGTACAATATAGTGATTCAACACTTCCATACAATACCCTGTGCTCACCATGACAAGTGCACCCCTTAATTCCCAGAACCTACTTCATCCATTCCCAACCCACCTCCTCTCTGGTGACCAGCAGTGTGTTCTCTAGATTTAAATCTGTTTCTTGGTTTGTTTCTCTCTCTCTCCCTTTGTTTTATTTGTTTGTTTATTTCTTAAATAGTACATCTCAACAAAATTTTAATTTATTAAGTTCAAATATAAGACAATACTTAATGAAAAATATATAAAAGACTAACAGCAATTTACTTATATTTCCTCTCATCTCCATTTCCTTGTAGCATGCTCCAGGATTTATACGCCCTCTTATCCTAGAGAAATTGTCATTGATTATTGTATGTAGTATAACATTTCCTTTCTTTTGTGTAGTATTTCCAATAGACATTGTGAAAGATTACATGTTCAAATGATTTTGAATGCTCATTATTAGTCCATTCATTCTACATATGAGTTTTAAAAAAATTATTATCCACTTTCGGTTCAGTAAACTATACCTTCTAGTACATTTCCTGTCTTTGAAATGCTCTGAATCTTTTTTTTTTTTTTACATTTATTTATTTGGGGGGAGGAGGGATAGGAAGAGAGAGAAGGAGAGAGAGAATCCCAGGTAGGCTTTGCACTGTCAGCATGTAGCCCAACGCAAGGGCTACATGAGATCATGTAGATCATGACCTGAGCCAAAATCAAGATTCAGATGCTTAAGTAACTGAGACACCCCGGTGCCCCGAAATGCTCTGAATCTTTGAATTTGTGTACAGTGCTTCTGTTTTCTTTTTATGTGGACAATAGCATAGTTGACTAAAATATAACTTAATTACACAGTTTTGCCTCAAATTTTGTACACCTTGTTGCAATCCCTTTTGCAATACAATGTTGCAGAGGAAAAAGTCTGAATCCAAGGTAGTTTTTTCCTTTATAATTTATTTTATGTGTATACTTGTAGTAATATTTATATATCCTTGCAACTACCACAGTTGTCTTTTTCCCTTTTCCAGTTTTACTGACAAATTTAATTTAATTGACAAATAAAATTGTATATATGGGCAATGTGATTATTTCATATATGCTTTCATTGTGAAATGATTACCACAATCAATTTAACATTTCCATACCTCATATAGATATAGTGTGTGTGTGTGTGTGTGTGTGTGTGTGTGTGTGTGTGAGAGAGAGAGAGAGAGAGAGAGAGAGAGAGAGAGAGAGAGAGAGAGAGAACCTGTAGGATCTCTTCTCTTAGCATATGTCAAATATACAATATCGTATTATTAACTATAGTCATCATCCTGTACATTGGCTCCCCAGACCTTATTCACCTTAAAACTGAAATTTGTACCCTTTGATCAACAGCTTCCTATTTCTTCCATCCCAGCTCTTGGCAACCACCATTCTACTCTCTATTTCTATGAGAGTTCACAGTTTTTTTTCTTAGATTCCACATGTAAGTGAGATCATACAGTGTTTCTCTTTTTTCCTCTGGATTCTTTCACTTATCATGATGTCCTCCAAGTTATGGAGGACAAAATAATGCAGTGTGTGTGTGTGTGTGTGTGTGTGTGTGTGTGTGTATGTGTGTGTATACACATCCATTCCATTCCATTTTCTTTATCCAGTGATGGACACTTAGGTTTCCACATCTTGGCTATTGTGAATAATTCTCCAAACAACACAGAAGTGCAAATACCTTTCCAAGATCCTGATTTCATTTCTTTCGGATATATACCCAGAAGTGGGATTGCCAGATAAGATGGTAGTTCTGTTTTTAATTTTTGAGGATCCTTCGTATTGTTTCCCATTACAGCTGGACCAATTTACAACCACCAACCGTGCACAAGGATTCCTTTTTTGCCACATCCTCACCAAAACTTATCTCTTATCATTTTGATACTAGTCATTCTAACAGATGGTTAATGATGTTGAGCATCTTTTCATATACTTGTTGCTAACCTGTATATCTTCTTTGGAAAAATGTTTTTACAGGTCTCATGACTGTTTTTTTTTTAATTTTTAATCAGGTTGTTTGATTGCTATGGAACTGTATGCGTTCCTTAATATATTTTGGATATTAACCACTTATCAGATACAGAGTTTGCAAATACTTTCTCCCAATCTGCAGGTTGTCTTTTCATTTTGGTGATTGTTTACTCTGCTTTACAGAAGGTTTTTTGGTTTTATATAATCCTTCTTGTTTACTTTTGCTTTTGCTACTCGTGTGTTTGGTGTGATGTCCAAAAAAATCATTGCCAAAGCAAACCTCAAAAAGCTTTTCCTGTGTTTTTTTTTCTAGAAGTTCTAAAGTTTCAAGTTTTAACATTTAACTGTTTAATCCATGGGGCACCTGAGTGGCTCTGTTGGTTAGGCATCCGACTTCAGCTCAGATAATGATCTCACAGTTGGTGAGTTGGGACCCCGCATTGGGTTTTGTGCTGTGGGCTCAGAGCCTGGGGCCTGCTTCAGATTCTGGGTTTCCCTCTCTCTCTGCCCCTCCCCCACTTGCACTCTCTCTCAGTCTCTCAAAAATAAATAAAAATGTTAACTCTTTAATCCATTTCAAGTAGTTAATTTTTTGTGTATGGTGTAAGACAGGGATCTGATTTCATTCTTTTGCATTCATATATCCCGTTTCCCTAGTACCATTTATTGAAAAACTATCCTTTCCTTATTTTGTGTTACTGGCACCCTTGTCAAAGAATAGGTAACGGTATAGATGTTGATTTATTTCTGGGCTCTCTATTCTCTTCCATTGGTCTATATGTCTGCTTTCATGCCAGCCACATACTATTTTTATTGTTATAGCTGTGTAATATAGTTTGAAATCAAGATTGTTTTGGCTATTTGGAATCTTGTGGTTTAATACAAATTTTAGGATTTTTTCTATTTCTATGAAAAATGCCATTGGAATTTGTATAGAGATGGCATTGAATCTGTTTATTACTTTGGGTATAATGCATGTTTTAACAACATTAGTTCTTCTAGTCCATGAACATGGAATATCTTTCCATATATTTGTGTCTTCTTCAATTTTTTTTTTCATCAACATCTTTTAGTTTTCAAAGTACAGTTCTTTCCTCTTCCTGGTTAAATTTTTTCCTAAGTATTTTATTATCTTTGCTGCTATTGTAAATAGGAATATTTTCTTAATTTCTCTTTGAAATAGTTTAATGTTAGTATATAGAAATGCAACTTATTTCTTTAGGTTGATTTTGTGTACTGCAACTTTACTGAATTACTTTATTGGTTCTAACAGGTTTTTGGTGGTCTTTTTGGTTTTCTATATGTAAAATATTGTCATCTGCAAATGGAAAATTTTATTTCTTCCTTCTTCATTTGGATGCCTTTTATTTATTTTTTTTCTTGCCTAATTGCTCTGGCTACAACTTCCAGTACTATGTGGAACAGAAGCAATAACAGTGGGCATTCTTGTCTTGTTCCTAATCTTCACAGAAGGGCTTTCAGTTTTTCATCACTGAGTATGTTAGCTGTGGGCTTGTCATATTATGTTGAGGTATATTCTTTCTACATCTGATTTGTTGAGAAATTTTATCATGAAAACATGTTGAATTTAGTAAAATTCTTTTTCTGCATTTATGAAGATGATCATATGATTTTTATCCTTCATTCTGTTAATGTAGTATATCACATTTATTGATTTTTGTGTGGTGAACCATCCTTGCAACACAAGGATCTCACTTGAAGCTGCTGTCTAATCCTTTCACTGAGTTGATGTATGTGGTTTGCTGTTTTTTTAATAAGAATTTACACATCTATGTTCATCAGGGGTATTGGTCTGTAATTTTCTTTTCCTGTGGTATCCTTGTCTGACTTTTGTCATCAGGGTAATGCTGGCCTCATAAAATAAGTTTGGAAGTATTATCTCGTCTTCAGTTTTTTGGAAGAGTTTGAGAAGGACTGGTATTCCTTCTTTATATGCTTGGTAGGAAGTCATCAATGAAACCACATGGTCCTGGGCTTTTGTTTTATGGGAGTATTTTTATTTATAGATTCAATTTCCTTACTTGTTATTGTCGGGTTCTGGTGCTTTGTAATAAACATGTTGCTTTGTAATAAATATGCCTGAAACACCTTGGCTCATTTTAATCTATAGACGAGTCTGGATCTATCTTAAAAATCATTCTTGTTGTTCTGATGGTATAACCATTATCTATAGGCTTAATATTCATTTCTTGCTCCCATATCTATAATCTTTTCTCTAATTAAATAAGTCAACACAATAATTTAGAGTAGTTTTTAAACAGAGTAAGTGCTCAGAATATTAATCACCAATATCATTAGTTGCTTTAACCTCTCCTTATTTCTTATATTTAGGCTGACTTCTTGGTCTTGCTCCTCCTATTACTGACTCAGCTCTGTAGTGTTGATTCTTCACTTTGAGTTTCTAATGAATTTTTAATTTCTGCAATGGCAATTACTTTCTCTTCAGTTTCTTTCCTTATTATGGCTAGCTCCCTTTACATCTAATTCCCTTGTATTATCATCTTTGATCTCTTCATTCAAAACATTAGATGGTATGCTTTAAATTTTACTAAATTCCTTCATGTTGTAAAACATTTGTCCAAAAATTTCTTCTAACTCCTTGTGTGTGCCTTCCCAAAATGTGTTCTTAAACAATCTTTTTCATGTTCTTTTACTTTTGGGCTACATTTTGCATACTTAACAGGCAAGTTATGTTATGTCTAGGTATATTTGAATAGTGAGAACTATTCCATGGAAGCCTGTCTTTTGTCCCAAACTAGAATGGATAGTTTCTCCTTGAAACTCATCGTTGTTTATTTGAATATTGTTTGGAAAAATCTCTTTAGAACATGAGCAGGAGGGCTAGAATTTACTCTTTTTAATTATTTTTTAATGTTTATTTTTGAGAGTGAGAGAGACAGAGCATGAGTCAGGGAGGGGCAGAGAGAGAAGTAGTCACAGAATTTGAAGCAGGTTCCAGGACCTGAGCTGTCAGCACAGAGCCCCACATGGGGCTCGAACTCATGAACCGTGAGATCATGACCTGAGCTAAATTTGGACACTTAACCGACTGAGCCACTCAGGTGCCCCAAATTTATATACTCTTTTTAAAAAGTCTTTCAAGAAGGAGTTTGTAAGAGAAGGGAAAAGGGCCCTGAGTAGTTATAGTCAGGTGATTCTATTTTCTCTCTCCTACATTAATTACTCTGAATCCCCAGCACCAAGGGCTAGCTAGCTTTATAAAACTAAAAGTGTGCCCTGATCTGTAAATAGTCCCTTTGGGACTCTGACTTATTTATCTACTTTTGGGGTGGAATGGCCAAACGTTTTGTGGTACATTTGTAGTTTATGACTTAAGAATTTTTCATAGTCTCCCAACTATTTCATTTTCTGCTGACATTGTGGGTAGAGACATTCAATCCCTAAAAAATTGTCTCTTAACTTGCCAAAGGGGAAGTGGTTAATATTTTGTTGCCATTCAAGTAAAGGCCTTGACAAAACATTTGTCTTTAGTGGGGAGGACAAATTTTGAATTATTCTGCATCTTCTTTGAACTGCCCATACCCTGAAAACTTCAGTGTCTCAAAATTAGAGAATACCAGTGACACTGTATTCAGAATTCTTTCCTGAGACTCCTCTCATGCTTCAGTGATCCCTCCAAATGGGAATGATTTTGCAAATCCTCATGTATTTCTTTTGGTTTGTACAAATGATTCTGTAGTGACACTGAAAGTGTTTAACATGTTACTGAGAACTTTCTTTAGGATGAAGGTACATTTTTACAAAACACTGTGAACTTAAGTATAAAATTACCTTTTTTTCCCCTGAGATTTCTTAATACTCAGAAAATTTTATAAATCAGAGGGAGACAATTGGGTAGATCAGATGAGGAAAAATTTCATTGAAACCTGGAGTTTTTAAGAGGAGAGGCTCTAGAGTTGTTGAAAAAGCTGAACTGCTCCTAGAAGATTCTGTCCCAACCCCCAATGCATGTTGGACTTATTGCCTGCCTTTCCTGTCTGGAAGTGTTTCATCTGACCTCAAATGTCCCCACTAATAGGACTTTTTTTATAAACCAGTGTCATTTATACTAATCAGGAGCCTAAAATCCACAGTATTTTTTCTGGAAAATTTCTTCCTGATCCTAACTCTACTGTGCCCCTGACAAACACCTAAATCAACAGCCATCCAGTTACCACTGGAAGACTTTGGAACAATTACAGATCAGGATTATTAGTGCTACATTTAGTTGTCTTATGCCATTTTGTGGGCTGGCCTAAAAAGATGAAATTCTATCAATGAGACATGATGGGAAAATTCATTTTATCCAACAGATGACAAAATAACTTATGAATTAAAATCTATTAATAATTGGGCACCTGTCTGTATTATGCTGTCATTTTGTGTGCATTCCTTTATCTCTTACAAGTTGTAGGCCTTTTAAAGGGAAAAAATGCCTTACTTACCTTTTTTAAAATTATCTACATACTTTGCAGGAAAATTACTTCTCTAAAGTTGGGGCTACTTTTTAAAGGGCTTCATTTTTAATAATAGTTTCTTACTTATCATGTTATTGCCTCAATTTGTTCATTTAACAATAATTCTACCATTACAGGAAAGCGAGGTCATGTGAGAGCCATGTAGTGGTTTCCTGTCTCCAACAAGGACTTTGAACACATTTCAGTGAATATTTCAAATTCTCTGCAAGAAGATGCTTAAGAAGCTCTGGGCATTAAGAGAGAAAGATGTACAAATATTTTCCAAAAATAGTAATTATCAAGTAAAAACATAGTAATAAAAAGTAAAATACGGAGTTAAAAAATAAAACATTGAAGAAAACTTAGCTGAAAAGTCACTTCTTCCAAGAAACTTCCCCTGACCCCTCAGACTAAACCAACTCCTTTGGGCATCCATAGCATCCTCTGCATAATTCTGTCTTTGCACTCCCCACAATACTTGCAATCATATGCTTACACATGTCTTTCTCACTAAACTGTAACTGTCACTTGTGGTAGCACAAGACTCTATTGGTCTTTGTCTTCTCAGTGCCCAGGTGCTCTACATAAAGATTAATTCTCCCTTGGAGTGTAACTAGAATGATCTATACCTCAAATCTGTAGACAGAAGGTTCTTATGCTACTCTTTAGCCACCAGGCTTTTTTCTTCCTCTTCATTATCCTTCTCAAACTGGCAATTCCTTATAAAAGGGATGTGCAATTCACACAGGTTTAAATTTTACTACCCCTAAATGCCCAAATGAACTCAGAAGAAACAGGATGAAGATAAACGCTAGTGTTCCTCCAATGGCTTATTCTTCCAACAGCAGCAAATTTTCCGAATAGCCAACAGGCCCCAAGTCTCAGGTGTGCCTAGAGGCAGAGGGCTGCTGGGATTTAAAGCCTATATTTATGGTCTTGATTACCTTTTACTCAGAGCAAAAGGAGAGGTTATAGAGAGAACCAGTCATTCTGAGGTTTGCACTGAGGCCACATCTCTTCCAGGTTACTACAAATAATGATTGAGTATAATGGGGTTACTAAAACAGGCCATTCCTGGGAGGCACAGCACATTCTGACTATGAATTTAGCTTGAGAACTTCCAAATGGCCTTGTTGAACTTTTCATAGAACTGCACTGGAATCGGAGACACTTTCATCCAACATTCCTTCCTTCCATCCCTCTCTCCTTTTCCTCTTTCTTCCATCATCCCTCCTTCCTTCCTTCCTACTTTCTTTCCCTCCTTCCTTCTTTCTCTTCCTCTTTTACATGGGGTCAGATTTGTACTATGGTCTGACATATGTGCTTTTATAGCAATACAGTTCAAATTTTCATATTATATCCTTTATTATACTCTCTAATGTACTTCAGACAGGGAACTCTGCATTCAATTGTCACTAATACTACTTACCACTTAATAGAAGAAGAGAATCACTTTAATATGAAAAAATTAATCACACAAATATCTAAGCCATTAAACACTAGGTACTATTCAAATCTTCTCGGTCAAATAATTGTTTACAATTCCCAATGGCCTGTGAATGGCCTTCAGAAACCATCATGGTACATGTGTGTGTGTGTGTGTGTGTGTGTGTGTGTGTGTGTGTGTGTGTGGTGGGGGTGGGGTGCCGCAGGTCACTATAAAGTCTTAAGTCTAGAGAGTATTCCCCTGACTCAGGATAAAGTGTTCAAATGATGTTCCCATGTCCCTGCTTCAGGTCCATCTATATTCATAACCCCAAGACAGGGTCAATGATCTGGAAACCAGACTCAAATTTCTTCACATGTGAGTCTAATGAAGGACATAAACAAAATATAAAAGTAAGTTTGATATCACCTCTTACAATCTCATTAGAATTACTAAGGAATAAAAAAAAACTTTAGAGAATTTTCTTAAGGAGTAAATGAATGTTCTATCCTCATAATTTCCCTCTCCCAACCTCCACTCGAGGTCTACATAAATCTGATGAGAGAAGCCCACCACGAGGGCATGGCCTCCCAGCCTCTCACCCACAGGTCATGGCGTCACTGCAATGGGACTATTATTAAAAATAGTACATGGTGCCCCCTTTCTAATTAAACTCTCTGGAAGATGTTATATAAGTCTGCTGCAAATTTGTTTCTAAATTTGCTAAATAATGCCAAATCATTTATAACATCTTGGATGCAGCTAGAAAGTTTGCTACTAAATTTATGCCCCATTTCATTGGGGAAAAAAAAAATCACATCCATATCCAATAACATTTAGCAAATCTCTGCACCTGCATAACTCCATACTTGTCATCAGGGCTATTAAATAACATCCATTGAGTGAAGATGCAACCCGCTCAAGTGGAAAAGGTGTATAACAGTTGTGGGTCAGGACACCTGAATTCCAGTATTCTATCTGATACACCATGAGCTCATCACCTGGGGTGAGTCATGTACTTTCTGGGACAACCAATCAGTCAAGAATTTTTCTAGGAATATACTGCTCCTGTCCCTGTGAGGTAACATTCTATGCCTCTAAGAGACAGGCACACACAAGAGCGTGTGATTCTTTGGTCTTTTCATCCCACTGTTCAGCACTGTGTCAGCTTTCTAGGGCTGCCACAACAAAACGTCACAATCCAGTTGGTTTAAAACAAGCAAAATTAATTGTCTATGGTTATGGATGTTAGAAGTTCTAAAATAGACATGCCAGCAGGGCCATGCTTCCTCCGAAACTATAGGACAATCCTTCCTTGCTTCTTTCTAGCTTCTGGTGTTTTGCTGACGATACTTGGCATCCCTTGGTTTACAGCCAAAACACTTCAACCACTGTCTTTGTCATCATGGTGTCTCCATTTCTGTTTCTGTGCCTGAGTCTCTTCTCTTCATATAAGGACATCATGCATATTGGATTATGGCCCACACCAGTGAGCTCATCTTAACTTGATTACATCAGCTTCCTGATATATTCCAAATAAGGCCACATCCGCAAATAGTGGGGGGTTAGATCTTTAACGTATCTTTTTGGGGGAACATGATGAAACCCACAACATTCACTAAGATTGGAAAACTGGATCATTGAGTTAAATATATTTCGATGTGTTCTTTAAAATCTGATTTCTATGCCTCTTACAATGAACTGGGAATTACTGATGGTGTCCCATATCCATGTTTTCAGAGTTCTGAGCTATCTTTATAACTTCTCATTTACAACGCAGATGCATCAGAAGCAAAGAAATCTTTATTCCTTTGGATATTTCCTTACCTTTGTAAAACATCTGAAAATAAAGACTATCCAGTCAGCTCAAATATCAAGAGACATCTTATTCCTCATGCTTCTGTTAAAGTGTCTCAATATCTTATTCTAATATGTGATCAGTAAAAAGGGCTTTTCCCCCTTTAATCACAATTTACTGTGCACAACGTTTGTAATGAGTTGCATCCCAATGTTTCAGAAGACTTAGCTTGACCGTAAGTGGGAGGATGACCCATCTGGTGCATCTGGCAAGCTTTTGGCATACCGCCAGGAGCCAGGGGATCTTCTTGCAAGAAATTTTTTGGGGGAAAGATGAAGCTTGGCCCAGTGAACTTAGAAAGAAAGCTCTGGCCATACAAAGGCTGGGGAGTTGTTGAATATCTCAGTAAGTTCTATGCCTCTGTTCATCTCCAGGCCCTTGGGACTGAAGTCTGGGATCCATGTTAGTAGGGGTGGTTCACTTAAGATTGATCAAAAAAAGTTATTTTATAAACACTAAGAGATTCTCCATAAGACAGTGAGGCACAGAACGTATGTGTTACTTGGGTGTATCCAGCACTTCCCTCAGACCTGGGCAAGAGAGGTCTGGCATCTGGTTGCATCAGGCTGCAGCCCCCCTCCTTGGACCTCCATCAGGTGAAGGTTCCACACAGCTAAGGGGATGGGTCCACCTACTGTCTATGCTCTTAATTCTAGGCCATGCTCTTGGTACTCAGAAACTCTATACCCAAATAGACCTGATTCCTCTTCCATGGCCTTCCCAGGTCCACTCCCCCAATTTATCATCCTGATGGCAGATTGCTCATTCAGTATGCATACAGCAGGCTTGAAGGGTGGCCAAGGGGTTGCTATTCATAGAGTTGCTATGGATAGTGCTTGGATATGCAGAATGGAGCATCCATACATTTTTCCATGAGGCTGATTGGCATGTAAGAGAAAAACAGAGGTAGAAAAAGAAGCAGAAGTAGGCAGTAGGCCGGGAATGGCATTCCAACCATCATGGAAATCTGAGGAGTGCAAGAATCTGGCCTTCCTGGTCATTATCAAGGTAGACTTATCAAGATGGGAAGGTAGAACATATATTACTGAACATTTTCTTAGCTTAATTCATAATTCAAATACGTAAGCCTAGATTATGAGGGTCCCCATTTGTGCTCCTGCCCTGAAAATGTTAAGAGTGGGTCTAGGTGTCCGTCTGCCACAATGCGCCCCCAAAGAACAAGTGGGAGTAATTGTAAGTCCAAGGAAGAACAGAGAATAGCAGGGAAGCAGCTGGGATGACAAAACAGAAGTTCAATGAAGTTAGGTCACTGGTCCCACATCACGAACCTAAACAAGGGTAGAGATAGGATCCATATGCAGGTCTATTCCACTGCATTGCAGTTTCTTTATATTATGAAATCTGGAATTACTTAGGGTTCTTTCTCTTCACTGTGTTTCATGGTGTCTCTCATTCTCATGGTGCTAGTAGTCCAGCACATTGATAACAATCGTGTTCACATATCTATCCAACACCCCTCTTGCAGCAAGTATTATTAAGTTACTTTGGAAGAATGATTTTAATTTCCTTTTATCTTAACCAGATTCTCATAATTCACACAAACCAATCAAACCACCATGGAGCTCTAGCTACTTCTCTTTTAACTGATGCTGCTCTGACTTTTTTGGGAAGACCTGTCAGGACCATTCTGAGACAGGGGCTCTACCAGGGGCTGCGTACAAGGACTTCCGCAGATGTCCCTGCCCCAGAGCACACAGCCTCTCACACTCCCCTCAGAACTGCTTTCACTGAAGCCTTGGCTTTAAATTTGAAGTGATGGGGATCGTGAGGAAAACATGCTTTTTTGTTGTTGTTGTTTACATGCATTTTAAGAAAGGCAAAATTTGGGGGCACCTGGGTGACTCAGTCAGTTAAGCATCTAACTCTTGGTTTTGGCTCAGGTCATGATCTCGAGGTTCATGCATTCAAGCCCTGCATCACTGAAAATGTGGAACCGGCTTGGGATTCTCTCTTTCCCTCTCTGTCTGCCCCTCCCCCACTTGCACTCTCTCTGTCTCTCAAAATAAATAAATAAACGTTAAAAAAAAAAAAAGAAGGTCAAGACTGGGCTTTATTATTTATCTTATCAGGTTATTTTCACTGAAACCTTTTATATAGTTTTCCCCTATTTTCCATTTTGCTAACAAATGGATTGAATTTTTTTGTAATGGTAACACATTAAGATTAAAAAAAAAAACTAAATGTTATTAAAAAGATCCAAATTCATCTTGACTAGAACGATCCCCTTTAATGATGAGTTGATTTAAATATCCGCAGCCAACATTCACTAACATTTGGACAAAGTCGGCATTGATAGGAAGTATAGGAATTCAGGAAAATTTAGAAAATTATTTTAAATTCAGAGTCTAGTATTCACTATTTGACATTGCAACACTGGGGAAAATACAGTAGGCCCAAGAAATATGCTATCTTCATATATTGAATCTTCTTTTCCCTCTATTATGAGAAACTTGGGAATGTTTTACAAAAGTTTTGGAATTAATCTTGCTAATCCATGTTCAAATAAAGCCACTGGCCCTCAACAACCAGAGAATGAAATGACCATTATTCATGAGGAAATGTGGCCCATCCACTGAAAGGTGGGCCCTGACTCATGGGCCACACCACAGCGGGAGGGAACTGGAAAATGTATGCACCCCGTGCCTGGTGATTTACATAGTGTTTAAACCTTGCAGTGAGTTACACGTTGTTGCCTTCATAACTGAGGAAACTGGGATTCAGAAAGATTAACCTTCTACTTGAGTTTAAAAAAGTAGACAGTGACAGTCTCTTCAGACCCGGATCTGATGGTAAAGCTTTGTCTCTAACACATGGAGCTGCCTCAGAGTGTGGGCAACCCACTACCACAGACAAACTCAGGACTTACAGCAACTCAAGTTTATTCCCTCACAGGCCTGCAGAGCGGAGATCTGAAGCGGGGCTTACAGGGCTAAAAACATTGTTGACAGGGCTGCTCTCCCTCTGCAGGTGCAGAGAACTTGTATCCTTGTCTTTTCCAGCTTTTTGTGGCTACCTTGGCTCCTTGAGCACTCTGACCTCTGCTTCTCTCTTCACATCCAGCCTCTCCAGCTGCTTTGCCCAGGGCCTTCTCCCTGCCTCCCTCTTGTAAGGACCCCTGTGATTTCACTGGGTTCCCCTGGACACTGCAGGCCACATCTCAGGGACAGCTGATTAGCTGCCTTAATCCCCCTGCTGGGTAACCCCATTTACCAAGGGAATAGACAAATTCAGGAGCCCTGATTCTTTTTTTTTTTTTTTTTACGATTTTATTTTTTTTAAAGTAATCTCTACACCCAGTGTGGGGCTCGAACTCACAACCCCGAGATCAAGAGTCACATGCTCCACTGACTGAGCCAGCCAGGTGCCCTGCAGCCCTGATTGTGCCTACCGCAGGCCGCACCCACCCACACATCTTCAGGTATGTCACCAGGTGGCAGGGGATGAATCACACTCTGTGGTTACAGTGACAGGAGCCCTCAGAGCAAGAAAGATGGAAGGAGTTGAGCAAATAACAGTGAAACAAGAACTCCACAACCAAGCTCTTGTCCACTGCTTCTTTTCTTGGTGAAATAAAATGTCAGTCTCACTACGGCTTGCTCTCTCTCTCTCTCTCATCTTTCTCCCCCTTCCTTTTCTACCCCCTCTCCCCTTTCCCCACACACTTAATTAGACAACCAACCTAAACCATTTAAATAGCTTCTGTGGGGGGGGCGCCTGGGTGGCCCAGTCAGTTAAGTGTCTGACTTCGGCTCAGGTCATGATCTCACAGTTTGTGAGTTCGAGCCCCACATCGGGTTCTGTGCTGACAGCTCAGAGCCTGGAGCCTGCTTCGGATTCTGTGTCTCCTTCTCTCTCTGCCTATCTTATTCACTCTTTACAGTTTCTGTATTCAGGAGAGACTGCCATTACTCCTGGCTCGTTTCACAGATGAGGACATTTGGAGCAGTTAAATAACTAGATTGCAATCACACAATTAAGTATTAAGTGGCAAAGTCAGTCCTCAAGCCATGCTCTAGACTCCCACACTGAGACCCTCATGGCCACATAACAGGCCCACAGTGCACGGTTTCACTCCGATCTTACCTGCAAATCCTCACTGAGCTTCCCCAGGGATATGTCCATCCTCCACAAACATACCATACACAACATTCATGACCAGCTGGTTCAAATCAGTTCAACATTTCCCAAGAGCCTAACATGTATCAGGGCCTGAATTAGATGCTGGGCATACAAATATGAATAAACAAATGTCCATGCTTTTCAAAATCTTATGGTTTATATGGGAAAATGGGAGTACCATGAAATGTTAATTCGGCATGTTAGGGGCTAGGGTAGAGGTATGCATAGTATGTTACAGAAGCCCAATGGAGAGGCCCTCCACCAGCGCTGCTGAGGAAAAGGAATGGGGTGGGGTGGGGGGATTAAAGTTTCCAGGTAAAGAAACACTTGAGATGGATCTTAATTGCTGAATACAAGGTGAAGAAGGTAAGGATAGAGTTTCTAGTCAGGGATAGAGGCACCATCGAGGCCTAGGGACATGGGAAGCATGCCCCATTCGCAGAGCTATACGTGAACCTTTTGCCATCCACACTCTGGAAAGCCACGTATCTCAGCTTCACCTTTTCTATTTGGATAAATGATGAAGTCACTCCTCCCTCCTGTCAAGGTTGGAAACTATCTATTTGATTTCAAAATTGCCTGAGATGATTTAACCTGAGGGATCCCACAATAAACCTAACCTAATTCTTAGCAATTCCCAAGCAAAAGTATCAAATTGATGGCTCTCCCCTGAGACAAAGCAATTCTCTCAGGAGATATGGTCTTAAAAACTTGAATTTTACTGCATAGTGTGGGTGCTTTTTTTTTTTTTTTTTTGACAGAACACTGATTTCTGAAAATGAGTAGAAGCAAGCTGTGCAGCTGAACTTAAACGGCCTAATCATGTCATCTGTCTGCCAGAATAAGACAATTTTTTACCCTAATTCACACCATCCTCCGCTTGATTTGAAAGACACCTACATATATTTGACTAAATTCTAGGTCTTTCAAAAATGTATACTGTTTCTTCCTAAAGGCATATGAATCTGAGAGAGAAATCCATTATCATAAAGCAATAGCACTGAAAATACCTCTTGACATATATTTAGACTTTCAGGAATAAAATGAAGATTGATGTCATACAGTGAAGTAATTCACCAGAACTCAGTGAAAATTGAGGCCAAATAAACTTTCTAACCAAAATAGTATCCCTTCCTTCTTGTTCTTAGACCTCCCTCCTGATTTCTTGGCCACACAACACAAAATCTCAACTGTTATCGCGAATATCTACAGCAAGGTTATTTGGGAAAGACACCCGCCCACCATATAGGACAAACAGATCCCTGCTCAGTTACCTGCTGGATATTCTCAGTTGCCACCTTGTAGATCTCTACTTAGTTTGCTTTAGTGAATACTGCCCACACTGACCCTAGAGGATGGAGCGTTTTCCTAGCGTTTCCCCTGGGGCATAGGAAATTAATAAAGTTAGTTTTGACAATTTTGAAATGAAGTTCCCATCCATATTTGTCAAAGAATATAGAAAATACCAGTTATAATACAATGTACCTTTTGGCGACCTATTATTTCTAGATTGACTACAGATATATTTAAATAATTCTACCTTTGGTGATCCTACCTAGTAATAAGGTTATTACTGCTCACTATTGTCATAATGAGTTTTTTGATGCATAAAATATATATTAAGCATCTACTCCTCTGTGTTCAGAAATGTTCTATGACCTATGCCTGTCCTGCTTAACAGGTATGTATTGATTTAATGGGTATGACAGAAACAAAAGAAGTAGAAGAGGGTCCTTGATCTCATTAGACTTATGATAAAGTTAGGAAGAGAATATATATGAATGGGGATTCATAAATCATCCCAGAACAATAGAAATACAACTAAGGGCTAAACTGTGATTTGGTTACGATAGCTCAGCAAAGGGTGACACCAGGTGTAGCAGAAGAGTCAGAGGGAAGTGTATTAAGAGATAACTGTGTAAAAGGCAAAACCTCTAGTGCCCAAGGTGGCCAACCTCCTGGCCAGCCTCTTCCTTCCATCAGACTCTCTAAATGCTGACGATGTCCGGCCTTAAATCTTCATCATTCTCACATCTATCTGCATTGTCTCCTTTAGGGGAAAACATTCAGGTTACATGGAGCACATACCAATGATTCCCAGTCGATGTCTCCTATGCCAACCTCCCCTCTGAATACCTGATTTGAAGATCCAACCACCTACTTGACAGCCTCATATTCCACATCCAGTAGGCTGTTCAATGCATAACATGTCCAAAACAGAACTTTTAAACTCTCCCAAATATCCCCAATATCCTACAATACTTCCCAAGTATCCCACATATCCATTAAAGATGTCAAAGTCCAGCCAGTTGCTTGGACCAAAACCTAGGAGTCACCTTTGACTCTTTTTTTTTTTTTTTTTTTTTTTTTGCACATATATAATTCACCAGCAGATTCATCAGCACTCTTATCAGATTAACCCAATCACTTCTCACCCTCTCCACTGCCCCCACCTTTGTGCAAGCCACAATTCTTTCTCTCTGCTCCACTTCTGCACGTCTGCTATCCAACAAGCAAAGTTACCTTTTCAACAGCCTAAGTCAGCACCCTTAACTTAACACATTCCAACTGGTTTTCCATTACTAACAGAATCCAAACTCTCTTACTATGCTTTACAAGACCCCACCCTATTAATAAATTATGAACCATTAATCATATCAGTTTGCCTCATTATGACCCACGTTAAAAATACTAGTGCAGACTAAAAAATACCTTGTTATACCATATACAGTAGGAGTAACTATTTTTTGTTTGTTTTTTAGTTTTATGTATGTAGGCTATGTGTGTATTTGTTTGCAATGCAAAATGTATTTATTGAGTAGCATCTAACAAAACATGTTTGCATAGGGGAACCTGGGTGGCTCAGTCGGTGATCTCACACTTCATGAGTTCACGCCCCACACTGGGCTCTCCAGGCTCTCTGCTGTCAGCCTGATTTGGATCTTCTGTCTCCCTCTCTCTCTGCCCCTCCCCGACTCTTACATGCTCTATCTCTCAAAATAAATAAACATTTAAAAAAATGTTTGCAAGTCCCTGACCTACATGATCTGGCTCATACCCACCTCTCCAATCTTTTCTCACACCACACTCCATCTTTTTCACTGCAGCCCCACTGACCTTCATTTTAGTCCTCAATCAAGAAAATCATCCCTGCCTCAGGACCTTTGCACATACTACTCTCCCTGCGAATGATTTATCTTCAGATTTTTACATGTTTGGTTCTTTCTTATTATGGATCGCTATTCAAGTATCAACTCCTAATAGGTGTCCTATCAAAAGTGATACCTTCCTTTCTGCACTGTGTCCTGTGACTATCACACCACCCTATTTAAGCTTCCTCTTGACACTGTAGTCACCTCATCTTATCCATTCACTTATTTGCTTGCATCTATTTTCTTCTTCTCTGTATTAGATCGTAAACCTCCATGAGTTCAGGGTTACATCTGTCTGATTTACTACTCTGTCTTGGTATAAAGAATAGTGTTTATCATACAATAAGTGCTTCATAAGTATTTGTTGATGAATAAAGGAAACTGAAGACCAATTCTCTCCTATGGGGGCATAGCTAGGGAGATCTCTAGTCTCTCTTGGGCTTCTCAGGCTTCCACTTAGAGATGATAAAGCAGAGGGATTAGTATCCAAAACTCCTCATTTTGGCTTTGTATTCAGTCTAAGAGGCCATTCATTTCAGCACGTTATGCTGTTAATTATGGGTCCACCTTCTTCTATTATGTAGAAAGGATAAATAGTTATTATTAAATAGTCATGTAATAGGTAATGATTTCTTTCAGGGAAATCATTATTAAAACTGCACAAACACATCAATAAAGCTACTTATTTGACATTAGGACATACTGACTAAATAGATTCCATTTCTCTTTCATTCACATCATGTGTACTACCTGCTTAGAATAAGGAGTCATTTTTTTTGCTCTTCCTCCCAATTGACTTCTTAGTTCATGCCAACATGCACATCATTGCTATGATCAAAGTAATTTTTTATAATAGTTATTTACTTCCAAGACAGTGATGTTATTCTGGCATTACTGACTTAGTTAACATTATTTTAGACACTAATTAGTTTCTTAATTCATTGTAGAGAATAGTCAAATTGATAATTTTATATAATATACATTTCATAAGCATTGTTTTCCCTGAATTTTTTTGGAAGTAGATGGAACGTGATTCATTGAACAATGGACATCCTGGGTGTCAGTTAAGTGTCCAGCTTTGGCTCAGGTCATGATCTCATGGTTTGTGAGTTAGAGCCCCATGTCAGGCTGTGCTCAAACAGCTTAGAGCCTGGAGCCTGCCTTGGATTCTGTGTCTCCCTCTCTCTCTCTCTCTGTCCCTCCCTGCTTGCTCTCTCTCAAAAAGCAAATAAATAAGCATTAAAAGTACAAAAAAAAAAAAAAAGAAAATTAATAGGAGAAGGAGATGAGAAGTCAGCTATTTAGTGTCCTGGTTCTAGCTCTAATCTTTACTAGCAGAAAGAAATGGGTAAGTCACCTAAATTCTTGGAGCCTCACTTTTCTCATGAGTACAAAAAAAGACACCAGTTTAGGTTAACAAAAATCCTACTCTTTATTGGGAGTCCTTGTACTCCAAGAGCTATTTTAAATTAATCCTCAGCTCATCCTCACCAAACCTTCTGGAGTAGGTTATATTAATTCGCCCATTTTCCATATGAGGGAAAGGAGGCAGAGAGAGAATAAGTAACACAGACAATTAAGTGGTAGAGATGCTTTGAACCTAGGTGGTATGATTCCAGAACCCATATTCTTATTCACCTATGTTTCTTTAGGATCTACAGTCTTGTCTAACTGTTAAGAGTTAAATTTACATGTTTTGTATACTTGCATCTTATGTTAGCATATTGTATACTTATCTCATTCATCTGGCAGATTGTAAACTACTTAAATGTAGAGACTATGCCCATGTTTGAATAATCAGGGGCAATTAGCCTAGTGCCTCGCATGCAGTAGGATTCAATACTTACTTTAAAAATTGTCAGTGTGGAGATGAATTCAGGCCACAATTTTGAGATAAACTGAAATGAATCTAAGGTTGTTTCTGAGAGTCTGTGATTCAGGGGTTGAATTCTCTTCTTGAAGGGAGTGCTGTGTCTGCATGACCTCACCTATGACTTATTCTTCAATCTACTGCAATATGGTTTTCACTCCATTCATGCCACTGAAATTGCTCTTGCCAAAGTCAACAACAAACTGCAAAAGAGTTTCTTATCTCTGTGTATGGTCTCTTCTGAGATCATTTGATATTGTTGCCTACCCCGTTTTTCTTTTTTTTTTTTTTTTTTTAACGTTTATTTATTTTTGAGACAGAGAGAGACAGAGCATGAACAGGGGAGGGGCAGAGAGAGAGGGAGACACAGAACTGGAAGCAGGCTCCAGGCTCTGAGCCATCAGCCCAGAGCCCGACGCGGGGCTCGAACTCACGGTCCGTGAGATCGTGACCTGAGCTGAAGTCGGACGCTCAACCGACTGAGCCACCCAGGCGCCCCTACCCTGTTTTTCTTAAAGCACTCATCTCTCTTGTACTGGGTGATACACCACCCCCCTGGCTTCTCTCCCACCTCTCAGGGTGCTGTGCTTGGTCTCCATTTCAGGATCCACTTTCTTTACCTTATACCTACAATACTGGCATCTCCCAAGACTCTGTCATAGGCCCTTCGTGCGTTATCCTCCGAACACTGTATTTGCTCCTTTGGCTTTGCTCTATCACCTAAACACTAATGATAAATCTATTTTAGTAGACGTAATAGATTTTAATAGATAATCATTCCAATTTTAAATCTATACCTCCAGCACAGATCTCTCTCATGAGCTTCACACCTGGTATAATGGTAAAAACTGATAACTTACTCTTAACAATACTTCATTATAGATGGTGCAATACATGTGTGGAGTGGGTTAGCATCTGAAGTGTCCAAATAAAGAATCCATAATCCAGGGATGGATAACTAGCATTTGGAGTTAATCAAGGATCCATATTCTAGAGGTGGTTTCATAACTGCTTCGTATTATAATAGTGTATCCCAGAAGGCTTAACTAGATGCCAAAGTTAGAAATAAAATTTTGCTTATGAAATGAGAGATGTACAAACTGTGTTTTTGGCTGTAAAGATCCAGCAAGCCCAGCAGTCCATCCCTCTGAAGCATCACTCAAGGGCTAGCCTTGATAGACCTGTGTCTCCTCACTTCACAAAGAATGCTGTCATTTGACCTGACCCTATAAATGACTGGTCCTACCAGACACAAAGTTTAAGAAGTCTCATGTATCTTGAACACCTACTGCATAGTGCTTTGTATCTTAAGTTCAACATGTCCAAAACTGAACTGATCAACTTTGCATGAACTTGTTCCTCCCTGTAATGTCTTTTACATACTCAGTGAATGCATCTGCATTCACTCATGGTCTGAGCCAGAAATCTGGACATTACTTTTAACTTCTCCCATTCTTCCATTCTCCAAATTCAACAAATTACCAAGCTCCATCAACTTTATCACCTAAATAATTCTCTAATCTACCCATTTCTCTCCATATTCACAGGCATTTCTCAAATCTATGCCACCAACTCTTCTCTCTCCTGGGTTACTACAATGACCTTCTGGGTTTTTTTTGTTTTTTTTTTTTTTTTTTCTGTCACCAGTCTGCCCTTTCTATTTTATTCTCTATACACCAGTGACTAATAAAATGAAAATCTGTATTCTAATTATCCTGTATTTACTCATCATAAAATATGGGTGGTATTCAAAATACCTAACTGTTAATTGTATAGACACCAACTAGTCAGAACAAATGCCAAAGAATTTACAATGAGAAACTGTTGTAAACACCACTTTGAACAAGCCAGGTTATTTGTGCAATTGTATCTCCTACTAGTCTGTAAACTGTGATGTTGTAAATTAGGTAGGTCAGAGTCAACCTTTGTATCCTTACCACATAGCTTGACATATAATAGGCTACTGTTAAACCAACAAAAGAATGTGAATGAGAAAAGAATTCAATCAGCAAGCTCATATTTTAAACCTGGCATCTAGAATCAATCTCAATCTAAATTGGGGTTAAGGAGTAGTGTGGATTTAAGGAATAGTGACCTAACACTTCTAGGCTCAGTATGAAATCACACCTGATGCTTTTGCAGCCCCAATACTGAACTCCACATTCACATTCTTACTGTCTCATTCTCATTTCTCTTTAGGAAGTGATTTCATTTCTTCTACTCTCATCTCCCCTTCACTTCCCAGTTTCCTTCTTAAGAACTGGAGATGTTTCTCAGGATCCACATAAGAGTGAAAACATATGGTATCTGTCTTTCTCTGTATGTCTTATTTCACTTAGCATAACACTCTCCTGAGAAACTTAAAAGAAGACCATGGGGGAGGGGGAGGGAAAAAAAAGTTAGGGAGGGAGCCAAACCATAAGAGACTCTTAAAAACTGTGAATAAACTGAGGGTTGATGGGGGGTGGGAAGGAGGGGAAAGTGGGTCATGGGCATTGAGGAGAGCACCTGTTGGGATGAGCACTGGGTGTTGTATGGAAACCAATTTGACAATAAATTTCATATAAAAAAAGAGAAAAGTTTATTGGTTAAACCTAAAAAAAAAAAAAAAAAAAAAGAAGAAGAACTGGAGATGCCCCAAACCTCAAGACTCAGTTCACTAAAGCCTATTGATTGACTTAGTGCAACCGAATTCTTAATTGCCTACCAAGGTTTAGTTGAGCCCAGTTGAACAAATATTTTTTGACAAATTCTTGGAATATAATGATGAACAAGTCATGCTCTCTTTCCCTTTAAGGGAACACTGTGCATTGGTGGAAATAAATATGTAAGTGAGTCATTGAGTAAATGGCTAAAAAATGTTTAAAAAATGTTATCCAACAAGAAGACTAAACTCATATTTAGGATATCAGCATAGTGGAGCACTAAGGACAGTAAGAAAACAATTAGGAGAGTTTGATATAGTTGTTATAAAAAGGAAGCAAAACAAGGAGCAATAAACAAATTCAGAGCTTTGAAGACTTCCTTAACCTTCCTCCCTTAACCTTCCTTAAGGTTACACAATAAGTAAGATTACACAACAGTCTCATCCTCCCAATACAAAGGACCTCTAAGAGTCTTAATCCACCTCTAATAAGTGCTAGAATAAAGACATAAATAGGATGGTATGGGAACACACACAAAAAACAATGAATCCAGTTAAAGCAGGGGAGGGCAGGTTAGAGAAGAGAAAGCATTTTAGAGGAAATGATGTTTGAGCTAAGTGTTACAGGACAAGTGAAACAGGTGAAGGCTTGGGGAGCTGGGAGACAGGCAACCCTTTGGTGAGAGCCTTTCATCACACTTAATTAGATCTTCAATACTTCTGCTAGCCTAGAGCATCATCTCTTATCTCTCTATTATCTATCCAATTTGCCACATTGAACCCTTTCTCTGTGTCCACTGTACCACTTCTGAGGTTTATCGAGCTTACAAGCCCTATGCTTGGCTGGATCCCAACACCCATCCCAACGAGGCTGGTTTGTTCACAGTTTTTATTTTGCTTTTCCGTCAGGGTCACCTGAACTTCTCTTTGCCATTAGCAAATGTCAGCTTGCATCACCACTATCTTTCAAAACCTTATTCAAAATTATTTTTCTTAAGCAGTCTTTCACAGTGGATAGAAGCATACAGTTGAAGAACTCCTTCCTTCTAAGTTTTTTTTAAGTTTTTTTTATTTATTTAGGTAATCTCTATACCAAACATGGAGCTCGAACTCATGGCCCCAAGATCAAGAGTCACATGTTCTTCTGACTGAGCCGACCAGGCACCTCAGGCCTTCTTCCTTCTAATGAAAAGTGATCAATGCATTCTATTTAGAACTGTGTATTCATAAATATATATTCAAAGAAAATACATATCTGTATGGCCAGTGATAACTAATGTTATTCAGCCAAGACTGTGAACTTCTCAGCTGAAGGTATCCAATTTTTCATTGCTTCACATCGTCCTGTCATCATCTCAAATGCCTGGTAGAGCAACACCCACACAGTATGGCCACAAAGGCTCATTGAATTTTCACTTAGTTTTCTCATAATTTCTCACAAATGTCAGATTACTGGCAAAAATTTTATCAGAGGGAGCAAAGTAGGAAATTACTTAAATCTCTTGATGGAACTTAATCGTTTTTGAAGAATTAGGGCATTTCATATGGGAGCAATATCGAAATAGATGACCTGAAACAAAACTTGTTTCCCCGAGAATCTGCAACTCCTGAATTGTCTCTGGAGGCTGCTAATATTTTTTTCAGTTCTTGCTGAAAAGGAAAATAAACAAATGCAATCTACTTCTGCAATCACTCTTTGCTTCTCTGTGAATACAAAGGCAATATTTTATAAAGGATATTCCTTAGACCACTGATCTTGTGAGGTGCTCTAGAAAAAAGGCTTCTTTGGGAAATAACTGGGAAACACTGCATTGGATAGCCCTGGTTTGGAGATGCACAGTAAACACTAGCATCTTAAACACCATGGTATCTCAGTAAATAGCCTAGTTTTACTTTGTTAAACCCTTCATTTCACAAGTGTAAATGAAAACAGATTTAACAGATTTTTCTCCCTCAACAATATCCTTAGCAACCCTACTGCGTGGAATGTCAGATTGGGAAATGCTATATTGTTCCCTCCACTGAATTCATATGCTGACAGATAAGTGCTGTGTAGTCTGAGGCATTTATTTTGACTTTATATAGAAGCTTAAAGTAGCAAGTATCTTTTTGATGTTTGTTGTATTTAACCACAGTAAACAAGCACAGAGTAAACAGTTCTTCGATGCTAAGTGTTTACTTGCGTAATCTAGTGGATTTTATTCCAACTTTTATAATTGTAGTAGCTACTGCTTGAATGAAAAAAACCTGAAAATAAAAATAGAAATTCTAAGAAATGAGAACACTAGCACTGAACCATAGTGCTGCGGTCTAAGCAGACATTCCATCATTGGGTTGATGGTGAATACAAAATGGGTGTTTGATCACCATATACTCACTTGATATTCTCCTCTATAAGAAGTCTTGTTTCTGGCTTGGACTAGGGCCCAGCCAACGTCAGGAGAACCGCAGGCTCCCACATACAGATTCAGAGCAGAATTACAGGTTCGCAACATGGGATCCCCAGGGGGCATGTGATTTACTCATTAGGCCCCAAAGTAGGTATTTTAAACATGGACGTGGTCTCTCTAAAGACACAGGATTTATTTATTTATTTGATAGCCATTTAAAACAGACTGTTTTCATCTGCCTTCATTTCCTTTTGGTGCCACTCTCTATTTCCAGAAGCTTCTTAAAAGTAACAACTATCGGGGCACCTGGGTGGCTCAGTCAGTTAAGCATCCAACTTTGGCTCAGTTCATGATCTCATGGTTCGTGGGTTTGGGCCCTGCATTGGGATTTGTGCTGACAGTGCAGAGCCTGGAGCCTGTATTAGATTCTGTGTCTCCCTCTCTCTCTGCCCCTCCCATGCCCATGCTCTGTCTCTCTCTCTCTCTCTCAAAAATAAATAAACATTAAAAAAAGGTAACAAATATACAGAGAATTGATAGGATTTCAACATTAGTGCTTTACTGAGTTTCAGTAAAGTGGGCTATTAATCTCTCGATAAACTAGTGCAAATATTCAAAATGGAAAAACAACCACTAGCAAGAAATCATGGGTATAAAAACTCAGATGTTGATCCCTGACACTCTTCAGTTTTCATGCCTTAGCACCCCAATTCAATCTAATATTCTTTTTAACTGAATCCATGCACTGTGTCCCTTCCTATTTTCCAACATAGAGCAATTTCTTGCAATTATACCATTTATTCATCCATTCACTTGGCAAGTATTATTGACAGCCACACACTGCTCTGGTTTTACATTACATTTGCAAAATGAAGTCATCATTTGCTTTTCCAATTCAAGAAAAATTTACCTAGACTGAAGAATCTAAGACATCTTATCAAAAGGCAACTCATATCTGAAGGAAATCAGATAAGGGGCAGGCTATACATTTTGTAGGTCAATATTTTTCAAAGACATCTGTTTCAGAATCGCCTGAAGTGTGTTTGAAATGCAGACTAAAAGGCCCAAATGAGACTATCTGGGGTCAGGGTCCAGGAATCTGCATTTCTAATCTGTACTCCTGGTGTTCTCTGTGCACCTAAAATTCCATGGGGAATCCTCCTCTAAAGGGTTGGTGGATGGAAGTCTGCACACATACCCTTCAACAGGAACACCTCCACTCTTAAGTCTTCACTTTATTGAAGTTCCTGTATGAAGTCTTCAAAATCAATGGATTTCAGTGCTAGAGCTTCTTTGAATATCACTTAAAGTGTGAGATCACCAGAAAGCTTTCTCTATGGGGCTCTAGTTTGACCCATCATATTTTAAGCGTGGAACAGTGGAGCAAGCATGGATTTTGGAATCAGAAAGATACCCCTCGACTAGTTACTAGTTGGGTATGTTTAACAAGCTAATTAATTTCTGTGGGTCTTTTCTCCTCTATAAAACTGGGTCAATAGCAGGGAATAACAACAAGGTGGTTGTTCAGATTAGAAGATTGACAGTTAAATACTTAACCAAAGAGTTGGTTTATACTGGGTATTCTCCAAATTTTAAGCCTCACCCTTGCCTAATTTTTTTTTTTTTAACATTTATTTATTTTTGAGACAGAGAGAGACAGAGCATGAACGGGGCAGGGGCAGAGACAGAGGGAGACACAGAATCGGAAGCAGGCTCCAGGCTCTGAGCCATCAGCCCAGAGCCCGACGCGGGGCTCGAACTCACGGACCGCGAGATCGTGACCTGAGCTGAAGTCGCAGGCTTAACCGACTGAGCCACCCAGGCGCTCCTCACTCCTCCCTAATTTTGTCAGCTTCTAGAGAGTAGCTGTATAAAAGTTCTTTTTAAATATTTTCTAAAATGCTGTTCTTGAAGACACTGGCCTTTATGTTGCATGAAATAACAAATGTTAAATTTCTTACAGAATGAGGTACTAGGATCAAGTTCATTATTTTCATTAAAACATTACATATTTCTGTATAACATCAATGGGAATTATTTAAACCACCACGCATTCTTTTACCTCTACCACAAAGTTTGGATACAACATTAATACTCAGTAACAGGAAACACTTCTTACTGTCTCTAGACTGCTTATGTTTATTTTTTAATATCATTTATTCAATAAAGTTTTTAAGCCATTCGACAGATTTATTGAGAGGGTATACTGTCACGTGGAAAAGCTAGACTCTGATTACTTGAATATAAATAAACCTCATTTTTTAGCTCTAAGATGTTGGACGAACTATTTCTTAGCCTCAAACTCCTGAAATACTAAATTAGGCTAATAATAGTACCTTTCTCATAGAATTGTTATGGAAATTAAATAAAACAAACCATAAGTAGCACTTAGAACACTATCTGGCATTTGCTATGCACTCTGACCATGCTATTTAGTATTATTTACCACATGGAGAGTAGTTAGTGAAGATATATGGTTAAAAGGGCATGTAAACTACCTCAAATCTTCCATGAAAGTAATGTAATATAAAGCATATAAGTGAATAATGTAGTAAATGATAGGCTCCTTTATCTCATGCAAAAAAAAAAAAAAAAAACAACTTGACTACCATCATTATGTAATATTGATCTTGACATCAATGCTAGCTCTAACCCATTACTCAAGAAGACATTCCTCATTTACTTTCCTTGAGACTGTCTATATGAATCAATGGATGAGCAATCAGAAATGTATATGCATTCATGCACACTCCATTGATTTGTGTTATGAAGACCAGTAGACCTATGAAGCATCTAGTCCATTCTAGGATGGTCCCCACTCAAACAGAGACACCTTCAGCACTGGTTTGTTCTGTCTCCCTAGCATAAGGTTTGCAAAGGAAGGAACTACACTCATAGGACCTTTGTGGTTAAGTGGTTAGCTAAATAGCTCACTTCTATTTCCTTCTCCCTACCCACACTCTAGGTTCATTACTATTAAAAATCAAACAATGTGAGGTCTTGATTTAGTATTTTCATTTAGCAACACTGTTCCCTCAACACATAGTTCTTACAGCCTTCTTTCTTTTTTCCTAAGGACCCTCACCTCTTTAGACAAACCCAATTGTCTAAACTTCATTTGCTCCTTAAATAATAATCACCATCACATCTAAAACATAAACACTCTCACTGAAGCTTTTATATTAAGGTATTTGATTGACTCAGGAACAAGAACACCAAAACTGGGATCTGTTTTATTGTGTGCAACATTATTTCAAGACTTCCCTGGAAGTTAAGGTGAAGCTAAACTGTTTATCCCTTGCTTTGCTTGTTGGGGGAGAAAATAAGATAGAATCTTTAGACAAAGGTGGCTGTTAAGGAGGGCTCAGTGAAATAATCAACTGATTTGTGATGGAAAGAGGATAAATGTTTCCCTCCTGGGCTGAAGTACAGTATGTTCAACCCTGCATAGCTTAGCATCAGGGGCTTAGATTTTCCAAAGGGTGTAACTGCTAACTCCCAGGTGAAGTTGCTGGTTGAGCGTTGTTAAGCCTTAATGTTCCCTTTTCTGATGAAATGCCACAACAGTTAAATGAAGCTAAATGAATGATTTCTGTTATGTGTCTGGGCTTGACTTAGTTGGTTCTTCCTTTCTATTTCTATTCTGTACTATAAAGATCATTGTGTATCCCTCTGTCCCCATTAGCCAAAAACTCTTTAACTATAAGGACTGAACCTGATTTAACTCTATTGCATGATCCTATCTTGACACTTAGTAGACCCTCAATCAATGTTTGTTAAATAATCAGAGACTACATGAGAACCACTAAAACTGTCTTTCCAGGGCTTTGAACAACCTACATACCCACTTAGTGAACATACATGAAAAAATTAAGAAATGAGAATTTTTTTCTAAGAACAAGATTTGCAAATAGGTTAATAATTACAGAGATCATTATAATAAGAACAAGAAAATTGTGTTTTATGTAACTAGTTTCTGGCCTATAGGTTAGTTAGATGCATAGGTAACTGCTCCCATCTAAATGATCTAGACAGAGTAGAATGAATGTTCTGAGTTCAAGAAGATGGAATCATAAAAGTAAAGCCTTATACTGAGGATATTTTAAAAGTAACAGCATAGGGGCATCTGGGTGTCTCAATCTATTGAGGTACCGACTCTACTCTTGATTTTGGCTCAGGCCATGATCTCAAGGTTGTGAGATCAAGCCCTATGTCGGGCTCAGCACTGACCATGAAGTCTGCTTAGGATTCTCCTTCTCTCTCTGCCCTTCTCCTGCTCATTTTCTCTCTCTCTCTCTACCCCCCCCCCCCAAATAAATAAATAAACTTAAAATTTTTTAAAAATATATAAAAAACAACAGTATAGAATGAGGCAGACTTGACAGGAACTCACGAGGTTTGTTGCCCTCCAGCAGCCAATAGTGGGATGAAGTTAACAAAGAAGCTAACACAGTATTCACAGAACTAATTCAGTGCAAAATTCAGTCAGAATTTTGAGTAGTGTAAAGTTTACTTTGAGCTTTTTGGGTTCTAGGCATATATTATATATATTAATTGAACACTATTTGTCAATACTATTTATTTGTCAATGCTATTTGCCAGTCTCTAAGGACCCATATGATAACCAAAGCCAAAGAATTATGAACAGCATAGACTTCATTTGGCTTTTCTTCCTTATTCTGCTCTATGATAACCAATAACTGTAGCTGAAGTCTGAGGATTTACCAATCATCCAGATGATACAGTAATATATATTACACATATTCTTACAATTACTCCCACTCCCTTTTTGTAGATGAGGAGGCAGAACAATGGCACTGGATAGTCTGTTCAAGGTCATATAGCTGATGAATGGAAGAGTTGGGTTTTAAGCAGGGAGGGCTTGATGTGCACTCCTTTTTTTTAAAAAAAATTAGTGTTTATTTATTTTTGAGAGAGAGACAGAGCATTAGTGGGGGGGGGGCAGAGAAAGAGAGGGAGACACAGAATCTGAAATAGGCTCTAGGCTCTGAATTGTCAGCACAGAGCCCGACATGGGGCTCAAACTCAGGAATGGTGAGATCATGACCTGAGCTGAAGTCAGGCGCTTAACCAACAGAGCCACCCAGGCACCCTGAGTTTGCACTCCTAATCATTACCTCATAGCTCCTCTTCTCTGATAGGATTTGGAAATGGAAAACAGAAGAAAGCAATATAGTCTTAGCAAGAAGGTAAAAGATGTTTAAAAGACAAGAAGAACATTAGGAGTATTTTTTTTCAATTTTGATCAATATCATGTTCTTTATATTATCAGAGATATATATTTTGACACTAGTACTGTATTTTTGTATAGGTAATGCATTGGTATCTCTCATAACCCTCATGTTCCATTTCTCCATGGATGCAGTGCAGCCCTATGAATAATTTAAAAGCATTACCACCTAGCAGTGGGTGCCTTAAAATATTGCCAGATACTCCAGAGATACTCCAATACCTCAGAGCAATAAAGAGGAACAGGGGAAAATTTGTCAATACAGATTACTAGCGGAACCATTTACATCTTGGTAAGTCTTCCCTATACAAATCAGTAAGAGAGAAAAGAAAGCATTACATGAATGGCAACCCTACTGAGGAAAATAAATTATACAATGACATTGGATCTCTTTGGGGAAGAGGGAAGAATATCACATCATTCCGACTTATTCAAATTTTCATATGTGGTTTTTTATATGACTGAAATGGTAAAGCATACATGAGGACATGGGTGAAAACGACATTGAGGGCTGTATGAAAATACAGGAGAAACATACTTTGGTTTCTTGCTGACTTATTTCTGAGACATGAAATTGTGCTAACCAAGAGTGCCCTTGATGTGGGGAATCTACTGGAGTTGTCAACACACTGAAATACCTTCTTCCCCTGTCATTTACTTGGTCACTGCCATGTACAGGTAGGTGAACAGCTGCCACCCCAGGGAGTCTTTTCCATCTACCACACATGTCACTTCCCAGTCTAGCAGCTGAACCTCAGAGAGGGCCAGCTTCTGGTTTGACTGTTAGATGCCTGTGCAATACCAATTATTGGATATGTTGAGTACTGCCCCACTGATGTAAATAATAAACATGTTTCCTCAAGGGCAAATAACTTCTTTAATTAAAAAAAACATATAAAAATCAGGGCACCTGGGTGGCCCAGTTAAGTGTCTAACTTCAGCTCAGGTCATGGTCTCATGGTCTGAAGTTTGAGCCCCACATCAGGCTCTGTGCTGACAGCTCAGAGCTTGAAGCCTGCTTCACATTCTGTGTTTCCCTCTCTCTCTGCCCCCCACTACCCCACCCATGCTTTCTCTCTCTCTCAAAAATAAAATAAACATTAAAAAAAATTAAAAAAAAAACATATGGAAATCAATTAAAATGTAATCAGTGATTTAAGGGACTGATTTGGCAGAAATTAAAAGTGATTCAGATGTAAAGGTATAGGTTTAGGTATAGGTAAAGGTATAGGTTAGTTCATGGTTCCTAGGTAGACTCGGGGAAATAAGTCGAATCCAGAAATGTGCAAAATGCTGTAAAAAGTCAGTTACACAGTTAACTCAAAAATAAAACTGAAAAAAAAAGTGTGCTTGATAGGAACAGGATATTGGAAAATTACACTGCAAGAAAAGTAACTGACAAAAAATCAAATAGAATTTGTATTAGGAACAATTCACATGCTATGAGTACCTTATGTTTTTTGTTTTGTTTTGTTTTTTAACGTTTTATTTATTTTTGAGACAGAAAGAGACAGAGCATGAACGGGGGAGGGGCAGAGAGAGAGGGAGACACAGAATCGGAAGCAGGTTCCAGGCTCTGAGCCATCAGCCCAGAGCCCGACGCGGGGCTCGAAATCACGGACCGCAAGATGGTGACCTGAGCTGAAGTGGGATGCTTAACCGACTGAGCCACCCAGGTGCCCCTGAGTACCTTATGTTTATTACATATGTATATTTGTATTCATATTGCTACTTACATATTAATGTGTAATATCTATACATTATATATACACACATGTATATGGTCATTTAATGCTTATAATAACTTTATGAGAAAGGTATTGTCACCTTCATTTTACTCATGAGATAATTGGGTCTCAGATATACCGTGTACTTTGCCCAGTGGCACACACAAGTTAGGCAGGTTTCAATGAGGCTCAGATGGCACAACCATCCAAACACAGGGCCACCCCAAGAAGGGTGGAGTTCTCAGTGCTCACAGGGAGATTACCAGCCCACCTGCACCCTGATCTCCAGGTAAGGGAGCAGGTGGGGAGAACTGGAGAGGCCACTGAAGAGGGCTAGATTTTTAAGTTCACCCCCACCTATAGATAGTCTCGCAAAATGCTTTACCAAGCGGAGGAAGGTTTTTTTTTTTTTTTTAATTTTTTAAAAAATTTATTTTGGAGAGAGAGAGAGAAAGAGAGAGAGAGAGCACACAAGCGGGGAGGGGCAGAGAGAGAGAGACAAGGACACAGAATCTGAAGCAGGCTCCAGGCTCTGAGCTATCAGCATAGACACCAGCGCAGGGCTCAAACTCACAAACCATGAGATCATGATCTGAGCCAAAATCAGACACCTAACCCACTGAGACACCCAGGCACCCCACTGAGGAAAGTTGTTTTACACACAGCTGTGAGTGTCTTTCCGGGCCTTGGTCAGGGCCAAGTTGAGCCTGCAAAGGAGGGCAACCAACTATGGGCTTAAGCAACCCCAGAGGACAAGCAAGGTGAGCTGGGAAAGGGGGATAATTATATTAGGTGTGGAATGTGCCATGTCACTGTGGGGAAATATTATGAGAACAGCCCAATGGAAGGCCACACTTGAGTGCCTAGCCATTGAGGACAATGTGGGATGCTCCCTGTTTAGAGGAGAAAAACGGGAGAGAATCTTTCATACCCACATAACTCAGAGGGGTAAGTGATGGGAGTAAAAAATTCCCATTGTTTTTCAAAGAATTTGACAATAGCTTTGGGTTTCCATTCTGTGCACTTTCTGTGAAAACTGAGTAAAAAGAGCTTGATTGTCTTCCTTTTACTGATATTTACTAAATATGTATTCTCTAGCTATCTCGGTGGTTAGTGGCATTTCTGTGAAAACCTGGCACTCATGACTACTTTCAATCTTTTCCTGTCTCCATAGGAACTTAGTTTGTAGCTGAAAGAACATACTCTGCAATTTGAGTTCCTTATTTCCTTTTCTAGGTGGGAGGTTTGGGACTAATTACATCTTAGGTAACAGGTATTCCTCAGAACCAGCATGCCTTGCCAGATATTTTGAAAATTATCACAAATCTAAAAAGATATCCATTTATCTCTCATAGCATAATTTAGTAGATATTCTATGGTTTATGTTAGGAGCTCGTCCTGAAGAGAAGGCTGGTTTGGTCCAAGAGAAATATAGAATGGGGTTTAATTAATGAATTCCCCAGTTGCTGTTCTTATATTAGTTTGCTAGACATGTCATAACAAAATACTACAGACCAGATGACTTCAACAATAGAACTGTACTACTCTATGATCCAGCAATAACACTGATAGGAATGTAGCCAAGGGATACAGGAATGCTGATGCATAGGGGCACATGGACCCCAATATTTATAGCAGCACTTTCAACAATAGGCAAACTATGGAAAGAGCCTAAATATCCATCAACTGATGAATGGATAAAGAAGATGTGGTTTATATATACAATGGAATACTACTTGGCAGTGAGAAAGAATGAAATCTGGCCATTTGCAGCAATGTGGATGGAACTGGAGGGTATAATACCTCAGCATAATGCTGAGTGAAATAAGTCAGTCAGAGAAAGACAGATACCATATGTTTTCACTCATATTTGGATCTTGAGAAACTTAACAGAAGACCATGAGGGGACGGGAAGGGGTAAAAAAGTTACAAACATAGAGGGAAGGAGGCCAACCATAAGACACTCTTAAACATAGAGAACAAAGAGAGGGCTGATGGGGGTGGGGGAGAGGAGAAAGTGGGTGATGGGCATTGAGGAGGGCACTTGTTGGGATGAGCACTGGGTGTTGTATGGAAAAAAATTTGACAATAAATTATATTTAAAAAATAAAAAGAAAAAAAGAAATGTATTTTCTCCTAAAGCCTCTCCCCTTGAATTGGAGATGGCCTCCTTACTGTGTCCTTACATGGACTTTTCTCTGCATGCACCCCTGGTGTTTCTGCATGTGCCCTAATACCCTCACACCAATCAGATTGGATGGGGGCGGGCACACTAAGGGACCCACTTAAGTTAATCACTGCCTTGCAAGGCCCTATCCCCAAATGCAGTCATATCCTGAAGTACTGGAGATTAGGACTTCAACCTGTGAATTTGGAGGGGATGCAATCATGCAAAACAGTGCCTTAGAGAACATGTATGAGATTAAAGATAATTATAACTTAGTAAAAATATGTCAGGCTTTTGTTCATGTCTTATTTCCATATTCACTCGCAGTGTCCTTTTGGTCAAGACAGTTTTGCCCTCTAGTTTTCACTTACTTTGCTATAAAATGGCAAAAAAAATTATCTGTACTTCACTTACTAATCTTCAGGTGCTAAATTAATTTTAAAACATAATTTCAAGGTATATATTTTAAGTAGGATGAAAATATCCTTTGCTACTTAAATTTGTATACATTCTTTAATTCTTATCTGATTAAATGCACCAAATTAAAAAAAAAAAACAGTTAATAATCAAAGGTCCAATAACGAAATATGGGGTGGATGTTCAAGTGTGCATCCTGACTCTCACTCTCCAAAGTCAGTTAAATCCCATTGTGAAGTAGCCCCATCCTTGGATAAGCATGGGACTACACCACCTACCCTACTAAAGGCAAAAATAAAGGAAAGGGGAAGGATGGAATGAAGGTAGAAAGGGAGAAGGAAGGAAGGAAGGAAGGAAGGAAGGAAGGAAGGAAGGAAGGAAGATCTTCATGTTGAAAATGAAGTTCTATGTAATACTAATTCTTAATTAGCATTTTATAGTTTTTGAAGAATTTATTATCACTTTCAGATTACACAAAAAGAGTGAAGTTGAAATTGTTAGTTTAAGAAATGGGTAGAACTAGATAACATTTATGACATTTTGGAAGGCATCAAACAAAACCCAGCACATCTGATAAGTTGAATAGATGTATTTCCTTAAAATATCACAGTGTTGAGGGGCGCCTGGGTGGCTCAGTGGGTTAAGCATCTGACTTCAGCTCAGGTCATGATCTCACAGTCTGTGAGTTTGAGCCCTGCATCAGGCTCTGTGCTGACAGCTCAGCTCGGAGCCTGGAATCTGCTTCGGATTCTGTGTCTCCCTCTCTCTGCTCCTTCTCTCTCTCTCTCTCTCTCTCTCAAAATAAACATTAGAAAACTTTATTTTAAATATCACAGTGTTGAAAACCCAGGCCTTGAGAAGTGACAAGCGCACGGACAGCTCTGCTAGAGTGCCCTGTGACCTGACGTGTGCCCACACAGCCCCTGCAGGCAAGGCTCATTCAACTGCAGTCTCAACCTTGTCTGGCAGTATGTTCTCTGAGATTCTTCCTGGAACATGGCAAGATGCTGGGCCATGAGGAGCTGCCACACAGCCTAAACTGCAGCAGGCTCTCCATCCCACAAGAAGCTGTCCATCCCTCAGGAAGCTGTCCATCCCACAGGAGGCTGTCCATCCCACAGGAGGCTGTCCATCCCACAGGAGACTGTCTATACCACAAGAGGCTGTCCATGCCACAGGAGACTGTCCATCCCACAGGAGGCTGTCCATTCCACAGAAGACTGTCCATCCCTCAGGAGACTGTCCATCCCACAGGAGGCTGTCTATCCCTCAGGAGGCTGTCCACTGTCAGGAGGCTGTCTATCCCACAAGAGGATGTCCATCCCTCAAGAGGCTGTCCATCCCTCAGGAGGTTGTCCATCCCTCAGGAGGCTGTCCATCCCACAGGAGACTGTCCATCCCACAAGAGGCTCTCCATCCCTCAGGAGGTTGTCCATCCCTCAGGAGGCTGTCTATCCCACAAGAGGCTGTCCATCCCACAGGAGACTGTCCATCCCTCAGGAAGCTGTCCACCCTCAGGAGGCTGTCCATCCCACAGCAGGCTGTCCATTTCTCAGGAGGCTGTCCATCCCACAGTGGCCTGCCCATCTCTCAGGAGGCTGTCCATCCCTCAGGATACTGTCCGTCCTATAGGAGACTGTCCATCCCTCAGGAGACTGTCCATCCTACAGAAGACCATCCAGCCCTCAGGAGATTGTCCATCCTACAGGAGACTGTCCATCCCTCAGAAGACTGTCCATTCCATAGTAGACTGTCCATGCCATAGAAGACTGCCCATCTCACAGGAGGCTGTCCATCCTGCAGGAGACTGTCCATCTTGCAGAAGACTATCTATCCCTCAGGAGGCTGGAAAGGGTTGCTTTCCATCCACCTCCCTGGTTCCAGTGGGCATGAAATTTTGCACTTTCACCTTCTTTGGGCAGAACCACAGACTATAAAACCACTTAGCTGCAGTGTAGAACTGACACACCACTTACTCTGTATGTCATCTGGGCCCCTGGGTTTGGTGACATCCTGCAGGAACAGGGATGCCACGGGCTGACACCATCCTAACCTTGCTTTTGCTCTCTGTATAAATAAAAACTTTCTGAATGCATTTAGCCTCCTTACCAACCAAATGTATGGACACGGGGCAAGCCAAGTGTTTAAAAATATATTCATGCTTTTTTTTATGAAGGTAATTTATTGTCAAATTGGCTTACACTCAACTCCCAGTGCTCATCCCAACAAGTGCCCTCTTCAGTGCCCATCACCCATTTTCCCCTCTCCCCCACACCCCCATCCACCCTCAATTTGTTCTCTGTATTTAAGAGTCTCTTGTGGTTTGCCTCCCTCCCTCTCTGTTTGTTACTATTTTTTTCCCCTTCCCTTCCCCCATGGTCATCTGTTAAGTTTCTCAAGATAACACATGAGTAAAAACATTGTTTTAATCAGGTATGGTAAGATATGCAGACACAGAAATGATGGTCATGAAGGAAGACATTTTTGCTTACAGTTCCCTGACGCAGGAGGGACCTATGTGCCGTGTGGGACCACAGAGGGAAGTACTAGGGTCAGTCAGGAGGCAGAGAGGTCGAGGGGAAATCATGGGCAAGATCCTCATTACCATTTTCATGAGGAAGGCAAAGTAAGATAAAGACAGCACAAACAGGATTGCCTGGTTTGAATAATTTCAGGGGGCTCTGAGGAATAGGGGCTGTCCTGAGTTGTCTGATACCTGGTCATGGTGGGTAGTGGCCCAGGAGTGTAAGGGCTCTGTGACAGCCAGACAGAGGAGGAAGTTTGGGGTATGGGCTTTGGACTGGTTGGTTTGCATATGAAAGGTCCCTGTAGGCCAGACCTTCACTATCTCTAAAAATTGGCAAGCCCTGGGGGTGGCAGTGTTTCCAGGGTAATAAGGCCCCAAGATGTCAAAGCAGCAGAAAATATGGGAAATAAAAAATATGGTTGACATACCACATTAGTAGCTGACACTGTGCTATTGCTTAAGAATCGCTTGACTGCTCAACAATAGATATATAAAAAAACGTAACAAGCATTTAGGGGTGCCTGGGTGGCTCAGCTGGTTAAGTGTCTGACTTCGGCTCAGGTCATGATCTCACGGTTCTTGGGTTCGAGCCTCACGTCAGGCTCTATGCTGACAGCTTGGAGCCTGGAGCCTGCTTCAGATTCTGTGTCTCCCTCTCTCCTCTGCCCCTCCCTGGTAGTGCTCTGTCTCTTTCTGTCTCTCAAAAATTAAAATTAAAATTAAAATTAAAATTAAAATTAAAAAAATTAACAAGCATTTATTTAGCGTCTGTGTGTGGGGGGGAGGGAGGGATATAGAAGTGGGTGAGATCTAGCCCTAATCTCAAGGAATTTACAAACCAAAATTAAGGAAATAGAAATGAACACCAGACCAAAAAAAAAAAAAAAAAAAGTCAGAAGGGGATGATCATAAATGTAAGAAGCTGATAGTGATTTTTAAAAACTTTAAGAAAAATATAATATATAAAAAATGTTTCAGAGGCATACCTTTCTCCAGGCATGTGTATGTGTGCCCCTGTCTTCCTGCGTAATGTTATTTCTTTACACTCCCAAATAAATGTAGGACTGAAAAAACTACTAGTACAGGAAGGCCATTGCTCTGGGGCCAGTGACTTTCTTCAGAGGGGTGTCCCCTAAGATCCCAGCTAGGTAGTGTGCACATGATTGTCAGCACTCTGGAGACAGGCTGGGGAAAGGAGGTAAGTGTCCCTGGGTTCAGTAATACAGATTTGCATTTATTTGCCTTTTCCATCCAAGCTCTCCCTACTGTACCTGATATGCTCATATCAGGAGATTCCCAAGATTTCCAGAAAATAAGCTGTGAGTTTGTTGGGGTACAAAAGTGACCTGGGTCCAGTTGCTCTAGATCCCCATTCTTTCAATAAATCCATCTCTTTTCAGCCCTGCTCCTCAGCTAAGTCTTTCATCGTACAGAGTTCTATGGGGGTAAATTAGCTCATTTCTCACTGGTGTCCTCTGTTGCAAGTTGGGTGGTAGTTCTGTCTACTCTGCTAAGAGTGGACACTTACTTCTCTTCCATAGCTTCCCTTATTCCAAACCATATATATATATATATATATATACATACATATATGTATATGTACAAATATATGTACATATATATACATATATGTATATGTACAAATATATGTACATATATATATATTTGCATATCTCACCCATTGTTTTATTCTCTTCCGCCTGTTCTCCTTGTCCTTGTGGATTAACACTTTTCAAATATTCTTTTATCAACACTTCTGTGGGTTTGAGGAAGAACAGAAGATAAATTGTCCTGGTCAGTGTTCCACCATGTGTAATGAGAAACTCCCAGCGCAGTTAGGTGGAGTATGCCTTCTGGTTTCTGTGACATCCACACATTTCACAGTGTCTGATTGTACAAGGTGCTCAACAAGAAACTATCACTAAAGAGGCAGCTGCATAGGACAAATGTACATTTTGCAAAGTTAGACTAGTTTGGTTCCACAAATATTTTCTGAGCACACATCCCATGCCAGGACCATGGACACTGGACATGAGGGTAAACAAAACATGACTCTTACCCCCGATCCATATTGTGATGAAATCCTCTTGGAAAAGGGCTAGTCTGAAAAATCACAGTGGAAACCAGAGTATGCATCACCCAGGCTTGTTCCTAGTGTTGGTTTCTAGCATCTGGGAGGAAGAGAAAGCTGCAGAAACCTGATTACATTCAGATAATTTAAAAGTTAATGGGCAATACCCTGGGGGATTGATTCACCCTTTATAAATGCCATCTTCTTCTTTGGATCCCTGCAATGGGAAAATCAAGTGTGGGCTATAGACCTCAGTGACAGAAGCAGTGACAAAGCAAAGCTGTCTTTGTAGCTTAGCTTATTTTAATTTTAAGAGAGAAAAAAAATGATGCTTTATTTTGGTGTTTCAGCCTAAAAGCCACTTAAAAAAGAAATTTTCACCCAAAGGAAAAAAAATTGATATAACCAAGTCAGGTGCCAGACACAAAGAACCTCTGGGATACAGATGGACTGAGGATAATTAAGAGGAATGTATTATTCTGGGCTCATTACCAGAAGCCCAGGTTAAGCTACCTTAAGTAAAGTTGGAATTCACAGGCTCAGTAGCTGAAAGTTTTAGGAACCACTGGATCCAGGTGCTTAAAAGTTGTTGCCAGGAGCAAATGGCTCCGCTCTCTTCTGCGCTGGCTTCACTTTCAGACATTTTCCCACTTTCAGATTTACACCTACCAGCTTAACAACATTCAGGAATAGAAAGTCTTTTCCACAAATGTACCAGCTATGAGTCTCTGATTTTCAAGCCTAAGTCACGTTTGCTCCCTCGCCATTGATCTGGAGATTAGGTTGTTCCACTCAAACCACATAGATGGAGAGTGTGGTGAGGTGGTTACCCAAAGGAAATCAAGTAAATGGTGCTAAGAAGAGGAGGGATGGCTTTTAAGCCATCAAATATGGTAGCTACTAATTGGTGTAAGATAACACTGGCCTTGGGAGTTTTGGCTGCATCACTATTTTCAAAAACTCCCTAAGTTCTTAAACAAGCCAGACTGCTTAGCACGGAGGGGTGGTTCTGAGTGTAGCTATTTTTGGATTATTTACTGATCTTCCACTGCATTTGCCCCCATCAACCGTTAACATCCCTCTCTTGCTAAAAGGCCACCTGACCAGAAAGGTTAAGAAAAATATTCAGTAACCTCCAGAGAAAGGGTAGAATTCTTATTTTTAGCTTTCTGGTATTTGATCATAAATGCTTTCAGCCTGGAATGACTTCAATGAGATTTGTACATCTGAAGGCTGCCAAAAAGAGAAGGGGAAAAAGTCAAATATTAAAGGAAACCTTGCTCTCATCCAAAAGAGGAAGATTCCTTAAATTTTTAAAGAAAATGTTAGTTCTATTTTTAACTCTGTTTTTAGGTTCTTTAAGGCTTCGGCTAAGAGGAGAAGTAGGTCTGATGGCAAAAAGCTTTAAAACCCAAAGGTTTTATACCCAGTACATGTTAACCCTGTATTAACAAGTCCTTGATAAAGGGGAGAAAGCAGGTGTTCCATGTACAATCCAGTTGTCTATAGTCTCAGTATTGTCCCCAGATGGGTCCTGGAAGATTTCTAAAAGGGACTTGTTCTGAGAGAGAAAGGTCACTAAAAAAAACATGATCTCATAAAAATAGATCCACAGGCCATGACAATTGTCCTTTTAAATTAGTTTGTCACCTTAAGAAACCTATCTGTGGAATGAGTGATCAAGAGGCCAATGATTCTTTGCATCAAGTTTTTGTCAAGGTTTGCTTTTCAAACCTTTTAAATCATTGGTGCAACTCTTTTGAATGCATCTTCTAAGTTGACTCTTGGAATGGTACATCCATCACCAAACTCTGCTCCAAATTCACTTGAAGTTGGCAGTTTTAGGTTTCAAATTGTGACTTAACACCCAACCCATCCTAAGATTATACTGAGCATAGGGCAGCCCACCTGGAGGACCCCACAGAGGAGTATCCAGAGCTGCCATGATATGTGGAACAGATAGTTCCATTTGATTCAGGTGTGATGTTTCTCAGGCTGATTCTCTTCTAGGATGCTCTTCATTTGCTTCCATACCTCTCTCCTCTTCCTTGATAAGTCTTTCACTGATATCAAACCCCCTTTACTTTTTATTTTTTTTTATTTTAGAGAGAGAGAGGGGGGCAGAGAAAGAGGGAGAAAGAGAATCCCAAGCAGACTCCATGCTCAGTGTGGACCCCACATGGGGCCCAATCCCACAATCCTGGGATCACGACCTGAGCCGAAATCAAGAGTTGGATGATCAACCCACTGAGCCACCCAGGCGCCCCCAACACAGACCTTCTTGATGGCTCCTCTCCACTCTGAACCCCACAGTATGAACAATTCAGCATTTAACAATATACCATTTTACATTCCCACCTAATTATTTCAAATGTGAAATTTTGTTCTCACAAGAATTTTAGCATGGCTGTGATAAATACCTTCTGGTTTGATACTTCACTGCACAATCTCTGAGCAGACGATCTGAAGCTCCATACATAGGTACTCCCACTACATATTTAGGTTGGAATGATTATTGAAGTTTAAAATCCCAGTACTATTATGAGGTAGAAAATTTATTGCTTATGCCAACAATAATTAGACTGAAAATCACATCAAAGAGATCTTTGGACTTCGTTTAGTATCTATTTAGTTTGAGGCTGGGTGTATAGTTTCTGTTTAAGGAAAGAATATTGTCCTTCATCTGTGCTGCACTTAATGGCCAATTGATTTTTATTTACATCCTGGTAATTCTTTGAACATTAGGTTCTCTAACATGAGAATTCAGCACTCTGCAATAAATATGGGGGAAAATTTTGCTCAGTGAGGAACTCCAATACCACAAAAGAAAGGGTGTAGTTTTCAAAACTCATTTTTGTTTGCACGGCAAAATTTGACCTGGTGAAAATGATTCTCCAAACCTCCAGCTAGAGAGGTCATGGTCTAAGTCCATCCCACAGCACAGACTAGAGACAAAATTGAAAGTCCAAGCCCTTAACTTTCCTCTTCTGACTCTCCATGGTCTAAACTAACACTCTTAAATCAACTGTTTTCCTTTCTCAATACAGCCCTGTGTACAGGGGAAAAATGGGATTGGCACAGAAAAATAATTTAGTACGTAATTTTTGAAGAAGAAATTTAAAAATAAACAACTACCCAAAATATTTCATTGTAACAAAATGCGACAAAGGGGAGTTAGGACAAAATCTCATATTTACACAAAAAGCACAACTGTTTCCCTGGAAACAGGCTGAGCAGTTATGCAAATGATATGAGCTGGTGGAAATCTGACCCAAAGAATAAATGAAAAAGACAAAAGTGGCTAACAAGGATACAAATATGTCCTGTGGTGATCAATGATAAGAACAAGTCTGAAAACCGTGTAATGTGATAATCGTGGTGTTTAGAGAGAAGTAAGAGACATACTGCTGTGGAATTTGGATGGGCCAAGATTTGGCCCAGGTTCTGGGAACATTCGGTACTTTGTTCCTGTGTCTGCTGCTCAGTCAGAGGAGGGCAAAGAAGGAGGGAAGGCAAGAGGGAGAGGGTCCAGTGTTTCTGGTTCAGGGATAGGTCTCCAGGGAGTTTACACAAACACAGTTCCTTCTTTAGGCTGGCCACTGTCCTGTTTGTTTTGTTCTGTTTTGTTGTGTTTCTTTGCACCACATCATACTTGTTCAGCACAGGTTAGCATGCTGTTTTTCTTCTCCTTCTCCTAAATAAACATGGCACTTTCTCACCAAATAAGGCACCAATGTCCTAATGTGAACAAACTGATACTTGTAATCAAGTCTTAAAACCCAACAAAAAAGCCAGTTGATTGCTACTCATGCCACCTTCTCTTGAGAAGTCTCTTACTGGACTGGTTTCTCTGTGAAGAAAGAGACATTTTCTAGCTGAATACATAATGAAACAAAGAAGGAAAATTAATTCAAATTATTTTAGGGAATCAGATTATGATATATATTATACTTCATATAACATGTAGCTATGTTACATAATATGACAATATAATTATATAATTATACCATCATAATATGTACAACTATATACACATTATTAGATTTACCTAGATTCAAATGTTAACTCTACTGCTTACTAACGGTACTACCTGGGGAAAGTTATTTAACTGCTCTTTTACTTATCTTTGTAAGAACACTAATATGAAAATAATACATCTAAAAGGTTAATATTTACTGAGTGCCAAGTACATTGTAAGCACTCATTAAATGTAAGTAGTTGTTATGATAGCTCCTTTGACCTAAATGTTTTCATATTCATATATGCATCAGAGACAGAACTGTCATTTTAACATATAATGTTCTTCTCTGCAACTTGGGAAATGGGACTAAAATCCACGTCTCTTTCCACCATTCAAGACGGGCTTTGAAGAATATTTACATTTGAATATGGGGATGTCCAATGTTCTAAAAATTCCCTTTAAGCCAAATAATAAAATTTAAATTGAGAGTGTTTTCGGCCTCTGGAGAAATTTGAAGATTGTGTTCAATTTCCTGATTCTCCATCCTGAAACCCATCTCAGCCAGTAACAGACAGCAGAACAGAACTGCCATCATTCTCGTGCTCCCCCCTGAGATAAAGGCCTCATGCAGTGCTGGATGCCAACAGAGCAAATAATTAGACTGAGTGCTCTTTCCACTGCCAACGAATCGAGAAGTGAAATTTGTTGTGAATGTACCTGAATGCCCAGGACATCAGCTGTCCTAGGAGAAGTCATTAACATTTGCTGAGTGTCTTCTACTGAGCACTACAGAGGATACGAATTGAAATGAAAGATTATTCTCATTGCCCAGATGCTTACAGCCTCTAGTAAGAATCACATCATGTGCCCATTGAGGATAAAATGTCAGGTAAAAGAAATTCCGTGAAGAAGAATGCAGTGCTAGGAAAACCCACAGGTACAAACGATTATGGCAGGCTGGCCTAGGAATGGGGCTGGGATGGGAGGGAGTAAAGGATGAAAAAGCTCTCTATCCTAGAGTTCTGGGAGGTGAGAATTTACAAGCCATTCTACATATGTTCTCAGAGAGAGGAATGAAGGGAAAACCAGATGGTGTCATCAGGATAAAAAGACAGCACAAAACATAGATGATAGACACACTTTGAACATGTGTGAATAATAATTCATTATTTCACAAAACACCTCCACGCTCACAATTCAGTCATCAAGATTTATTCATACTTGGGGATAATGAAGACTTTAGTGTCATCCTAACTAAATGTCTAACTCTACGGTTAATTTGGATTTCCTCTCAAAAGAAAGCAATGTTAATGGATTAATTCAAAGAAATAAGCTCTTCTTTAATAGGCTTTTCTTTCGCAACCTATCATTTCTAGGTTTTTAGAAAATAACTAACCAAGGAACAAAATTAAGCTTTTCAGGTCTGTTGACTTAAAGACAAGTTGACATTTGTGAGAAATAATTTCCAGAGTTGATTACTACAAAATGAAAATGTCTGCATCAGTGAAATCTCCCAAGATAAATTTGCAAGATTGCTTGTGACTTTCACTCTTTTGTTCTTTCAGTAAATGTCCAGATGACACAACCGCCTGAGTACGGACATTATAATAACACAGAAATTAGTTAAGAAAGTAAAAATGTGGGGCACCTGAGTGGCTCAATTGGTTAAGCACCAGACTTCAGCTCAGGTCATGATCTCACAGTTCATGGGTTTGAGTCCCATGTTGGGCTCCACGCTGACAGCTCAGAGCCTGGAGCCTGCTTCACATTCTGTGTCTCCCTCTCTCTCTGCCCCTCCCCTGCTGTCACTCTCTCTCTCTCTCTCTCTCTCTCTCAAAAATAAATAAACAGTAAATTGTTTAAAAAAAAAGAAAGTAAAAATATGATTTATTTAAGGAAGAAAACCAATATCAATATGTAATGATCTTTAAGTTCAAATGGTAAGATGTGAAAAGGGCAATCAACAAATCTTTATGTCCCTAAAAGATTTCACTTTGATATGTACAGCTATTTTGTTGTGAGGAATAAAAGATAGGACACATTAAAGAGTATTTAAGGCTATAAGGCACTTTGACAATGTGAAGAATGATTATTATTTAATTAAAGTGACAGGACTTAAGTTAATACCTTTTAAGTACCTACTAAGCAGACCTTGTACCAGATGTTACAGAGCATCCAACATAGATAATTCCTTGGTCTTGCAACATATTAGTTGCCTAGTAGGGAAGAGAATTCCAAATCCAGGCCAAAACCAAGCCTCTGGAAGGGGTAGTAAAAATCATCACCATAATATAAAGCATAACTATAATAATGTTTCTAATTATTGCTCATTTTCTATGTGTCACACACAGAAATAGTGACTTTCCCAGTAACATCAACATCAAAAACAAAACAAAACAAGACAAAGCCTAAATATCCCCTTTTTTCCTTGTTATCTCTTGTGCATGTATTATTGTCTACTTATCTCTTTTCAAACTGTATTTTTAACACAGGACCAGTAACAAGTTCTACCTTTTAATTACTTAGTCTATAAATTCTTCATATCTCTTTAATGTAAAAGCTACCTTTTTAAGGGATACCCTTTTACTGATCTGTCCAAACTCTGTTAAGTCAACCCTGAGGTTTGATTCTTAAAAAATGGCATGAAATGGTCTCAATTCTGAGGAGCTCATATTCATTTGGTTTTGAATATGGGTAGGATGGTTTTCTATTTCTCTCCAATTTCCTTCCGTGTCATCTTCAATGCCTTACTCAAAACCTCATGTGGTCTTGTTCATCAGAGAAACACATTGGAGCAGTGACTTCAGGAGACTGGACTATTGGTGGCCCTCTGATTCATTTCATAGGTCTCAACTGTAGTGCTGAACCTGTCATCCTAAAGCTTGATTTTGTTTTATATCTTAAAAATAATTAACTTTCTATGTGGCTCAATCTTATCTGTATTGATAACTTTCAGGACTTTCACATATTCTGGTGTCCTCATCTTTGAATTTTTTTCTTTTTTGGCTTGAATTGTCACTTTTTAGTACAATCTGGCATCCTCTGTAAATCTGAAGAGTCCAGATGCCTATAAAGATAGTTCTTAAATGCTAAGATAAAATTCAGCACCAGCTGGGATTCTCCAGACTTCCAGAACATTGTTTGTTTATGACTGCAGTATGTTTTCTTCCTTTTCTATTGTCCCTTAACCATGCCAAAATAGTCCCAACTTTGCCATGTAGAAATTCTAAATAAATGATATCAATTGCCCCTTTCATAACGTCTCAAAAAGAAGTTACAACATCAGTAAGCTCATTCCTTCATAGAATCTTGGCTATGTGTTTGCCCATTCACTCTGTATTTAACTATGAATCCCATCAGATTCCCAGGGAGGGACAGGAGAACTGTAAGTTCATACACATAGTTCTTTTCTAGTGAGCTCCTTAAGAATAGAAATCCAGTATTCTGTAGGCACGGGCATATCTGTCCAGTAAAGTAGCATTTGGCCCACTGATTTACTCTTGAGGTCTGTATATAATCTTAAATAGAGAAATCTATCTCCAGAGATTTATTTACAGCTGTTGGTCATACAGCAATAAAATGGGTCAGTTGTGTTGGAAAGAAGCTTTCCTCTAGGGAGGACATCAGAGGGAGAAGCCATGGTATTCTGAATAAAAGATAAGGTAACAGAACCATTCCAGACAACCAATGTGGTTGGTAGTCAGAGAGAAGTCTTATTTGTAGACTTTGATAGACATACTTGTGTATTTGGACAGAGTTTTTCCTCCTTGAAATGAAGTAATCTGGAGAACAAAATCAACCCCAATCACAACAATATTCACTTAAAATATAAAATGGCAAAATAAGATGTTTAGAAAGCACTACAGGGAAGCAGAACCACCATGTTCCAGTTACCTGGACAGAGAAACAGTTAATGGTCCTCGTTGATATGTCTATTAAAAAAGCTAAAGTGGGGTGCCTGCATGGCTCGGTCAGTGAAGCGTCCAACTCTTGGTTTCAGCTCAGGTCATGATCTCATGGTTCATGAGATAAAGCCCCATGTCAGGCTCTGCTCTGACAGTACGGAGCCTACTTGGGACTCTCCCTCTCCCTCTCTCTCTTCTCCTTCTCCTCTTTCTCTCTCAAAATAAATAAACTTAAAAAAATAAAAATAACGAAGCTAAAGCTAAAATCAGCATTTAGATATTGCTCAACTTGTAATGTTTCTTCTAACATTCTGGTGAAAATAAGGTAAGTAAAAGCCTGCCATTCATCTTAGTCATAACAAATTGATCCAACCATATTATATAATAAATCATTTCCCTACAAATACAGAAAGCGCCCAATAAATGTGTTACCTCATCATTTCCCCCAATAAATATCTAACCTTATCATTTCCCAATAGCATTGAGCTATTAGAAAAAGAATTATCTAGAACATATGCCAGAATGTCCAAGCAGCTGAGATTAGAATTCTTTGCTGTTTCTAATCACTTACTGGTGCTATTTTACAATAAGGAAAGAGTGACAACGAAGAGGGAGTGAAGAACCTTTCACAGCAAAGATAATTTAAATACCTAGTTGATTATGTGACAGTTCAGCTTCTCCTCTCATTCCCCCATTTGGCTGACTGTGTAGTTACTATGTGCCAGTCACCTTGTCACTTTGTCAGAGAGGGTGTGGCAAGGAGATGACAAAGAAAGGATGGGCTTTTTGCAAATGTTCCTGTCTCTCACAGATCAAGTTAGCATCTTGTTTTCTCCAAGAACTTATTTTTTCAGAACTCAGCTTTAAAAACTGCCAATATTTTTTTAGAGTACTTTTTTTCTTTCTTATTTACCACCCATAAATTTCCCTTTTGCATTCTTGAATTTTCTTTGGGACATCATAAAAACAAAATATTACAAGCATAATTTCTGCCAGCATATTTTATAATTATTTTGAAAATCAATCTCTTTCTGAGTTTCTGTATACCCCATGATATCCATTCCAACAGTAGATAAAACATATATATATTTCACAGTAAGCTGTCAGTTTCAGAAAGGAACATCTTAGACTCTTAGAAGCATCTTATAATTACCCAGATAGTCTTACAGGCTCCACAGAAAAACATTCCAGATTACTCATTCTTATTGTTTTTAAATTGATTCCAAATACAATCAGGGTTAAGTCATACAAGGCATCTTGAAAGTTATTCTCAAAAACAGTTAGATGTAAAATATGTACTTATTAAAACCTGTATGGCTTAGACCATATCATCAAGCTGGCTCTTTTTAATTCTTACCTCTACAACTATCCACACGACAAAGTTAAACCTACAGATTGTGCCTCTATGACACTAATAAATATGAATATAACCCTTAGAGGAATAAAGGAGAAGAGGCAGGACATCTTTATATTATTACATTTAAAGGCAACTTGATTTTTAAGCTCATATACACTGCCCAATTTTCATATACATGACTGAAAACAGCAAGGAAACACAGAGAACAGTGTACATTGTTAGACAGTCAAGTTAATAATAAAATATAAGTAATGATTCTGTATCCAGTACTATAAAATATAACAATTCCTATTTCGATGCATTGGAATAACTCAACATGTCACTCCTTTTGACATCAAACATGTTAAGAGAAAAAGTAGGACAGAGAGAGAAAAAAATGGTCAGAATAAATTCTAGAGAATTAAAATGTTTTTCTGAGCCTTAAGACCAGAGACCAACAGAATAATATTCAGTCTTGGAAAAGAAGGACATCCTGACTTCTGTGACAATATGCATGAGCCTGGAGAACATTATGCTAAAGTGAAATAAGCCAGATACAAAAGAACAAATACATGATAGCATATATATGAGGAATCTAAGTTGGTCAAACTCATAGAAGCACAGTGTAGAACAGTGGTTGTCAGCAGCTGGGGAAAGGGAGAAATGGTACAAAGTTTCACTTATACAAGACGGGTAAGTCCTAGAGATCTACAAGATCATAGTGCCTAAAGTTAACAATATTATATTGTATACTTAAAATATTTGCTAAGAGGGTAGCTCTTATGTTAAATGTTCTTATCACCCATAAATAAGTAAATAAGTAAATAAATAAATAAGTAAATAAATAAATAAATAAATAAAATAAGGTGGGAGGAAACCTTAGGAGGTGATGGATATGTTTATGGCATAAATATTGCTGATGGTTTCACCAGTTTATACTTATCTCCAAAGTCATCAAGTTGTATACATTAAATATGTATAGCTTTCTTATGTCAATAATACCTACATATGTAAAGTAGTCTAAAAGGAAAAAAAAAGACTTGAGACCAGCCAAACCCACACACACAACATACAAACTATTAGACAACTTTTCTGACCATAAATTTTGGTCTTGCCAATTGGTGGTAAGTGCTGTACATGAAATCACATTAAAAGTGACTCATCAGGGACACCTGGGTGGCTCAGTGGGTTAAGTGTCTGACTCTTGGTTTCAGCTCAGGTCATGATCTCATGGTTCGTGGGTTTTAGCCCTGCATCGGGCTCTATGCTAACAGTGCCGAGCCTGCTTCGGATTCTCTCTCTCCCTCTCTCTCTCTCTCTCCCTCTCTCAAAAATAAATAAATAAACATTTTTTTAAAAAGTGACTAATTCTGATGAGAAATGGAATTAAGTTGCAAAAGAAGGACAGAAATGAGATTCAACTCTTTAATTATCAACATGTTTCTGATGGAGAACCTTCTCAAGCTAATAAAAGACAAAAGATAGAAATGCAGAAACGGCTGACTAGAAGGCCCTCTTAATTTCTACCATTTTCTCCTCTATTTACAGTGCTTGGTGATTTAGAACAGGCACCAGCCTTTTTGGCTCCTGAAAATTTGTTCAGTAAGTTGAACCTTCAAATATGTTAAATAACTGATTTAATAGGGGCATTTTTATTTGATAGTTGCCAACAGGCAGTCCTGCAGACTTCTCTGATCCCCGTGGGCTGCTTAATGAAAACCCACATCATTTACAAAAACAAAAACAAAAACAAAACAAAAAAAAAAACAACAAAAAAAAACTGAGAGGAGAATTCTGGTTTATTCCCTGCTATTGAAATTAATTTACAGGGAGTAGGGAGGTGGTGGATATTTCTAGAACTATTACCTGAGGTTTGGCGAGCATTGGTTTTAAGCTTATCTATCACAAACACAGTGATAGCTTCGCTCCACATTCTTCTATAGTGCACAGACCATGATCCATTTTGAATAAAGCAGATTAATGGGGGGTTTGAACCTCATGTACTAATTGGTTTTCTTTGTTAAGACTCAAAGAGAACCACTGGAGGGTTTTTCCCGTGAGTGCTACATTTCCAGACACAGAACAATGTGATTCTCAGCCACTTACATGAGATCTTTGTGGAAGTGAAGTGAGGCCACAGTTCTGCAGGCCAGGACTTAAAGAGCAGACATATATGAACCACATATTCTGCTCACCCCTAAGTGCTCACACTCAAAGCGCACCTTTGGTCCTCTGATATCCTCCTTCCACACAAAACTCCAAAAGAGATCTACTCAGCTTCTAACCAACAAGTTACCCAGACCAGATCTCGTGTACTTATTGTACTGCTAAATACCTGTGAATTCCAGATATGTATATTCAACAGCTGGACATTTTACCTGGTTGTTCTGCGAGGATGATCTGAAACTCAACATGTTTAAAATTTACCATCCCTTCTCCATCATTTCCATGAAAAGAGAGAGAGAGAGAGAGAGAGAGAGAGAGAGAGGGAATTCCTGTGTTTACCAGTTCATCTGTAAAAGGCATCATTGTGCATTCATTTTCAGGTCATAAATATGGGTGTCTTTGTGGGCAGTGCCTTCTTTCTTACTTGATCTAACCTCTCACTTCCCCTACCCCCACCCTGCCCTCTTGAATCCTGCCACTGAACTAATGAAGTCCATTCTCAGTCCTTAAAGTTTCTCATACATCTGATTATTTCTTCAATTCCACTGGCCCTAAGGCTCAGGCTGTTATAATCTTTGCTCTAGATTGCAGCCTCAGCTCCCATCCTTGTCTCCCTTGTCTATAAACTGATATTTACTCCCTACATTTTTCCCAGACAAACTGCCATTTAAAATTTTTGAGGGGTGCCTGGGTGGCTCAGTCAGTTAAGCGTCTGACTTCAGCTCAGGTCATGATCTCACAGCTCGTAGGTTTGAGCCCCTCATCGGTCTCTGTGCTGACAGCTGAGACCCTGGAGCCTGCTTCGGATTCTGCGCATCCCCCTCTCTCTGCCCCTCCCCAACTAGCGCTCCGTCTCTGTCTCTCAAAAAATAAAATAAAAACATTACAATTTTGTTTTGATAATGCCATTTCCCTGCTTAAAATTCATCAATTGCCTCTGACTCTTTATAGGATAAAATTCTGTTTCCTTAAGATTCTAACTACTGCTTTCAGTTCTAACTTCCTCTCTAGACTCTCCATATGCCTCATCCTGTGTCAAGGTCACTACAACTTAAGAAGTTCCCTGAGCTTACTAGGCCCTTTCATATCTTGAGTTTTTGAACAACTGCTCCCCTTTTGTCTGCCTAACTCTGATTCATCCTTTACAGTGAATCTTAGATGTCACCTTCTCCAAGAAATGCCTCTGACCCCAAGAGCATGGGTTAGACTTCACACACTCTTCAGTGCTCTGGGTTTACCCCAACATGAAAATTACCTCACCTTATTTGTCCGTCTCCCCACTACAGAGTAGTCTCCTCAAGGACAGAGACCATGTCTTGCTTCTCTGTATCTCCAAGCCTGGCAAAATGTTTACAATACAGGAGGCTCCTATGGCATATGTAATTTATTAGTAACAAACAGAAATCTATAGAACCTGCTACAACCAGCCCTAGACACCCACCTCAAAACATCATGGAATGAATTTCCAGGTTCTTGTTCATGTGGTTTATATTATAAATAAAGATAATATCATTAGATTCCAGAGAAAAAAATTTTTTTTACTTAAACACAATTTAAAAGCCACAATCATTGACAAAAGGTTTATAAAAATCCAAATAATTTATGTGTTGATAAAGCCACACAATAGTGAAACTACTTTCATGATTCATATGAATGCAAATATCTCCTCTATAATTACTATTATTAGTTATCCACTTAACAAATATTTAATGAACACCCCTATGTTAGACATTGTTTTTGGTGCAGGGGTTACAAAACTGAGCATATGGAACCTTCTTATAGTTTACCGTATTGTCTGGAGGATAGACATTAATCAAATATTACCACTAATGAGTTTATAACTATGCAACAGAATAAAGTACTCCAAAAGAAAATAGTCTCATTTTATGAGAATAGATAAGAAAGGAAACTGGCCTAGACCCAAGATGGGTAGGTCTAAATTGAAAAAAAGGGGAAAGGGGAAGAAGCATTCCAAAAAAAACAAGGAAAAAGCCTAGCAGTGGAAATCTTCCATGGCAAAAGGGAGCATGGTGACGTGTAGGAGATGAAAAGTAGCCCCTGTGGCTAGAACCAAGGGAGCAAGAGAGAGTCCTCTGAGAGATGGAGTCTGATGGGTAGGTAGGGGCTGAACTATGTTGCTATTGGGAATCTTGTTCAAGATTTTACCTTAATTCTAAAATGAGAAAAGGATTTAAATGGATCAGATTTGCAACTTGAAAATACCAGTGTGGAGAAAGATAGGATACGGCACGGAGTGGATGTGGAAACCAGTTAGGAATCAATGTGATAATTCAGACGAGTGGAGATGACAGTATGGACCTATAGCAATATAAGAGCAGACGGCAAAAAGCCAACAGATTTGATGGCTGCTTAGAAGAAAAAGGTGACAAGACGTGTTAATGAAATAGGTATGAGAAGAAAGGGCTGTAAAAAGAGAGGTCAAGGTGACCCCAAGGTGATTCCAGTACTTCTGGCATATGCCACCTTTCCTGAGTCAGGAAACAGGAAAGGGGCCGTGGAAGAGACGTGAATTTGTGGAAGAGATGTGACACGTTGAGTTTGAGGCTTCTTTGGGACATGCATTGCATAAGGAGTTGAATATGTTGAGTTTCTGAGAAAAGATCTGCACTAGAGGAATAAATAAAGTTTGTCATTAAAGCTATGGGCATGGAGGCGCTGGTGAGGGAGAAAATATCTTTAAGATTTCCATTGATGCTTCATCAGTCTAGCTATCTCATGAATAGTCTACTCTGTTGTGTTCTCTTCCAGTAATCCTTTTCACACACTTTCCCCCACACTGGGTTCTCTGAATTCTAGAATGTATGTGGAAAGGAACCTTTGACATCATTACGTGTAACCTCTGTGTTTTAGAAGCAAAGAAAATGCAGCTGTTTTCCCCAGGTCTCGAAGGTCCCCAGAGGTAAAACAGACAAAAGCTCAGGTCTTTTTGCCAATCATTCCAGTTTTTACCTGGAGTGAGGACATGAGGACATGCTGGGAGATAAATGTAAGCGTCCCCAGTACTCAGAATCCTACAGATTCTGATATGTGTTCATTCATCATAATGAAAAAACACAGGCTCTAGCAAAGGACGAAACTTATGGGGGAAACCCACAGCACTGGCAAAATGGAAGTGGGATCTTGAGCTGAACTGATCTTGGTTTGAATATTAGTAAGCAAATATTGCTTACTGCAAAACTTGACTAAAAACTTGAACTCTCTAACCCCCTATTTCCTAATTACCTTCAAGTGTTATAAGGAATAAAACTGATATACTAAAAGCTACTAACCAGATAGTAGGTTTTCAAATTACTAACATTTTCCTGGAAAGTAGAAATAAATGTTTTTCATCCATTATATATATGATATACAAAATTAATATAACATATATAAAACATATAATATATAATTATATATATTAAACATATATATCATATATATTTTAAAATATATATTAAATTATATATTAAATATATAAAACTATATAATATATAATTAATATAAAGCTAGAAGCTATTGTAATTGTTAATATGATACATAAGCAGTTACTATTTTAATATATAAAACCAAAATAATAAACCCTTATAAAAGAAACCGTTATTATTAAAAAGAAAATCCCAACATATGATTCAAACTCTTAAAACATTAAATATTGAACAAATAATTATTTATCTCATCAGGACTTAAATCCTATTTATTCTTATTAGACTCTTAAACTCTATAAATGTCCATGATTGTGAATGAACAAAAAAATCTACATCCAAATAATATTCAATATTATTAAAATGTAATGTATTTTCCAGAAATAAAGCACTCAAAAAAGCCCCATTTCAACATTTTGTTGTTAAGCAACTAAAAAACTATGTAGTCAGTTTTTCAATTCATTCAAATATGCATGTAGTCAAAGGTAAATGGTACAGTAGTAAAATACTATCAAAGATGGACCAAATGTTGTGGAAAATGTAAAATTAATCATTTCCTCTTATTCACAAACTTGTGCTCCATCTGGATTTGGATCTATATTCTGCTTCCATTCAGAGTTTAAACACAAAGGATTTGTGGTTGATATCAGTGTCACAGTTTGCTTTCCCAAGGATTTTCAGGTGAGAGATGAATAAACATTGTAAGTTACAGGATATGAATTCTAGGGCAATAGTTACATCATAGGAGTAAGTTTTATGAGACTCAGAGAAAATCCCCAGCAAAATCTGCAAATATTATATTTTTAGCTTCATAGTTATTTTTGTCCAATTTGAAGATGCAATTGTATAAAAACGTAATGAGCACTTTTATGATACTTTTATGCAGTATTATTTGAGCTTCATCTTTCATTTTATATTGTGATGGAGAGTTTGAGTTCAAAGGCAAGATGTAGCCCCACTTGAATGGTGAGGATTCTGGACAAAACAATTCCCAAGTACACGGACACTTCTCAGATACTTCTGGATTTATTCCTTATCTATCTTTAAAACATGACTTGAAGCAATTTATAATATTAATCCCACTAGTCTTTCTGTTTCTCTCTCTCTCTCTCTCTCTCTCTCTCACACACACACACACCAGATTAAAACAACAGCAGCAAGAAAAGACAGACAAAAATAAAAACAATTAGAAGAAAAAAGAAGGTGGATATGTCAGTGATGAGTCAGGTGAGAAAGTACCAATGAGATGTTCAATTTAGCAATGAGCTTTCTAGAAACTAGAGAAAACAAGAAAAGGAAAACAGAAGTTACACATTTCTTTTTGTTTTAAAAAAGGAAAAAGTCAAGTTTATCATCAAAGACAAAATTTTCTTAGTATTATTGTAGAAGAAGTGTATGTCATGGACCCTGTCATAAGCAATGTAATGAACATGATGTAAATATCCTCAATTTATATTTTTCAAAAGTTAACAAAGTAGTATGTAAATAATCATTTCTCTACCTAATCCAAAGGCTTCTATATCATCATACCTAACCTCAGAAAGGACGGGGATAGGCTCGATTGAGGCCAGATTGTAGAAAAGAAAAAAACAATAATAATCAGAGCCCTTGAAAGCCTGAGAAAAATCTGCACAAGCAAGTTGATGACTGCACTCAGTGCCCTGGATGAAACACAGGTGTGGCCTAGAACTCATTCCAGTGCCCTGCCTAAGGCATACTTCTTAGGCTTTGGTGTTAAAACTGAGGTTCTGATTTAGTGGGTCTGGGGTGGGCCCACACACTCTGTTTCTAATAAGTTTCCAGGTGATACTGACACAACTGGTCCAGCGACCATGTGTTGCGCACCAAGACTTTAGGGAGCATCAACGGGTGACCTGAAAGAGCTGGACTAACAATACTTGAGACACGTTTCCCTTGTGGAACAGTCCACACAAGACAGACTCCCAACCATCACGCCACCCTCCTCTCACATGTGACATCACTCATTCATCACAACTGGTTTCTGGTTCTGCTAAGGGTCGTGAAGCTAGTAGATTCCTTGTTTCGTTAGGAGCTCTGCAGTAGAATATGGGGCCCTCCTAGAGAGCAGAGGGAGAGGCAGACAGAGGAAGGAGAGCAAGCAGCAGGTGTCAACCGGGGCCACGAAAGAACACAGGAATTAATCCCAAATCACTGTAAGAAATATCAGGGGAGAAAAATTACCACAAATACCAAAAACTGCTAGTCAAGCAGATACCATTATAATTTGGGGATATGAAGAAGAAGAGGTTGGTAAATACTAGACATAATACTATTCTGCCAATTAAATCTATAGAAAAACATCTCATTAAACCTGTGAGGCAGAGAGCTCCTGAAAAGTTCCCAGAAAACACAGAATGATACTTAGAAACTAATTACATTAATATGAAAATGTCACGGATATTCTCTTTATGTAGTAACTACCATTGTTGTTTTATGTTAATGAACATTCTTCATCTATATGTCCAATCTTACCTTAATTTTTTCTTTTTTCTTTTTTTTTTTTTTTTTTTTTAGAGAGAGAGAGAGAGAGAGAGTGCAAGCAGGGGAGAGACAGAGGGAGAGAGAGAGAATCCCAAGCAGGCTCCATGCCTAGCACAGAGCCCAATGCAGGACTTGATCCCACGACTGTGAGATCATGGCCTGAGTCAAAATCAAGAGTCAGACGTTTAACCAACTGAGCCACTCAGGTGCCCCTCCAATCTTACTTTTTAATTAAGATCTTAATATTGTCAAGCAAGAGTTCTTCCAACAGGATGCTACATCAGAATAGTATGAATTTTTATGGAATTGTATGAGGTACTGCTCCTCAAAGAAGTCAACCAAAAATTTTAGATTTACTACTAGAGTGGGTAACTCAAACTTGCAGTCCAGCTTAATCTGGTGGGCTAAACTTTTCTTGTTCAGCCATTTTCATTTATGGATATTGTCATTAAGAATTCCTCAACCACAGTGCCTTTACATAGGCCATGCCCTGTTGACTTGACCACAGTTCCCAGGGCAGATGGGTAGGTAACTTAGAGCATTTATCTGCCTAGAATCTAACTGCATTTTGGGTTGTAACCCTCGTATTAGAGTATTTAAGGAGGCAAATTCTCTCATAGGTCATCAAAATATGAGTATTTCTCATATTTGCATTTAGATGTAAAGTTAACTTTAAGTTCCTGACTGCAAGTTAAATATTTCCTAGAGGATATAGGACACATAAAAAAAAACAAAAAACAAAAAACAAAAAACAAAAAACAAAAAAAAACAAAACAAAACCCCAAAAAACCTTATAAGACAAAGTAGAGCATAATAACTGCTATTAGAGAAGCAAAAAGACAAGTTTTTGTTTTTGTTGTTGTTTTTTTTTTTTGAGAGCACAGATAATGAAAGCTCAGGATGGTTTTCTCCAAAGAGCTCTCTGAACTAGCAGTTGAAGAATGGACAAAATTCTGCAGTCAGAAGGACCCAGAAGTGGGGAAGTGAGATGGTGAGAAGGGAAGAGATGGGGTACAGTCCCAGATGTTAGACAATACAATATAGGCTATTGTCAAAGAAGAACAAGGAACTGGAACAAAGTGGGCATGAAAGGAAATAACAAGAAAAAAGGGGCATATTTTGTGAGAGCAAATTTCATTCTATTGCAGCTTTTTAAAAAATATTTATTTTTGAAAGAGAGAGAGAGAGACAGAGCATGGGGGGTAGGGGGCAGAGAGAGAGGGAGACACAGAATCGGAAGCAGGCTCCAGGCTCTGAGCTGTCAGCACAGAGCCCTTCCCAGGCTAGATCTCACAAACTGTGAGATCATGACCTGAGCCAAAGTCAGACACTCAACGACTGAGCCACCCAGGCGCCCCCATTCTATTGCAGCTTTTGTCTGGTCCCTGTTCTCTCTCCTTTTCCATCAGAGAAAATTCAGCCACTAAACACAAACATGTAGGCCCACCTATCTGCATTCTGGTAATTACTACCCTCTTACCAAGGCTGAAAACCATTGCTCTTCTTTCGACACTTGTTCACGATGAAGCACCACAGAACTCTTCTTCAGGAGCCCCATCAACACCCTTCCTCCACATGCTCTGCACCAGCCTCCTCAGCCTACTGACTCACTGTGAAGGCTCTGGCCTGTCTGATTCTGCCTCCTCTCCAAGCTGTGCTTGCCCAGGCCCAGTATGCCCAAGCCCCACAGCTCAGGCTCAGCTTCAGTCTCGTGGAGCCAGAGCATAGATTTCTAACTTACTCCTATCCATGTCTCTAGGCTTTTTCCTAGTCCCTTTTAATCAGACCCGTGGGGTCTACCTATTTCTGCTAACGAGTCCTTTGTCTCACAGCCACCCAAGTGAAAAACAAAACCAACACCACTGGGTCATATCCCCTAAAGCTTATATTCCCAGCTATTCAACAGATCCTCATGTTGAATGAAGGCATCCTCTCTATGCCTTCACTTCCTGGATATCAGAATGTTGGCACCCAAACTATTCCTACACAGGCCTCAGACCTACCATAGTGACAGCAGCCCCCACTGAACACCAATTCACCCTGAGCGCCTACGTGCTCTGTGAGAGTCTAAAGTGTGTCTCCATATTCTCCATACGTCACGGTTAGATTCATTGGATGGGCTTCCAAGACCCTCATCCTCTGACCCAAGTCTGCCTGCTCCATCTCTACAGCCCCTCGACACATTGTTCCCTCTACACATCCTCACCCTGGTCACCCCAGTTCTGCACACACAGCTGGGGGGGCTTGAGGCTGACAGGACTCCTCACTTTTCAAACTCAGCTCGCCTCTGCTGTCCAGGAAACCCTTCCTGACTCCTCATTGATTTTTTTCATGCTCTCAATCCCTACATATAATCTATACCATCTTGTTTCATATAATCTTTAATATCATCTTCTGTTATTTCACGTTTGTTCATTATGTCTTTGCAACTGACCCAGAGTCAATTAAAGTCATGATTTTTACTTGTTTTCTTTTTTGTCTTTTGGATTTGTTTTACTGTCACTCCAAGGATCCAACGTGATGTTGGCATGAGTATTTTATAAGGAGTTGGTGAATGTATGAGTTTGAGAGTTTCCATTCTCAGTGGCTACAATTGTTTTTAAATAATCATGTCAAAGGTGCTGGAGAAAAGGGTGCTGTGCCGAATACACACTTACCAGAGAAGACACTAGGTATCTTGGAAAGAAAGCTTTTGACAGTACGAATAGGAATTCCGTTTTTTTCATCTTGCATGCGTGCTATGACGTCTTCCATCTGTAACAAAATAATTAAAACCCTTTAAAAGTTGAACTTTTTAGAAAAATCAGTTCTTATAACAATTACACCAGTTTTCCCCAACTGAGTATAATACCACATTCTTGCCTTTCTACACTTCATCATATTGATATTTTATTTTGGTTAAAAGACGATGGAGAAAACAGTAAGCAAAGTGGCCACTTTAAACTCCATTAAGCTACTAAAAGGAATTCTGTGCTTTGAATAGCACCTCTCTCCTGGTTTCACATTCTTTGGTTATAAAGGTCGACATAAAAGAGTGTTTATTTTTGAAGCTGTCAGAAACCACTGTAATAGCAAAATTCTCCCTTCGTTAATGTTTTCTCTACGGAACTCAGTGCAAAAGAAAAGAGAAACCTTAAAAGTGTCTGTGTGGGGGCGCCTGGGTGGCTCAGTCGGTTAAGCGTCCGACTTCAGCTCAGGTCACAATCTCACCGTCCGTGAGTTCGAGCCCCGCATCAGGTTCTGGGCTGATGGCTCAGAGCCTGGAGCCTGCTTCCGATTCTATGTCTCCCTCTCTCTCTGCCCCTCCCCAGTTCATGCTCTGTCTCTCTCTGTCCCAAAAATAAATAAAAACGTTAAAAAAAATTAAAAAAAAAAAGTGTCTGTGTGGATTTCCTCTTCAAGCAAGAGAGTTTCTATGATTTGGTTTATTGTGAACTTTAACCTTCCTAGAAAAGCAGGACCAACTGCCAGCAACTGAGGCTTCTCTTACCCAGGCATTTACTCAAGGGTGATTCCTACCCACATGATCAGATGCACGCAGCACTGTAGCTCTCCGCCCATTTCCACCGTATCTATGTTTCAGTCTGATTAGTACACTATCTCGTGCTTTTGAGAAGTTTTCACGGTTTGAAAGGACTATGCTTTACAAAGCCTGATGTGGAATTTAGTTCTGAATAACATTCATGCAAATCATAACCGCTGTGTGTCTCTAAATCTGTGACACGCATATACACACAAACACACAGAAGTGGTGCCATGGAGCTCAACATCCAGTCATTCACGGACTCGTTCCACAAACAGCTGGGATCACCGACTCTAAATCAGACTTACCGATGGGCACTGTGGAAATGAAAATGAATGTAATACAGTTGCTGTCCTCAAGAAAAAGTCACAGTCAGTACTGAAAACAGTGGTAAAATCGGAGTAAGGTTTGTGGTTTGGTTAATAGTGTACCAGGGCGCCTGGGTGGCTCAGTCGGTTGGGCGGCCACCTTCGGCTCAGGTCACGATCTCGTGGTCCATGAGTTCGAGCCCCGCGTCAGGCTCTGTGCTGACTGCTCAGAGCCTGGAGCCTGTTTCAGATTCTGTGTCTCCCTCTCTCTGACCCTTCCCCGTTCATGCTTTGTCTCTCTCTGTCTCAAAAATAAATAAACGTTAAAAAAAAATTAAAAAAAAATAGTGTACCAATATCAATCTCCTGTTTTTGGTAATTTTACTAGAATTCTATGAGATGTTTATATTAGCGGAAGCTGAGTAAAGCCCATCTGGGAATTCTCAGAACTATTTTTGCATCTTTTCTGTTTAAAATTATTTAGGGGCACCTAGGTGGCTCAGTAAGTTGAGTGTCCGACTTTAGCTCAGGTCATGATCTCACAGTTCGTGGGTTCAAGCCCCGTGTCGGTGTCTGTGCTCATAGGTCAGAGCCTGGAGCCTGCTTCAGATTCTGTGTCTCCTTCTCTCTCTTCCCCTCCCCCACTCATGCTCTGTCTCTCTCTCAAAAATAAATGAACATTAAAACAATTTATTTTAATTACTTAAACAGAAATGTTTAACGTTTTAATTTTAAAAGCTTGAAATCATTCCAAAATAAAAAGTTGACAAAAATCACAGTCTAAACCCTATACCAGTGAATTGCCAAATTCTCACCAACACAGCTTCAGAATGGTTTTCAAATAAGAAATTTTATTTGCCTGGATGAGTATTTTTCAGACTTATTAACATGAGAAACTGTTCACCAGAAACTGGAGAAGTGGGAAGAATGGGTTTCTGACTCAGCTCTTCTTATGACCATCCATGTTGCTTTGAGCTAAGTAAGCAACCTCTCTAAGGCTGCTTTCTCACCTGTAAGTGGTGATAATAATATTTATAATTACTCCTTTACAGTGTTCATAGGGTGGGGTTGGGGCTGGGCCGGGGTAATGATTTTAAGGTTAAATGATACAACATACGTAAAGCACCATACACAGATAATAAAGCTTGGACTTCAAATATCCACACGTACCCCCAATGCTGAGGGATGTTTATTCTCCACTCCCCATGTTGTGGTTTGTTTCTTGTTTTTCTTCAGAGGGAGCACCACTGCCTCAGTCCCCTACACCTTTCTGCTCCTCACACCTGCCACTCCAGGCCTGGGCTGACTGATCAGGCAGAAGAACTGGGAAATGAGCAATTGGTTGTGGGCCCATCCTCCTTCCATTGGGAAGCCCACATCTAACTCTGCTGTGTGAGAGACCTGCCCGAGTGAGCGAGTACGTCTGATGAGGACTGGGTTTCAGGATTAAAGTTTATGTGTGCATGAACATTCTTCAATAATAGCTGTACCTGCAACGCAGCTGATGCTGTGACTTCTTTCTGCCTTACGCTTTAGTTGTGGTTCTCAACTGGTTCGGAATTCGGAAAATGAAGGTGTTATAATCGGCTCTCCAAAGACCCTAACAACAGCTAAATCGTTTCACATAACGAACACATTTCATCTAACTATAGAAAACTGAAAATAGTTATACTTTTATGACTTTTTGTTTTGTTACTGTTTGCCCTTTGTTCACCTGACAGTGTCCAGGAATGGAAAATAAGCTGTTCTGCGATGTATAGTGGCAGCCTGTAAACCCTTGGATTATCAGTTTAATGGTTTAAAGTAGGTCAGATTAGACAGATGTGGAAACTTCTGACACCCATTAGTACCTCCAACACCCCAGGATGTGGCAACAATCAGCTCTGGTGGGGGATGAATTAAGGTTCATTGCTATGAGTAGAGGTGTTTTCTCTGCAAAGTCGCACCGCCTCTCAGTTCACTGGATCCCAAAGGAATGAGATTAGGAAACTGGGAATTGAAAGTGAGCTCTGTGGTTTTATTTTGAAAGTTTCAATTTTTTTCTGAGCCATAATTTCCACAATAGAAAAAAAAAATTAAATTCCACGTAAAAAGAGGATGCGTGTTCTAGACTGAAAATGTGATCATCAAAAGGTATTCAGTTGTTTTTATCTTTATTCAGATATTATTTATCCATGAAGCTTATTTACCATGACCTAGAAGGAACAAAGAACAACTCAAACAACAAAACAAAAACAAAAACAAAAACAATCTGGTTTCTAAAAGGTAACATCAGTCCCAGAAGCCACATGTAAAAAACATATCCATCTTACTTAATAAAGTTTCCTTAAGCATTCATGCGGAGTCTATTTATTTTTATATTAAGCGTGGTTTTAACACACTTGATTATCTGCTTTCCAACTATTTGCAGTGGCAACTTCGGTGAAAAACAGAATGTTAAGAGCAGAGAAACTAATAGAAAAAGCTAGGCAGCAAGAGGGACAAGAAAATATATAAAGTAACTCCAATAAATACTAAACCTCTGTGGGACGATTTAAATTTAAGGTCAAAAGACTCAGATAGCTCTCAGATAGCTCCAACATTCCAAAAGAAGATATATACACATACACACATCTATTGATAATCAGTCTATCATCTGTCATCTTCATCAGTGTGCTATTGAGCTGTGAAGGGTTAGACTATGTTCACTCTCAAGCCCTAGGGTGAGGAAAATTTCAGCATGGGATGACAGAACACTGAGCACGCCTGGTCACTGAGGCTGTCTCTGAGTCTTATTTTCTTCACCCTTCAAACAAGAAGTTAGAGGCATGTGATCTGTAAGATTTCTTCCAGCTACAAAATCACTGAAGTCTAGAAATAATCATCACTTTTCAGAACTGGGTAAGTTTCCTCACTTAAGTTAAAGAGCCAGTTTCTGGGGTGCCTGGGTGGCTCAGGCTCAGTCAGTTAAGCATCTGACTCTTGGTTTCGGCTCAGGTTGAGATCTCAGTGGTTAGTGAGTTTGAGCCCCACCATTAGTGCAGAGCTTGCTTGGGATATTCTCTTTCCCCTTCTCTCTGCCCCTCCCCTCCCCTGCTTACTCTCTCTCACCCTCTCTCAAAATAAACTTAAAAAAAAAAAAAAAAGAAAAAAAGAGCCTGTTCCCTGTCAGAGACAAATAGATGAACCCATTAAATTGATCAGGAACTTTTACAAATTGCTTCCAACTGTCAGCACATTTTAATTTCAATGCATATAGCAAAGGGATTAAGAGCATGAACTGAGGCCAAATTTGTTTGAATCCTGGCTGTGCTACCTGCAAATTGTATGAACAAACAGGTTAACTTCCTTTACAACTCTGAGACTCAGTTTTCTCATCTGTAAAATGGAGATAATACTAATAGTATACATCTTATCAGGGGTGAGGATTGATGAATCAGTGCTAATTAAATGTGTACCCATAATACTGCTACCATCCTCCTCCTCCTCCTCTTCCTCCTCCTCCTCCTCCTCCTCCTCCTCAACATAAGTTTCTTCTCTCATCATTATACTAGGAAGTCACAGGCCTTCTCTCTTTCTTTGACAATCGGGCTGGCAAAGACAGCTGTGGTCAAATGCCAACTATTTATTAGAGGCAACCAACTACCAATCACGAAGTAGACAGAGGTACCTATGGACAAGCTCTCTCTTGGATTTCTAATAGAAGACTGGGTTCGTGTTGCCTCTCAAAAGACAGGTTTGATTAGAAGAAATGTCAGGAAGAATATTTTTGCATATAAGCAAGGACTATGTAAACTATGAAAAATAATATTTAGAAGAAGGGGGGAATGAATTACATTCTTTTTTGACAAAGTGAAAATGTCCCTGCTCTCATATTTTCTTGATGAATTTGCCTCTTGAAATTTAGAGGGTCAAAAGACTGAATTACAGGGCACCCGGGTTTCTCAGTTGGTTGAGTGTCTGACCCTTGATTTTGGCTCAGGTCATCATCCCAGGGTCATGAGATTGAGCCCCGCGCCAGGCTCAGCGCCTAGCAGGGATCATGCCTGGGATACTCTCTCTCTCTCTCCCTCTGCCCCTCTCCCTTGATTGTGCTCTCTCTCTCTCTTTCTCTCTAAAGTAAAAAATAGAAAAAAAATTGAATTGAGATTGAGTACTCTTTGCAAAAGTAATCTTTTTTTCTACCCGAACTAATTCTCTATTTGTTAAAGAGTAAAAATTATCTCTTGCAAAGTAGTTTTGAGAATATCCATGGTTCAATTTGTTCAAAAAAGTTTTAGACCTCTATTACAGAGTGCTTCACATTTTAATTACTATCTTACATCTCTCTGTTCTCCCTCAGATGTGAACTTCCAAAAAAAGAAATCTCACCTTACTCATTTTTGTATTGTTAATATGTAAAGTATATGGCCCACAAGGTGGGGCAGGGGGAAGCACTGAATTTTTGTTTATAGCACATGTTTGATTTTTCTGAGACCTAAAGCAAAAGTGCAAGTTAAATCATTTTAAGATTTCACTTTGAGATTTTGAAAATGTTTTATTTATTTTTTCCTCTTATCTGACATTTGGTGAAAAACTAGCCTGGGTCAGAAATATTAGAACAGAAGAGCTCAATGTGCAATAAGCTAAAATATTATTTCTGTTCTATTTCATGCAGGGGTTCTTCAGCTTGTTTATTAGAGGAATTCCTTCCTTCAAAACATGAGGGTAAATCAGTGGCTGTTGATGAGGCTGTTTTCCTACTTGTCGGTGTGACACTCAAGTTCACCGTCACGTACGTGTAAGCTCTTGAGATGAAAGGCGCTACTGAACTCCAACACACTGCTCTTTTTCTGGGAATTCGTAATTAGCCTTTCCTTTGGAATAGTTTAGAAGTCACTTCAATGCTTGTGATGTATTTCAAATACTGCTCAGGTTAAACAGTGCCCGCCCTCACACTTGGTGGAATGAAAGAGAAAGCAGATTATGCAGGTACATCTTTGAGGAGCTTTACTAATTATTCAAGAGGGGCCCGTCAGACAGGGGACTCCCACGTACCTATGAAAACCAAATCACTGCCTTGAAACCTTTCTTGTTCCCTAATGTTCTAAACAATGATGGGAGTTTAATTAGATTTACTTGCAGCTATATTTGCCAGAACTTTATCATAATATCAGTACTACTGATTTCATGCAGAGACACCCTGACTGTAGGCGAAACATTTGTATGAAACAAAGCTAAAACATTTTGTTCTCCGTAGTTCTAAAAGAGAAATGAATCAATCAAAATCTCAAAAAGGAAGTTTCCCAACTTCTTATTGTAATTCACCATTAAGCACAGACATTTGGAAATATAAATGAGAGCCTGAAAGGGCATATTGAATGGATTTTTTTCCTACGTGCACATGCTTTCAAATCATTGTGTGTGGCCATCATTTCAAGTGCTCACTATGACAGAAACAATTACACAGGTGCTTCTTGGATAGCTTAGAATTTAGTGGTGGCAGGTATTATATAACTTAAATCTGCCTATAATTCTTTTCCCTTCAAGAAGCCTTGCTAAAGAAGAATATGATTTGCACTTCCGAATTCAGTGGTGACAGCGAGAAAGCAGAGTCAGCCTCTAATGAAGGTTAAATAAGAATAATGAGATTAAAATTTGCAACCCAAACTGTTTTCTGCTACAATAATTCAGTTAAAGTTGCTTCTAATTGGTATGATTTTCCTGCATGTTACAGTGATGGCAGTCAGTTTCTCAACCCAGAATTAATTGCTTTTTCACATGAAAAAGCTACCATTTTCATGAATAAATTATGACTAAAAAGCACATTTATAAAATCTAGTTACATGTAAACCTGTTCTAGTTCATCTTGTGTGTAGATTTATTTTTTCAAGAGCAATAACTAATTTTAAGAAGGTAGAGATTTTATGTTTCTATGATTTTACAGAAGTAGAGAAAGATTTCTTCCAGTTTATGGATGTTATTCTCATTTGTTTTTATTTTTATTTTTTTTTTTTTTTAACGTTTATTTATTTTTGAGAGAGAGACAGAGCATGAACGGGGGAGGGGCAGAGAGAGAGGGAGACACAGAATTGGAAGCAGGCTCCAGGCTCTGAGCCATCAGCCCAGAGCCCGACGCGGGGCTCGAACTCACGGACCGTGAGATCGTGACCTGAGCTGAAGTCGGACGCTTAACCGACTGAGCCACCCAGGCGCCCCTCTCATTTGTTTTTAAATAAAGCAATTCTCTCATCTATGTTAAGGAATATAATAAACAAACAAACAAACAACTATGCTCATTAGATTTGTTAGGATTACTTGGGTTACAAGTGTAGAATTCTGACTTAAATTGTCACAAACAAGGAAATGTGTTGTAAGCATTGTGGGATGTTTTATGTAACTCAAAGATCAAAATGTGAGTGGGTCTCAGGCAGAACATTGTCTCTGCCTTTCATCTTGGCCCCTTTCATGTCTGCTTCACTTTTCTCCACCGTTCAGAAGCTTCTCCTCGTTCTCCAATGGATAGAGCAGGCAACATGGTGCCCCTACCTTCTGAGTTTTATAGCTTGTAGTCCAGAAACCCAAGGAGAAATCGCTTCTCCCTCTCATTCCCATACCTGAAATTGGGGCCAAAACTATGCTTTGTTGGGTGGTTGAGTTTGGAAGGGGTGCTGGCAGAAAAAAACAATAGTGTTCACTATAGCTTTATTCAATAGGAAAAACCTACTGAAAACAGAGGGATAGAGTAGTATGGTAGGAAAAAGAAATGCAAGAGAACCAGTCTAGGGGAAAGAGAGAGAGACCTACTGAATAATGATACAGCACCAAAGAAAGACAAAAAGGCAAAAAGAGAAGAACCATGGGGCAGGCAAGCAACTCAACAGAAGTAGTTTTCACAGCCATAAGAGAGAAAGAAGCTTCTTGGCTAATTTACATGTAATATGTGGTCATGGCAGTATTTGCCCATGAGTTTAAAAAACACACACACACAAAAACAAAACAAAACAAAACAAAACAAAACAAAAAACCCAAGAATATTACATATCTATGACAGAATAACTTACGTTTTCAGATTATTTTGTTGTTGTTGTTCCTCTGAGGGGCCATTTGTTTAACTTTCAAAAGGAGGCTAATGGCTACTTGTTACTGCAGTCAGAGTTCAAGTAGGAGAGTTGCCAGTGTCTCCTGAAATATTGGGAAAGGTTTCATGAAAAAGATAAGACTGAGCTGAGCCTACAGGGTAGCCAGGATAAAGCAATGGAAAGAGAAGGAGGATGCAGAACATGTGAATCCTAAATCAATTGCTCATCCTAGCTTCAAGAGGAGAATGGGCAAGACTCTTGCTTACAATGGTGACCTGTACAAGAATCCTTCTGCCACCTCATCCAGCTCTGTCCACCTCTCTGAAGGCTACAGTGATTCTCAAACCCATGTCCACTGTGTCATCATTTACTTCACGGGTAGCCTGTTTGATATTCTCTCTGTAATAGACTCCTGGTGGCACCTATCTTAGTCCGCTCAACAGACAAATTAACTTGGGAGCAAGTTGAATATGTCACCCTTTATTTCAATTTTTGATTGACCTGACGACCTCATAAACTCTCTGTAAGTTAAATAACAATTCAAATTTATCCACAGTAAGGTCCAAAACAATTATTCCAGCCTTGAAAATTCCCACTCTCCTCACAACACCTCATGCTCTACAAATGCCCAGCTATGGCTCATTGCTTCACATTTTCTCATACCATTCCTTCTGCCAGCTGTGTCTTTCCTTTTTCTACCTTCTCTGGGGGAAATTCTATTATACTTTTAAGATAATTTTGACATTAATTTTGTTACTGAAATCTTCCCTAATCCTTTCCCCTGCCTCCCTCATCCCAGCTGAATACAATCATAGCTCCTTTGGAACTCATAGATAACTTTATTATAACTTTATTTTTTTATTTATGCCCACCTTACTTTAAATGACTTATGTATAAGTTGATTCTTTACCTATTTATCATTTCTTTTATTTTTTAATATTTTAAAATTGTTTAATGTTTATTTATTTTTGAGAGAGAGACAGAGAGATAGAACAGGGGAAGAGCAGAGAGAGAAAATCTCAAGCAGGCTCAGCACTGCAGAGTCCAGTGTGGGGCTTGAACTCATGAACTGTGAGATCATGACCTAAGCCGGAATCAAGAGTCAGACACTCAACTGACTAAGATGCCCAGGCACCTCCCTAAGTTTTTGTTTTGTTTTTGTTTTAAGTAGGCTTCATGCCCAGGACAGAGCCCAATGCAGGGCTTGAACTCATGACCTTAAGATCAAGACCTGAGCTAAGATCAAGAGTCAGAGATGCTTAACCGACTCAGCCACCCAAGTGCCCCTCATTCCTTTTAGATTATAAATATTTTGATGGTGAGCCCCCATTATGTATTTGGGGACAGAGACCATAAGGAATTGGTGGTGGAGATCCTCTGTTTTTCACTTTACATATTTCTGTGCTATCTGTAGGCTTGTTTGTCTTTTAACCATGCACCTTGTTTATATATTACCTTTATAATTTTTTTCATTAAAAATTTGGACTGAGAATGCTCAAATAATAAGATTAAAATCTTATACTATAAACTATTCAAACATCTATCATCACACATTTTGGGGTCAAATGTCCGCAGTTATGTGCTGTAATATACTGTATGTAAACATTCTGTGCAACGACTAGTGGTCTTCAGCAACTAGACCGGTCTATCTAGAAATTATTTTTTTCTCTGCCTTTTAAATTCAGTGCTAATGGACTAAACTGTTTACATTCTTTTTAAATTAGTCACACCTCATTATCACCCTGGTAGACAGAATCAATAGTCTTATCATCAACCCTCACTCAGGAGACAGGAGAAATCCTGATGAGTGAGAAATCTTTCTTGCTAACTTTCTCCTTGATGCAGATACCTGATTCTGAATGAGCTCTTTTCCTATTTTAGTTTCTAGAATTAGCTTGAAATTCCTCAGCCTCCAGGGTTTAGCAAAGACAGACCAGTCATTCTCTTAAAATAACTTCTCAGTGAATATTTAGGAAACAAATGATCTAAAGACAGCCACTGCCTTGGGTGAGAGAAAAAGGAAGAGAATGCAGAATATACCCTGTATTTACTAATCCTCCGACATTAGGAGAAAGGACCAATAAGAGATGTCAGGAGGCTCTTGACTGAGCTTGCCATTTTAACACAGTCTCACTAATGGAAAGGGCCTCAAAGTACTGTCACAGAGTACAAGAGCTCAATAATAGCTTTGGAATTACGCTAGTGTTTCAGTTCTTTGATCAAACCTTAGCTTCTCTTTACAACCATGTATGTCTCTTCATTGTTCATAAATTCATCCAACACCTTCCGAACCCATTTAAGTTTTGTGGCTCCTTGGGTAATACATCCTGTTACCTGAAGTCATAGGTATTATTTAATTTTTTAACTAATATTGGACTTTCCCAAGTTTAAAAGATGCACCCTCATCTTAAAATTCCAGACTTCAGTGACTAAGACCTTGTCTATCATACTCATGGTACATAAATTATAAATTCTGATCCTGTGTTATCCCCTTCCCCTAATAAGGAGGCCCACCCTTTCGCAAAGTTCTGCATAGAGTACCTCCCTTGGTATTGCCAGCCCTAAATGATAAAGAAATCCTGGTCTATTGCTGGCCATTCAGCACCACAGACCCATTTCCAGGAGCCTGTGAAATAAACTTTATCCCTTCCTCCAAAACCTTCACACTTGGCAGAACAGAAATTTATGCTTACTACCTTATCCATCCTCCATCCAAGATTAAGAACAATCTTATATAACGGACAGACAGCATCTTAGCCAACTACATAAAGTGACTGAGATCAAGAGATCAACCCAGTGGCAGAAAGAAAGCTCTCATCATGGTGTTTTGTGATTCAGAAAATGGCACATTTGCTGAAGGCCTAGAACAGCCCCACTATTCTGTAAACCCCCTACAAAGTTGCAAATTTCATGCATGGGAACTGTTAAAACAAATGATGCTTCTATCAATGACTTTGTCCTTCATCTTTCTCCTCAGACTCATCCCTCAGGAGAAATTCACTCAGCACTGTTTCCTAGGTACCTCTGTTCTCCAGGATCATTATGTTAAAATCTTTTATTATAGTTTAAGAACATTCACACCTACTGCCTAAAGGAGTGAGTATCACCTGTGATATATTCCTGAGCTCTTAGATAAAAAAAATTATGTCAAAATTATCAGAGTCATTGAAGTCTTCACTTGATTACAGAAAATCTGAATGTCTTCAAAAAGGTTTCAATGAATACAAATTCATAAGAATTCATGAGCATAAAAGAGACAGGAATGGCTATGAAGGGAAGATGGAATTTAAATCAGGAGACATCAGATTCATTTTAGCTTTTACATTAAAATATAAATTATTTAACCTGTAATTCAGTTTCAACACAGTTATCTACAAACTATAAAATGCAGTGAAGTCCACCCTTCCACATATTCAATAAGCATCCAGTATTTGTGAACAAAAATGTCATTAATATGACATAATGAAGTTGAACATTCATGCTTAAATAACAAGAAAGACAACAAAAACCTGACTTTATTTCATCCCCTCCTTTCTTGCTCTCAGCCTCATTAAGGAGTTCTCATATCATCAAGCTTACATAGTATTTTTAGCCAGGGGATGGGGGGGCAGGTAACAGTTAGAAATCAACCAAATAAAAGTAAAGACAGAAATATGGATGCCATGTTTCATCATTCCATTAAAGATATTACCACACATTCATTATTTGTTCTGTAAGAATCTATAGAGATTCTCAGAGAAAGACATGAAAATTCTTCTTTCAAGGTCTCTTGTCATTACACAATTTCCATAATGACACTTGGCATGATGTGGAATGATGTTGGGAACAGTGGGATCAAACACAGGAGGCAAGAAGTGAGGCAAGACTGTACAATTAATTTGAACACGTAAAGCTCCAGAGTTAGCCGAGTGTCTGGAGACAATGGAAGGAGGATGCTATGTAGTCCAGTCCAAATGTGAAATGAGGCTAGGTTAAAGATTCAGCTGGGAGGCATAGTAGTTCACTCATCTTGGGGAAGCCTCCCATTTTAAACGTTTGTATCTTTATCCATTAAATGGAGATAATTCTACTAATAATTCTATTAATTCTATTAGAAATTTCTATTAATAATTTAATAGAAATATTATTTCTATTAATAATATTATTATTTCTATTAATATTATTACTAAATTAATAATTTCTAATAATTTCTATTCTAATAGAATTAACTCTATTAATTCTATTAATTCTAATAGAAATAATTCTATTTCTCATGTTCAATGAGGAGCAAGTGACATATATGTATAAGATACATAGTTATAAAAACTATCAAGTATTATTATGAATACTATCCTTAAGTCACTGAGCACATGTACCAGGGTCTTCTTAAGTGCAGAAGTCGAACTGAATTCTGATTTCAGAAGACCAAGCATTCAGTGGTAAAGTAAGAAGTAGTAAAAATAACAAGAAGCTTGACCTTTGATCCATCTTATACTCATTGTTTTTTGTCCTTTCTGTACCCTTAGCCTGGTAAGAGCTATAAATATGCGATGAAGTTCTCAGAGCCCAAGCACTGTCAGGGAGACTTCAGATACCGATACTAATCAAGAGGGTCAAGACCAGAAAGGATAGCACACTGAATGTAAGAGATACATGTTCTTGCAGCATTGATCATGGTGGGAAAACATGACAAACTTTCTAAGTTGGAGAGACAAGGCATCTGTGTTCACCGTGGAATGTACTACTTCCCAACCTTGAACAGCCAGGCAGCTCTTTGCCCATATGCCTTCTTGGGAATCTAGAATCTGAAACTTCTTGCCAGGGCTCAGAAGCCAAAGGTGTGAGGTCCTTTCTAAGGATAATGAAAGGATGCTTTCCCAGTGGTTTCATTGATGTACAGGTTCACCTGAGTTAGACGCTTCTGTTATAAAAATGCAAACAATAATGCCAAATGAAGTCATGCCCTACACAGCCTTCTTTCTCAGTGAGGGTTCTGTAAGAGAATTAAGCCCTTCAGAATATAAATAATTATTTTCTCAATTCTCTCAAGGTTGGTAGAGGACTAGCAGCATTCCAAATGCATAGGAGAGAGGTTAATTTATCACATACAATGGCTCCCTCAGGCAATTAGGGCTTAATATTCTCAGAAAATCCAGGTTGAGAGTGCTGCTCTGGACAAAACCTGTCAGCGCATGGAGTGCTATTTTTGGAGCCAGAAGCAATAGCTGTGCTCTGCTTCCCCTGAGAGGAAACAAGGGATTTGGATTAAGTGTAGGCGTAAGGGCTGAAGACCCGTATTTTCAATGATGTGATACCAAAATATATTACTTAAGTAACTTACTTTATGACAAATTCTTTTGTAAAATGGGGGCTCAGAGATGTCTCTGGGACAATTTTTGTGTAGTTTTGCCAGAAGTGATCAAAAAGATGACCTTCAGTCACCCCCACAACATATAGGTTTTCCCCGTTATGAAAAAGTAACGTTCCCATGAAACCTCTCATAAGCCATAATGGCTTAAGGTGAAGAAGCCATTACCACTAATTTATTTGGAAAGTTTTCTGGACATTCCCAGACCCCCAAAATAAGTCTCCTAGGCTTTTCTGATACCTTAGGTCACATTTTGCAAACAGCTACACAAAATAAGTGGAGATAAAGCACAGATGGTCACGGACAGAATTCAAAGCTCTGGTGGCATGATGCTGAAACACTGAATGTAGTTCCTGGGGAAGGCACTAGCCAGCACCACGCTCACTGACTGGGGTAAGCACTGCCTCTATTAAGGGCTTGCTGCAGAAAGGATGCTTAATATTCCAGTTTGGGCCTTTTTTCGTAGAAATGAAAACCATCTTTGGATGTATTTTGGCCAGTAAAAACAGGTACTAGAATATCTCTTTCATAAAAGCAAAGTGGCATAAAGAGAACTTTCTAAACGCAGGGACACCTGTACATGATTAGTGCTAGCAGAGGTTCATCCGGGCTGCTTAGTCTAAGAATTAATACCCTGCCTGTGAGTCTCATTCAAAACATTTTTTAAGGGATTATAACCTGAATGCAAGGCAAAAGCACTTTAGGAGGACAAAAGCATAATCACGGCCATCATGATTGCCATGATCATCTACTCCAGATGCACACGCTAAAAATAAATATATGTGTAGTGATTTGGCCATTGGCCTTAGGTTTCATGCTTTTTAAGGTTTTAAATTGGTTTTTGCTCCTGCTGAGCTTGACCTTTTCCTCTGTGTGACATTCCTTGGTTTACTTATTTCATACATTGATTTTTAAATTTCAATTTTCTAGAATTCTTTTGAGATCGATGAGTAAATTGTAGAAAGGAAAAAGGAAAAACATTTCCCCCTTTAACTGTCCCTTTGCTAAGTGCTGCCAATTCAAGGCACTACAAAGTTAAAATGGACTTTATTTTTCAGAAGCATTTGAACAGGCATATTGATCTTCCGAACCCACTGAACAGTTAGCTCTAAAGAAGAGAAAACTCAATGTAAATTTTCTGGTTCATCTTTTACATGTGCAAGGCTGGGAATGGGGAGCAGGCAAAACAGCCCCCTTGCTGATCCACCTATGAAAGAGAGCTCTCCATACAGGCTTAGTGCAACTGCTCATTCATTCTCTTGTACTCTAGAGAGGGAAACTAGGATGCATTGTGGATTTGTTTACACAAAATCCCTAGGCAAAGTAGGTCTAAGCCTAGACAACTGGATGGATAACTTCTAGCCCAATAACTTTCTTTTATATCCCCCGTGATTTTGTTTTCTCCATACCAAGGGCATCAGACCTCTTGGTTGCCTTCTTCCCGACAAAAGTTCTCAAAGATTTCATGATAAACTGAAAAGACAAAACAAACAAAGGAATGTGCCTTACTTACTGGGAGACAACCCGTATCTATTATCTTAAACTTTGGACTTCAGAAGGTCACATAGACTCAGCAACTGTGGCTGGCTTGCAGCTGTTCCACAGCACCAGCCAGAAATCCTGATCTGAAAACCTAAGTGTATTTGGCTACTGTCAGAGGCACACGTACCACGCCCAAAATAGTTCAAATACTGCAATGTTACAATAATTATTATTTATATGTGCATGTGTCTAACAAAATTATGGAATGTAATCATTTGCAATACTGGTTTGAAGGACTTGTCCTTATATCAACAATACTTCCCCTCCAGATTCCGTAAGCTGTGTGACGTTTACAACTATTATGTCTCCTGGATCTAACTTGACCTGCCATATGTGCACTTGCATGCAAAAAGAAGCCACATTATGATGGTGTTACATGGGGAAAACTGTCTAACCCTATAATCTGTAAAGTGCTTCCTTGCATGTTATGTGCATGTGTAGCACCACGTAATACTAAAAACTAAGTCATATTCGTAAGGAAATGTAGTAAGATTGATTGGATGTGTATATACAATTTGTAATGATATTATTCCATTTTTCATTCACATCTACCAACTTACCCCAGTTCCTAAATGCATTCTGTTTCTTCCAGTGAATGTGGCTGAAGTGTAGCCAGAAAATACTGAGAAAATAGATATAAATGCTAAAAGCATAAATTCACCTAAAAGGCTGGGAAAGATCTCAGTGTCCCTTATGCATGTTTAAACCCTTGCCAGGATGTGTCTTTCATTACAAAGTGCGTTTCTCCTTTAAGCCAACATCCCTTATTACAAAGCACAGTATCATATGCTGTGTAATACATACATCACCAAGGCAACAACAGAGCTATATGTCAAGCAGGGAAAACAGAAATTAACTTCGGACAATTACCTAGCATTACAAAGAAGGAAAGTAAAATATGACATAGTGTAACTAGGTAACACAGGTTGTGTGAATGGAAAAGAGTCCAGGTGAAGGGAATCACAGAGGGGATGCTATTAAAGAGATAGCTGGGGCAAACGTAATTTCAGCTACACAGAACAACTTACTCCACATGTTATATATATAGGAATTTGTATGCATCTTTTTGGAGGGTGGGTGAGTGTTAATGGGATGTTCATGTTTTGTTGTTTTTTTTTTTAATTTTTTTTTCAACGTTTTTTATTTATTTTTGGGACAGAGAGAGACAGAGCATGAACGGGGGAGGGGCAGAGAGAGAGGGAGACACAGAATCGGAAACAGGCTCCAGGCTCCGAGCCATCAGCCCAGAGCCTGACGCGGGGCTCGAACCCACGGACCGCGAGATCGTGACCTGGCTGAAGTCGGACGCTTAACCGACTGCGCCACCCAGGCGCCCCGGGATGTTCATGTTTTTAAAGCACAGGAGTGAAATAATAGAAAAAATATATATTGATCTCTGCCCTGGGTTCCTGACACAGAGCTCCTAAATCCCTTGGCATTTCTCAGGTGAAAGCGTCTTTTGTTCTAATGAGATGACTCTTGATGGGCTCCTGGGTGGGGGCCAGTCACCAGAAAGACCAAGCCATGATTAAAAGCTTTGAATTTTCAGTCCCATCCCCCATTCTCTGGGCGGGAGGGCCTGGAAATGGAGTTAATGATCCACCATGCCTAGGTGACGAAACCCTCATAAAACCCCCAGAAGTAAGGGGTTCAGAGAGCTTCTAGGTTAGTGAACAGATCTACCTGCCAAGAAGATAGCACATCTCAACTCCAAGGGGACAGGGTTTTCTGCTCTTAGGACCCTTCCAAACCTATGTATCTGTTCACATGGTTATTCATCTGTATCCTTTCCCATAGCATATTTTTTATTATATAATAAACCAGTAAATGTATTTATCTGAGCTCTGTAAGCTTTCCTAGCAAATAATTAAATCCAAGGAGGGGAAGGATCAAGGGTCAAAAGTTGTGGGTAACCTTGGGACCTACTACTTGTCAACATCTAAGGTGGGGACAGCCTCATGGGACTGAGCCCTTACTTAAGCTGTGGGGTCTGCACTAACTCCAGTGAGTGTCACAGTTGAATTGAATTGTAGGACACCCAGCTGGTGTCTTAAATAATTGGTGTGGAAAAAAGCCCACATAACTGGTGTTAGAAGTGTTGTGAGTGCGGTAGCAGTGTGAGGGTAAACAAGAACCACTCGGAAGTAAATGGTTTTCCCTATAATACACAAGTCTACATTTCAGTGATGACTTTAAAATGCGCCCTGTGACATGCATACACATACACATGCATGTATATGTACATGCTTTTCTATGTATATAACATTTTCCAACCCACCCATGCTGGAATTTCACTGAGGTCTTCGATTTCTGACAATCCCTCCCTGCCCCCACCTCAACACACACACCTTTTTGCATCTGATCCCTTTTCTCTTGCTACTAATGCCACCATGAACATTACTATCCCACTCATATGCAGCTACAGATTCCTGATTACTCTCCCATTTCCAGCCACCGCTTCCCCTAATCATTTCTTTCTGGATAATCCTGCCAGATCAACGTTTCAGAAGCATAGGTCAAAGCAAGCCAGTGGGTTCGTTATATGTAGCCCTACCACTAACTACACACTTAAAAATCTCTGGCGGGCCTGGGTGGCTCAGATGGTTAAGCATCTGACTTTGGCTCAGGTCATGATCTAGTGGTTTCTGGGTTCAAGCCCCGTGTCGGACTCTGTGCTGACAGCTCAGAGCCTGGAGCCTGCTTTGGATTCTGTGTCTCTCTCTCTGCCCCTCCCCTGCTCTCACTCTCTCTCTCTCTCTCTCTCTCTCTCGCTCTAAATAATAAACAAAAATTTTTAAAAAATTAAAAAAAAAACTTTAATGGCTCCACATCACATACTGACTTAAGTCTGACTTAAAATTTCTATTATGTTTCTTACCTCTAAGTGTTTGGGATTTGACATACTGTCTCTAACATGTGGTATTAATTAATTTTTTGTAATTAATAATTTTATTATTAATATTAATTTTATTAATTAATCAGCATAATTTGAAAATAATTACTAATAAAAATTAGTTTGTAATTAATTTGATTAATTCAGAAAATTAAACAAGGAGGCCATTAGATCTAAGTGGCTCTAATACTTTGGTGGCCTATATAAGCAAACTACAACCTTAGCCTGTAAATATCTCAATGTTAAGAAATTGAAACCTAAGGGGGCACCTGGGTGTCTCAGTCAGTTAAACGTCCGACCTCGGCTCAGGTCATGATCTCACAGCTCATGAGTTCAAGCCCCACATCAGGCTCTACGCTGACAGCTCGAGTCTGGAGCCCGCTTCAGATTCTTTGTCTCCCTCTCTCTCTACCCCTCCCTCACTCATTCTCTGTCTCTCTCTGTCTCTCAAAAATAAATAAACATTAAAAAAATTTTAAAAAAAGAAATTGAAACTAAGGCCAACCAATAACAGTCAGCCAACTACACTCTTCCAAATAAGGCAAATACTAAGGACAACCAATCATAAACAGCCAAGTATGCCTGAAGCTATAACCCATCAATTTCCTTTCTTTGATTCTATATCTTCTCTAGATAAGACTTTCCCAGCTCCCATCTCCAGAATGCTGCTAACCAGTTCTGGTTTGGTAATGGCCTATTGGAATCAATTTTTGCTCAGATAAATCTTAACATTTTTAACATTCCTCACTTTATCTTTTAACAAAATATACTCAGTCTATTTTTGTTTAGTCCTTCATTGTTTCATTGTTTGTCTAATCAAATGTCTATTGAATAAACAGGGAGGACCTTAATGGGAATTATAGCTAAGGGCGCTCCAACAAGAAACATATAAAGTACATTCAAAACCACGTCTTCATGAGCTATAATGCTTACTGGATTAATATTGAGTATCAGGAGGTTCTAGAACATCTAACTCGGCTTGATATGAAAGAAGGGGAAAGTGACATTTATTGTACACCAAATATGAGCCAAGTACCCCAAAAACATTTAATTACATATTCATAACAATTGTAAATTAGGTATTATTGAATATGATTAAATATAAGGTGATAACCCCCCAATAATTATCTATCAGAAAAGATGGGGCATATTTACACATGAAGTTTTACCAAGTTTCTGATAACGTGGAGATAACATGTGCTCCACAAAACATTGTCACTTGGATGCTAGCTCAGTCAGTGACACTTTCAGATACTTATAAAGGTTATGTACTGGGATTAATTTTTAAAAGAGGCAAATTCACTTAACATACATTTAATAATTATGTACAACTTCAAATATCAGATATTGTAAACAAACTCTGAATGAGTGTATTTTCAACAAATACACCAAGCAATAACTTTTTCCAAAGTATAAATATTCACCACAAGTCAGATGAGTGGGTGAGTGGGGGATAGTCTGGCTCAAAATTTGCCATATATGGTTTTGTCTTTACGCTACTGAGGAGAAAAGAGGCTCAGCAGGTTGGGACCTACCCAACAATACACAGCTGTGAATCAATCTGCATGGAAACACTAAACCACAGTGATGTTGAACCACTGACAATGATTTCCCCCTTTGTCAAGTGTAAATCCCACAGGGACCCCAAGATAATCTGAAACAGCCCCACTGAGAATCATCAATTTCTTCAAGTCTCCACCAGTCAAGAAAAGCTTGTGAACTTTACTTTTTGTAGCCAGAATAAAGAAAACAATGCCTTTGGTTTTCATTGTCTTAAAGAAAAAAATAAAAATTAAATAAAATTTTAAAACTGTTACCTGCTTCCTTAACATTTTGATACCTTCATGGATATACAACTTTGGGAACTAGAATTAAGAAATATATGACCCTCGTCCAACAGAACCAGGTGGAAGTCTCAGTTCTGTCATTTGTTGAACGATTTTAGGAAAGTACAGTTCACCCTTGGATAACATGTGGGTTATAGACACTGCCCCACACCCCCACTAAACACAGATGAAAATCCACATATAACTTTTGATCCCCCCCCAAACTTAACTATTAATAGCCTACTGCAGACCAGAAGCCTTACTGATAACATTGTTTATAACACATATTTTGTGAGTTATCTATATTATATCCTGATTCTTACAATAAAGTGAGCTAGTGAGAAGAAACCGTTACTAAGAAAATCATAAGGAACAGAAAAATACATTTATAGTCCTGTATTTACTGAAAAAAAAATCTGCATATAGGTGGATATACACAGTTCTAACCCATGTTGTTCAAAGATCAACTGTAATTTATTTTTTTTTAAAGATCAACTGTAATTTAACGTCTCTGAGCCTTAATCTCCTTCCCCATAAAATGAGAATTCTAATTCCTTGATGAAACACATGCTTTTCAACTCAACATTTGTTCCCCCTCCCTCTTCCCCCATAAACCCTGACATGACACTATTTCCAAAAGCACCTACTCTGAAGTGAAACTACCCTATTTTCTGAGCGGCTATTGTGACTCTATTCCCTTTTAAAACTGTGCCCTATAGGGTTAATGAGGTTAAAACCAGCAGAACATTTAAAGCTTGTTTTTCAGAGAACTGTTTTTCCCTAATCAGTTATTGTTTCTTTTCAGACCCCATGAACAAATCTACTAGCTCTCTCTGCAGAAGCTTGCACTCAAGGTCAACTGATTCCAGCCTATGAACAAGCAAGTCCTGCATACCTCACCTGAGATAAAAAGCCTAAGATCCCATCCATTTTATAGACTCTCAGGCCACACCCATAGTCCCTTCCCCTTGTACAGCACTTACCTCTGCTTCATTATAATGTTAAAGTCCCCACTATAGGGGGAGCACAAGGTTCACTAACATATCATACGATGCACATATAGGCATGTTTTCTAAGTATGCCTGCACAACCTTATGCCCATCTTTACATGCGATGACAAAGTTCCCCTTTCTAAATATTCATCCAAAACCCTAAACAAAAAGAACCTCCTCACCCCTGCTCAGGGAGTCACAACCTTATGCCCATCTTTACATGCGATGACAAAGTTCCCCTTTCTAAATATTCATCCAAAACCCTAAACAAAAAGAACCTCCTCACCCCTGCTCAGGGAGTCACGGCTTTGGAAATTATTCCCCATGATCTCCTATTTGCTGCAAATAAAGATTAGTTTGTGTGACAACCCTCCTGGTGTATTTTCCCCCTGTAACTCCCCAAGGAGCGAGTGCACATTAGTTCAGTTACACTTTTATCTCACACTCTGTATTACATTATAGTCATCTGTATACATCTCTTATTTGTTCTGTCCCCTTTTAATGGGGATAAATAGTTGAGGATAAATACTGGTTTAATTACATCTGTATGTGTATCCTGAACAGTACCTTCTGAGAGACTGAATACACAAAGAGAAAATAGCCAGACCACACACGACAATGGAACGCTGCCCCACAACCTCTTCAATCAACCCAGGAAGCCAAAATCACAACATCACAGTGATCCCAGAGTTAGGACCTTGGTAATGACTATTGGCTTCCTCAATTTTTGCTCCTGCTTCTATCTCAGGATCAACCAGAGAAAGCTAAATGTGCTCCCTCAACCAATCATCTAAGATGCTCACCTACAACTTCCCACTTCAAACTCAGCAATGCCTTACTGCTCAGTTAAAAGCTATGGGTATAAAATTAACAGGATTTCTTCCAGGATACATTTACCCTCCTATTAAATAAATATCAGTTCATTTTTTCAAAAATCCACTTACCTACCATTGAGGGTCCTGAATACTAATTCTCAAATGGAGAGGCGAGAACAAGGGCACTGGCAGTGAATTCAGGCCCTAGTGGGGAAAAATGATTGTTTCTCCCCACTGGATTTGTATTGTGTGGCTCAGGCTTACTTCTTTTCTTCTCGCCAGCCCTGGACACTTGTTTTGGATCAGTATCCTTGGGGAGTATGAACATTGTTCTGCCGTTAAAGGGCCATCTTTTTGTATCTTCGTGGTTGGTGTTAGTATCGACAGACATGGAGGTGATAAATATGTCCTGTCTAGGAAATCTGTGCTCTTAGAAAGTAGAGTTATATGAAACCAAATGTTATGTGACATACACTTAGACTGCTCTAAAATTCTCATTATATGTGCAATTTTTAAGTTTTTACTGCAGAAAAAATTAAATAGACACAAATAAACAGAATACATTGGACCCTTGTGTACTCATCACTCAGCTGTAGCAATCATCAATTTATTACGCCAACTTATGTTTTAAAAGGAATATAAACTCCCTCTACAAACAGTATTATTTAAGAAAATGTATATTGATTTTTCAGTTAGGGTGACTTTCTCACATAAGAAGTAACTGGGCTCCTGTGTCACAGTTTGGCTGCTGGCCTCCTACCACTGCGGATACTTTGGCATCAGATGTGATCTTATTTAATAAGCAAAAGAGAACAGTTCATATACTAATAAAGTAAAATTTATACTCTACTTTTATATACATTCATAGATAACATAATTTTTATTAACTCCTTTGTACAGATGATGGAAATAAGGGTCTGGAAAGCCAAGGGACAGACCCAAGGATAGACTCAAGGTTACACACTGGTAAAAAGTGGACCTTCTCGTGAGGCACACTTGTAGAACAGGACAATACGGAATAATATTTCCAAAAATATACACTGCCAAAAAGAAAAATGAACGTCATTTTTTTCTTCAAATAAAATATAAATGTTTTTGTAATACAGTCCCCTCTCGGGGAAATTTGGGGGAAAAGATTTATACCACCCTGAAAATTTTTCACTTGCTTGCATACAATGACCGCAATCCTTTGCATTTCAACCAAGACCTTGAAATGTTCTCACTTTAAGTTCTGCTTGTCTTCTGACATTCCCTGGAATTGCTGCTAGGATTAATATAATTTTGAAACTACACAATCCACGTCATTCAATCTCTATGACAGTTGTTAAAACAAATGTGTAATGATTCTCTCAAAATGCCTCACTAAAGTAGCTGGTATTTATTGTGAATCTACCATGTTGAAAGGTTAAATGCTTATTGTGGTCTGTGGTTTGTGACAGGAAAGGAGGTGAAGAATGACTTTCCCAGAGAAGGGGTTTTTCAACTTATGCTTTTAGCCCTGAGTACAAATCAGAGACAATGAGTGGAGGGACATAGCCAAACCATGGGCGACAAGGCTTTGGATGAACTGGACCAGAACAGAAAGTTTGTCGGGCATTATCTGTAGGATTAAATTGAAGAGTGTTACACAGAAGCTTGAGTGGAAACCTGACAAGGGTGACAGAGAGAAAACCGTAGGAAAAAGAAAAGCTGCAATATAATTCAAATCTGGATAATCTAAGGTCTTGATGGAGAAGCCAACAAAGACAGAAAGGACCTTGGGCAAGAAAACAGGTAATGGCTATGGGAATGATAGCCAGCACTGTAGAGAATCAAAACAGCACAAGGTTGAATCCAAGCCAAGGCTGGGCTAATATGACCATTTCTAAGAGTGATAAAGATTCTCTACTGCAAAGGCTTTCACAATTTTTCAGCAACCCGTCCAGTAAGATAAACATTTTCCATTGTGACTCAGTACAAACATGCATATTCCTACATACATAGATTTAACTGAAACAAAAGGTTCACAAACCAACACTTACCTTACCCTACTCTCTGGTATTTTCCATTCTATTCCATCATATTAAAATAAAAATACTGGTTACTACTTTCTCAGTTGCTTTCACAACCTACTAATGGAACGCAATTCAACAGGCAGTTTGTAAAATGCTACTCCACTGAGTGCATTCCATGAAGAAGTAAATATAAGCATGCAGTTTCCATCCTTAAGATCCAATCACAAAAATTAAACAAATAAAAAAAAACTACTTGCCCTCCTCTGCCACTGTCTTATCTCATTTCATTTAAAGCTAAACCTCTTGCCTTCTAGAAAGAGCTAACACAGCAGTCTTTAAACTTTCTGATCACAGGACCCCTTCATATTTTTAAAAATTATTAAGAATCCTAAAGAGTTTGTGATCTATTAATATTTACCATTTTTGAAATTAAAACTGAATAACCTAAAATATGTATGTGTGTGTGTATATATATATATATATACACACATATATATATATATATACTTGTTTCATCAAAATTATAATAAATCCATTACAAGTTAACATGTTTGTCAAAAACATAACTATATTTCCCAAGACATATTTAGCAAAGGGAATGGGATTATTTTACACTTCTGCAAATCTTTTCTAAAATTTTTTTTTTTTTAACGTTTATTTATTTTTGAGACAGAGAGAGATAGAGCATGAACGGGGGCGGGGCAGAGAGAGAGGAAGACACAGAATCGGAAGCAGGCTCCAGGCTCTGAGCCATCAGCCCAGAGCCTGATGCGGGGCTCAAACTCACCGACCGCGAGATCGTGACCTGAGCTGAAGTCGGACACTTAACCGACTGAGCCACCCAGGCGCCCCTGCAAATCTTTTCAAATTTGGCTGAGGAGAAGATAGCTGGATTTTCATATCTATGCTGCAATCTGTTACAATACATATATATACTTTTCTAGATATTAGTGTTTTTATTTTTTTTAATTTTTTATTAAGTTTTTAATTTTAATCCCAGTTGGCTGACATACAGTGTTATATTAATTTCAGGTATACAATATAGTGGTTCAACAATTCCATACATCACCCAGTGCCCATCACAAGTGTGCTCCTTAAACTCCATCACCTATTTCACCCATCCCCCCCATCCTCCTCCCCACTAGTGACCATCAATATATTTTTTGGTTGCATAAAATCTGGCCTCACACAGAAAATACTTTGAAAATGAACAGGTATTTTAATAGCCTTTTTATACAATTGAGGATACTCTGACACTGCACCAAACACTATAGGTAGTAGTTTCTTAATGGTTAGTTGAGCTATAGAATCTGAAGCCTTATCAGTGAACTTTTCATTCTCTATTACATTAAAATCCATTGGTCTATGTTGTACTTTGAATGGATCTTTTACCCAGGAAAATACTGCCAGTGGTTGTTTGGAAAATATTGGTTCACTGAGTTAGGAAGATCTCTCAAATACGGACACATTTCATGATACAATATCAAAAATGGCACTTGTTAATATCACCTCTGATCCACTGAGAAGCCTTAACTATGGGAAGCTGCCAGATTCACCATGCATGACAATTACACATTTTCCAGAATCCTTTCATGTGAAAGCCTGAACTTTGTCTATGGGCAACTAACATTGTCAGTTGTTTTCCTTGAATTGAATTGAATTGAATTGAATTGAATTGAATTTCTGCATTTTGTTCATTAAAAATGAATGAACAAGTCTTCCAAATACTCGTGTCTGAAACAACAGAGTTTGTCCTTTGGCCATTCTTTCCAGTAACAATGGTGTTCCACTCAAAGGACACTAGGTCATCTTGCCCCTCAAAGAGTGGCACAGTGCTGTTCCCAGAGACAACATCGTACTCAGGTAGGCAGTCATCACCTCCTCAAAGCCATCTTCCACATTGTGGGTAGAGTGATGTGAGTGAATTCAATTATTTTGCTTTTACTGAAAATGTTTTGCTGTTTCTCCCTTGTCTTTAGGCTTAAGCTCAAAGTGCTTGGCACTGTATGAGGTCCTCCCCATACTGAAATTCTCATCTCTTTTCCTTCCCACATTACCGTTTTCAGTCATTTTCCCAAGTGAGCTGTCCTCATGCCTCTGAGCCTTGGGACAGCCTGCCTACCTGGGAAAATTCTGCTTATCCTGCAAGATTTTTCTCGAGGGTCCATAGCTGCAAAACACCTTCTCTCATGCACATTGCTCTCTATATACCTCTATTATAGTCCTTATCACTGGATATTGCATTTGTCATCTATTTGTCTCTCCATTAGACTATGAATTTCTTACGGATCAAAATTGTATCTTGTACAGAAATCTTTTCACCTAGGATACATTATATGTCAGAAATACACTTGTTGAATGAGTGAGTGAATGGGCCAGAGATCCCTTGGATTCCCTTATACTTCCTGTTCATGGGCAGAACTAGTCTCAGACCTAGAAACACATGGGCCTGTAAGCAGAAGTGAATAAGGACAGCAGGCTTAGCACAAAGGGGCTATTCCAGACACCACAGCAGCAGGTGATGGAGTCTGGTGCCCACATAGAGGATCTGGAGTACAGGTGTACCAGTTCAGCACATTTTAAACAGATTTAGTAAGCCTACTTCCTACCACTTTGAATTTGGAGGAAAGACTGACTAGAGGCCAAGCTTCTATACACACTGAGATCCCAGGAGAAGGCTGTGATCCCAGGAGAATGTGTCTCCCTCCTGACTCTAAAGGATACCCAGAGTGCAGAATACTAGTGATTTGGACAGTTCATAGATGATATCAGGAAGCAGGATTCAGAGCCAAACTGTTTGTGGAATGTTGGGTAAAAAAAAAAAAAAAAAAAAAAAAGTTCTGAACAGATGTCTCCAATATAAGGCTTCCAGAAGTCTCGCTTTTCCAACGGCACCAAGATCCCTAAGAGAGGATTGTGGTATGCAGTGCTTCCAAAACAGTGGGGCTGCAGAACCATGTTTTATAGGAGAATATCAGAAACTAATGCTCAGTAGAAGACACTTGGAATGACCCTGAGGCATGCAAGGGTCTAGGTTTCAGTAATGAAAGAACAACAAAGGAAAAGGAACATAACACAACTCCCCCAGGAAGTGGCAACAAGAAAACTGTCATTTGAAAATTTGTCCAGAAATGAATCCTGGAACTGATGCGGCCATACATCAAATGTAACAAACTATGGTTTGACTTTCCAATGGAAAAATCTGGGGGAAAAACTAATTGTATGAAAGCTTCTAGAAGACCATACTACTCTAAATATCTAGTTAGAATCCACTTGTAACTTTGAGGTTTACAGAAGACAGACAAAGCGGGGGTTCTCCTGTGTTATCACTGCCAACTTGCTTTCTAAAAGTAATGAATTATCAAGCTCTGTCGCAAGATTCCTTTACTACTTTTTAAAAAATCCCTTATAGTGTTGCCTTTAGCAAAGTCTGTGCTATGCACACAGTTGGCACCAACAGTGACCTTGGTCAATGGAGTCACACTAAAGTAATCCAACGACTTGGCACTTCTTCATCCTGCTGGCAAGAGGCACAGAGTGAAGAATGGAATCAATAAGTGATCTTCAGCTAGCACTTGTACCTTCTGCTTAGTATTCTTCCTGTTCTTCACCATTCAAATGCCTAACGCTCATGTGGTGCTCAATAAACAATTGTTAAGTGACTGAACAAATGCTGAAAAGCTCCTGCTTTTGTGTGACCAGCTCGGCATGGTTGCTCTCATGAGTGCACATGAACCCCTGAGGACATGAATGAATGAATGAATGAATGAATGAATGAATAAATAAATAAATAAATAAATAAATAAATAAATAAATAAAGGGTAGCCTCAATCAGGCTCTGAGACTCACCCATAGCCTTCCCTACTGTGATCTCCAGGTCCCGAAGTTCTGTTAACACCCATGGCTCTGAGATCTTAAATCTAATGCAGTCCAGCAGCTCCCTTCTCCTTCCCATGCCCCCATTTTTAATAAATATTTATCTATTTTTAGAGAGAGCGAGAAGGGTGGGGCAGAGAGAGGGAGAGAGAAAGAATCCCAAGCAGGCTCCATGCTCAGCACAGATCCTGATGCAGGGTTCTGTCTCACAACCATGAGATCATGACCTGAGGCAAAATCAAGAGCTGGATTCTTAATTGACTGGGCCACCCAGACACCCCTATTTCTCCATTATTTTAACCAGCCTCTATATGTGACTGATTCTGTCTCATCAATGGCTCTCCAAACCACCTGCTCCTTTCTGTCAATGGAACAACTTCCCTGGTTCAGACAATGACAGCTGGACTAATCTGAGAGAATGCCCTTCCCTCTACCGATAATCCCCTACTCCCTGGCAAGTGTATTCTCCCTAAAAAAAAAAGAAAAAAAAGAAAAAATCCACAACCCATCAAGGCTTAGAGGCCAGATGAGAGAATGTGGCTTTCGGTTGTGACACCAAACATGCTTGATAATATGTTACCCCAAAATGATGCAGATCTATCCCCCAGCTGTGGCCACAGTGGACTGGGCACCCACAGCCTTCCCCTCCACCCTCCCACCCTCCCACCCTCCCCAGGAGAAGCAGAGAATCTTGTGCTCCTTGAGGGAAGCTTGATCCCAAGGGAATGAATAAAGGTGGAGCTGGACTTAGAATTCTCTATCATCCTTCCAAAAGTTACTGATCGAATTAATCATGCCAATTTCCCAAGCGAGGAATTAAAACAGGAGTGGGGATAATCAAGGGCTATGCTTGGAGAAATGCTTCTTTATAAGAACCAGAGATAGAGGAAAGAGGCTTTCCACCACCAAGCTTTATCAAAGCATTAGTCAACCAATGGGAAGAGAGTTTTTAAGGACAGCTGGATCTCCCTTCAGATTTTTGTCTCATTCCTACAGAAGGTTGAGGTAAGGGATGGGGGGGGGCACTCAAAGAAAAACAAAATAATAAAAAGTTGTTCCATTAAAACTGTAATGTCAGGGGGAACCAGAAGTATTGCTTTGGAACCACTTGATCCCCATGGAAGGCCCTAGAGAGTTGCTCTGGTCAGGTGGACACACGAGACACACATCAGGGGTCCCTGCAGTGCCTGGAGGCTGGACTGTTGCTGGTTATCACCTCTTTCTGTACTGTTAGACTGGTGTGGCCTGAAGGAGCTTGGTTACATGAAGATGAGGGGCTGTGTTCAGAGACTGAAGCCTTTGTCCTCTCCCAAGATGTCAAGCAGAAAATGCTTCAATTTGAAAACAATGCATCAATGTTTTTGGCATGGTCTTGCCTTCTTGCTTCATGAACCATAGCCCACACAGCTGGGATTCTGTGCCCTTGAGTTCATGGAGGATTACTTTGACCTTCCAGTGGACAATCTGAGGAAGTCTTAAGCCACCCCGAGATTTCCGCAAATTCCCTTTCTGGCTCAGCTCTGTCTAAACCCAAGGTCGTTATTCTGTGCCTGTATTGTACTGAGCTCATATTCGGCCCTCACATGGGTCTCTACAAGAATGCTACTCACTCCAATATTTTGTGAGATCATCTTACCATCCAAGGGAGTAAGACAGAGGCTACATCTCACTGCAGTGTTCGGGTTCTCCTGTGGCCAGACACTTGGAAGCACATGTACACACTCTGACCTGGTACTCCCCTTCCTCTGAGAAAAACCCATCCTACTCTGCTCTGAGAACAGCTTCACCACACCCAGCTTTCAGTTTCTACCCAAGTGTGCTCAGCAAGGAATTTTCCCAACAAACTCATTCTCTATTTAAGAAGAGTTCTCCTGCCAGCTGTTAAAAGAATAAAACAATTTCTCTGTCTTTCCAAACTAAAGTAATTTCGACACATAGTAGGTTCTCAGAATATGATAGGTACATAAGTTGTTCTGGGTAGAGTCCTTTTCACTGTGACCTGCCATGGAAGCAGCCTGGGGCTGAGGGAGAGTTTTATATTCCCCCATCTAATGTTTAAAGGATTAGGATAGGCATATATCAAATCCCCTGTACTGCATAGATCTTATTCCCTCTTAGGAACCTAAAGTACTTTCAGACACCATCTCACTAACACCCACAGCTCCTAAGGCGAGGAAGAAATGCCCTTGTCTCCAGTTAGAGATGGAGCCCAGAGATGTACATGAGCTAGGGCTTCCAAGCTTGCCCACAAGGAACACAGCACAGAACCTCAGCTGGGACCACCAGTTTGGGGAACCCAACTGTAGGGCTAGAAGACAAGGTTGCCTCACAAACAGTTGTCAAGGTTTGCTCCTTCTGCTCTCAAAAATGCTAAAAATGGAGCTTTTCTCATTTGTACTTATTGAGGTAGTATAGCATGGGGTTCAAACTACAGGCTCTAGAACAAGTCTGCTGGGGTACAAACCACGGCAAACCACAGGCTCTAGAATGAGTCTGCTGGGGTAAAAACCATGGCTCTGCTACTACTCTCTAGTGTCTGATCCTGGGTAAGTCAGCTGACAGTTAAGTGTCTCAATCTCAGCATCTGAAAAATAGAAATGGTAAATAATAGTATCCACCTCACAGGGTTATTATGAGGATTAAGTGAATTTATACCCTCCTACTCCCAGCCCCCCATACACTCAATATAGAGCTTAGGAAAGTATCTGGTACAGAGAAACACCACAAAAGTGTTAGCTATAATTATTTCTTCTTTTCAAATTTTGCGTTCTTTATTTAGTAACTTGAGTTGATTTTTTTTGCCTGGGTGACAGCATTGTCTAACTATAGAAACTAAACTTGCAGAATCCTGAGCATATGATTAACTCCAATATATTACCATTCTATTGTTCACTCCCCTGCCTTCCTTCTTCCTTCCCTCCTTCCTTCCTTCCATTTTCTTTTTCATTCTTTCTTTCTTTCCCCCTTTCTTTCTTTCTTTCTTTCTTTCTTTCTTTCTTTCTTTCTTTCTTTCTTCCTTTCTGTTCCTTCCTCCCTTCCTTTGTCCCTTTCTCCCTTTCTGTCTCTTTCTGCCCCTCTTTCTCTATCTTTCCTTCTTTCCTCCTTCCCTTCCTTCTAGAAAGATTTCCTAAGTGCCTACTATGTGACAATGGTACAGTATTAGATTAGATACAGTAGTAAAGATAAGTTAGAAGGTAATTGTGACTTAGGATCTTATGATCAAATAAATGTACAAATTGAAATTTTTTGTCAAAGAAATATTATAGGAGGAACACAGATAAAGGAGTATCTAATTCTATGTGAAACTGTCAAGAGAAACTTCTCTGAGAAGGAGGTATTAGAGCTGAATCTTGATGGATAAATAGGAGTTTGCCAAGTAAAAACACTTACAATATTTGGGAGATTTTTTTTTCTAGAATACATACATTTTTTGGGAGCCCACATGCAACAATTATAAAAATAACCATATTTTATATGGTCATAAATCATGTTTCAACACATTTAATGGATTGAAACTATATAGAAAACCCAATTCTATTAAGCCATAAATCAGTTACTAACCCAATTAACAATGCATATTAGATGGCTGTTTAAAAAATTATAAATTTCCATGCTATTTTATCAATTAAAACAAAAATATGGGTAAATATTTAAATAGTATAGACTACAAAATAACACTGCTGTGTATCTATATTTATTGTCATCTATATATTTAAATATAAAAGCATAGTTTTAGAGGTTGTTCTCTACAAATAATTTAACATATTTCATAAATATATAAGGATGTTACTTTCAACTGAGAATAACAAAACAGCTTTTAAAAGTATATGTGAATAGATTTGAAGGGGGAAATATGAAGATACATATTATAAAAAACTTCAAAAAATATCACAACATCAAAAAATGTGAACTATGGAATACATGTATATATGTAAGCACATAAGAAAGACCTGCATCTCTATGAACTATTTCAAAATTATTTTGTAAAGCAATTTCTCAGGAGCTGATTATGCAAATTCTCTTTGGACATGAGAATAATAAGCAAAGAAAAGCAGCTCTTCTGAGGAGTGAGTATGGAATCTTATGTCAAGAGGTGGTAACTGTTTTAAGGTTTTTCAGCCTTAGATACAGCTCACATTTTTCCTCCCATATGGATCTACCCTCTTGGGACCAGAAAGAAGATAAATTAAATAAATAATTTAGACAAGTTAACAATTAAACAAGTAAATAATTATACTGATGTTCCCACCCAGAAATACTAACAGAAGGATAGCTACTTCCTAGAAATATTAACAGAAGGATAGGGGCAAATATCATTTTGAAGAACTTCTCAAAATTAAACTCTTCTAACATCTTGAAAAAGAATTTTCAAAACAGAAGTGATATGAAAAGAGCTGAGTTTTTACCCTCAGTCTCTACTTAAAATAATAGTCAAACTTACCAGAAGACTTACTTGCAAAATGCCATAAACGACCTTGTATATTCAAGTATACCTAGAAGTTACAGGATACTCGAAACAAATGAGCAAATAAATGAAAAAACTAAACCTGAATATCTTCAGGCAGTTTGTTTTTTGTTTTTGTTTTTTTCATTTTTTGTTTTAAAGTTTTTTTAATGTTTATTTATTTTTGAGAGACACAGAGACAAAGCTTGAGTGGGGGAGGGGCAGACAGAGAGGGAGACACAGAATCCAAAGCAGGCTCCAGGCTCTGAGCTGTCAGCACAGAGGCCGTGCGGGGCTCAAATCCACGAACCGTGACATCACGACCTGAGCCGAGGTCGGACACCCAACTGACTGAGCCACCCAGGCGCCCATTTTTTTTTGTTTGTTTTAAAATCCCACAATATAAGAAATCTTGAGTTAGGGTGATTTGAGATTTCATTAAACCAGGTCCTTTCCATATTTCCATTTTATACTATCAGCATGTGACCTTCATCATCAAAAGATGTCTGTAGCATCCCCAGGCATCATGTTCTCACATATCAAATTCCAAAGACAGAGGAAAAAAAGAAAAAAAAAAAAAAAGAAAGTCTGTCTTTTACTTTTACTTCCTTAAATAGAAAAACGGTTTTCTTAGCAACCACAGAGAAAAAATCCCTTTAGGTTAAGTCACCCAGATTTGGGCTCTGTGTGCTTCCTTAGACCAATCACTGGCAAAGAGAATGGACTACATATAATCAACCTCCCAGAAAAGCAGTGGTTCTCAAACCTGAATGTGCACCAGAGTTACTTGGAGGGTTTACTAAAACACAGATTTCTGAGTTGGTCTAGGCTTGGGTTCCTGAGTTTGCATCTCTAACAGGCTTCCTAGTGGCGCTGGCCTGTCTGTGCATGTCTTACACTGCCAGAAACCATGTGGGAACGTGAAAGCCTACATAAATTCAGGGATATGTTAAGAGAGGGGCAGGGGTAATGACTCGAGTAATCAACCAAAGTTCGTCCTAAATCTGTCACTATTATTTTAAAATTCCTTTTCAAGAATTACTATGTTAAAAGGACATCACAGGTATAACATGAGTATCACTTAGGCCAAGTCACTGTACCTCACCTGACTTCAGTTTCAAACTTCCCAAGAAATGTTTTAACAGATCAGTTGGGAATTTTCTGATAAACAAGAAGAAGATAATCTGTCACTTGGACCCTCTTCAACTCTCCAAAGGAAGATGAGTTAATCTCCATGATAAGACTCTGTCCTTATTCCTCCAAGGGAAAATGACCTTGCCCAGAATAATCCTTTTTATTTTGCTTACAACTTCCTTGCCCGTCTCCTCCCTATAAAAACCTTCCCTTTGTACAACTCCTCAGAGCTCCCCTCTGCTTGCTAGATGAGCAGCTGTCTGATTCATGGATCATTTAATAAAACCAAGTAGATCTTCAAATTTACTCAGTTGGATTTTTTTTTTGAACAACTATTATATCAAATTAATGATATGACCACACTTCTGGGTAAGAACACAGTCAGAAAGTTACTATCACTGCTCAGTAACTGCATTCTTCAGATTCAGTGTCATGTAGATGACAGTACCAAACTTCTAATAAGAATGAATATTGTTGAGGTGCCTGGGTGGCTCAATCAGTTGGGTGATTGAGCATCTGACTCGGTTTTGGCTCAGGTCATGATCATGGGATCAAGCCCTATGTCAGGCTCCATGCTAAGCGTAGGATTCTCTCTCTCCCTCTGCCCCTGTCCCCTGCTAGCACTCTCTCTCTCTGTCTCTTTCTCTATAAAGTAAAATTAAAAAAAAAAAAAAAAAAGAATGAATATTGTTTGGCTGACTTTAAAAAAGAATAAAGAAGGTGGAGATTAAAATTTTTCTAGCCCAGCAAGCATCCACTTGGTAACCACTTTTACATAAAACATCCAAAAGAATGGACTTCACCAGATGTTCTTTTAATTTTCCAGGGATTAATTTGAGAGTTAATTATCCATTTTAAGTGATTAACAACAACAAAGGAAAAAAAAAAAAAAACACTAAGCTCTGTACTGATGCTTTTAATTGTACTATGAACCACTGTTCATTTGCATTTTTAAGAACTAGAATCATTTTGACATGCAAAAAATGTCCTGGAATGAATCTGCTATTCTGCTTGGCAACACTAAGCAAGTAATTATTTCTACAAATCCTGCAGGATACTCAGATGTTAATGTTTGTTAATAAGAAAGGAAATTATAAGAAAAACACAAAAATGACTTCAATGATGACTTCATGACCAAAAATAGATATTTCTTAGTAACTCTAAAATCTTCCACTAACAAAAAACAATGGATTGTTGTTGGCTAAATAGCAACTTGGCTAAACCACCAAAGACCCAAATTTTTTCAAGTCACTTAACTTCTCTGAGCATTGGCTTTCTCACCTGACCCACTGAGGGTTTGGATTGGGGTTTTTTTTGTTTTTCAGTGTTCTTTCCACACATAATCTAAAGGTGACAACTCCTTTCTCTGTCCCATCCATTTTGGAGACAGGTGTTATAAGCAGTTAAATGATGGGGCACTTGGATGGCTCAATCGGTTAAGCATCCAACTTCAGCTCAGGCTGTGATCTCACAGTTCACAGTTAATGGGTTCAAGCTCCACATTGGGCTCTGGGCTGACAGCTCAGAGCCTGGCAGGCTCCAGGCTCCCTCTCTCTCTGCCCCTCCCCTGCTCCCGCCCTGTCTCTCTCTCTCTCTTCCAAAAATAAACATTAAACAAAGTTTTGTAATAAAAAATAAACAAAAAATAAAATAAAATAAAGCAGTTAAATGAGAAATGATAGGAAAAAAGATTTAATTACAAAGTGAAAGAGAACAAGAGGTCAGGATAATTCTGGTCTGAAAGGTGAGTTGGTTGTGACAAAATAGTGATGCCAGTGATTTAGAAAGCAACATAACTGAATTACAGAGTTATTTAATGCCAGCTTGAAGAATGACATCTTTGGAGCACCTGGGTGGTTCAGTCCATTAAGCTTCCAACTTCGGCTCAGGTCTTGATCTCACGGTTCATGTGTTTGAGCCCCACGTCAGGTTCTGTGCTGACAGCGTAGAGTCTGCTTCAGATTCTGTGTCTCCCTCTCTCTCTGCCCCTCCCCTGCTGGCACTCTGTCTCTCTCTCTCTCAAAAATAAATAAACATATGGGGCACCCAGGGGGCTCAGCTGGTTAAGCGTCCGACTTCGGCTCAGGTCATGATCTCACGGTCTGTGAGTTCGATCCCCGCGTCAGGCTCTGTGCCGACAGCTCAGAGCCCGAAGCCTGTTTCAGATTCTGTGTCTCCCTCTCTCTCTGCCCCTCCCCCACTCACACTCTGTCTCTCTCCCTCAAAAATAAACATTAGGGGCGCCTGGGTGGCGCAGTCGGTTAAGCGTCCGACTTCAGCCAGGTCACGATCTCGCGGTCCGTGAGTTCGAGCCCCGCGTCGGGCTCTGGGCTGATGGCTCGGAGCCTGGAGCCTGTTTCCGATTCTGTGTCTCCCTCTCTCTCTGCCCCTCCCCCGTTCATGCTCTGTCTCTCTCTGTCCCAAAAATAAAATAAAAACGTTGAAAAAAAAAAATAAACATTAAAAAAATTAAAAATAAATAAATAAACATTAAAAAATAAGAATGATGTTGTTGTATCAATGACATGTCTCCCTTTTTTAAAAAAACATTGAGAAAAATATGTTTTTCTCCTTTAGATTTCACTCTCTGTACCGTAAAAAACAAAAACACCTTTCCAGAGTCACACATGAGTCATACTGATTGTCAAATTATATTAAACACTCACAGCACACAGAGAAAGAAGCCAAATGGATATTTGGAAATGTAAGGGAATTTGAATCTCATTACATCCCAACCTCACTTTTTGCCAAATGTAAGCAGTAAAAATGTGCAAGCTGCAGCTGGCAAAGGCCCAGCATCCTATGTAACTTAACTAATTTTTTTCTAAGGAAATTAAAAAAAAACAAAAAAAAAAAAACCTTTGGCTCCCTTTGCTAGCTGCCCCATAATAAAATGCAGAGGAAACAGTTATTAGCCAAGCAAAGACTGAAAGACATTTTGTTAATCAACTTGAATCACATTACATATCCTGTTAAGAATAGATGATGCTTCAAAATACAGCAAACTAAATGTAGCTTCATCACCCATGCTGACTGGAAAATGTGAAGGATCAGATTTAATGAAAGGAAACAAAGGAGGAGTGGTCCGTGATGTACACCTCTCAAAGGACTGTCACCGTTCACAAGCCAGGGATTCTGCTCCCTTTTTCATTAATAAGAAACTCTCATGGACACAGTTGAAGCCTTTGCGGAAGCCTGAAGACGGCAGACATGATTATACTTGCTCTTATGCGTCAAATACAGAAATAATTAAAAAGTAGGAGAATTTAGGGAACTGAATTGTTCCAGAGAAGTGTTCATTCATTAGCCACTCAGTAATCATTACAGAGCACGCCCACTGGGCAAGGTCTGGGTAGGTAGAGACACGCCTGTCCTCATGGAGTTCACAGCCTATCAGTTACTAACAACACCTGGTAAAGAGCAAAGTTCCAATCAATGCTTTTTTTAATCAAAGGAAAAAATGATCATACAACTAAATAATTAAATGTAATTGCCAGGTGGGTGGGACAGTCTGGAGCTCATGGTACAAATCTGTGAGAAGAGATACTTGAGTTTTTTCAGAGAGGTGTATTATTAGCCCAAAACTTCATAAAATATAAGCAATCTCAAAGTTAAAAATTGGTTTTATTATTAAAGGCATTAATAATTCAACTTAAAATAATGGGTTCTCTGTAGAAAAAGCTCTGAAAAACATAGTGAAACAGTGAAGTTATAATACATCGAACAAGTTACAAAGTTAACTTGTACAAAGTTAAGAGGGGCGCCTGGGTGGCTCAGTCGGTTAAGCGGCCGACTTCAGCTCAGGTCATGATCTCGTGGTCAGTGAGTTCAAGCCCCGTGTCGGGCTCTGTGCTGACAGCTCAGAGCCTGGAGCCTGTTTCAGATTCTGTGTCTCCCTCTCTCTGACCCTCCCCCATTCATGCTCTGTCTCTCTCTGTCTCAAAAATAAATAAACGTTAAAAAAAATTTAAAAAATTAAAAAAAAAAGAAAATATAATTAAGAGAAAATAATTAAAAAATAAACTTTTGTTTACCTAAAATTGACTATAAACAGAAATAAATGAGATTAGCTATATATCAAGCTGACAACCACAAAGAAGAAAAAATTATTTCAAATAACTTTTCAGTATAGTTGTGCAGTTTTAGTGATATATAAGTCTAAGGACAAAAAAAAAGTGTGAAAACAAGCTCTACATTTTATTAGTGGGTTTGCTGTTTGTAATAATATGTATTCTAATCTTGAGACTTTTGGGTGCACACTGTACAGTAAAGAAACTAAGCAGATGTGTTGATATCAGCAACCATGATGTTTACTCCGAGGGAAAGGAAATACAAATATAGAAGAAAAGAAAGCAAGAACACTCATGATATTATTTTTTAATTGTTTTCTTAAGTTTATTTATTTATTTTGAGAGACACAGAGACAGTGTGAGTGGGGGAGGGGCAGAAAGAGAGGGAGAGAGAGAATCTTAAGCAGGTTCCGCACTGCTAGCATAGAGCCTGATGGAGGGCTCGAACTCACAAAACCATGAGATCATAATCTGAGCCGAAACCAACAGTCAGATGCTTAATCGACTGAGCCACCCAGATGCCCAATTTTCTTTTCCTTTTCACAATTTTAAATTTAAATTGGAAAAAAATAGTGTAAACTAAAAAATATGTACACATTTTCTTCCCACAGTTCTTTCTACTGAAAAGCTTAGACACATCAACACAGTAGCAATGAGAAAATTTAGCTCCTTGGTCCTGGTTTCCAAATACATTTCCCACCAGATAAAGAGCTGGTGGAGTCCAAGTTTAGGTCTGGACAAGGTGAACTTGGGACAGTTTGGGGTGCCAAAAACTAATTTAAATCAAACTATATCAAAGGACTCAAAGGAGGCTGAAAGAGCTCCCATGGATTCACAATAAGAGAGAGGGAGGGAAGGAGAGAAAGAGAGAGAAAGCCAGGAAACAAAGAAGTCCATAACATCACCTATGAAGTATTCCTGCCCAAAGTGTTTATCCTGAATCTGACCCAGTGTCTTCTCCGGCACTAATACCATGGCCATTAGCCACTTATAACTATTTAGATTTAAAGTAATTTATGTTAAATAAATTTAAATTTCTGTTCCCTAAGCATCCTAAGATAACTCCCAGGATCTCCACCCCTCCCCCCCTTGACTGTGCTATGGTCACATGACAAAAAGACTTTACAGATGTAATTAAAGGCCAATAATCAGTGACCTCAAGACAGGGAGATTATCCATCTAATCACCTACGCCTTTTAAAAGCAGAGTTTTTAGGGGCACCTGGGTGGCTCAGTCGGTTGAGCGGCCGACTTCGGCTCAGGTCATGATCTCAAGGTCTGTGAGTTCGAGCCCCGCGTCGGGCTCTGTGCTGACAGCTCGGAGCCCGGGGCCCGTTTCGGATTCTGTGTCTCCCTCTCTCTCTGACCCTCCCCTGTTCATGCTCTGTCTCTCTCTGTCTCAAAAATAAATAAACGTTAAAAAAAAATAAAATTAAATTAAAAAAAAATAAAAATAAAAGCAGAGTTTTCTTCCATTGATTACAGAAAGGAAGCCAGACATTTGAAGGTGAGGGGGTTTAACTGGAGGATCCTAGCGCGGGCTGTGACATTGTGTGAGGGCCTCTGAGAAGGCCCAGGGCCAGGAACTCCGCTCAACACGGAGGGGCAGAAAGACAACACCCCCAAGGGTATCTCCAACCACAAGGACCTGAAGTCAGCCTACAACCAGAATGAGCCTGGAATCAAATTCTTCCCAAAGTCTTCAGATCAGAGTGCGGCCCTGTGACACCTTGACTCGCCTTGAGAGACCTTGGGCGTGAACCCTGCTGAGCCCCCTGGACCTCCGACTTACAGAACCATGAGCTACTAGAGACGTGCTGGTTCAAGCTGCTAAGACCACAGTGAGGCAGCTGTGGAAAACTACGATGTTTGAAGGTTGAACCGAGGTGGCATATGGATACTCACCGCATTATTCCTCCAACTTTTCTGAACGTTGGACATTTTCAACATAAAAGGTTAACGAAATTTGTATTTTTTTCTCTGCGTAAAAATCTGAGAAAATGCAGAGTAAATTAGAGGGCGGGACTTCTGGCTACTTCTGACACTTGACAGTACTGACAGTACTGACAGTGCTGACCCTAATTTATGATCAGCTTTACTACAAAAGTCCATTTCCTGGTTCTGGATTCACAGAAAATCTACTTGAGAGCCCCAATCAATATTTCCTTTTTAAGTGGCGGAAGTATGGAGTGTGTGTGTGTGTGTGTGTGTGTGTGTGTGTGTGTGTGTGTAGTGGGGAAGTAGACTTGTGTTAGGAGAAAAACAGGTTATTTCCTAAGGTGAATGGGCCAAAACTGAGGGAAGAAGTGACAGGTGTCTCCACAGATGTTCTGTAAGAAGGGCACATAGATATACTAACAGGGAAGTTTACAAGTTTAAAAGATGTTGGCCTTTCCTTCTTCCCATACTCACTCCATCCCCACACCGACTCCTTAGAAAGAGAAGTCATCTGGGTGCCTCTGTGGCACAGTCGGTTAAGCATCCGACTTCAGCTCAGGTCACAATCTCACTGTTCATGAGTTCCAGCCCCGCATCAGGCTCTGTGCTGACAGCTCAGAGCATGGAGCCTGCTTTGGATTCTGTGTCTCCCTCTCTCTTTCTGCCTCTCCCCCTCTCACTCTCTGTCTCTTTCTCTCTCTCAAAAGTAAATAAGCCATTTAAAAAAAAAAAGGAGAAGTCATCCTTAGCTCTATAAAGTCTATGAGGGGAAAGCATCCTACATTTTCCCAGAGAGAGGAGCGGCTGGCAGGCAATGAATGGCAGAGATGAAGCAGGTGCCCAGAGAGGAGAAGATTTGCCAGAACTGTAAAGGGAAAGAGATTCACTCTATCCTCACTACTTCTGGGATATCTCTTCCCATTTTTTGCAGCAGTGTTTTGAGAGAATAATGGGACTGTGTTCGCCTAGGGTGGAGGAAACCTATGTTCCAGGACTCCCATGTCTGCACAAGACTCCTAAGAAGAGAGGCTGAGTAATCACGGGGAAGCAGGCACACAGTCCCACTGACAGATTCCCAGGAGCCACCATGGGAGCTGCCTGGAAGCAGACTGACCCCTGAAGTTTAAATGTGGACTCCAGTTGCATAAAGATGTCCAGCACAAGATTATCTGCCTGAGTACTCCATATAAAATGTCCACTCTGGACACCCTATCCCTCTTCAATAGTCTATAAAATTCATACGTTCCTCCCCTGGAGTGAAGTAAGGTCTTAGAAAACCAGTAAGAGGACAGAGGGGAGTCAGCAGTCACCACCCGAAGGTGACCACACAATGGTACACACCTGTACATGTGATGCTGCTTTGACTCTCTTTTTAATAAAATCATGTCCACGCACTGGCTTTCTCATTATAATGATGAAAACTATTTTTTAAAAAGACATGTTTGAAAAATGAGAAAATTTACTGACTGTGGACAACAAAAGATAAACAGTGTTATGAACATAGTATAAATCTTCTTGAAGAGAATAAAATGTGCCAAACAAGATACATCAGGTCTAGCCGATCATTTCTTCACTAGCCAGTCAGTTTCCAATGAGCGAGCATTGACAGTAGAGGATGGATAACAAAGTTTGGTTCAATCACAAAAATATATTGATACTTTGCAACATCAGATATGGTAACGCGCTCTAAAAGGTGTGAGTAACAATTACTTCAGAGACTCAATAGAAATATAGGTTTCAAGGCTCAACTCCCAGAGATTTTGAGTTTGCAAGTTTGAGGTGGGGTCCAGGAATCCTCCTTTTTCAACAGAGATCCCCACTGTCTCCACAAGTGACTGTGATAGAGATTTGCCTGGGATAGCACCTTGTGAAAACCTGCTCTAGTGGTTTGGGAGTTGAGGATGCCACCCCAGGGCACTGCCCAGACCCACTGAGTCCCGCCCCCTCCCTGCTTAATTTCACGGTGAGCGCCCCCTGTGGTACACTGGACATCCCCGTACTGAGCTCCAGCCACAAAGCCCATTAGGCAACAAAGCTGGGGTGAAGAAGAAACAGAACCATCTGGTTACCTGAAAATGAGTATAATCTCCATTTTTAAGGAATAAAAAAGTTGCTTAATTTTATTCTACCCTGTTTTCGTTTCCAACTGGTTTTGGGACGGCCCCTACTCCCAGCTCAAGTACATTTGTTAACACACTTGTTTAAAAAATTAGAAATGGGATTGTACTATCCTTACTTAATTGTCACAGGGTGTTAGCATCTGACTTTCTCTTCCCATATGTAAAAAATGCATAAGTTTCACATGTGAGGCCTAGAAGGGCCCCAAAGCAGCCATGAAGACGAACCTTCTGTGAACCTGTAGGTCACCTGGGTCACCTTAATGTCCATTAAAGCAAATGTAAAATTCTATTACAAACCTAATTCTAATACAATGTCTATTACATTTAACTGCTCTGACCAGGTTAGTCAACAAGGACAGGTTCTAAAGGATGTATGGTCCCTGAGGGCTCCATTCAGACATCATCCTTCGGAAATATTTTCTTTACCCTTACGCTCTCCTCCCTGCACATAGGAGAGATGTTCCTCGATGTTCCACCAGAATATATGGCATTTTATGGCATTTCTTTATATTTTTCTCTCTTTCCTACTGTGAGTTCTCTGAAGGAAGCAGTTATGTTTCTTTGGTCTTCACGTTTCTAGTGCTTAAGTCAGAAAATGGCAGAGTCTCTGATAAATAAATAACTTTAATGAATTACAGCTGAATTAAAAACACTGAGCCTGGGGTGCCTGGGTGGCTCAGTCAGTGACTGGTGATTTCGGCTTAGGTCACAATCTCACGGTTCTTGAGTTCAAGCCCTGTATTGGGCTCCGTGCTGCTGTCAGCATGGAGCCTCCCTGGGATTCTCTCTCTCTCCCTTTCTCTTTCCCCCTCCATCTCTCTCTCTCTCTCTTTCTCTCTCTCTCTCTCCCCCTCTCTCCCTCCCTCCCTCTCTCTTTCTCTTTCTCAAAATAAATAAACTTTTTAAAAAAACACTGGGCCTATTTAATATATGTAGAATGTTATTGACATGTTTATTTATTGTGTTTCCTTTATTACTGTTTTAGGGAATATGAATATATTACAATGGGTCCTTTATCTGGGCTCCAAAACTGTTTATCTATTCACCAGTTGTGATGGACATTTGGGTTGTTTCCACTTTGGGGCTATTATCAACAACGCAACACTAATGTACAATTCTTTGGATGGACATATATTTTACTTCTCTTGTGTAGAGAGCAGGAGTGGAATTTGTGGGTCAGACAGTAAGCTTCTGTTGAGCTTTTTCAGAGACTTGCCAAACTGTTTCCCAAAGTGGTTGCACCATTTTCCATTCCCATGAGTAAGTGTGAAGGCTCCCATTTCTCCACATCACGGCCAACGTTTGTTACCGTGTGTCTTTTTGAGGACAGTTATTGTACTGGGTGTGTAGTTGTATCTCATTGTGGTATTTACATTTCTCTAATGACTACTGATGTTCAGCATCTTTTCCTGTACTTAGGGCACACTTTTGAATAAAGGGACAATTTCAAAATACATTCATTTCACTAATCCCAACTAATCTTTTCTTATATAAGAAAATGTCTTATTATCAATTTCTTATTGTAAATCCCCATCTCAGAAGATACTCTCCTTGTCTTAGGAGTTTTGCCTCATCTAATATTTACAGTCATGATCTTGGTGCCAACCTGATTAGATTCTATACAATACACATCTTGTTTCTGAGGACGCCCCTTTAGGCGAGCGACCCTGCCAAGAGGGACCTGCAGGATGTCCTTGCTGGCCCTCCACATCTGCCCTGCTCTTTCTCCCCCCTACTCTGTGCTCTGCAGGCTGCCTCTATGCCAAGCTCCCTGTGTCTGGCTTCTGACTGGAACATGGGCAAGAGGAGAGCAGAACTGGAGAACATCCTCCCTCTGCTCCCTCCCTGTGGGCTGCAGTTTGGCAGTGACTCCTGTCTGACAGGCAGGCCCTTTCCTGTGGCTAGATGCTCTTGTCATCTCCCACCAAGATGTCCCTACCCTGGTATCTTCAGCTCCAGCAGTGGAAAGGGCTTCATGTGGTGACATTTCCCTTACTGTTCTCTATTCCCTGATGGTCCCTTAAACTTGCCATCCTCTGGGCCATCATTCACTCTCTTCAAATACCTCCTGTCCTAGGTGTATTCTTCTTCCTGGTGGCATACTGACTGATACAGAGGGTGAGCAAAACTCCTCTTTTAAATGCAAGACCAGAACATAGATTCATATAAACAAAAGGTTAATACTACAGTTATCTTAAAGTAGTTGCTTCAGCCATATTTGGCAGTTACGCATTATGTTCATCCCTCTCTGATCTCACAGCATTTGGGCTTCTCTTGAGGACTTGAACTCCCTGTCTTGTTTTGTAGTCACTCATAATAGAAGAAAATTCCACCACCTCTACCATAAATGGCATAATTATGGGAAAGCCACACTTTGGTTTCCCTACAGTCTACTAAGCAGCTTTCTGTAGTCCACGAGTATAAGCACCTTTAGAGCCTATGGGCCTTTACAAAAGATACTCTTTACCCAGACTGGAATTATGGATGGCTGACCATCAAACTTCTCTACAAGGAGTGAGGGCAAGAGAGGAGCAGAGCCCCAACCAAAGCCTACAGAAGGAGGTCCAGGCAGAGTCTGAAGACAGAAGCTCACACCAATTAGATCTCTATAAAAAAGGAGCATGCTGACCTGAGAGAAGGCATCCCTACCACTTCCAGAAGCATTCAAAAAGGATTTTTGACAAGGGCTTCCACTTCTGGTTCAAGGTTGGGTTAGATAACCTTCAAAGTCCTCTGCTACTTTAAAATTCTGATTGCATGGTCTTATTTCTGGTTTAATTAGCACTTCTAATGGTGAAATTAGAATGAAATTTGCATTTTCCTACCTTGCATACTTCCTGATAATCCTCTCCATTTTGGAGAAGATACAAGTTATAAGATTTTTGTCACTTAAGTTCTCCTTTAAAGGGAAAAACCACAGTTAGAAGAGGATAAAGTTTTTATATCTGTTGGCTAAAGATAAGGAGGTAATCACAGGTCTGCTCTGTGGGGGTGGGAGAGGCAGCTGATGAAGGGAGATGAGTGTGCTCTGGGCTGAAGCATTTCCCGAAGCGAGTGACCTAGGAGCAGAGTAGTCACAACTGCTGCCTTACCCTTATTTAGTAAGATGCCAGCATCAGAGGAAATATCTGGAAAACCCTATGGTGTCACAAGAGCTGACTTCTGACCATAAATAAACTAAGGACAAGATTCCCAATCTACACTATATGACAAAGCAAAAAAAAAAAAAAAATCAGAAGTTATCTTCTTTCTCCCCAGAGGTCAGTCACTGTCTTTCCCAAGTATATAATGCTTCTTTTTCTTTTTTTCCCCCTTTGCTTTTTTAATAGCTGAGTTTTGCCATTCTGCCTTGGTGTTACCAATCACCACCTCCAGCCTGCCACATGGAACTGATAACACATACATATAGATTCTAATTTCCACCAAAGGCATCTCCAGAAAGAAACTGCTCAAAAAAAAAAAAAAAAAAAGGAAAAAACAAAGAAAAAGAAATTGCTCTCTGGCTGGTCCAGAGATCATTGCAAAACTCAGGACAGCCAGTGAATAATGCAAAGAAAGTCATGCCCCCATCCTTTTCCTCCACTCATTTGTATCCAATGTGATAATTCCTTATATGCCAGAACTACATAATCTAAATTAATCTCAATCTGCTTTAAGGTGAGACGACCATTATCATTCGCTGTGGTTAGCAAACCATAGCTTAGAAGTAGGATTATTTTCTCAGTATTGGATGAAAATGCTCATTATATGATATATCACTTACCTTTCCCTGTCTTGGTCTTCCACCATCTATAAAACATAATGAATTTTCCCTTCTCCATATATTATGATTAAGGAACAATAGAAAAAGTTTTGATAATGATAGACATAAATGATTTAGACAAAACAGTGCCGATACTGATAAGTAAATAACATAGTCTCAACATGGAATTCCTATGCAAGGTCCCAGAAAAACACATCTTTAAATCATTTGGCGAGTCAGTCCACAAAGCAATAGAATTTTGATATTTTTCCCTTTTTTTGGTAGATTAAATATCCCATCCAGATTAAGTGTATACATGTAAGGAGTCAATACAATACCTAGACAACATGTTATTTTCTTACCCCTCTTTTTACTCATTTGTTCATTTAACAAATATTTATTGAGAGACTACTATTTTTCCAATAAGTGTATTGGGCCTCATAGGCTGTAACTATATTCATGTGCCTGGTGACAAAAAATCTGAATTGGTCAATATGGTTGTTTCAAATTTTCTATTGACTTTGCTTCAATTTAGTCAAATGGTAATGAATAGGTTCTACTGATAATCAGGGTCAGGATAAAACATAAACCCCTTGGTTTCCCTATGTATATCTTAACTTCTCATAGACTATGTCTCATTATTTTATTTCCAGCACTTAGCCTCATGCCTAGCACAAAAGAGACTTAAGGATTAGTTGAACTATAGAAAATAATCATAATGCTAAATGGCAACAGTCCCTCCAATTTCACCTCATGTTTTCCTGACCTGCAAAATGATACAGATAGACAAGGCTGGTGTTTCCCAACCAGTTGGGTCAAGACTGGAGCTATTGTAAAGACCCGAAAATCCATATATATTCTAAGCCTTGTGTAAAGACTGAATACATTATTTGTCACATATGTACACAGACAGAGACACACACACACACACACACACACTAATATAATAACAAAACAGTTTCAATGTATGTAGATTTTTGTGCCTAAGGAAATGAGGGTCATTTAAAAGCATTATTGAATTTATAATACGTTTTGTTTGGTCATTATATATATAATTTTTTAAGACTATTTTTAATCTTTATTTGTGTATTTAAGGTTGTCCTAAATTTATTTTATCTTTTAAGATGATTGTGTGTGTGTGTGTGTGTGTGTGTGTGTGTGTGTATATGTGTGTGTGTGTGATAAAAATACTTAACATAAGATTTACCCTCTTTGCAAATTTTTGTGTATACAGTGAAGTTTTGTTAACTATAGGCTGTGTGACACCTGGGTGACTCAGTTAGTTAAGCTTCTGGCTCTTGATTTAGGCTCAGGTCATGATCTTATGATTCATGGGATGGAACCCCACATCAGGCTCGGTGCTGACAGGATGGACCCCGTTTGGGATTCTCTCTCTCCCTCTCGCTGCCCCCTCAATGGTCACTCTCTCCTTCTCTCTCAAAATAAATAAATAAACTTTAAGAAAATAAAAACAAATCTCTCTAGGACTTATTTATTTTGTATAACTGAAACTTTGTGCCCTTGGACTAGTACCCCTTCCCATTTAAAACAAAATTATTTCAGTCTCAGTTTTACCTGAAGCACTAAGTCCTTCCAGGATTTGAAAAACAGATGGTCAGGGGGAAAAAAATCATGACTGAATACCTCAGTCATATTGAGAGTTCAAACTGGTAGGTTTGGAGATTAAAATAGGGTTTCCTTGGATAAGCTGCAGTATAAGCCCCATCCTGTAGGGTATGTAGGGTATGTAGGGTATGCCCCTCCATCTGAGGGGATTGGAAAACTGATACATATCCCCTGGGGCTTGGACTGACGTCTGTCTGATTCATACCTAAAAATCTACAGGAAGAGAGATAGTAGCTGACAAGCAATGGTGACAGTGCCCTGAAGAGCAGGTGCTGCAGCCTGTGTCCCCAGAGTGTCACAGCAAGGAAGGCTCTGAGGTAGACTCCTTGGACCCTGCCTGTGAAGACAGCCCAGATACGTGAGGAGGCTCCAACAGAAGGAAATTGAAGGGTATTACCCAGTATTCAGGGATTATAGAAGGGATCATAAATAACTACCAGAGGAGAAACACTCAACTATGTCAAGGACACTGGAAATGGGACATATCAAGTGAACAGAGGGGGTGGTGGGCTAAGAGCCCTTTTAGGTATGAACTCCAGATTGCCAACATACTTAGGTTACATCTCATACAATGACTCCATTTCCACTGGTTTGTTACTCTAGTGAGAAGATGCACTATAATATATAACACATTCATTAGACGAACTAGGAAAATATCAAATGAAATGCATCTCAAATTTATATTAATGAACTTTGTCTCAGAGGGAGAGATACCTTCTCATGTTGGCATCTACAGGTATTGTGAATGGAATACCAACTTCTAATACTAAATGATTATCTATAAAAACTTTTCCTCTACCTTGGGCTGTAGACTGAGCTACCTTTGCAAACTATGTCTATGGTACATTCATTTCATCAACAAAGCTATTCCAGAACATTCCACGTACTTACTTCTTATTTGCTTTTATAACCTAATGTTTGGCCCTGTAAGTAGCATTCTCATTGATTCCAATGTTTATGTTTAATGGGTGACTTAATGGAAAATGAGGAAGGAATGTGCCAATATTTCTAGTTCACTGAGAGAGTCAAGCAAAGGGGATTTCAGGACAGACCAAAGTCCAGAGGAAAAATGAAAATGAAGAGCTGGATACCAAAGTCATGTATATTTGATACTTTTCCTGATAATTTATATCTAACTCTGGAACAAAAAAATTCCCAGTTTGAAATTATCAAGAAGACATCATTTGACAATATGGATTTTTTAAAAACAGGGAAATATAGGGGTGCCTGGGTGGCTCAGCCAGTTAAGTGTCCAACTTCGGCTCAGGTCATGATCTCATGCTCATGAGTTCGAGCCCCGCATTGGGCTCTGTGCTGACAGCTCAGAGCCTGGAGCCTGCTTGGGATTCTGTGTCTCCTTCCCTCTCTGCTCCTTCCCTGCTTGCGCTCCCTCTCTCTCTCTCTCTCTCAAAAATAAACATAAAAAAACAAAACAGGGAAATACAGGTCCCTGATAGTGCCTTTTTGCATCACTCTTGAAAATGTTATCATTCATTGAAAATAGAGCAGCAGTACCCTAGTAAAGACTCTTTCAAGTTGTTCAGAAATACTGAGAATGTCACCAATAGCAACTGTTATTTTTTTTGTCATTGAATGCAACTCTTTCATTAAAGTTGTTGAACATTCTAGATTCTTTCAGCCATGCTCTAGTGTGCTTCGATCTTGCCAACTCCGTGTATCCAGCAACACTGACATAGTCCCTAATGCTCCTCACCAAGTATTTCAGAGTCTCCACTTCAGGGAAATGATAAGAGAGTACAAGGTGGACCCCTGTATTAAATGGAGCCATGTGGCCTAGCTCAGCCAAGGAGCTGTGAGTGGTAAATATGTGCCACTCCTGACAAGCATTCTACATATCTACTGGTGTGAGACCACCCTCTTCTGCCTACCTCAGCAGCCAGCAGTGTTTCAGTGGATGCGGACAGCACAGGGTAGTGCCCTCAGCTGGCTGTGCAGGCATGTAGCAAGAGCGAGGAACAGAACTTTGTTCTAAGTCGCTGAGATTTGGAAGTTATTTGTTTCTGTACCTTAAACTACTCTGATTGAAACAAATGTCTTATTGCCTGTCACTTTACAGATATATGTTGATGGGGTCACTTATTAAGTATGCCTGGACTGCAATAATATCTTTATTTTTATAACTCTGAGTTGTATAATTAGAATTCAGTTTAATAGAGATAATACATTTCTCATTTAAGTGTCACTCAAAATAAAAATCTGCTGATGGGGTAGCCGGGTGGCTCAGTCAGTTGAGCGTCCGACTTCGGCTCAAGTCATCATCTTGTGGTTCGTGATTTGAGCCCCGCGTCAGGCTCTGTGCTGACAGCTCAGAGCCTGGAGCCTGTTTCAGATTCTGTGTCGCCCTCTCTGCCCTTCCACCACTTATGCTCTCTCTCTGTCTCAAAATAAATAAACACTAAAATTTTTTTTTTTTTAAATAAACATCTGCTGCTAGTGAATAGTCATTGTGGATTTTGTGTAAATCCAGCGCAGAGAATGGTGTCAGAACAGCTGGCAGCTGAAGTGAGGGCAGAGCATTCCTGGGAGACCCACTCACTGTCTGCAAGATGCATGCAATTCAGTTCAATACACTTTAAAATAAAAAATAATCACTAAGGGTTTTCTATGAGCATCGCATTATAACAAGCATGATGAGGTACTGTACAAGTTGCTGAAGAGGAGAGTTATACAAGTTATACATATAAGATCAGATTTGACCCCCAAAAAAGTGATTAGTTTCACAAAGGGCTTACAGGGAAAATGCATTAAGGGAAATATTCTGCTCTGGGGAATTCTTTCAACAGAGGAGGGGCACAGCCCAGGCTACTGCTGCCTGGGGCCCAGCAAGCAATGGCCAGCACATTCACCTGCAGATCCTCATCTCTTATGTGGCCTTATCAGTAATAATTTGATCAGTGGTAATTTGATCTCCTTGCCCTTACTGCTCTTTTCTGTGTCCCCATTTGTCCAGAATCTGGGCAGGGAGGGGGCACTGTTTGTTGGCCCCTCAAATGCAGCAACAGAAATGTGTAATGGAGAAGTCCAGTGTTAGCCTGAGCTTGGAAGCAGGGAAGAAATATGGTTTGGATGTGAGAGAGGTGGGGGAATATTCCAGAGTGCAGGGTGCTGCACAAAATCAAGGATGAATATTCTTAGCTGAATGTATTTTGAATTCTCTAAAGGGCTTTCGCCTACATGATAGAAGTGTATGATTTTTCAGATGGTCAGTATAAGGACCTCATGCCCTCTTCTAGGGACACAAGATTAACAGGGAAGGGCACAGACACATACTGCTTTTGTGGGCAACACTGTAATGGAGGAAGATGGACAAAATCAAGTGATAAGCATGTAAAACATTTATAGACACTAATGAGTCCCAGGAATAAAAATAAAGGCAGGCAAGAAGGCAGAGAATAATGGGGGTTGGCTCTTTTGGACAGGTGGTTAGGGAGCTCTGGTCTGTGAAGAGAGTATTTGAACAGAGACAGAAAAAACCTGAGGAGACGTGGGGAGGAGATAATCTCAGACCCAGGGAAGAGCAGCTGTACATACCCTGAGGGAAAACTGGTCTGGTTTCCTGGGAGAGGAAAAGATGGGGGTGGGGGGTTGGAGCCCAGGACACAAGTGATAATAGGCTGGCAGTGGCAGGAGAGGCACCTTAAGAAAGGGTCAGTGAACGCCAGGGCAGAGCCCAGAGAAGTGAAGTGATTAGAACATTCTTGAAAACGAATCTGCTGCTGGGTGTAGGGTATTTCCAGAACCACCAGGAAAACTGGCCAGAGCCCATTAAAATATTTCAGGTGTAAAATGATTAGAACCCAGCCTTAGGCAGTTACTGCAGATGCCAAAATCTGAAAACTCATACAAACTCATATGAAGATAAGTTGGCAGAGCTCTGGAACATATTGGATAACAAGGGCAAAGAGGAGAGAGAAATGACAGACAAGTCAGGGTCACTGACCTGATTTCAATGTCAATGATGGCAGAGATGGGACATAAGGGCACCTAATAAATGATCACTCCAAAGGGAGATATAGTCACCAATGACAGTAATTGACTATATATATATATATATATATATATATATATATATATATATATATTCCAAACAGCTATGTTTTTTAAAGAAAAGATACAAATAAGAAAATCAAAAAAAAGGTAATAAAAAAGAAACCTTATCACAAACTCACCAAACTCAAGATAAACTGCCAAAAAATGTCATGCTTAGTAATGAAAACAAAATAAATACCTTTTAACCAGTTAATACTGAAATACAACCATTTTGATTATATACCTTCAAACATGAACAATGGAGATTTGCATACATGAATTTGTTAGAAAAAAATACGGTATCTTTTGTATTTTTCAGGGCCCAGTGAAAAACCAAGAAATTCGAGAACTGTCAGAAAGCCCTGAGTAATACATAGTCCAAAATGTATGCTCATTTGAAGAAAAATAATCCAAATTCCTGTGATGCCTAGTCAACTAAGAAACCAAACACCTTTAAATAAAGTTGTTTAAAATATGCATATTTATAATTTATTTTAAATTTTATTTATTTTTTGAAAGAGGGAGATAGAAAAAGAGAGAAAGAGAGACATAGAGACAGAGAGAGAATGAGTGGGGGAAGGGCAGAGATAGGGAGACAAAGAATCCCAGGCCGGCTCTGCTCCATCAGAGTGAGCACGATGTGGGGCTCGATCCCACGAACCATGAGGTCAAGACCTGAGTCAAAAAAAATCAGCCCAACTGACTAAGCTACCCAGCTGCCCCTAAAATATGTATGTTTAAAGTAAAGTTGTTTCCCAGGCTCAAAATGAGATTTCCAGTAGCCTTCTATTTTTAAAATATGAAAAACAAACACAGATGAAGACAGTTAATCTCACAACTGAACCCTGTGTTTCAGGTAGTATGACTCTTCAAATCCAATATTTAGGTATTGTCTGGTTTTTAGAAAAGGCCAAATGGATCACAGGCTCAGTCAGAAATCCTTCTTTGAGTTCCCTCTTCTTTTCTCTAAGCCTCAATTACTTCTTAGTAATTCCTGTGTGACTAAATCAAATTAAAGTAACCATCACAGAAATTATGATGTGTAGTCAGACATCAATCATCATTAATCCTTCCAGCAAATTATTTCAAGTGCTAACCACTATGTTTGGAGCTATAATATTAGAATTCCTAAATTTTCACACACATGCATGCACATGTGCACATACACACTAGAGGATTAATACACAGACAGACAGATGAATAGATGGAGACACAGATAGACAGATGGATCCCAGCACTGAAGAACTTACAGTCTGGGTCTGAGAGAGCAGACAGTAGACAGCCTTGAGCTGTCAACCACTTCAGGAATTGCCCTAGCTGCAGACAGCTGCCTCACACAAGGTCATATCCCTTCCTGGGTGGCTTACAATCTAATAACGCAATCAAGTGAGGGCATAAAGACCTGCCCATCTTGGCCCAATTTGGGACAACTCTGAAGGTCACTCTAATTCCAGCAATCCCCATGGGGTCTCTGCCACTGGGCCAGCATTGTAGCCTGAATTCTTCCTCTTCTGCCTCTTGTCTCCTTCTCTTCCCCTCCAGGTGTTGGTCCCAAGAATACTTCTTAATCAGTGTTTCATATCCCAAACTCTGACTACAATCTGCTTCTGTACATGCACATGTGTATACATACATACAGATGCATGAGTGTCATATATATTTAACAAGTCTTTACCAAACATAAGCATGCTACCTGCCACTCAAGCTGTTAGAACTCTTACTTCCACAGTGCAACTTGCATAAATATCCCACTGGCAGTTCTTGAAAGAAGAAAAAAAAATGGAAGCTGGAAATAAGTGCCACTCTGCTCCCGGCTGGACATCCCTTGATATTGCTTCCTCCTACCTCTAGGATCCCTGGCTGGCATCAGCTCCTGAAAGTCTGATGCTCTAACATGAGTCAGCGAAGGAGGCGAGGAGTTGAGGCTAGGAAAGCTTTGGAAGTACGCAAAGGGACTTCCCACACTTCCTTCCTTCCACAACCCAGAGTGTGTTCCTTGTGCTCCACATGGTAAACCACCTGCCATAGAAAATGGTTAGTAACTGGTGTGAAAATCATTCCTACTAATACTTAAGTAAAAACTGTTTGCAAGAAAGGGAAGCTTCTCATCCATGAAGCTTCGGAGTAAATCCATCCAGCAGATCCAGATGGCCATTCTAGCAGCAGAGACAATCATCTTTTTCTGGGATCAGCTAATATTGGCCTACGGGCCAAATCTGGCCTGCCACCAGGTTTTGTATGGCTTATGAGCTAAAAATGTTTTCTGGATTTTTTGATGATTGAAAAGAATAAAAAGCATAATATTTCATGATATGTGAAAATTACATGAAACTCAAATTCCAATATCCATAAATAAAATTGTAGTTAGAACACAGCCATGCTCATTCATTTATATATTTTCTATGGCCCCTTTGCCCTACAATAGCGGAGGTGAGAAGTTGTGACAGATGTCATATGGCTCACAAAGTCAAACATGCATACTATCTGGCCCTCTACAGGAAAAGTTTGCTAACTCCTGAGCTATATAACTTAGGGTTCCATGGGCAAAATACCACACATCTGGTTACTGGTGAATGTCCCAATTTGGGTCTTCACATAGCTAGACTGGCTACATATACACAAGTCTGTAAGTGCCTAGCCTCTCACAAAACTCTAAACACCTTCCACAAAAGCACACAATGGTTTATAGACTCCAATTCAAGCTCAAACATAAAGGCTGTCTTTCTTCACATCTTTTTACATCAAAATATCTGCATTGAGTATGGAGCTGGAAAAATAACATTTGTCAAATAAATGGGAGCCACTTTAATGTTGAATAGGTGAATGAATGGCTTCATATTCTAATATTTAAGCAGTAGAGAAATGTGCCAGCAATGATGATGCCTATTGTGGTATAAAGAATATTTTAGATCTGCTTCTCAATGTAAGGTAGAAAATATTTTCCCTGGACTTTTCCCTAACATTTCCAAAAATTTAACTCATCCCTGGGTGTCAATGGCTTTGACACAGCACTTACTCTTCAGATACTAAAAATTATGTAGTCAAAGATATCAGAAGATTAGAAATGAGATGTTCAATCCTAAAAGTTCACATTAAAGGTCAATTAAATATAAAAACGTCTGGGGTTCCTATAAGCGCTGCAAAACATAAATATCAATTTGTTACAAATCTACCCATGAAGTCATCTATCTGTCTCTCCATGAATTTATTTATGCAATATTTCTCAAAAGGGCACTTAGGAATTTAGCTTACTCTTATTTTTCAAGGTATATTGAACTTGAGGGAGTCAAAGTTCACAAAGAAATGATAAATACATTTTTAAAAATATTTTGTGAACACATAACCCATTTTTGTTACACCAATTATTACCTTAGAAATGACAATATTTTCTTTCCCACTTATTTAAGCTTTAAATACCTTCCATAATTTAATCTCACCTGACCTGTCCAACATTACATTCTGTTACCCACCTGATTCCACTCTACCTCATCTACTTGCCTCACTATCTACCAAACCATTAAGTCCTTCCCCTACTCACCATGTGTTTTCAGTAACTGTATGTCTTTTGTTCTTCTTCCCCAGAATCCCCTTTTCTTTCTTCCCTTATTGACAAACACCTACCAACCTTTCTAGAAGGTTGCCTCTGCCCCAAGGAGAAATAAACATTACTTCCACCCATTTGTTACTCTTTATTTAAAAAAAAAAACATATGGGGCATCTACTATACACTCAAAAATAGACAAGAAAATGAGATATTTCTGCTTAATAAGAGCACTGAGGTATGAGCAAAGTTTTATGGGATCAAAAAAGAACACAGAAGAAAGACACTTAGACCAATAGTACACCAGTGTAGAAAACATCTTTAAGAGGAGGTGATGCTGAGTTAAGTACATGCAGGGATGAAGGATGGGAAAGGGGAGAAGGTATTCTGGGCCAAAGGCATAGCAGGTGAGAAACCAGGAAACTTCTTGAAAAGGGTAAGTGAACATGGTAGAAAGAAAACCTTTTCCTAAGTCCATTTTGTCATACTTTTGATAGAGCACTTGGAACTTCATGCTATCATTAAGTAACATGGACCTGATACCCCTATTTTAGCTCCTCTTTCTACGATCTGTCAGTTGTACAGCATCAATCTGGAAGCATTTGGGCTAGGCACTGTCCTGGAATTGATTTTGGAAGAACCATGGTCCATCGTTTTTGCCTTATCATCTTGTGATGCAGAGCATGACTCAGCCCTCAAAATCAACAAAACACCTTTCTTCTGAATAGGCCAAAAAGCTCTGGGTAAGATTCTCGTCCTCTTTATAAAATTCACGTCAGATGTTAAATGGCAGATATTACTTTGTTCTTCCAAATGAGGGAGAGTGAGTGACTCATCACCTGAATAGTCTGTGAAACGGAAGAAATGAGCAGCAATCAAGAATGGGGATGTAGAAGAGTGTTTGAATTTAAAATGGAGTGTTCTCATAACTTGCATGCTCAAAAAATTCTGTGAGTCTTATGTATTGGTTTTTTATATGTATCATCAGTATACCTAATAAAATAAGCTGTTTCCACAAAGGTAATGAATCAATTCAGAATTAAAATGGTGATTAGTCAATTTGATGCGTAAACTGTCTTAGAATTATGGAGGAGTCGCATATCTTATTTCACAGCATCTTATTCAATCTTTCAACTGAAATTTGATTTCCCTTTTCCTGACCCTACAAAACCACCCAGGCCTTACTTTCTATAGCAGAACTTTTCAAAGTGAACTCAATATTGTTTATCACATTTTGTGAGTTTGAAAATACTATGTTAGATGCTGGAATATGGAAGAATTGAGAACAAATATGGAAGACAATGCATTTGGAATTTGGTTAAACGTGAATTAATAACACCCAAACCATCTGCAAAAATGCTTAAGAAATCTTCGTAAAATACAACATCCTCTTTCAGGAGGAGTTCCAAAGCAGAAACGACATAACTCCAAGGTTGTCTGTATATGCAGATGTATCAGGATAATTGAAATATAATTTTTGACAGGCCTTAGTTGTGAAAAAGGACACTATTAATGTAGTCACAAGTCCGCTGAAAGTTCTGCCACTGACACAGCACAGAGCTCACTCCACTGACAGGGCCAAAATCCCTATTCAGATGTGGCCAGTCCACTCTACCTGAATGGTGTTTCAAAAACATGATTAAAAATGTTCACACAAATGGCATGGACCATAACAGTATTAGTAACAATAACTAACATTGAACTTAAATGCTTATTTCAATATATGCCAGGAGATTTGCTCAGCATTGTGTGTATATTATCTCATGGAATCATAACTATTCTATTAAGCATATGTTATTATTATTCCCATTTTACAGATGGAAAACTCAGACTTAAAAGTTAGAAATTTATTTTCCAAGTTTATGCAGCCAGTAAATAGTGGAGCAGTTATTTGAGTTAAGATAATCTGAAGCTGCTTTTTAAACCAGTTTCCAGTTCTGATCATTGCTGCCTTCGTTAAAGCCTGTCCCATGCTTAGAAGGCAGACCTAGAGTCACTATATTGGAAATGACAGTGTTACATTCCAAAACTTATAAAAGATGAGAGTTAGGCTGTCCTGATATTTGCCACTATGAAAACCATATGATCAGAACAGATATGTGCAAAGTCTCTTTAAAGACAGGCTGGCTGCATGGCCAGGAAAGCATAACAACTTGTGACTTAACAGGGGTGACAAATGGGCTTCATCAGAGGAAGCCAGGAAAAGAAGGAACCTGAAGCAAGCCTTGTAGTGACCTTCCAACCCTTTCAGTGGACAAAAGAGTGATTTAGCTCAACCCTTTCAGTCCCAATGCTAAATGTGGCTTTGTGGAGATAACTGGGCAAACTGCTTCTTTTTAAGCACAAGGCCAGCAACCAGTTTTCCATTTGTAATTTGGCTTCTTAATTACTTTGTCTGTAAAGAGTATTTAAATTGACTAGAGAACATAAATTGGCAGAATTCTTGCCAATTTCCACTGCAAATTAATAAGTTCTGCTCTGCTTTAGGTATGATTTTATAAGCTGGGATGATACATATTTCCATACTAGGGATGGACCGCCTCTGGGTTGTGCCAACCAAATCAGGTCTCCAAGTCCCCAGGGCCAGGCCCACCCTTAGAGCACAGTGAGTTGAACCCACTGAAATCATGCTCAGGGACTGTTTGGCAAAAGGACAAAGGCAGACCCCAGCAACCCCCAAAAGCTCCCCTTGTGCCTCCCATTCAAAATTCCTAAAGCCAAAGCAAATCAAATTGGAACTTTCATTCCAACATACTAGAATAGTCATCTTGAAGGTTAATGATTTGCACCAACTTCTTCCCTATACTTTCTTTAGAGTTTTTTCTGAGGTTCACCATTCTTCAAATAAAATGTCATTTTGTTCTGCGACAAGTAACATGTGGATTGGCCGGCAGAAAATAAAGAACACTGGCTCTGCTGGAAATTTAAACATGGTGGCCAATTCTCAGCATAACAATCCTTCCCATGTGCTGACCCCAGAGGAAAGGGTAAAAGAATGAAAACACAGCAGGGCTTTTAACAACATACTCAGTAGGATGTCTTTATCAGATTGACAACCTCCAAGTTCTCAGGGCAGCCAGATACACCAGACCACATTACCTTCTCAAGAAATATTCCATACCAAATGAATTCACACTACTCTGAACATGTTAAGTACAAAATAATGCTTGGTACTCTTCATGTTTCCAGAGTTTGACTTTCAAGAAATATTTGCCATAGTTCTGTGAAATTTTTAGGATGGTCTTTATTTGGTGGTAACAATCTGATAATAATATATATTTAATTATATTTAATAATATATGTTTAATAATATATATTTAATTATTTTCTGCACTTTAGCAGATTAATTCTCATCACTACCATTTAATTTTTTTTAATGTGTATTATTTTTGAGAAAGAAAACGAGCAAGCAGGGGAGAGAGACACACACACACACACGCACACACACACAGAATCTGAAGCAGGTTCCAGGTTCTAAGCTGAAAGCAGCAAGCTAAATACAGGACTCGAACTCACAAACCGTGAGATCCTGACCTGAGCCGAAGTCAGACACTTAACTGACTGAGCCACCCAGGTGCCCCCTTATCACTATCATTTTATATAAGAGGCAAAAAGTATTTCTTTTTATAGAGAAAAAAAAACAAAAACAAAAAGCAAAGATAACTTAAGCATGCTTGACCAAGAGAAAACACTGAAGAAAGTAAAAATGCTGAGTAGAACTGCAGAGAAATAGAGACAGAAGCAGAAGCATTGGTGCAGGGGCATAGAGCACACATCGTCAAGAAATGAGACTCATACAAAATCAAATGTTTGGCACTGACAGTCACTTTCAGAACACCTTGAAATGCCTGGACATAGTAATTACACTTACTATCCAGCCTTCATTTTGGTGAAAATCCTTTGTTGGTGGACCCCACTATGTCGTTCAAGATCGTCTCATGTACAAACATCTATCGACTTTCAAGTCTGAGAACCTCTCCTCTCTCAGTGTTGGTCCTGGCGTTGTGTTCTTTTTCCACCAGTAATTAGCACAGATAATCAAGTGCATATTCTTGAGAGGTAAGGGAAAGTCCTTTGGGCAGAGGTCACAAACAGAAAGATGTACGAATGCCATCACAAATCACATATAGACATTTCTCCCAGTGTTCCTAGCCAAATACCACATTAAATAGGACTTTTGTCATAACTGCCCAGGAATTATCCTGCTTCATACGTCCAGGTTAAGAATGGTAATTCTGATGAAAAGTAAAACAAGTCAATGAAGAGTGGCTTGTAGGCGAGAGTTAGCTAAAACTGAAACAGTGCTCACCAAGTACAAAGCCTGTTGGTGGTGGCGGTAGTGCTTTGTTTATTTCATTATTTTTTATTATCATTTGTTTCTGGTGACACTGAAAAAGCAGGACTCTGAAATGAAATACTTTATCATGCGCTTGACAGCATGAAGAAAGTAAAAACCAAAATCGATAGCCTTGTAATCATATCACTACCTTCAGTGGCAAAGATAAGAAGAGTACAAACTAAATGTTTTTAATAAATAGAACAGTTACACACAAAAAGGAAAGAAAGCAAAGGAAAATCTCAGTGGAAATCATGCGCTTTGCTGAGAATCATTCTGCTTTTTTTTTTTTTTTTTTTTTTTTATCTTCCTCACATCAGTGGCAATTCATCTAAGAAAGACAAAAAAGACCTTTGGATCCTTTTGTTTTTTTCTCTCTCTTGATTCTTTGCAATAATTAGCAGTATCTCCTATAATACTTTATGCAAACCTCCATTACAGCGCTTTTACCATTAGATTATTTGCTTCAGCACGGGTCTCTCCCAGCAGACCTAGTGTGCTTGGAGGGCTAGGGCTGTCTTAATCATTCCTTCACATCCATTCTCAGTTCCTGATACACAATACATGTTCATTGATGTTTGTTATACAACCCAACAGGTTGAAAATTTAGTTGTCTACAGGAGGGCCAAGCAAGCAAATGTAAATGAATGAACGCCAGGTATAAGATGAACAGTGGGGTGACTGTCACTCTTAGGAGCCCTTGACCCAACTAAATGGGGCAGCTGCTATTTAGATCTGGCAGACCATTGGAAAGGACTTTTCTAAAGAAACTAGACATCTGAATATGTATGGGAAGATTTCCACATTTACAAATACTTTATAAGCCAAACAAAATGTGTCCATGTGGCAGATTTTGCCCATGACCACCAGTTTGCAAGGAGCATATGCTAATATACTTGGGATCTATAAATTTAATAAGAAGGAAACCTTTTTCTTTTCCTTAGTGTCTGAATTTAAGGAACTATTCTCAGAGTTGTCAATAAGGTCTAATATAAACTGAACACCACCTAAAAATATCTATCTCAAACGGCCATAGCCATAAACAAAATACTGAGTTAGGCCATTCACATACAATCTCACTGGTCAAATTTCCATTCTATTCAAATCTTCAGCTTCCTCTGTGTAGAGAGCTCACTGATTTGTATGTGAATCTTCATAATTTGATGGACTGACTCTGGTAAAGAGCTAGGAGACCTAGATATTTGTGATAGCAAGAGGTAGGCACTAACTTTATATATAACTTGATTTGGGGGCACGGAAGTCTATATTTTTAAGCAGTTGGCTCATTCTGGGAGTGGAATATGTTGGATGAATAACATACACAAATATGATTTTCTTAACCTACCAATTTATTAACTCACTCAGCAAATATTTAGTGGTTGTACACTGGGTGTCAGACTCCATGCCAAGGGTGAGCACACAATGTTGAAAAAGACAACTCTGATACTAAACTTTCAAAAACTTGTACCTAAAAGCAGTGGTTCTCTGGTTCTCCAAGTTTGGCACTCCTCCCCCCACCCCCAGTCCAGAAGCATTAGCATGAGCTGGGAAATTATTAGGAATGTAAATTCTTAGGGCCCACCTTAGAAACACTGGGGGTGGAGCTCAGCAATCTGTTTTACTAAGACTTTGCAGTGACTCTGATACTTCATGTCCGAGAAGCAACATTCTAGAGGACAATTTAAAAAAATCAAATAAAAAAGAAAGTGTATTAGTTTTCTAGGGATGTCATAACAAATTACCCCAAACTTGCTGGTTTAAAACAGCAAAAATTAGCCCTCTCACAGTTCCTGAGTCCAGAAGCCTGAAACCAAGGTATTGGGAGGGCCATGTTCCCTCCAAAGGCTCTAAGGGAAAATGTTCCTTTGCTTATTCCAGTTCCTGATGGCCTCTGACATTTCTTGACTTGTGACAACATAACTCACGTCTCCCTCTATCTTCACATGGCCCTCTTCCTGGTATATTTCTCCATGCCCTCTCCTCCTCCTGTGAAGACACCAGCCACCGTATTTGGGGCCCACCCTAAATTCAAGATGATTCCATCTCAAGATCTTTAATTATATCTGAAAAAAAAAAAAAAGATCCTATTTCCAAATAAAGTCCTATTCTGTGGTTCTGGGTGGACATAAATTTGTTGGGACGGAGTGAGCACTACTCAACCCACTACAGAAAGGAAATTTTAAAATCATCCGTTGAGTGAACATCATGAAGGAAACAAGGAGCCAAAATAGAGAATTTAGAGAATAAAAATGGGGAACTTGTTCACTTACAGTGGACAGAAAAGTCTCCCTTAATAGGCTACATCTGAACTTGGGAACTGACGGATGAGATGCAATCAGTTGCTGAAGGACAGGAGAAAGAACAAGACAATGAGTGGGGGGGACACATTTCAAGGAGAAGTAGCATATGGCCATGACCCTGAGCAAGGAAAGAGATGAGCATATCCAAAAGAAGCCCCTGTGGTTGGAACCTAGTAAGCAGGAAGAGATGGAGAGAGTTGAGACCAAATCAACTATTCCAAAGCAGCTCCACGGTATAGCCCCAAGGCTGAGGACAGGGAAAAGCTGAAGCCATTATTTCAGAGGTCTCTAAGAAGTCACTCTGTAGCTGACACAGACTAGGATGGGAAGAGCCTGAGGTTTGGGATTTAAAAATTTCCTAGACAGTGCCTTTGGTTGCAGTTATTTACAGACGAGACTGTCGTGAATAAATAGATGAGAACACTTCTAAGTTTGTGAAAGACTATACTGCCGAATAAACCATACTCCCAGCCTGCAAAAACCTGCCAATGTTCAGAATCCAAGAGAACCCTGGGCTCTAAAACTAACATCAACTGAACAACCCCAAGAAGGGCATGATCTCCAATGTCCTCCCAGGAATGAAGTCATGGGCAGTAATGCACGAAGAACAATCTTTCTGAGGGCTCAGACAGAGGGCACAAAGACACTGAAGAGTGGTGTTCCTCTCAGAGGGCATAACCTGGGCTTGCAGGATAACCTCAGTAAGAAAAAATGCTCTGCTACCAGGGAAGAAAATCTTTTGCTATTCCTGACCAGTCAGATTTGATAATTACAATGAAACAGTGTCTGGCCTGTGTTCCCCATTCTCCTCCTCTATGAATGAGAATTTTTATTAGGGTTTCCTATGCCACTGATCCATTGCAGATGGGTGAGTTGGGGGCCAAATAACTTGTCTTTTAGACAAAGAAAAACACTATTCAGACATGGGAGAACGTGTGAGGATGGCCCATAATATCTTGGACTTTGGTTCAGATGCAATAACTGGTTAGGACTATGGGCTTTCCTCCTTTGGGGATCAAAGGAGATATGTTATACGTGTGGTGTAAAAACACAAATATTTGGGTGGCCAGGGGCACACTAAAGCAGATTGTTGGATTTCCTCCATTACCTATGCTCCACATTTCAGTGTGATAAAGACATCAGCTTTTAGCTGAGTATATTTCCACCCAGGATAAATACATTGTCTAGCCTTCCTTGAGGTTAGGTGGGATCTTGTGACTAAGTTCTAACCAATACGATATAAATAAAAATGTTGTGTGACATCATCCAGGAGTCATCCATACAAATACAAGTTATAAACTTTGACTCTCCTTTTGTTTTGTTCTTACCATGACCCTGTTATTACCCAAATGTTGCTTGGACAGAGAAAACCAGGGCCTTATCGCAGGGTGGTATGGTAATGGGAGCTAGAAGAAGGGTGGACAGCTAAAAAAAAATATTGGAACAGAGCCTTGGACCACATGCCTCAAGATTTTGTGAGAGAAATAAAATGTATGTGTCAATTTGGGGTTTCTGTTATTTGCAAATAATCTAATAGCAACCAATGTAGACATTCAGCCATTATTAACAGGAGTTTAGATTTTACCCTACTCATGAGATTTCACGCAGCTTATGAGAGAGTTTCAGGCACTTATTACAACAGGACCCACTTTACATTTTATGTCCAACTCTGTGAAGAATGATGGGAAAGAGAAACAGAAGTACAGCCCATGTGGAGTATAGTGGCCTGCATAAAGATAGCAGTGATGGAGGTAGGGTGAAGGGGATACATTTGTGTTATGTTTTAGAGATAAAATACAGTACTTTTTGATGAACTGGATAAGGAGACTAAAGGGAAAAAAATAAAATATTGCCTATAACTCATGTAAAATACAAAAGATACTTATTTCCATTAAATTCACTGAAAACTGAAATTTCTCTGGGGTATATAAGCCCTTATATGTACAAGTCCTCTAGGTTTTCTCCACCAGGACTTGGCTGCACTAGAAGTTGCTTTTCCATTGTTCCCACTGATTACACAATCACTTCTGTGCTGTCAAGATACCTTGCTGGTTTTGTCTTCTGTTTTCTAATTCTTCCAAGTTATTAATTAAAAAAAAAAAGCACAACTTATGTGACAATCTAGAGTCCAAGGTCTCTCCTGACATTGCTGATTATGCTTTTAGATGAATGAACACACTGACTTTAATAAAGAGAATGCAAAATATAAAGACTAAACTCATAAAATAAAAAGATTTCCTATATTCAGATTTGAAATAATGAATGTACTCTGAAAAAATAATACCTTAAAATCCAATACTTAACAAGAAGAGGAGGGCAAAGAATAAGATATGGTTATTGGAATTTGCACCTTTATATACATAACGTTGCCTCTCCTTGAGCATGAGCTAAACCTGAGAATACGGAAAATGTGATGGGATGTCACTCCCATGACTGTGTTATGCTATATCACAAAGCTTAAGGAATTTTTCAGATGTAGTTAAAGCCCCTATTGAGTTCATCAAAACAGAGATTATCCTATAGGGACTTGACCCTTTAAAAGCATCTAGAGGTCAGAGACTTGAAGAAGCAAATGCTCTCTCTCCATTGCTGGCTTGGAAGAAGCAAAACACCATGAGTTACACAGCTGAGAGGAAGTGAATGGTGCAAATTACCTTAAGGAACTAGAAGCAGATCCCTCCCTAGTTGAGCCTTCAGATAACAATGCAGCATGGCTGACATCCTGATTTAGGTTTTGTGAGCCACTGAGCAGAGGAACTGATTAAGCTTTCCCCAGACTCCTGACTTTTGAACCCACAGAAACTGGGAGATAATAAGTGGGTGTTGTTTTAAGTCACCAGGAAGTTTGTAGTAATTTGTTCTGCAGCTATAGAAAACTATAGGGGCGCCTGGGTGGCTCGGTCGGTTAAGCGTCCGACTTCGGCTCAGGTCATGATCTCACAGTTTGTGGGTTCGAGCCCCACATCAGGCCCTGTGCTGACAGCTCAGAGCCTGAACCTGCTTCGGATTCTGTGTCTCCCCCTCTCTCTGCCCCTCCCCTATTCATGATGTCTCTTTCTCTCTCTCTCTCTCTCAAAGATAAATAAACATAAAAAAATAAAAAAAAAAAGAAAACTATACATATACACACACATGTGTATGCTAAATATGTTCATATATAAATATAAAACTATATATACATAAAAAACTGTATACACATATATATGCATATATATGTATATACTCCTTAATTGTATGCTCTTTAAGAAAATCAAGAGTCTTGGGGCACTTGGGTGGCTTTGTTGGTTAAGTGGCTGGCTTTAGCCCAGGTCATGATCTCACGGTTCATGAGTTTGAGCCCCACATTGGGCTCTCTGCCGTCAGCACAGAGCCTGCTCCAGATACTCTGTCTCCCCATTTCTCTGTGCCTCCCCTGCTCATGCTTGCTCTCTCTCAAAAACTAAATAAGCATTAAAAAATTTAAAAACAAGAAAATCAAGAGTCTTTTTCATCCAAATGTGTGTGTGAATGTGACAATGTATGTATATATGTAAATGTGTGCTTCTTTAGGCATTAGCTCAGCTGAGAATAGGTAACTGCAGCAATAAAGAATACATCCAAATCTCAGCTGGTCTCTTAGTGACATCCCTAATGAAATTCTGCAATGACTCTATTGGACAGTTGCCATGTGGCTCCCACTTCAGAGATGCTCATCAGCATGAGGGGAACCACCAAGGCAGCTAACTAATACAAACAATTGCAGCATCCTCACATACAGGTTTTCTGGAATTTCCTTGACAGCTAACCCTTCTCACAAAGTGTGTCAGGGGCACCATTTATACTTCAGTAAATACTTGTGTTTTTCTTAGTATCCAAAGACTGGAAATAATGAATAAACTTGAATAAACTTCATTTTCATTTATATTCCTTTCTCTTTTGCCTACCTCCCTTTTATTAGTCACATGGATAATGTCCTAAAAATGTCATTTTAAAAGTGAAACTTTAGGGGCACCTTGGTGGCTCAGTTGGTTAGGCATGTGAGTGTTGATTTCGGCTCAGGTCACGATCTCATGGTTTGTGAGATCGAGCCCTGTGATCCAGCTCTGTGTTGACAGTGCGGAGTCTGCTTAGGATTCTCTCTCTCCCTCTCTCTCTGCCCCTCCCCTGCTTACTCTTTCTTTCTCTCAAAATAAGTAAACTTAAAACAAAACGTGAAGTAATCCATTTCACTTTTTTATCAAAACCAATTATCTTTTAATATATTTTGATTCTAGACAACTTTGCAGTCAGCCTGAAAAGATGTGTTTATTTACATTTATTTTATTTTAATTTTAAGATATTTATTTATTTATTTATTTATTTATTTATTTATTTATTTATTTTAAGTAGGTTCCATGCCCAACATGGGGCGTAAACTCATGACCCTCAGATCAAGAGTCTCATGCTCCACTGACTGAGCCAGCCAGGCCACCCCTACAAACATTTATTTTAAACTTACTATGTATGTGAAGCACTGCAGTGTGAGGTATGAAGTTTATGATTCCTGCCCCAGTTTACCATGTCATTGAGGAAGAGTCAGGCTGGCAGAGTGATTACACAATGACAAGGGGGGGCCGGTGTTCAACAGGCAGATGAAGATCATAGTAGCTGTGCCTGTGAAGGAGGGAAAGTTTCACTCTACCATTGAAGCACAGATAGAGAACCACTCCAGTTCCAAGAGGGAATTATTTATTTTGCATTTTACGTAAATCAATATTACTCTTAACAGGCTTAGATTCCTATTTTCTCCTGTAAATCTGATCTCACCCAAGCTTACAGAGCACTCAAGATTAGAAGCCATAATGTCATCTTTTTTTAGGATGTTGAGAAGTGACAGGTGATAGGAATAACCTAATTAGGTGAGCAAAGCACTCTGGGGCCATTGGATGTAGAAGCCATCAAGTCTACAAATTTTAATAATCAAGAACAAAATTATGGTTTTGTAGCCCACTTTGTAATAATAGCCATGAGTCATTAAAGTGAGGTTAAATTATGTTCATATGTTCTATTTAATAAAGGAAAGAAACATGTACTATGTTAAATGTTTCCATCAAATTAGTTATTTTTAATGCTACCTAAATAGGTGAATGCCTTGAAATTTCATTCATCAAATATGTCACTTTCTCATAATGCTGGAAAAATCAAATGCTACCATACTAAGTAAAGCATCACATTACATTTGAATAGAGTTATTAATGGTTTCCAAAATTTTTCCTCATTTTTCATCATAATCCCATAAATCAGAGGTAATTCCCCTTGTGCCAATGACTCATTTGAGATGCAACCACTTAATCTTAGTCAAGTCAAGGACTCCGTCCTTTTAACTGCTATTAATGTTCCTTTATTTACCCATCCATTCACTCAGCACATGCTTATTGAGCATTAATATGACCCACAGTTCCATGAAATAAAATATCAGAAAGTTTAATTATGAATGTAAGTCCACAATTATAATATGACATGATTCAAAAATTCTCTGGAGTTTGGTTTGATAAGTAGGTTCTAGAGTTTTTAAATTACTTTATAATATTTTTCATGGAGCTACATATGGGAATACCTTGGGTATTCTGAGAAATGGATTATTTCTATACTTAATTCACAAGTGACATATGCAAATGAAATAGGAAGGATTCTAGCTTTCTCTGAATGCTCTTCAAATAATTAGTTAATTTAAACAACTTTGTAATGTTTTGTTAATCAGTAGGAGAAAAAAATTCAGTCAAGCTAATGCCTCTGTAGGGGCATCTGGGTGGCTAAGTGGGTTAAGCGTCTGATTCTTGATTTCAGTTCAGGTCATGATCTCACAGTTCATGAGTTTGAGCTCTGCATTGGGCTCTGCGCTGACAATGTGGAGCTTGCTTAGGATTCTCTCTTTCCCTCTCTGTTACTTCAATCTTTCTCCAAAAGAAATAAATAAACATTAAAAAAAAAAAGCTAATGCATCTGTAGACAAATGGATTAACTATATGTTTCTTTTTCAATGGATTTCTTTCGATAATATGTAGATTAGTGTATGTACTCTTCTTGAAATATCCCACTTAGCAACCAAGTTAAGGAGCGCATTTAACAAGTAGAAAATTGTGAAGTAGAAAGCTCAACTGAACTGATTTCATTTGAGCCCTTAGCAAACTAGGATTTCTCCAATAGGACTCAGCTGTACCAGAAGCTGCTTTTCCATTGTTTCCACTGATTATGCAATCACTTCTGTTCTGTCAAGATACTTGTTGGTTTTGTCTTCTGTTTTCTGATTCTGCCAAGTTAGTAATTCAAAAAAAAAAGACACAGCTATGTGACAATCTAGAGTCCAAAAGTCTTTCCTAACATCGCTGATTATGCTTTTGTATGAATGAACACATTAACTTTGACAGGAGAACGTGAAATATAATGATTAAAATGGTAAAATAAAAAGATGTATTATATGCAGATCTGAAATGATGACATTCATTCACAGAAAAAAATAATATATTAAAATCCAATACTTAACAAGAAGAGGAGGGCAAAGAATGGGTACAGTTAATGGAATTTGTGTGTGTGTGTGTGTGTGTGTGTGTGTGTGTGTGTGTGTGTGTGTGTGTTTAACTCACTGACCAAAACTAAGGTACTACCCATAGTTTAATGCTATATGGACAACAAATTGGACTCACATTCGAATTAGCCAGCCTTTGAACTGACAATCCAAGGACAAAGCAAATCTGGTTGTCTGAACTCAGCTTTGGTTTCTATGTCAGTTAATTTGCTGTTGACTTTGAAAACTTTAAATTGTTGCCATCCTCAAACCTTGAGAAATGAGTCATCTGTTTCTGTCAAATGGATAAGGACAAAATCAACAGGGAAATTTTATTTTCAAAGTTCAGAGACAACGCAATAAACACTAGAGATTATTTACCAGTAACTGTGCTATTGTTTTTGTTGTTGTTGTGAGTTTTTTTTTTTTTTTTCCAGAATTCACAATACTCCTTTAAAGAATACAAAAGGCAAGCAACTTTAAGAATACAAGTAACAGGGTGCTGGGTGGCTCAGTTGGTTAAGTACCTGACTCTTGATTTCAGCTCAGGTCATGATCTCACTGCTTGTAAGTCCCAAAGGCAGGGCTCAAATTTAGGAACCGTGAGTGCAGAGCCTGCTTGGGATTATCTCTCTCTCCCTCTCTCTCAGCCCCTCCTTAGCTCGTATATGCACATGCTCTCTGTATCAAAATAAATAAATAAATTTTAAAAGAAAAAAAAGAATACATGTAACAATCAGGCATTCTTTCTGTCAAATTATTGCAATAAACCAAAGCCAACGAATTTGCTTGGTAAAACTATTTGCCCTAGAAAGGGAAGCATAAATAGGCCATTGCCATTTTTCCCCTTAGAGATTATTAGACCATCTTGTGTCTTAAATGCAACTTCCAAATTATATTCCTTGTAATAAAGCATACATGATGACTACAACTATCTTCATTTTTCAGTTTAATAACTGAAGCTCAGAAGTTTTGTTTCTCTTGGCAAAAATCACCATTCCTATGGGGCAGATGTAGGATTTGAACCACAGCGTGAACTACACCCCAAGCCTCTACTATTATTAATAAGCTCATTTCATCAGTGAATTTGGATACTTTCATTACCTGACTCTTCCTTTCCTTTTCTGTACAAAGAAATAACTATGCCTATCTTACTTAGGTCATAGGGTTGTTACGAATGTCAAGTATCATAATGTATAGAAATAAGTTCCTAAAAGGAACTTAACAGCCAGGAGGTTTTACTTCAAAGCATACAGAAAGTATGGTTGATTTATCTGAGAGAAAAGTGTGATTTGGCTTTAGGTTAGTTACTTTTATGGTAATTTGAAATTACACAGTTTTCGTCTCCTACCCACCCCCCAACCCCCACCACTACTCTTCCACCAGCCAAGCTAGAGAAGCCCAGTTTTACAGTCAGACATACTGCTTGAGGGAGTAATAGGCCACAGTGGTCCGCATTCCCATCCTCCCACAGCACACGCAGCCAAAACACCTACTCATATTTATCCTGGAGGAAGGTTGAGTGAGAAAATACTATGCATGTTTCTGAGTCAGTTTTAACCTAACACCCACAGGATACAGAGGTTGACTCTTTTAAGGATGCAAATCATTCCCAAGTGTGTTGACTTCATATGTTCAAGGGGAGTTCCAGCACTTGCTACCTAACTTCAAGTCTGCTGAAGGGAAACCAATGAAAACTATAAACTTTTTTTTCATATTTTTCAATCCTTTTTCAGGACTACATTAGGGACCTTCCCAATATGTGTGGTGATCTTAAGAAACTAGTAAGATAGTATCCAATTTTTAAATAAAATGGTGAGCTTGGGGCATTACCTCAGGCACCATGTTGAGAAAACTGAAAATCTGACATGGAAGCATCTCATCACTTTAGCTATGCTCCACAAAAACTATGCTCCAATCAGAGACAGAAAGCAAGGGCAACTTGAGGAGAGCAAATCTTTGATTTGGCCACATTTACTTTGCAGATTTGTATAAGTTTATTTTATTCCCAATATCAGGCAAGACACTGATCTGTTCAGATCCACAGAATTAGAGTGAGCCATTAATACTGACGAGAACACAATGTACTGCATGGCACACCCAAGGGACACTTTTATTTTTAAGATCTCAACTCAACCATCCTTTTTGCCAGGCACTGGGCGAAGAGCTTTGTGTGGAGTATTTTAATCAATCCTTACGACATTATTATATGGGGCTATCACTGATTCCTATTTTGTACATCAAGAAAACCACTAGTTGGTGGTGGATCCAAAGCTAGAACACATCACACTCTTGAGCTGTTTTCAAAAGGTAAGCCAAAGGTAGTTACACGAGGGAAACTCCTTCCTTCTCCTCCACACTTTTGTGGTCAACAGGAAGAGGACTTCTATCAGGGGTGGTTCCGTGAACAGTGAATAACAAATTATGGAGTTCTTTTTAGTGTATTTGAAAGGGAAAATCTGGGACACCTGGGTGGCTCAGTTGGTTGTGTGTCAGACTCTTAGTTTTGGCTCAGGTCATGATCTTATGGTTTATGGGATCAAGCCTCAAGTCGAGCTCTGTGCTGACATCTCTGAGCCTGCTTGGGATTCTCTCTCCCTTTCTCTCTGCCCCTCCCCCACTTGAGCTCCTTCTCAAAATAAATAAATAAACATTAAAAAAAAAAAAAAGAAAGAAAGAGAAAGTGTTTCCCATATGTTTCTGGACTCTAATTTACAAACAATATCAGAAGGAAGATGCATGAGAAAAAGAAGGCATTCTTGTCTCCTGTTACACATTAGTAGCTTGTAAGATTCTCTAGCATCTTTATACCATCACTGCAAGCAAACTAGAGAACAAAGGAGAGGGAAACTAGTTAGGTGCTACAGCAGAGACACTTTGGTCATCCCCAGTTTGGTGGGGATTCATCTAGCTCTCTGAGTGAGCACTGGATTTCTCACTCACTGCTTGTTGGGTAGTCTCCCATACTCCAGAGGTGTAGAAGAAGTCCTCCTCAGAGGGAAGGCCAGGCTTTGGTCCAAGGTTAATGAGTTTTCACAGACCTCAAAGTGCCTGCAATCTAAGAAGAAAAGTGGATGGTACAACAATGGCAGAATGCTAGCAGTTTGTGATAGGTACCATAAGAGGGCCATAGAGAAATGTGAGAATTCAGAGAAAGGAGTGTGCCAAGCCATGTGCTGGCAGGAATCCACGACAGAGGAGGCAGAGAGGCATACGCTGTCTGTAAATTTAAACATGGAAAGACCAGATGCCTAAGAAGGTTGACTAATTTAGCGAGGAGGTGATAGTTGGGGAGGACGAAAAAGAGGGCACTCCAGGAGGAAAGAACAGCTATAAACAAACTATTGAAACAGGAATGTATGTGTCCATTTCAGTGACCCATTTGCTAAGAGAAATAGTGGATATATAAGAATAACTAACATTTAAAGAACAGTGATTCTTTACTAGGAATTATCCTAAGTGATTTACATGCAATTATCTTATTTAGTCTGTGCTATAGAGTATGTTCTGTCAATATAAGGCAAGAACCATCACTATTGCCACTTACAATAGGACCTTAGACTCACTGAAGTTAACTGGCCAAGAACCACCAGGCAGCCTGGCCCGGCTTCCTTTGTTATTCTGCTGTCCTTTGAAGTAAAGATATGAGAGATAAGGTTGTGAAGAGGTCACAGGCTGAAGTCAGAAGCCCCTGGATATGATCCTAAGATAAGATATGTAAGCATCAGAAAGCCTTGAAAATTTTTATCCAGGAGTTGGTATCAGAGATGAGCTTTGGAAAGATTAAAGCTTCCCAGAATACTGTTTTAAAACTTGGATTCTTAGTCTGTTTACTTGTTTACAAGCTTATCTCAAGGATGGAGGAAAACATTTTTAGTTATTTTTGAGTCAGTATCTTTCAAGTGCTCATTTCACCCTCCCCTACCTCTGAACTAACATTAAGCACCTAGAAGAGTCAGATCAACTTTTCTAATTGGCTGAGGATTATAAACTGAGGAGTAGTAAATGAGGGTCTGAGATTGTGCTCCACCAATGGGGCAGGAAACAGGGCACTGAGGCTTGTATTTTACATAAAGACACAAAGGAGCTGTACTTCAGGTAGTCAAATCTCGCTCATTGTGCAGTCTCCCCATTATAGGATACAGTGAGTCTTGGATATGACCAACTATACTATCAACTTCATGAGCAAAATAGCTTCTATTCTGAAGCCTTATGACCTGAGAGAAACCCAGGCGAGTGAAGCCCTATGGCAGGCTCCTCTGTAGCCTAATGTGGGGATTCCCTCCTCTGAGTAATACTGAGATTGGGCCTGAAGCAATCTCCAGAAAAAGAAATCTATGCATCTCTGCATTTCAGGTTGTAAGACGGTGATGAGTAAAATTGACATATCACTAACTGACCAAACTGAGACCAAACCAAATTGAGGGCACGCACAGAGCTAAGTGGTTTACAAACACTGTTTGACTGACTTGGACAAAACATCAGATGACTATATGGGTAAGTGCATAGTCTCAAGGGGTTTCCCTTCTAATGCAGGGAGAAAGACAACTGTAACGGTCAGTAAAGAGAAAAAGAAAGGGGCTCTGAAAGAAAATCATATCATGTCATAAAGTAACCAGGTGGAAGCCTATATCCCAGCACTGGCCATGGCAACACATGAACCAGCAGTGACAAGGAGTCAGCGTGCAAAGGGCCGATGCAGAGGGAAGAGCGATTACAATGGTACTGAGGTGGGAACACCTCCATTTATTCATACCAGATGTTTGGAATCACAGAAATAAACTTTTTATTCATCACCATCTCGACTATAACTTGTGCAAATGCTATAGATCCTACTGTAGGATTGATATGCACCCAAAGGAGCTGTATCTCTTCAGTGCTCACTGGGTAGAATTGTGAAGGTGCTACTCCATTGTAGCTCAGCCTGAAGCTCACATGCTAATTACCTCCCACCATGCTGCTTCAGGGGCCACAGGTCTACTGCCGTAAGCTTTAGGAGGGTGGGAACATGCCTGATATGTTCACATAGACAGTCTTAGGATTTAACAAATGTCTACTATTTTTTGTATTCTCAAAAACATTGGTTGATGAGATGATTTATGATCAGTTAATGTTATGAGTCATTGTAGTACCAAATTTGGGCAAGTAAAGGGCTATTATCACTCCCACTTGACATATTGGAACAAGGAGGCCACAACTAAGCACAATGCCAAAGGCAGGTAACTCCCATTCCAGATGCAAAGGCCTTCCATTATTCATAATACTACTGCATATTAAATCTCCACAAACACATGATTCATTACCACACAGATTCAGATGGACAACATGTGATCCACAGTTTCCCTCAACATAGTAATTACCAAAAGAAGGTCTAATGATTTGTAGTCTTCCTAAAAAGCATGTTATTCCAGTTCTCCACCAACTTCCAGAAAAACATGAAAATATGACAGTTTGTTGATTCACAAGAATTTGCCTCGGGTTTCTTTTTATACGGTGTATTGTTAGTACAATTCAGTTTTAGTGATAGGTTAACTGGCAAATATACATTAAATCATACTCATAAGATACACTCTGATAGGTACTATCAGAAAAATAAGATACACATATACATATACATTTCCTGACCTTCAGGGGCCCTAAAATCTAGTCAAGGAGATGCCTTTCATTATATGAAATAGTAAATAATAATCTAACATTACAATAAAAGGGAACTGATAAAATGTTATGAGGACACATACGACTCACAGTCATCCATCCATCAGTGTGGTTCAGATATAAGGTGGATAAGAATCTTTAGTAGAATTTTTGGTAAATACAGAAAGTGAAAAATAAACACAGTAACATAAAGTGTGTATGTGTGTATACATGTGGTTTGTTCTCCCTTAAAATAAAAATTAGTTCCAGAGCATCAACTTTAAGAAACCCAACTCGATACCCGTTCTTGTCGCATGGCAACCACAAAGAAGCACAATGCTGCAAGGAAATCTCTAGAGAATAGCTTGGGCGTGGAACAATGTTTCCAAACAGAGAATAAGGTTTCTGTCTCTATAATCCCTCTTCTATTACAGTAACACCTCATTTGAGAAGCAGCATGCCATTGTAGAAAATCAGGAGTCAAAAGGGCTTGAAGTTGGAGTTTCCTGACTCTGCTACCAACTTGACGTCTGTCCTTTCCACCACCATCCTGGAGGGAGCTGCATGGACACAGGGAGTCAGGAGCTCTCTCCAGCTCTGCAGTCAGACACATCTGCCACTCGCTTTTTGTACAATCCCAGGCAGGTCATTCTGCTTTTACAGATTATATATATTTTTTTCATCTATAAATTGGGAAGAACAGTACCTCTGTAAACTGAAATGCATGTTACTAAGTGAAAGAAGGTTACATCTGAAAAGGTTACATACTATGTGATTCCAACTAGGCGACATTCCAGAGAAGACAAAACTCATGGGACAGTAAAAAGATAAGTGGTTTCCACGGGTCAGAGGGTGAGATGAATAGATACAGTACAGGGGGTGTTTTTAGGGCAGTGAAGCTATTCTATATAATACCATAATTGTAGACAAATGTCATTATGCATTTGTTCAAACACATACAATGTACGAGAGTGAACTCTAATGTAAACTATGGACTTTGGGTATTTATGACAGGACAACGTGCATTCATCGACTGTAAAAAATGCACCACTCTGGTAGAGAATGTTAATAATGTAGGAGGCTATATGTATGTATGGGGACAGGGAGAATATAGGAAATTTCTGTACCTTACTCTAAATTTTGCTGTGAATCTAAGATGGCTCTAAAAACTAAAGTCTATTTAAAACAAAGAATAGCACCTCTACCACACAGTATTGAGAATTAAATGAGATAAAACTTAGCACAGAACCTGCCAGGTAGCCAGTGTTCAATAAATATCAGCTATTACTATGATCTTGTTTCTTAGCCTATAAGTCAAAAGTTGCTGATTGCAGTGAAAAGTCAGAACTGCTAGAAGAAGACATACTGATGGTGAAAACGTGTTACGGAAGAACACAGAAGAATAATGGGAAGACGCATAAGAATTCTGAAAGAATGTGTGTGGAGCCTGTACAGTAAGGACACAGTGCCCTGCATCTTAGCTGACCAGCGAGGATTGGCACATCATGGCAATACAATCAACGGCACTGGCAGGTAAGAAAAGCAGGGTTGGAAATTCTCACTCTCCTTCAATCCCATCATTTGGGGACTCTGACTGAATCACTTCATTACCCTGAGCTGGGTCCCTGCCATCAGCACCAGCAACAGGATCGGCTCAGCTCCTGTCTGCTCTATGTCAGCTTACAGGACTAGGACCTTCCTGGCATGGGCCATCCTGTTGCAAAAAGCTAAGTAAGCCCCACAGAAATCCATTTGTCACAGCAATGATTGGTGACCAATTTCTTCAACTATAAAAGAGGAAACAATATGCGTCTCACAAAGCAGTGGAGAGAATTGAATGAAATGATGCATATAAATCATCTAACACACACTCCCAGCATATAATAGATGCTACATCAGTGTTGGTATGGATAGGAATGCTTTCTAAATGACAGCTCACAGTGACTTTCAGGTGTCAGCACAGAGCTACATTTGCTGCTATTCTGACCTTGGTATTGTGTCTCTGCTTTGAAAACTGAGTTTGCATTACATTCTTGGGCCTTAGTTTTCCAGATGTTATGAACAAGCTGCTTTGTAACATAGCACCTGGCACATTTAGGTTCCCAGAAATGTCTTTTGAAAAAAGGAAGGGATAAGTGTATGCATAACATGCTCTAGTCCCCGTTCACTTACCTTCATTTTAATAACCCTCTGCTAGCATTTGACCCCTGCCATGTCCCTTATCTAGTCCCTTATCTAAAACCTGAAGCCCAGACTCAAAACTGAGTCTGGTGGCCAAGCCCTTCTCTCTGTTAGAGAGCACCCAAAGTCCACATGCCTTACTGCTTGGACATACAAGTAAATCATGTTCCAGCCTCTCAGTCTCTGGACTTCACACATGTGTCTATTACACTATCAGCAACTGCAGTATGATTTGGGTGTGTGCCATCTGTGGTATTTCGTTTGCACTGTCGGCACTTACAAAAGGCTCAGCCCAGCTACCTTCATTCACTCCATCTCAACAAAGAGGACTAGGATCTTTCTGGTCTGGCCCATCCTGTTGCAAATAACTAAATATGTCCTGTGGATGCCCAAAGCACAATAACCATGCTCCATTTGTCACAGCTGTAATGACCCCTGGAATTCAGCAATCTAAGTATGTGTGGAAGACAGGTGAGTCAGGCCTGCAGTCAGTCTATCGACATATGGTATCAAAAAGTCTCCTGGCAGGGAAAATCACTCTCAAGAAAGGAGTCAAGCTGGGTTAAGTACAAAGCCAAACTGTAGAGAAGAGGACTGATTCTATGAGTTCAAATCTGTTCTCCAGTCTAGTCCTCCCATACATTCCTGTCTGAATTTTGTCAGGAAGTGGGAAGGAGAGATCATGTGTAGAAAAACATGGGAAAACACCAGAGAACATACGCAAACCATGTGGAAAAGTGGAGCATTAATGAAAAAGAGCATTCTTTCTACTTCTGTATGGCCTTGGCACATGAAGGACATCAAAGAACCTGACATCCCACAGGCATCTTCAAACCAAAGCACATCTGCAGCTTCATTCAAGAAAGAGACAGAAATAGCTAGAAGTGACAGTGTTGCCTACTTGAAGCAGGTGGACAGAGCACTGGATGATGGGAGTGAAGAGCTACCCACTGGCAGTAACTCACCTCTAAGGATTCTAAGGATGTCAACAGAGAAGGGATAAGCACAGAAATAATGGATGTCATCTAGTACCTGACTGGACAATTTGTGCACTCAAAGATTATAAACAGGGTGGTTAATTAATCAGCAAAAAAATATATTGAGTGAAGTATCCTGCTAAGGATCATGACTCCATAATTATTAAGTGAGGTCAACACCCTAGAAAATATAAATTACCTAGCCACTTTGTTGAAAATAACAGAAAATTATATGAGTTTATTCATCTATTTATCTAAAAGCAATCCCTAAAACACAACCACAGGTCAGGTTGCTGTGACAAACAATAGAGAAGCATATGGTTAAGTTATTCTCAGAAATTCATAGATATATCAAAAATCATAGAATTTCAGATGTCATTATAGAGATGTGATTGAAGAGCTATGGAAGCCCAGATTAATCTGCTAGGAAAAAAGTAATTCATAGAAATTTGGATGAGAAAGCAACCTTTAATTTGGATATTCCCAAATACAATAAAAGAGAAAGAAAATATTGTGCAGGTGCATTTTTATAGGAGACTGGGCTCTAAAGTAAATATGTAAGAAAAAAATCAATAGAGTAAAATTTATCCTTGTATATTCCTGAAATCATCCATGAAGTACACATGGATTTGAGTCTACAATCCGTAGAATTTTTAACTTTAAAGTCTGAGAACCACCAAGTCAATCTAAAGGACAGAATGAAAGAAACCATGTGTACATGGTCTATGCATGAAAATATTTCTGCTTTTAAAGTAACTTCTTAAAGAGGAATCAAGAGATAATTCTATTGTTTCTTTCTCTGTAGAATTTATCCGATCTTAACATGAAGTCTCTATGATCGCTTAAAACAGAGCTTCAAAATTCATGAAGCAAAAAACTAATAAAACTGAAAGAAGAAATTTTAAAATCCAAAATTGTAGATGGAGATTTCAACATTTCTTTCTCTGTAATCAATATAACAAATAGGAAATAAGTAAGAATACAGAAAACTTGATCAATGGTACCAACCAAGCTGACAAAGGTGATATGCACATTCTTCCTAAGTGTATTTGGGACACTCATCAAATGGACCATATTCTGGGCATAAAACAAACATTAAGAAATCATAAAAATTAGAACCATACAAATTACTTAACCATAGTAAAATTAAACTAGAAACCAGGAATATAAAGATAGCTGGAAAATCCCCCATGTTTTGAAATTAAAAACATGCTTCTAAATAACTATGAACCACCACCAACAAAAAAAAGTCACATGGAAAACTAGAAAATATTTTGAGTTGAATGAAAATGAAAACCCAACATATTAAATATTGTGGGATGTATCTAAGACATTGCTTAGGGGAAAATTCATAGCATTAAGCACATAAATTAAGAAAAAAAATCCAAGTTTCCATCTTAAAAGGTGGGAAAAGAAGAACAAATTAAACCCAAAACAAAGAGAAGTAAGGAAATATAGTTAAGAGGATAAACCAGTAGACTCAAAAGCAGAAAACCAATAGAGAATATCAAAGGTTGTTTCTTCAAAAAAAAAAAAAAAATCAATAAAATTGACAAATGTTAGTTTGATCAAGAGAAAAAAGAGAAGAAACAAATCACCAATATCAGGGATAATAAAAGGGACCATCACTATAAAATCCTACAAATATTGAAAGAAAATAAACAGATGTTAATAACTAGATGTTAAATCACTCTTACCTACTCAAAAAACTTTTGTGCTCATCTAAAAACCTGTTCATGAAAGCCTATAGAGAATCTATTCATAATTCAAAAATCTAGAAACAAGCCAAAGACTCATCATCAGGTGAAAAGAGAAACAATGGCATCCACAAAATACAATGTGACTCAGCAATAAAAATGGATAGAAAGAATACTGATATATGCAATACCATGAACGAATTTCAAATGTGTTACACTAAGTGTAAGAAGACACATTCAAAAGGCTTTATGATATATGATTCCATCTATAAGACATTCTAGAAAAGGCAAAAATATAGGGACAGGAAACAGATCAAAGGTTTCCAAGGAATGGGAGAGGTGAGAAGTACTGACAAGAGCAGGATAGTATGAAGGAATCTTGGGGGATGATGGAATAGTTTGCTCTCTCGATTGTGATGGTGGTTATGTCACTGTATTTGACAAAACTCATGGAACTTTAATGCAAAAAAAAAAGTAAATTTTATTGTTTAGGAAAAACGTGAATAAAACACTACCTGTGACCTTACTGCATATCTTGTGATTTGCCTGTTACTTTGAATTAAAACAAAACAGTGGAGTTGCATCTTGGCAAAGGTCAAGTTCCAAAGTCAGTGATAAGTTAAATATAGGTGTAAAAATAACCACATGCGTTGCAGACAGACTCCCATTAAAAACTGTTAAATTTTTAAAAAGTCATTATATTTTTTAAATTTTCTTTGAAGTGAAATTTAAAATTCACCCCATATAGGTATATAATTCAATTATTTTAGGAACATATATAGTGTGCAAACATCACCAGGATTCAGCTTTAGAGCATTTCCACCATCCCAAATGATTTGCTTGTGCTTATTTGAAATCAATAACCAATCCCCACCCAATCCTAGGCAACTGCTAACGTACTTTCTGTGTCTTTAAATGTTTTTTCTAGTCATTTCATACAAATTATATCATACAATATTTGTTCTGCTGTGTTTGTCTTCATTCAGTTTATATAATTTTTCTTAGTTCACCCATGTTGTTAACATGTATCAGTAGACTGTCTCCCTCTCTCTCTCTCTCTCTTTTTTTCCACATAGCACTATTGCATGAATATACCTACCACATTTTGTTGGGACAACTGGGTGCCTCAGTCAGTTAAGCGTCCAACTCTTGATTTTGGTCCCAGTCATGATCTCACAGTTGGTGAGATCGAGCCCCACATCAGTCTCCATGCATCAGCACAGAGCCTGCTGGGGATTCTCTCTCACCTTCTCTCTCTGCCCCTCCTCCATGTGCACACATGCACATTCTCTCTCTCTCTCTCTCAAAATAAATAAATAAACTTAAGAAAAATATATACCACATTTTCTATATCTATTACCAGCTAATGGACACTCAATTTGTTTCCACACTTTGGCTCTCATGAATAATGATGCTATGAATATTCACATGTAAACTTTGTGTAGATTTTTTTCTTCATGTCTCTTTTCTTGAGTAAATAACTAGGAGTAGAATTGCTGTACTATATAGTTAGGTATAGTGAACTTTTTAAAAAAGTGACAAACTGTCTTCCAAAGTGTGTCTACAGCAGCAAAAATGTAAGTTATAGTTTCTCCACATTTCCCGTCAACATTTGCTACTGCAGTTGTTTTGATCACAGCCATTCTAGTGTGTGGACAGTGGTATTTCCTTGTATTTTAACTGCTTCTTCCTAATGACTAGTGATGTTAAACATCCTTTCAGAGAGGTTTATCTGCCATTTGTAGATGTTCTTTGTGGAAATGTCTTTTCAAAGCTTTTGCCCATTTCATTGGGTTGCTTTTCTTTAAGTTGTAAGAATTTTTTATCTATTCTAGATGCAAGTCCTTTGTCAGATATACATGTTTTGCATGTATTTTCTCCTAATCTACAACTTCTCTTTTATTATCTTAATGGCTTCTTTTGAAATGAAAAAGTTATTAATTTTGATTATGTAAAAGATCACAGGATCCGTCATCTAAGATGTTTTTTCTAGCATTTTTACCTGATTCTTGTGGAACTTCATAAACTTCTTTTCTCTCAAAAAATCCACTTCTTGAACATGCTCCTTATCTGGCATTAGCATACAACTGTGACAATGAATTCCACACTGAATGAAAAGAAATAGATGATGGATCTTGTGGTCTTTTGTCTTAACTCCATTTGCCAGGTATCATGATTCTCTCACATTATCCTCATAGTAACTTATGTTCTTTTATATCAAATCCCAATGGCTTCTCCAAAATACTGAAGAAGAATAGACTGCCCAGTTTAGAGATGACAAAACTGTAACAATGTTGTTTTTCAAGTATGCAAAGGTTATAGTACAGAGAAAAGTATTCAGTATAAACCTCTGTCATTATTATCATTTTTAAAAAGGAAGGGTAGATGTTATAGAGGAGAGAAGAACTAAAAAAAAAAAAAAAACAATAAATAGGGGAAATTTTAGTATTACAAATGAGATCTCAGTTTAGGTTCAACATATACTAAGATCTTACTTACTGGAAATCAGACACAGTATGTCACCTGATTTTATCCTCCTGACAATCCTGTGAGGTAGATAATAGATCTCTATCTATAGACAAAGAGAGCTAAGCTTGGAGTAGATAAATGAATTGTCCATGGCTGGGGCACCTCCATTGGAAGAGCATGCAACTCTTGATCTTGGGGTTCTGGGTTTGAGCCACATGTTGGGTACAGATATTACTTAAATATATATATATATATTTTTTTTAATTTTTATGTATATGTATTTTTAAGAGCAAGAGAGACAGAGTGTGAGCAGGGGAGGGACAGAGAGAGAGAGGGAGACACAGAATCCGAAGCAGTCTCCGGGCTTGAGCTGTCAGCACAGAGCCCGACGTGGGGCTCGAACTCACAGACCACGAGATCATGACCTGAGCCGAAGGTGGATGCTTAACCAACTGAGCCACCCAGGTGCCCCAATATATTTCTTTTTTGAATGAGTTTCCAAGGCTTTATTGCTAGTAAGTGAAGTAAGAGTTGAACTCAAAATTAGAGATTGTATACTTTTTCTCAAGTGTTAATTTCAGGAGGAAAAATTATAAAATGCCAGCATACAATTATTTCAGGAAAGAGGCGGTCTTTACAGAAAGCATTTCAATTGTGTGTGACAAATGACAGTTCTTTTCAGGGTCAGTTCTACCTGTGGTGTACAGCTCAATAAAGGTGGAATGCCAAAGGTCAAACCTTTCAGGCTCAGGGTGGCTGCCCCACTTCATGCCTTTTTGAAGAAACCAACACTAACCACGTGCATACTGCCATTTACCTTGCCTCATTTCTAAAATAAGAAAACTAAAAGTTACTGTCTAAGGCTCTATTCACCTTCAAGTATCTGTTTCCCTTCATCTAACATAAAGATTGTTTAGTGTAATTCCATTATTGAGTTTGATGTTAGATCACAGGGTATGGACTATCAAAGGTCTGCCACGTTGACTGCATTACGGCTTTATCTGGGGATAAAAGTAAAGTTAGATTTTTATCATTTCCATTCTAGTCCTTTCATTTCTGAAAACACACACACACACACACACACACACACACACACAAGAAGACCTTAACTAATTACACGCAATGCTGTTCACAAGTGAATATGGTTAATTATTGATATAATCAATCTACTTTTTAAAAAGTTTGGTAGTTTTTCAGAAGAAAAGCATTTAATTTTAATAAACATGAAATATGTACAAAAATGAAAAGGTAATATCAATTATAAGGTTACTTTTTAAAGCAAAGTATTATAACACAGTAGTAATAAAAATATGGTTTTCAGCTTTCAATCCATGAAAATTTTATTTAAGTAATTTCATGATCATAGTTTTATTAACCCTCCTCACAAGTTTTACAAAGAAACCATGTTTAAGAGTATAAATCAGTGATAGGAACAGTAAGAATCACCTTAGTGACAGTCTTGGAAAACTGAGAAAAAGCCCTAGGACTGGTATTGACTGATGTCATAGTTCTGTGACAACATTGCTGTGTGACCTTACATAGTAAATCAACCCCCCTCATAAGTGACTTACTTATTTAGAAAGAGGATAAGAATCCCTTCCTATTGACTACCTCAAAAAATTAGCTTAAAATCGTATGAGGAAACACAAAAGTACTTTGAATGTTTAGAAGTTCAGCAGAAATTCAAACTATCAGCCAATACAATGCACCTGCTCTATAAATCTAACCCTTATTATCTCTTAGGTTTTATTCAGGATGAAGAAACAAAATAGAAAATATCCTATTATTTTAGTTTTAGATTTCTAACTCATTTGTGACAATGCCCTCTATTTCAGTTATTTATCCAACTGCCAAAAACATTAACAGAGGTCCACTTCCACCTGCTCAGCGCTGTGCTAGGAGTCATGGAGAATATGGACAAAAGGCATATAAAAGACATGCTCAAGTGGTCCACAGTGTAGCTGAGGAGGCTGAGATAATGGACACTAAGAACAAGAAATGGTCTGCAATAATGAAGTCGAAATTAGATAAGATCAAGGAACTCGGCCAGCAAGTGGTTGTCTCAGTCAATGTATATTCATGGATTTAAGTTCTTCATCTTAACAACCTATTCAATTATTACATTTTAATCAGGATTTGTATTTTAATATAGTAAGGTTCACATGCAGCTGTAAGAAATGATACAGCAAGTCTGGGTGGCTCAGTCGGTTAAGCATCACACTTCGGCTCAGGTCATGATCTCACAGCTCGTGAGTTTGACTCCCAAGTCAGGCTCTGTGCTGACAGCTCAGAGCCTGGAGCCAGCTTCAGATTCTGTGTCCCCATCTCTCTCTCTCTCTCTCTCTCTCTCTCTCTCTCTCAATCCCTCTCTCTCTCTCTCTTTCTCTTTCTTCCCCTCCCCTGCTCGGCTCTCTCTCTCTCTCTCAAAAATAAACAAACATTACAAAAATGTTTTTAAGAAATGATACAGCAAGATACCATGCACCCTTAACTCAATTTCCCCCAATGGTAGCATTTGCAAAACTATAGTATAATCAGGATATTAACATGATACAGTAAAGCTACAGACCATTTCTATTACCACCAGACCTTCAAGATGCCATTACAGCCACACTCACTTCTGCTCTGACCACATGCCCTCCTTAACTCCTAGCAACCACCCATCTACCTTCTCAATCTTTCTACTTTTGGCATTTCAAGAATGCTTTGTAAATAAAACCATGTAGTAGGTAACTTTTTTGTTGGCTTTTTTCACTTAGCATAACTCTCTGGAAAATCAGTCATACAGGCTGTTGCCCATATCGATCACTGGTTTCATTCTATTGCTGCGTAGTATTCCATGGTATGGCTGTACCACAATTTGCTTCACCAATCATTTACTGAAGGACATCTGAATTGTTTCCCATTTGGAACTGTTATTAATGAAGGTCCTATAACACCTGTGTATAGGTTTTGGTGTGAACATAAGTTATCATTTCTCTGAAGAAGGCCCAGGAGTACAGTAGGTGTGTGTTTAGTTTTTCAGAAACTGCCAGACTGTTTTCCAAAATGACTAAACCAAAATGACTAATTTACATTACCATGAGCAATATACAGGTGTTTATATGCCTCCTTATTATCACCAGCCACTGGAGTTTTCACTATTTTTTATTTTACCATTCTGATAGGTGTAGAGTGACACGTCATTGTGGTTTTGACTGGTATTCCGCTCATTGATAATAATGTTGGACATATTCTCATGTGCTTATTTGCTATCTGTACATCTCTAGTAAAATATCTCTTCCTATCTTTGCCCATGTTCTAATTGCACTGTTTGTTTCTTGTACTGCTGAATTTTCTAAGTTCTGTATATATTTTCTAGATACTAGGCCTTTGTCAGATATGGAGTTTGCAATTACGTTCTCCTAGTCTGTAGCTGGTCTTTTTACCCTCTTTTTTAATTTTTTTTTTTAACATTTATTTATTTTTGAGATAGAGAGAGACAGAGCATGAACAGGGGAGGGTCAGAGAGAGGGAGACACAGAATCCGAAACAGGCTCCAGGCTCCGAGCCGTCAGCACAGACCCTTTTGGTATCAAGTCTTATAGCTATTTGCCTTGGCCCAAATACTGAAGATTTTCTCTTCTTTTTTAAAAAGGTTTATACTTTTATATTTTATATTTAAGTCTGTGATCCATTTTTGGTTAATATATTTGAGTTTTATATAGGCTATCAGACTTTGAGACTCCCATTTTTTTTTTTTTTTTGGTCTATGAACATCTAAATGCTCCAGTATTAATTACTAAAAGATCATCTTTTCTCCATTGACTTGTTTCTGACTCTGTCAAATTCAGTTGGTCATATTTGCGTGGATATATTTCCAATTCTCTATTCTGTTCCATTGATCTATGTGTGTATCCCACTGTTAATTCTACAGTTTCATAATGTAGCAGTATACTAAGTCTTAAAATCAGGTACACTGATTCTTCCCACTTTATTCTTCTTTTTAAATTGTTTTAAGGGGAAGGGAAAAAAAAAAAAAAAGGGGGTTAGAGTGGGAGAGAGCCAAAGCATAAGAGACTGTTAAAAACTGAGAACAAACTGAGGGTTGATGGGGGGTGGGAGGGAGGGGAGGGTGGGTGATGGGTATTGAGGAGGGCACCTTTTGGGATGAGCACTGGGTGTTGTATGGAAACCAATTTGACAATAAATTTCATATATTAAAAAATAAAAATAAAAAAATAAATAAAATAAAAATAAATAAATAAATAAGTAAATAAATAAATAAATTGTTTTAGCTATTCTAGTTTCTTTGAATTCCATATGAGTTTTAGCCTAATAAATACTATAACACATACTATACTATACATATACTATAATGAATATATTATATAATACTATAATACTATAAAAATCACGTTGGAATTTTTCTAGGAAATGTGTTAAATCTGTAGATCAGTTTGGAAGGATTGGATATAGTAAAGATATCAAATAGTAAAGATATCAAATAGTAAAGTTTTAAGTCTTCCAATCTATGAAAATATAATTAAAAATAAGGTATAATATTATGGATTGAATTGTGTCCCTCAAAAAGACATACTGAAATTTTAACCCTGAAACCTATAAATGTGATTTTTGCAGGAAATAAGGTCTTTGCAGATGTAATCATAAATCCTAATCCAATGACTGGTCTGGCTTCTTCATAAAGCAAAGAAAATTTGGATACAGACACACAGAGATGAGGATACCATGTGACAACACAGAGGCATAGATTGGAGTAATGAGTCTACAGGCCAAAGAATGCCAAGGATTGCCACTAAGAACAAAGCTAGGAAGAAGACGAGGAGTAGATTCTCCCAGAGAACCTCCAGAAAGGAATCAATACTATTGACTCCTTGATTTCAGATTCTAGCCTCCAGAACTATGAGAGAATAAATTTCTGTTGTCTTAAGTAAAAAATGAAAAAAAAGAAGATATTTTTCTCTATTTATTTAGATTTTCTTTGATTTCCTTGATCAGCATTGTGTAGTTTTCAGCATATAAACCCTGCACATTTTGTTACATTTACACCTACTTACTTCTTTAAAATTGTGAAGGATTGTAAATGGCTTTTAATTTCCATATCCATGTGTTTATAGAGAAATACAATAGGTCTTTGTATGTTTATCTTATATCCTGTGTTTACTGAATTCACTAATTGGTTTTAGGAGTTATTTTGTAGATTATTAGGATTTTCTATGTAGACAGTCATTGCATCTGAAAATAGTGGCAGTCCTGTTCCTTCCTTCCTACTCTGCATGACTCTCTTTCATTTTGTTTTTTGTTTTGTTTGGGGTTTTTTTGGTAGATGTTTTTATCAGATTGAGAAAATTCCCCCCTACTGTAACCTTTATGAGAATTTTTTATCATAAATAATTATCAAATTTTTAAAATGCTTTTTCTGAACCATTTGATATGATCATGGAATTTTTTTCTTCTTTAACCTCTTAATAGGGTGGAATACACTGACTGACTCTCAAATATTAAAACAGCTTTGCATTTGTGGAATAAATTCCACTTGGTAATAGAGTTTAACTTTTTATATATTACTGAATTTTACTTGCTAATATTCTATTAAGGATATTTTCATGTATATTCATGCAATATATGGGTCTACAGTTTGTTGTCATTATTGTTTTTGAATCATCTTTGGTTTGAGCATAAAGATAATACTAGCTTCAGAAAATGAATTAGGAAGTATTCTTTCTTACTTTGTTTTCTGGAAGAGATTCTATAGAATTGGTGTTAATTCTTTAAACACCAGGTGGAATTCTCCAATGAAATCAAATGGGCCTATGGGTGCCTGGGTGGCTCAGTGGGTTAAGCACCTGACTTTGGCTCAGGTCATAATCTCAGGATTGGTGAGTTCAATCCCCGCCTCTGGCTCTGTGCTGTCAGCACAGAGCCCACCTCAGATCCTTGGTCCCCACCCCTCTCTTTCTCTGCCCCTCCCCTCACTCATGTTCTCTCTCTCTCTCTCTCTCTCACACACACACACACACAATAAACATAAAAAAATTATTTAAAAAATTATAAATTCAAGTTCTTTAATAGTTATGGTGCTATTCAAATTATCTATTTCATATTGAGTTAGTTGCGGTACTTTGTGATGAATTGGACCATTTATGTGTGTAAAAGTTGTTCCTGTGGTGAAAAAGAATGCTTTCTATCAACCAGAATGGAGATATAAATTCAAACACCCCACTTGGACTTCTCTGTCATCAGGCTGCTGATGGTATTTGTTCACCTCATTACAGCCTCAGGAGGTGAAAGTCTCAAGTATCCCCCTGGGCCTCTTCTTACATGAATAGTGGTGGGGCCACATTTTTTTCTGTGGTATTTGGCTGGAGATTATTGTCTAAGAAGTTTCTGTCTTACAAGGCTGCCCCTTTCTTGCTCCTTTAATTAAAGAGAGCAGGCATTTCTTACTGTTTTGGTTTGGCTTGGGTTTTGTTTTGGTTTTGTATTGTCCTCTGTGTCTGTGGACCTTTCTGGGATGCCAGCTCTTCAGCTTTCAAAGCTTATCACGATGCTGTCTCAGGTTCTAAAGACCTTAAAGAGTCTGTTTATTTTCTCCACTTTTCAGAGTCTCCTTATGTATTTTTTATATACAGTATTCAGACTTTGTAGTTGTACTTAGCAGGATGAATAGGGAAAAGTATGCCTGTTCTACCTCTCAGAAACAGAAGTCATCCAGGGCTTAGTTTTAAATAATTAGTTTGAAATAAATTGACAGAGATGAACTTGTGGTACATTAAACAGCCTGATCAAAACATAAATCTTTACTTATGAAACTAATCCTTTGCCCCTTTATGGACAGTCTGCTACGTCTCAGGAGAAGAAAGCTCAAGAGAGGAAAGGAGAAAAACAGAAAATAGGAGAAAATGGAAGAGTTTCTGTATGCCATTCATTACTTTACTCCTGCTTCACCCTCAAGGCAAGTGTAGGACCCCAAAATACCAAAAGGTCAGGCATATTCTAAGGCTGACTCCAACATCAGTCTAGCCAATAGAGATTATACATCCGTCCATCTATCTATCTATCTATCTATCTATCTGACATATATTTTAATCACTCACTTTTTAGGTACTCTCATGCTAAACATAACAGAGAAAATTAAGTTAAAAAATCAAAGTCTCTCTCAGAACACCTTAAAAACCTGCATACAAAAAATACTATAATAATAGTAAGGTTCTAGTGAATGGCATAAAATGGGCCACATTGCTAGGAAAGGATTAAGTATATTTGTATTGGGAACCATAAGTTTTTTTCTTTTTCTCTGGTTTCCTTGCTCCTTGTAACCAAATCCAACACCTACAAGATCAGACATCAGTTCTAAAAGCCAATTATGAGAGAGGCTGGAAGTATATCAATTGATAAATAAATAACTCATCCTCTTTAAGCCTGTAATGAGATGGCTAATCCAGGAACACTGGCCTCCTAAGCTCCCCTCAGAATTTCCTTCATCCTTTGCTGCACCAGAGGATGGTGCTGGCCAGCCCTGTGCATCTGAATCTCAGACTCACTTTATCACCGTCCTGCGTCAGCACAGGGCTTGGCTCCTGCCATGTTTGGTCAGGTCTCCTACAATGATATCTCCTGACATCCTGGATCATGAAAATTAGCTAGTGGGATTTCCAACCACTGTTTCCCTCTAGCAGGTATTGTTAATCATTTCATTATAATGAAGCCAGTGACTTCCAGAAAATGGGTAATCTAACAAACAAAGATAAAGTTTTTGTTCTTCAAAAATGAAGCAGATTTCTGCTTCTGGCAATGGAAATCACTTTGTTTCTCACCAAGTGCCTGTTGAAAATAACTATAAAAGCTGAACAAAATATATAAAACTGTATGTTTGAAGTCATCAGAGAGTCATTAAGATAAAGAGAAGCTTCATGGCCAAGAGTCTGAAAGAAGGGGAACCAAGAGAAGTTTACCCCCAAAGCAGCAGCTGACAGGCTTACAGATTGAATGAAATATTTAAAAGTTGCACAGGAAAAGGCAACAAAAACTTGAGTTCAGAGTCTTCCAGGGATTAATAGCCTTAGGTAAAGACATAGGATGTCATTAGGGACCCCAGGGCACTTCAGCCTACAAGTAAGTGTTAACAGGAAAACAGATCAGCCCTCATAAGAACCTAAGAAAAGCCTTAGGTCAGCTCAACCCCTTAAAGGATTGAGGTGATTGGCATTTGACCAAGCTACTGGTCAGAAGCAAATCTAACTCCTACATGGAAAAAGAACATTCATTTAACCTCAAAATATCTCACAAGTTTTCTTTTACTATATATGACAATACAATATATGAGACTCAATAAAAAATAATCAGCATATTAAAAAAAATCTGACCGAATAACAAGAGGAAAAAAAACAGATAGTGCATAAAGACCCATGAGAAATCCAGTTATTGTATGATTCTGATAGAAACTTAAAAATAACTGAGATTAAATAGTTAAATAACTTGATAAAATTAAGCAGAGTTAACAATGATGAAAACAAAGACAGTGTAAATTCTAGAATTGAAATTAAGAACTTTGTAAATATATATACCAGTATGTCATACAGAACTGAAGGAAAAACATCAGTGAATCGGAAGATGAGTCAAATATTAAGATCAAAAGAAGGAGAAAAAAATGATAGAAAATGAAGAGCATGTCAAATTTATAGGACATGCACAAATGAAAAGATTAATATACATGTAATTTATTTTTTAATGTTTATTTATTTACTTTGAGAGAGAGAGAGAGAGAGAGAGAGAGAGAGAGAGAGAGAGAGAGAACACGAGCTGGGGAGAGGTCGAGTGAGAAGGAGAGTGAAAATCCCAAGCAGGTTCCATGCTGTCAGTGCAGAGCCCAACTCAGGGCTCTATCTCACAAACCATGAGATCATGACCTGAGCCAAAATCAGAAGTTGGATGCTCAGCTGACTGAGCTACCCAGGCATCCCAACAGACATGTAATTTAAATCTAAGTAGATAAATAGAAAAATGGGGCAATGGCGATATTTAAAAAGATGATTACAAAGAATTTTCAAAAACTGATCAAATACTGTAAGCTACTAATTTCTTAAAAATTCTGTGAACAGGGGCACCTGGGTGGCTCAGTCAGCTGAGTGTCCAACTTCGGCTCAGGTCATAATCTCACCGTTTGTGAGTTCAAGCCCTGCATTGGGCTCACTGCTATGGGTGCAGAGCCTGCTTTGGATCCTCTGCCCCCCTCCTCTTTCTTCTGCCCCTCCCCAACTTGTGTGTGCTATCTCTCCCTCTCTCAAAAATAAATAAAAACATTTTTCAAAATGCTATGAACCTTAAGAAGAATCAATAAAAAGAAAACAACCCAGCTAGGTATATTATAGTAAAATTGCTGAAGACCAAACTCAAAGAGAAAACCTTAAAAAAAGATATATGATAAAAAAAGTATATTAACTGCAAGGAGATGTGGACAATAAGACTGACAGCTGAGAGCTGACTTCTCAACTGAAGTAACAGACATCAGAAGACAGAAAAATACCTTTCAAGGACTGGGGGCTAGCTTGGGGGAAAGGCACTAACCCATAACAAAGGTTGGAAACATACCAGAATGTGAGCAAATGGAATTAAAGTATACTATAGCTCTTGCATTGAGTTGGTAATGGTAAAAAATGGTAATTTACATTAGACTTCAATAATTCAAGGATGCATTTTATAAACTAAGGTAACTAATAGTATAATGGTAAAAGAATGTGTATCTAGCCAGCTCACATGGGGAGAAATGGAAAAATAAATAATACCAAATCCACCTGAAGGAATATAAGAGAAGGAAAATATAGAGCAGAATGGGTAAATAGAAAACAAATGGTTTTAAACTAAATTTATCAATAACATCAAATGTAGATAAACTATTCAATTGAAAACAAAAAAAAAAACCAGTTCAGCTGAATTAGAAAAAAAAAAAAAAAAAAAAAAAAAAAAAAAAAATATATATATATATATATATATATATATATATATATATATATATATCACATGCTGCTTACAAGAGACACACCTGAAATAACAGAATATACAAAGGTTGAAAGTAAAAATAGGAAATACATATACCACAAGAATACCCATCATAGTATTTCGATCAGTCTCAAAGTAGACTTTTGCAAGAAGAACCACTTGAGATGAAATGGCTATTCTCAATGATAAAAGAATTAATCCATAAGGAAGATAAAACATTTTAAAATTTGTGCACTATTAATAAACAACCTCAAAACATATAAAGAAATTAGTGGGAGATTCAATTCTTTTATCCAGGAATGAATACAGCAGACAAACAAGAACAATCAGTAAGGAGATACAACATAAAAAAAAATGTAATTACAAATTTGATCTAGTTGACCTTTTAGAACATTGCAATCAATAACTATATAATAACATTCTTTCCAAGTACACAATGTATCAAAATTAACATATAATGGTCCATATGCTATTTCAAAGGTTTGAAATTATAGAGCATATTTTTTAACCTTAGTGGAATTAAGCTAGAAATGACTAAAAATCTCACTAGAAAACACCACATGCTTAGAAAATAGGCTGTACATTTGATAACTCATAAGCAAAGAAGAAATCATAAGAGGGATTAGGAAATAGTTTGAACGAAATTATAATGAAAATACTATACCTCAATACTTAGACGTTTTCTACAAAGTTGTGCTTAGAAAATAATTTACATCCTTTATGGGGTGCCTGGTTGAACATCCGACTCTTGATTTTGGCTCAGGTCATGATCTAATGGTTCATGGGATCCAGCCCTACATCAGTCTACACTGCCTAGGATTCTCTCTTCCTCTCTTCTCTCTCCTCCTTCCCCATTCTTTCTCTCCTCCCCTCAAAATAAATAAACTTTAAAATAAAAAGAGAAAAAATTACATTCTTTAAAAATATATTAGAATAAGGACTGAAAATCAATGATAAAAGAATATCAAGAAATTTTAAAAGAAGAGCATATTTAATGCAAAGAAAGTATTAAAGGAAACAAGAAATAAGTATAAGTTAATATAACTGAAACAAAGGCACAATAGAGAGAGGGATACAAAAAAAAGTGGTTCTCTGAAAAGACTAATATAACTAATAAACACTTGGCAATATTAATCATGAAAAAATAAAAGGCAAAAATAAATATTATCAACAATGAAAGATGAGATTTTACTACAAATCCTGTAGATGTTAAAAAGATAAGAATGGACTATTTTGAGAAGCTGTGTGCCACTAAATTTGAAAATTTAGGCAAAATGGACAAATTACTAGAAAAATACAAGCTAACCAAAATGATCCCTCCAAAACATAAAAATATGAATAATCCTAACACCTATGACTTAAATAGTCTGCCTTTCTTTCTCTCTCACTCTCTGTCTCCCTCCCACCCCCTTCCTTTGCGTCTTTCTATGACTTTGCCTGGTTCTCTTCTACTGCAGATGTATCTCCTATAGGTGGGGGCGGGGGGGGGGGGGGGGGGGGGAGGTGGAAGAATGGCAATGGCTACAGAGACTACAGGTTTACCTCATCTCAGCTAGTGAGGCTCCCAAATGAGAGAACTTGTCTCTTATGGCATTAGAATATAAAACCCCAGGGAAACAGGTGTGAAAACTACACGTGTCACATTCTACCCCTAGAGTTGGGGTGAGGAGTGAGGTGGGGATATTTGGCAACCTCACGAGAACCAAACAGAAAGACAGATGGCTGGTTCCCCAAAAGAAAACAGGGTACTGCTTCCAGAAAAAAGAGAAAGGAGGCTGAGAATGAAAACAACAGCAGATGTCTACTGTATTTCTCTTAATGATTCCCAGTCCTGAAGTATTAACAATATGCATAGCTATGCTGTTTTTTCCTGACATCAGTAAGAGTCAGAATTACGTTTTGAGGGGCGCCTGGGTGGCGCAGTCGGTTAAGCGTCCGACTTCAGCCAGGTCACGATCTCACGGTCCGTGAGTTCGAGCCCCCCGTCAGGCTCTGGGCTGATGGCTCGGAGCCTGGAGCCTGTTTCCGATTCTGTGTCTCCCTCTCTCTCTGTCCCTCCCCCGTTCATGCTCTGTCTCTCTCTGTCCCAAAAATAAAATAAACGTTGAAAAAAAAAAAAAAAAAAAAAGAATTACGTTTTGAACCTCAGATGAGGAAAAGCACTGCCATCACACAGAACATGGGTCATGTAGCATTCAGTGTTTTTATCTTCAAAATGTGGGTGCCCCTTTTCTGTGTGAAGACTGAATAAAATTATATGATGTATAAATCTTTAGATATGGGTATTAAATGCTATGCAGATTTTATTGAGATTATTAGTAACAACTCCAAAGCCTTGGTTCCTTCAGTTAAGGGAACCACTGAAATTAATCTCAGGTGTGGATAAATCACACCCCAAATCTAAAATAAACAGCATTAAGAGATTATTTGAAAAAGGTTATGGTTTAAAATTATAAAAACTTTTTTTTTTTAATTTTTTTTTTAACGTTTTATTTATTTTTGAGACAGGGAGAGACAGAGCATGAACAGGGGAGGGTCAGAGACAGGGAGACACAGAATCTGAAACAGGCTCCTGGCTCCGAGCTGTCAGCACAGAGCCCGACGCGGGGCTTGAACTCACGGACCGCGAGATCATGACCTGAGCCGAAGTCAGCCGCTTAACCGACTGAGCCACCCAGGCGCCCCTAAAAACTTTTTTTAAGTTTATTTATTTATTTTGATATAGAGGGGAGGAGAAGGTCAGAGATAGACGGAGAGAAAAAATCGCAAGCAGGCTCTCAATGTCAGTACAGAGCCTGAAACAGGACTCAAATTCATGAACAGTGAGATCATGACCTGAGATGAAATCAAGAGCCGGATGTTTGACTGAGCCACCCATGCACCCCTAAAATAATAAAAACTTTGTGAGACTCACATCAATGTGTTAGTCAACTATTTCCTTGGCCCTACCATAATATATTCTTTCCATCTCCTTCTTATGATTAAAAAAACCCTTTTAGGGGCGCCTGGGTGGCTCAGTCGGTTAAGCGTCCGACTTCAGCTCAAGTCATGATCTCGCGGTCCGTGAGTTCGAGCCCCGCGTCGGGCTCTTTGCGGACGGCTCAGAGCCTGGAGCCTGTTTCAGATTCTGTGTCTCCCTCTCTCTGACCCTCCCCGTTCATGCTCTGTCTCTCTCTGTCTCAAAAATAAATAAACGTTAAAAAAAAATTAAAAAAAAACCCTTTTAATGATACATGTGAGCAGAAAAATACATATGCCTTAAATGTAAAACTCACTGGGTTTTCATAAACTACACACATACATGTAACTAACATCCAGATCAAGTTCTTCCCATAACTTGATCATATGGAAGATCTTTCAGATTGACAAACTCAGGTTGAAGTTAAGCAACTCATATTCTAATCTTAAAAATGCACTGTTTGGGATGCCTGGGTGGCTCAGTTGGTTGAGCATTCAACTCTGGATTTTGGCTCAAGTCATGATCCCATAGTCATGGGTCAAGCCCTGTGTCAGCCTCCATGCTGAGCATGGAGCCTGCTTGGGATATTCTCTCTCTCTCTCTCTCTCTCTCAAATAAAATTTAAAAAAAAAATTTTTTTTTAATGTGTTATTTGATTTTAGGGTCTTCCTTATATCCTTTCTGCTACTTTTCCTCATCTAGAAGCTAAGAGCAACATATGCCCCACCTGTGTCACACTTCAGTTCTAGGACTATACTGCAGGTAACCAAGTCCCTCTCCCTAATAAACTTGTCTCTCCTTTGGTGTCCCTCTCAGCCTACACGAGCTTTATCTAGTCACCCTGGCTCACTGCTCAGTTTCCACCCATCCTCTGAATGCCTGCATTGCCCAAGACGGAATCCTGTCCTCAACTTTCCCAACTTCACACATTCGCATTCAATTCTCCTTCTCTGGCCAATTTCATCTGATCAGTTTAGTGCTGTGACTCTCAAGGGTAAATCCAAATCCTGATTGTTCTCCCCAGCTCAGTCCAAGATTTTCAACTGCCAGTTCAAGTCCTGTTGATAAATCAAATATGACCTATCAAAAACAAATTCATCTTTCCTCCCCAAACTTTCTCCTTATTTCCTATTCTTTATTTCAATGATCACTTTGTGACCCAGGTAAGGAATCTTGAAATGATCAACTCTCCCTGGCTCATTTGCCAAGACTTGTCCTTTCTACTACCATAATGTCCTCTGAAATGAAATACCTCTTTCCCTCCATTCCTCCCCCACTCCTCTAACTCAGTTCTTCCTCTCCTGCCAGCACTACTACAAATGTTTCCTGACTGGCCTGCTAGTCATCAGTCTCATTTCTACAACCCATCTCCCATTCTCTAATTGATTTATTTTCCTAATGCATGTCAGATCATGGCAGGCTTCTGCTTCAGCCATTTTGCATTAGAGGCAGAATAAAGACCAAACTCCTTAGCCTGGCAACCTGCCTCATTTCCAGAACTTTCCACTATGAAATAGCTTCATACAATTTGAATTTGATCCTACAGGATCATTGCTCCTACATTTTAATAATACTATGCTTTTGTTTCTAATGTTCTGCCTCTTCTCTACTTACTACAACAGTATGTATCCTTCAAAGTAAGGCAAGTATAATCCTCACAGAATAAATCACTCCATTTCAGAATCCAGAGCTTAAAAAAATACATACATTAAAACTTAAAAAGTACAACAATTTTGTGTATACTTCGTGCCAGCATTCTAATAGACATTTTATATAATTCATTTAATCATCATAGCAATGCTGTATTTTAGAGGTGACAACAAACTTGGGTTCATTAGGATTGAATGATTCACCCCAGATATTACTGTGTCAGACAAATACAGGAACCAGAAACAAAATTCAGAATTATATGACTCCAAATTCAATTTTCTTTATATTCTGTAGAAAAAATTCTATTAAGTGGTTGTCTATTCAACTTGCCCTAAGGAGAATGTATGTTCTCAGATTGCTGAGAATATGAATTATTTAGTTTTGTCCCCTCCCTAAACTTAGCATCTTAGCATACTCACACACACACACACACACACACACACCCTAGCTGGGTTTCTTTCATAACAATCTGACTCAATAAATGTTGAATAAATGAATGGATACTTTGCCAGGATCCATTCACAAACATCTACTCAGTTTTTATGATAGATATTAACAATAAAAGAGCTATATTTATCCCTGTGGAACTCACAAACATAGAGGACAACAAAAGTAAAACAACATCACTTGGTATAGTTATTAGTCTAGAAGTAGCTCACATATGAGGCAAACCTACTTTTAATATGTATTCCCCTTCCCTAATAAGAAAACAGGTCTCTCTAATTATCAAACTAATTTGAGCGATAGCACCAAAAATAGAAGGAATCTAGCACAGAGATGGGTCCATTCTGAAATGCTTTGTTCTGAACACTCAGCATGTAATCTTGCTGCTTAGAAGATGTTTTACCTTTTATCCATGTATCTTTATCATTCAAACCCAAGGCCATGGTTCCATTCTGCAATATCTTCCTCTCTCTCTAGAAGCATCTGTATTTTTGGCTGCCATACCTTCCTACTGGGATCTTGGCACCTGCTTCTTTTCAAACTGGGTTCTCCAGTTTTCCTTTGATGATCATTCCTCACATGAGCACTGAGTGCCCTAAATTATAACCTTTCAGCAGATTTATTTCTGCTTACACCAATCAAACTAAGATTCTGTGATTTAAAATCAAGAATCCTGCCTGATACAATCCCAGTCTTCTGATTGACATATACAGGGCAATCACAAAACCAGTGTGCTAATCCCAACAATTCTATTTTTTTTCTGTTAAAATATAGCATATGGATGCCAGAAGAAGAGAAAGTTGGAGAACAAAAAGTCCAGACTGTTGTGTTTGTTTGCCAAGCTCTGGAACATTCTTTTTTTTTTTTTTTTTCACTTTTTGATTATTTTTCTGGAATATTCTCTTATCCTATAGGCCATAAGAGAGGTTGAGATAGGTGAGATATGATAAGCGAGTTCCTAAAATATATAGCACATATCACAAATTTGCAATGGGTATTGTACAATCTTGTTGGTGAATAAAGGAGAAATTCATCTAGCAAAATTTAAAATTAAAGTAACTATAGCATTCTTTTTCTTAATGTTTGAAAAGCTAATTAATTGTGGTGCCTGCCAATTTAGAATAGACATGTTTAAAGACAAATGAATCTAATTTAGAGAACTCTCTACAAAAGTCGGCTAGATTTATCAACAAAAGAGAAGAGACTATTGTCTCAAATGTCTTTGTGTTGTTTTTTTTTTCCTATCCTCTACCAAAAAAAAAAAAAAAAAAAAGAATGAGTATATTAAAAGACATGCTAATGGTAGAAGTTTTCACTAATGTTTTAAATTGGCTTTTTATAAAGCAACAATTACATGAACTATAAAATGGATAATATACAGAGGATCATTAATGAAATACCCTGAGAGCTTCAAAATGACTTACAGTAAAAATTCATATTTGAACATCTTGCCATCAGAAATGCTGAGTGTAAAATAATATCCACATTAATAATATAAATATAGGTACACAAAAGAAAAATTATTTAAAATAGATTCGTCTCTTTTTATCTATGATCATGAAATTCAAGAATCAATAATGGATTCATTCCAGTTCCCTAAATTCATTTCAGTCATTATTTTTGAACTTTTTTGCTTAATTAATGAACTAATTAGCTCATTGAGAAAAAGCAAGTAGTATGATAGAATGGCCTATCTTGAATATTTTCCTGACCCTAACTTTGAAGAAATTCCATAAAAAAATCACCATAGGGGCCCACCAGTAATGAGAGGTAAAGAGACTTGATAACTCACAGCCTGGAGGAATGGAACAGTGGATGAGGTATGAAGACAGCCGACATCTCACAGCTGTAAGTTCCGAAAGGGCAGACCTCCGCCGGCCGACTCCATCTTGTTCTGTGTCCTCCACCTTGACCACGCCTCCTCCCCTTGAGTAACCTCCCGCTCACCCGTTCAAACTTCCCGAACAGGACTCCGACCCTTCCCCAGCCAATCGGCCGAGGCCACGACCCTTCCCCAGCCAATCGGCTGAGGCCACAGCCATTACCTCACCAACTGCCCCTAGACCCCTATAAAACCTTTGTGCTTTTGAAACTCGCTCTCTCTCTGGCATCTCACCCCTGCGTCGGTACAGGTAAGGGATTGAGCTCGAGCTAGCTTGAATAAAGGCTCTTTGCTTTTGCGTCGGACTCGGCTCCCTGGCGGTCTTTAGGGATCACGAATTCTGGGCATAACATTTGGGGGCTCAGCCTGGGATCCCCAAGACCCCCAAGGGATCCCCCGACCCGGAGAGCCTGACTGGCCACGGTTAGTGTCTGTTCGTTCCATCTTTTCTGTGTGAGCTCATTTCTGAAATTCTGGTAGTGCCCGACGCGGTCTAAGTGGCCGCACTGGAGGACCACGGGCCGGGTGTTTTGGAAGACGCTCCAATCCTCCCTTTGGAGGGATGTGGAATCCCCTCATCGGTTTTGGAGGGACGTGGAATCCCCTCAAAGGTCTGAGACGAGGCGGGTCGCTCCCGCTGGTCGGCGTGAGGCCGTCCTCTAGCTTTCGGTTTTGGAGGGACGTGGAATCCACTCAAAGGTCTGAACTAGCTTTCAGTTTTGCTTCCACGGAGTTGGAAGACTGTTTCTAAGGGCCCTCTGTTTGTTTCTGTGTTTCTCTGTTTTGTTCTGTGGACTTACTGGATGGACGTTATGGGACAGACTCAGACTACCCCTCTACCCACCCTCTTGGCTTAAGCCCTTCCTAGCCCCACTCCCTCCGGAGCCAAAGCCCATTCTTGCTTTGCAGGGGACAGAGAAGAAGGAAAACAAGAAAAGTCTTACCCAGCCTTCAGCACCCCTCTACCTTGTCCTACGGGGGGGGGGGGGGGGGGGGGGGGACTGAAGAAGAATTAATTGTTCCTCCCCCGTATAACCCCCCTAGGATGTCAGAAGAACACCATCCTCCCCCTCCGGGGGAGGCAGACGCTGTTCAGAGAGCGGGAGGCGGAAACGCTCCAGTGGGAAGCCCGCTCTTTACCAGACAAAGGGCTCAGAGGGAGCAATCGGCCTCTGCCGCCGATTCCACTATTCTGCCCCTGCGAGACACCGGACCCCCAGACGCGGAGGGGAATCAGCCCCATCACTATTGGCCTTTCGCCACTAGTGACCTCTACAGTTGGAAAGCTCAGAATCCTAAGTTTTCTGAGAAACCGGCAGGGCTTATTGATTTATTAGACTCTGTTCTTTTTACTCATCGACTCACGTGGGACTATTGCCAGCAGCTTTTGCAGGTCCTGTTCACGACTGAGGAAAGAGAATGAATCCTCAATGGGGCCCGAAAACTAGTTCCGGGTGCAGACGGGAATCCCACCACCAACCAGGCTCAGATAGATGCCTCCTTCCCCTTAACTTGGTCCCAGTGGGATTTCAACACGGCAGAAGGTAAGGAGAGGCTCCGGGTCTACCGCCAGACTCTAATGAGGTGGGGGGCTCCGAATGGCTGCTAGAAAGCCAACCAATTTGGCCAAGGTAGGAAATGTACAACAGGGAAAAGATGAATCTCCGGCTGCCTTTTTAGAATGGATCATGGAGGCAGGCATTCTGTACCTATACCCCCATGGATCCAGAGGCTCCGGAAAGCAAGGCAGCTGTTATCATGGCCTTTGTAAACCAATTGGCCATAGACATTAGGAGAAAATAGATAGACAAGGAGAAAAAAGTCTGCAGGACTTACTGGTGGTAGCCGAAAAGGTATATAATAACTGGGAGCCTCCTGAGGACAAGCAGGCTCGTGCCGTGGCGGCTGCCAGCAGTAAGCAGACTCGAGACCTGGCCAGAATACTACTGGCTACCACTGCTGACTTCCCCAAGGAACGAGACCGCTGTCGCCGGCAGACAACGCAAGAAAAGGTAAAGGAACTACCAAGGGGGGGAAGCAAAGGCTGCAGAAAGATCAGTGCGCATACTGCAAGGAGATAGGTCATTGGGACCGAGATTCTCCATAAAGGGCCGGCGGGAAGGGAAGCAAGTCCTAGAGTTGATGAACTGAGCGATTAGGGGAGTCGGGGTTCGGACCCTCTCCCCGAACCCAGGGTAACTCTTAAAGTGGAGGGGACCCCTGTTGACTTCCTCGTCGACACCGGAGCACAACATTCGGTCCTCTGCACCCCACAAGGAAAACTAGCCAGCAAGAAGTCCTGGGTACAAGGGGCAACTGGTATGAGCCAGTATTCATGGACTACCCGAAGAATGGTAGATTTGGGGACGGGCCGGGTATCCCACTCCTTTATGGTAATACCAGAATGGCCCTACCCACTGTTAGGATGGGACTTATGACCAAGATTGGAGCTCAGATAACTTTCAGACAAGGGGGGGCCTCAGGTCACCGATCGCAAGGGCCACCCCATCCAGGTCCTGACCATGAAACTGGAGGATGAATACCTCCTCCACCAGGAGGCGACCCCCAGAGAGAGGATAATCTAGACAGATGGCTACGAGAATTCCCCTCAGTTTGGGCAGAGACGGGGGGGAGGGGAATAGGACTAGCTGCTCACAGGACCCTGGTCTTGGTAGAGCTCAAGCCAGGAGAGAGTCTGGTAAGGATCAAACAATACCCCATGTCTCAGGAGGCCCAGAAGGGGATCCAGCCACACATCCGGAGACTACGAAGCTTAGGGGTACTAGTTCCTTGCCAGTCTCCCTGGAACACCCCCCTACTGCCAGTCAAAAAGCCTCACACAAATGACTACCAACCGGTACAAGACCTCCGGGAAGTAAATAAGAGGGTCGCGGACATACACCCAACTGTTCCCAACCCATATACTCTCTTGAGCTCCTTGGCGCCCTCCAGGGTCTGGTATACTGTACTAGATTTAAAGGACGCCTTCTTCAGTCTGCCGCTGGCACCCCAGAGCCAACCCTTGTTCGCCTTCGAGTGGCATGATCCGGAGGAGGGCTACAGTGGGCAACTCACCTGGACACGGCTACCTCAGGGATTCAAAAATTCACCCACCATCTTCGACGAGGCACTACACGAGGACCTGGGTGAGTACAGAAGGGAGCACCCTGGCCTCACCTACAGTACATAGATGACATCCTGATTGCTGCCGACATAGCCAAAGACTGTGAGCGAGGGACCCAGGACCGGCTGGCTACCCTGGGGGCCTTAGGGTACCGGGCATCCTCGAAGAAGGCTCAGATATGCAGGGAGAGGGTAAGTTACCTGGGATATATCCTGGAGGGCAGACAGGGGCAGTTATCAGATGCCAGAAAAGAAACTGTCCTAAAGCTCCCGAAGAGAAGTAAGGGAATTCCTAGGATCAGCTGGCTACTGCCGCCTCTGGGTTCCAGGTTTTGCTGAGATCGCCAGGCCCCTATATGAAGCTACCAAAGAAGGGAAAACATTTAAATGGGCTGAAAAAGAAGAAACTGCCTTTAATCAGTTAAAAAAGGCCCTCCTAAGTGCCCTAGCCCTGGGCCTACCAGACATTACAAAGCCCTTCCCCCTCTTTGTAGACGAACCCAAGGGAATAGCAAAAGGGGTTCTAACTCAAGCCTTAGGCCCCTGGAACCGCCCGGTGGCTTACCTGTCCAAGAAACTAGACCCAGTGGCTGCCGGCTGGCCGCCACGCCTAAGAATTATTGCGGCGACAGCACTCCTAGTCAAGGACGCAGACAAACTGACCCTAGGACAGGAGATCTGGATCACGACCCCACACACCATTGAAGGGGTCCTGAAACCGCCTCCTGATAGATGGATGAGCAACACACATGTGACTCATTACCAGAGCCTCCTACTCAACCCTCCACGAGTGCGGTTCCACCCCAGTGCAGCCCTCAATCCTGCAACCCTGCTGCCCGACCCTGATCTAGGTGCTCCACTACATGACTGTGCGGGAATCCTGGAACAAGTACATAGATTCTGGACAGACCTGACCAACCGGCCCCTCCCCGATGCCGAGGCTACTTGGTTCACTGATGGCAGCAGCTTTGTGCGAGACGGACACAGGAGTTACAGCGGATCAAGAAACTCCCCATGGCCCAGGAGATAAAGGGATGGTGGTATACAACTAACAAGGAGCTCGTGCTGCCATACCGGCTCAGAGTCTCAATATTAGAGCTCAGGAATCAAGATTCACCAACGGGACACCAAAATAGAGCAAGTTGTATCTGCCTGCAACACCTGCCAACTCACCAACATGAGAGCCACATCAAATAAAAAAGGAACCAGGCTCAGAGACACCAGACCGGGAGCCCAATGGGAAGTCAACTTCACTGAAGTCAAACCAGGAAAGTATGGTTATAAATATCTTTTAGTATTTACAGACACCTTCTCTGGCTGGGTGGAGGCATACCCAACCAAGCATGAAACAGCTCAGACGGTGGCTAAGAAGCTACTAGAAGACATCTTACCCAGGTATGGTTTTCCTGCCATGATAGGATCAGACAATGGACCAGCTTTTATCTCGCAGGTAATGCAGGCAGTAGCCAAGGCAGTGGGGGCCCCAGAGCTCAATACAGGTAGAAAGAATGAATAGAACCCTAAAAGAGACCCTTAACAAATTAACCATGGAGACTGGCAGAGACTGGGTGACTCTCCTACTGTATGCCCTTTACCGGGTTAGGAACACTCCTTACACCTTGGGTTTTACTCCCCATGAGATCATGTTTGGCAGGCCACCCCCTATTATTCCCAACCTTCGAGCTGAACTTCTTGCTGAGTTTAAAGATCAAGAACTTTTTCTTTCCTTGAGAGGGCTCCAGAGGGTGCACGAGGACATTTGGCCGCACCTCCGTGCCATCTACGAGGCTGGCCCGACCCCGACACCTCATCAGTACAGGCCGGGAGACTGGATCTACGTCAAGAGGCACCACCGAGAGACCCTCAAGCCACGCTGGAAGGGACCCTACATCATGGTGCTGACAACCCCCACCGCTCTCAAAGTAGACGGCATCACGACCTGGGTCCATCACACCCACGTTCAGCCAGCAGACCCCTCCTCGATCCGGAAGGACTTCGTCACGCGATGGGCCATCAGTCGGGACCAACACAACCCGCTCAAGCTACAGCGCATTCGACCCACCTAATATTGGTAACTCTGTTAACTCTGCTTGTCATTGCTCATGCTGCCGGGAGTCCCCACGCCCCCCAAAACATCACCTGGCAGATCATAGACACCAGCTTGGGGACAATACTTAATCAGACCTCCCAGAGCCACCCCAGGGACACTTGGTTCCCAGAGCTTTGCATAAACCTCCAAACTCTGTTCCCCTTGTCACCATAAATGCAGCTGGTCCCATGATTGGGTCCGTAAGCTACATGACAAGGGGGGAATGAAAGGGCGGACCTACGTTGGCCAACTCCATCTTGTTCTGTGTCCTCCACCTTGACCACACCTCCTCCCCTTGAGTAATCTCCCGCTCACCCGTTCAAACTTCCCAAACAGGACTCCGACCCTTCCCCAGCCAATCGGCCGAGGCCACGACCCTTCCCCAGCCAATCGGCTGAGGCCACAGCCATTACCTCACCAACTGCCCCTAGACCCCAGTAAAACCTTTGTGCTTTTGAAACTCGCTCTCTCCCCGGCATCTCACCGCTGTGTCGGTGCAGGTAGGGGATTGAGCTCGAGCTAGCTCGAATAAAGGCTCTTTTGCTTTTGCATCAGACTCGGCTCCCTGGTGGTCTTTGGGGATCACAAATTCTGGGCATAACAGCTCAAGCTGAAAATCCTGGCTGTAATTTCTGTATTCATATCCCCATGTCTAACTCATTAGCAAATTCACTTTACTCACCCCCAAAACAGACCTGAGAGACATTGATTTCTCTCCATTCTCCCTGGTACCACACACCATTATTAAGGAATGAACTTATACACCAGCTTCTTAACTGGTCTTCTGTTGCCACTGTTACCCACCTGCAATCCATTTTCCACATGACCCAAGAATGAACTTCTAAAAACCTAATCGGATGGTTTCACCTCTCTTCTAAAAACTTCTCATTGGCTTCCCATACTCTCAGCATAAATTAGAAATTTCTTACTTTGACTTAAAAATCTATGTTACATGAAACTCCCATCTGTGTACTCAATCCTATCCCTTATCACCACCTTTTTCTCCTACCATACTCATCCCACTGGTCTTCAGTTCTTCAACTACACTGAGCCACTTCCTCCTCAGGACCTGTGGACCGCCTATCATTCTGCTTGGAACTCATTCATCACCTTTACCTGTCAATCTTTATTTAAATGTTACTGCCTTGGAGAGGTCATGTGTCCAGCCTATTTAACATAATCTCCAGTCATGTTACATGGCTGAATCGTAACTGTCTCCATAGCACTTAATGCTGTCTGATATTTCTTTCTTTCCCTCTTTCTCCCTTTCTTTCTTTTTCTTTCTTCCTTCCTTCCTTCCTTTCTTTCTTTCTTTCTTTCTTTCTTTCTTTCTTTCTTTCTTTCTTTTCTTCCTCTTCTCGCTCTCTTTTTCTTTCTCTTATGGATTAAATATCTGTGTGCCCCTCCCCCAATCCCAACTTCATATGTTGAAGACTTAATGCCCAGTATGATAGTAAGAAAAGGCAATGTGAGAACAGTGAGAAATCAGCCATTTTCAAACTAGGAAGAGGCCTTACTAGGAAACTAACTGGCCAGCACCTTTATCTTAGATAGCCCAGTCTCTGGAAATGTGAGAAATAGTGTTCTGCTGTTAAGCCACCCAGTCTATGGTATTTAATATGGCAGCCCAAAGTGACCCACTCTCTTTTCTTCCTCCTTCTTTCTCTCCTTCCCCCTCTCTTTCTTTCCTTTCCACTTTTCTAAAAGTTAAGAAACATGCATGTATTTTTTTTTTCCCACCATTGTTCCAGGAACAGAGTGTATACTTAAAAATGTGTGTGTATAGTTTACATGTTGATGTCACAGAGACATATACAAAATTCAATTGTTCACTTAGTGAATATTTATCAAGCACCTATATAACCAGGGATTGGAATATGAGACAGACAAAGTCACTGTCTTTATGCAGCCCACACCTAGCTGGAGGAGACAGAGAACAAGCAAGAAAATTCCAGCCCGTGATAACTGCTGGGAATGAAATTTAAAAAGTAATAGCAAAAAAGTTATGACAGACTCATTCAAAAGGGTTCATTAGCTGAACCCACCAAAATAATCAAGTGAGATGTAAAAGTGTTTTACAATTTTATATCTCATTCTGCTGTATCTCTAACACAAACAGAAGCAGCTAACTGGCCATAAACTACACTCAAGTGGAAGGTTCAGTGAATTGCCACTGGGGGAAAAAGGTAGATTAGAAAGTAGACTGACTCTTCTAAGGTTTTAAGTAGAACCCCTATTATCGTTGCCTTCTGTTTTTTCTCTAAAATAAAAAATGAATAATTCTTGCATTTTTCTGAGGACATAATTCTTCTGATTTAGCCCTTGCCCCATACCATGTATCTCATGCCCATGTCTGAGCCAAACACTGGCCATCAGAATGGGATTGCTGCAACAGGCTTAGTGATGTCATGAACCTGGAGACGTTTGCAAACCACAATGGGATTCTGTTGCTGTAAGATGGACAAAGGGCTCTGATTCTGTCTGCTTTGCTGTGTGTGTGTGTGTTTCCTGACAGACTGAATTTTCTCCCAGCACCTGTCTCAGACTTGCCGCCTCAGTGACAATGAGCATCTCAATGAGCTGGTTTAATTTTAATCCTCACCCTTCCCAGTTGGCCCTGTCCCTATGCAGCTTCCTCTGCCATAACAAAGAGAAACATTGCAGGTGAAAGGTATACCACCATGCCTTCCCTATTCCACCCCTCTGTCCCTCCCCCAGCCCCATGTCAAAACCAGAAAAAAGATCCTGAAAATCTTCATAACACTGCAATACTCTTGTTCTTTTCCAATCAGCCTATGTGGTCTGGCAAACAAAGGGAGGAAACCTTGAGAGATTTAAAAACATAATTAGCAGAGAGATCTTCAGGAATGGTAAGGGGACCCTTGACTGTTTTAACATTACCAGACAGTGAAAGAACTTGCTGAGAGGCCTTGGAGCCAGCGTTGGAAACCTGTAAACACTCAGGCAGGACAGAAGCTTCTCTGAAGGCAGAGAGCCTATCTTCACCAACACCATGTCCCGAGTGTGAAACCCATTTCTTACAGCATATAGGCTGAATGATGATAATTCTGTGGCTTTTTACCTATAATGATAATAATACAAATTCTGTGGCTTTTTACCTATCAAGCATCTAGCCCCATAGAAAACTAATTATTAAATCGGTGTCAACCTGGTGGTCCATGGCAGGGCACTGTGTGAGGCACTGTTCAATCTGACACTTTCAGCAGTGACTTGACAACCTGGGGCACACAGATGACACACTTATTATCTGTGAAATAACACACAGCTCAGAGGAACACAGCATGAATTGGGCAGGAGCATCTTGGTCCAGATAAGAGGACATAATGAAATTTTAACAAGATGGTATTTAGTAAACCCCAAAATTATCTTTAAAATGAAACAAAAACTCTACAAGAATGAAAGGGCAGAATGTGATTGAACATCAATATGATTACAACTTAGGAGTTTTAATTGACTATTAATAACAGTAATAATAATCATGACAGTAATAGCAGCTAACATTTATCAAGGGTTTACCATGTACTGGGCACTGTTCTCATCATTTAAAATGTATTATTAACTCATTTAATCTGTAAAACACCCTTGAAGTATCAGTATCCTCATTCTACAGGTGAAGAAACTGAGACACAAAGACATAAAGTAACTGAAAATTAATCAATAGCGTAATGTGATTGTCAATCGTATTAGTATTAGTGTTATCTTAGGTATTATTAAAGAATGGTGCCCAGAACAAGAGAATCAATGACATCAGACTGCACTTAAATTGTTGTATTCTGTTCTGGGCTCTGAGAAAAGCAACGACTTTGAAAGAAAAAAGTAAGTGGAAAAGACCGGTGATTTTGTATCCAAAGAACAGAAAGAGGAGAGGAACATCGTAGCTTGTGGGAATCCTCAAACCCAAGCGGCTGCTTTAGACATGGGCTGTGCAGTTTCAGAGGCCAGTCATGAGAATCATGGCAGTATATTCCATAGACTATTTGCTCTCAGTTTCCCAAATTACAAAGAACAAGGATTAGATGCAAAAGAAAATAAATATGAGCTCCACAAAAAGCTTTCTAGTGGGACTTCGTAAGATGGGAATCATACCTCACTGACAATATAAGAGCTGTGGACACCAGATGACAGAACCGAGTGACTACCAGGGATCTTTACTCTGTGATTCTAACACAATCAACTGTAGATACTATTTTGGTAACACATCAGCATAAGTAAATTCCAGGCAAATGGTAAATTATGATAACCAAACTAAAAGTCCTTTAAGAAGACTTCTCTATCTGAACCTCTAACTGTTCTAATTAAATGCAATACTTACTGACTTTTATATGCCCAACTAGCCAGAGGCAGGGATCATGCCTTATTTATAAGCTTACAGCTTTCTTCCCCCTGAATAGAAATAGCTATGTTGAAAGAACTATCACCTATTGTTTTGAAACAAATAGATATTTCAAGAGTGAACTGACCTAAAGCCAAACTGTCACCATGTGAATTTGAATTTGGCCACAGATTACCTTAACTGTATTTGCTTTCAACTACTGCTAAACCCATTTTGCATTTGTTTTAAATTGCCTTTCAGTATAATGCATGTGCCAGGTAAATAAATTAATTGGATTAAAGATTTTACTTTTTATTTTCTCATATAATCTGATTTGACTGAATTTACCTTTCTGAAGTTTAGTTCAGGAATTTTTTGTTTTGGTTTTGGTTTTAGTTTTGGTTTGCTTATTGTTTGTTGTTTGTTGTTAGTTCCCTTACTATTGTCATTTTCCCCTAAATTCTGGCTTTGTCATTTTCCTCCCATTTCTGTGATCTCACTAGATCCCCGTTTTGAACATTGTTCACCCTGGTTCATCCCCATTGCTGGATGTCATCAAGTTGTTGACAAAATCACTCTTAGAACATTTTCCATCAAGTTTTTCACCTCCTTCTAAAAAATAATTATTATCTATTTTTTAGGGAGTATATATAATCTTTTTTAATTGGTACAGATATTTTCTAATATTTTAGTGGCACAGAGAGGTTAAGTCAAGGTCACACAATTAGTAAGTGACAGAGCTAGAATTCAAAGTCCCAACCTTATGTATTAAGTCACTAGGCTATCCTCCTCTATCCACCTCACATTCCACCATGAAATAAAAGGCAGCATAGTATAGTATCAAGCAAATAATAGTTTTAAAATTATTTGGGAACCATGCCATCTCATTCCTGAAATGGCAACTTTACTGTAAAGTTTAGCAGTCTCTGAACTTCACAAAGACCCCATCACTTTACCTCAATAGCAAGAAACACAAAGCAGTGGCGACCAAAGCCATTCACAGGTAGGTCTCTTCTGTACTTGACAAAAGAAGAAATCAGAAGAGACTTTGCAACCAAGGCTACTCCAGCATAGAGTTGGTACTCATGAGAATTTGTTGAATGGAGACTAGGTTCTTAGGCTGCTGTACCAGCACTATTTTATACAAAGCAGTGAAATCAATCTGCCACATGAAATTGCACCTCCCCCAGTTTGAACTGTCCAAACGAAAGTGGCATTACGCCCCACCAAGCTTTAGTTCATGGTGATAATGTAATGGGCTATAACAGTGTCATAGAAGGAAATCTGGACCAAGAGTGAATAAAAAAAGGGGGGGGGGGGGAATCGTTGTGTCTCAGTGCCTCCGTTTCTTAATCCAAAAAATAACTGTATTGTTCACAGAATTCTAAGAATCTAATATACTTGTGTTAGATGAAAAGTGTTCTGTGTAACAGTAACAAGTTATACAAGAATAAGAAATCAGTATCACTATAAAACTCCTAGAAGGTAACCTAGGAGAAAATCTAGATGACTTCGGGTCCAGCAATGACACAAAAGGAAAAATCTGTGAACAAAAGAATTGATAAGCTGGGCTTCACTAAAATTAAAATTTTCTACTCTGCAAAAATCAATGTCAAGAAAATGAGAAGACAAGCCAAATCCTGAGAGAAAATATTTGCAAAAGAAACATCTGATAAAGGATTATTTTCAAAAATATGCAAAGAACTCGTAAAATTGAACAAAACGAAAACAACCCAGTTTTTTAAAAAAATGGGCCGGGGCGCCTGGGGGGCTCAGTTGGTTGAGGGTCCGACTTCAGCTCAGGTCTGATCTCACCGTTCGTGGGTTTGAGCCCTGAGTCAGGCTCTGTGCTGACAGCTCAGAGCCTGGAGCTTGCTTCAGACTCTGTGTCTCCCTCTCTTTCTGCCCCTCCCCCACTCTCACTCTGTGTGTGTCTCTCTCTCAAAAATAAATAAACATTAAAAAAAAATTTAGGGGCGCCTGGGTGGCTCAGTCAGTTAAGCATCTGACTTTGGCTCAGGTCACGATCTCACAGTCTGTGAGTTCGAGCCCTGCTTCAGGCTCTGTGCTGACAGCTTAGAGCCTGGAGTCTGCTTCCGATTCTGTGTCTCCCTCTCTCTTTGCCCTTCCCCCACTCACGCTCTGTCTCTCTCACTCTCAAAAATGAATAAATGTTAAAAAAATTTTTTTAAAAATTTTTATAAATGGGCCAAAGACCCGAACAAACATCTCACCAAAGAGGACATGCAGATGGCAAATAAACACATGAAGAGATGCCTCCGGTATATATGCCATCAGGCAACGCAAGATAAAACAACAGCGAGATACTACTGTGCACCTATCAGAATGACCAGAATCCAGAACACTCATACCAAATGCTGGAGAAGATGTGCGGCAATAGGAGCTCTCTTTCATCGCTGGTAGGAATGCAAATTGATACGGCCACTTCGGAAGATAGTTTGGCTGTTTTTTGCAAAATTACACACTCTCACAATACAATCCAACAGTTGCTCTCCTTGATACTTATCCAAAGGAACTGAAAACTCATCCATACAAAAGCCTGCACACTGACATGTATAGTCAGTGGCATAGCCTTATCCATAATTGCCAAACCTTGGAAGCAACCAACATATCCTTCAGCAAGTGGATGGATACATAAACTACTGTAGATCCAGACAATGGAAAATTATTCAGTGCTGAGAAGAAATGATCTATCAAGTCATGAAAAGACACAAAAGAAACTTAAATGCATATTACTAAGTGAAAGAAGCCAACGTGAAAAGGCAACATACTGTATGATGACAATTCCATGACATTTTGAGAAAGGCAAAACTATGGAGACAGTGAAAAGATCAGTGGCCACCAGGGATTAAGAGGAAAGAAGGAAGAAATGTGTGCAGCACAGAGAGTTTTTAGGGCAGTGAAACTACTCTGTGATGCTATAATGATGGATACATATCATTATAAATTTGTCTAAATCCAAAAAATACACACCACCAAAGGTGAACCCTAATATCAACTGTGGACTTTGGGTGATGATGATGTGTCAGTGTGGGCTCATCAATTGTAACAAATGTACCACTCTGGTGGGGGAGGTTGATAATGGAGATAGCTATGCATGCATAGGGGTGGGCCTATGTGGTAAATCTCTGTACCTTCCACTTGATTTTGCTGTGTCTAAAGCTGCTCTAAAAATAAGGTATTGGAAAAGCAACATCAGTATTAGTTGTTAACTCAGTCTACGATGATTATGCTCAACCATGATCGTCATTTCTCTAATATGTCAGGTATGAAATTTGTACTATGAGGAGGCAGGTACATATAGTATATATGCTGCCCAAGCGAGCACAGAGGCAGGTACGTATAATTACAGTTTATAAATGTTCCAACATCAAATTTGTAACACTTGTATATCTGTCACTTGGGATATTCTGTATCCCTACTAAGTGTTCACAGCCAAATCCCATAGAGCACAGATGGCTTCCTGGACAGGTGACCCAGGCAGTCACAGGTCTCAATGCTTAGAAGGGTCATATGTTTGATTTAATGCTTTGCTGTCTCTGTCTTGAAATTCTCATTAGTATTTGAATAAGGGGACTTGCATTTTTATTTTGCACAAGACCTCACAAATTATGTAGCTGGTCCTGCCAGTGGGATAAAAGCTGAATCTGATGCTACCATGGGTGGGTGAGTTTGAGGAAAAGGCAGGCTCAGTGAAGGAAGCTCCTGCATCTGACTGTAGCACTGAATCCAAATCACAGGGACCTCAGAAATCATTCAGACCCACCTCTGATTTCAGTTGAAGAAATCGAGGTCTCCCTTCAGAACTTCAGCACTTTGCCCAAGTTCCCCCCGCTCATCAGCGGTATGTTTCCTGCATTCTGTCTAATGAATGACCTGACCTGGAATAAGCAGATGTGGTTGCAGGACTGGCTTTGTGTCCCAGGTCACAGGTGTCCCTCATAATCTGCCTCCTACTGCTCTGTGGGTCACAGCTCCCATTTCCTCGGTAACTTGTCTTCTCACAAAGCCCCTAAAATCAGTCACTGAGAAAATGGGCTGATCCTTACTGGTTTTTGTTTTCCTATTTATCCTCAAGTATTGACAGCCTGCTGGTGACCTTCAGACACAGGCTTTGGGCTCTGCACTGATGCTGCTTATTGGGAACACATTTACAGTGCTGTGTTATTTATCTATCAAAATGTTTCTGAAGGATGAGGACTCATTGATACATAATGTCTTGTTTGCAAGCATGACCTTGGGCATCAGATGTTAAATTACCAACCATGAATCTCACTTGCGGTGGTTAAGCACTGAAATGCCTTCTGCTCCGATCATTACTTTATGCTCCTCGCATACAAATCTGAGCGAATCCCAAAGTCACATCAAGTTGTCTGACTCAGGCTGTTGCCACTCATGTAAAATTAAACCACATATGACAGAAGGTAAAAGTGAGCCACAGGAATGGAAACAGGAAAATTTAATTGATGTCTATATAGGAACTAGTCAACATCCACCTCCCTTATGGTCACGCTCAAAATCACTACTGAAAACGTTGGTATTCCTCTTTGTGCCTGTCTTCCAGTTGCTGCCATAGTGATTAGGATATGCATTCTTATCGCAGTTTACGCCTGAGATTAATGTTACATCACCTGATATTTAATGTAAGGGCCTGTGGATAGTGTAATTCCATTTACAGACCACTCAATCCTTTTGCTATGGTTTAAAGCACTCTTCCCCATGTTATAAAAACTCCACGATACACTGTTATTAACTTAGGTATGAACATCAGTTGACTTTAAGTAATTTTTATTTTTTTAAATTTCTTTAATGTTTATTTATTTTTGAGAGACAGAGAGAGACAGAGCATGAGTGGGGGAGGAGCAGAGAGAGAGGGAGACACAGAATCCGAAGCAGGTTCCAGGCTGTCAGCTATCAGCACAGAGCCTGATGCAGGGCTCAAACTCAAGAACCGTGAGATCATGACCTGAACCGAAGTCGGACGCTTAACCTACTGAGCCACCCAGACACCCTGACTTAAAGTAATTTTTAAAAGAAACTAAAATAGTCTTTTATTTATGCACATATCAACAATGCCCTTTGCTTTTCTTTCTTTGCTGTGGGTCCAAGTTTCCATTTGGTATCATTTCCTTTTAGCTTGAAGAACTCAATTTTAGCCTAACCGGTATTGCAGAGGGGAGTTTACATCAGTTTACTGTAGACATGCCAGAAAGAAATTCTCAATTTTATTTATCTGATAATTAGTTTTTCACAAATATGATCTTGTTTATTTCTTTTTTTTTTAATGTTTATTTTTGAGAGAGGGAGACAGAGGATCTGAAGTGGGCTCCTCACTGACAGCAGAGAGCCTGATGTGGGGCTTCAACTCACAATCTGGGAGATCATGACCTGAGCCCAAGTCAGACGCTTAACCGACTAAGCCACCCAGGCATCCCAAATATGGCCTTTTTTAATATATAATTTTAATATATATATTTAATATATATAATTTAATATATAATTTTATAATATATAATTTTATAATTGACAGGCTTTTTCCCCAGCACTTGAAAGGTATCATTCCATTTCAGTGTGGTCTCAACTGTTGACAACAACACATCAGCTATCTTAGAAGATTCTTATCACTTTTATCCAGGAATATGCTTCTTTTTCCTCTGACTTTAAGATTTCCTTTTAACCTTTGGATTTCAGCAGACGTGTCTGGATGTGGTTTTCATTCTGTCACTGACCAAAATTCTTGGACTGGTGGAAAACCAACTGTTTTGGACCAAACTTGCAAAATTTTCTGCCAAAGTTTCCTCACCAATATTTTCTTCTTCATTTTCTCTCTTCTCTCTGTCAAAGACTATAGTTAAAGTGTGTTAGTTGAATACTGTCCTTCAGATCACTGTGAAATTGTTTATTTTTTTTTTAGTTTTTTAAATTTTTTTTTAGCGTTTATTTATTTTTGAGACAGAGAGAGACAAAGCATGAACGGGGGAGGGTCAGAGAGAGGGAAACACAGAATCTGAAACAGGCTCCAGGCTCTGAGCTGTCAGCACAGAGCCCGACGCGGGGCTCGAACTCACGGACCGCGAGATCATGACCTGGGCCAAAGTCGGTCGCTTAAACGACTGAGCCACCCAGGTGCCCCGAAATTGTTTATTTTTAATCTTCTTTTTGTGTCTCATTTTAGGTGATTTCTACTGATTTGTCACCCAATACATTGCTTCTTCTGCTGTGTCTAGTCTGCTGTTAATCTCATCCCATATATATATATGGGATATATATATATATATATATATATATATATATATATATATATACACTAATTTCAGCTTTCATATTTTTAAGTTCTTATATTTCTATTTGGTTTGCCTTTTTTTACATTTTTCTTATTTTTTCCTTGAACCCCCCACTTCTTTATGATTATCTCTATCATCTCTGGTAGACTCTTTACATATTTATGATAGTTAATTTAAAGTAGTTGTCTGCTAATTGCAATATCAGTACTATTTGTGGGTCTGTTTCTATAAAATTATTTTCTTCTTGGCTAGGTCTAGTAATTTTTGATTGTTTAGTACATTGTCAATGTTTCAGTGTAACATCTTAGAGTTTGTTGTCTCCCTCGTAAGAGTACTGACTTTTGTACCAGTAGGCAGTTAAACTACTGGTGAATCATCTTGACCAAGGTGAAATTTGATTTCATGTTTCAGGAGTATATACCTATTTTTAATGTCTATAGTCTTAGAGCAAATATCTCAGTCTGGATACATAACATTTATTCCTAAGGGCAGAATTTAGAAGTTTTTAGTGGGAAGTTGAAACAAGTTTATCAACGTTCTCTAACCTGACAGGACTCAAATTTCAAAGCTGTTAGTAACAGGAAGCAGCTGAAATCCCTGCTAAACTCTTTCAGCTTCCAGCTGGTGCTTTCTCCTTGGGTTCTCTGGAGACTCAACCAGCACATGTGCAGTTCAGGGTCAAGCAAGGACTTGATGGGAGTTTACATCGTATTTTGCAGCTCCTCCTTCCATCTCTCTTTTCTGGCATTTCTTTCTTCAACTTCCAGCTATCCCGGCCATTCCAACCTCTTTTTATGTTTATGGCTCCCCAGGCTGATAGGACTTTAACTTTCTGCCTCAGGTCTAGCCACCCATGAAATGCGGTTTGGAAAGTGCTCCTGAAGGAAAACGTTTACAAATGTTGACTTGACCAATGCCAGTTCCCTTATTTGAAGGGTTGGATGCCCTCAACGCCTGTCTGCTTTTGATTGTTTTCCAGTGATGAGAATTAAAAAAAAAAAAAAATGTTTCCAGGCTTTATAATTGTTATCAGCACAAGGGTTAGTTTTACACAAGCCTTTCTGCAATTATGAAGACCAGCGTGTCTCAGTTGAATTTTTAAACGTGTGTTATGTTGAACAAAATGATTTTTAAATAATTTTTTTAATGTTTATTTATTTTTTGGGAGACAGAGAGACAGAGTGGGGGAGGGGCAGAGAGAGAGGGAGACACAGAATTTGAAGCAGGCTCCCGGCTCTAAGTGTGTCAGCACAGAGCCCAACAAGGGGCTCGAACCCACAAAGTGCTGGATCATGACCTGGGCCAAAGTCAGACGCTCCAACTGACTGAGCCACCCAGGTGCCCCATAATTTTTAAATAAACAGATAAGGCTATGTGCCTCTCTCTACAAATAATAATAACAGTATTTACTCTGTGCCCTATTTCTTTTATAATTTTAACATATATGAACTTCTTTAATTCTCATGACAGGCCCAATGAGGTAGGTTCTATTATTGTAAGTTTACAACTGAGGAAACTAAAGCTCAGAAATTTTAGGTGACTTGTATAGGTTCATAAAGCTAATTACAGAGTTACTTCAGGGCACACGATTTCCACACTAGCCTCCCCCTCTCCCCCACCCCAGAAAACTGAGATGGCTTTGCATTTCAGTTGAGTGGACTGCCTCCCAGACTGGACTATAAACTCTCTCATGGGAATACCTTAACTATGCCTTCTACCCACCAGTGCACATGAGTACAGTCATAACCATTGTTACATCTTCCATTTTATAACCATTATCATATCTTGCACATCAGTAGGCTGATCTCCAATGCCTGAGCCTTTTGTCTCTCATATGAGTGAGGAAGATAATGCACTTTTAAATCCCTAGTAGGAAAAGAAAGCACCCTCCTAAAACTGGCATAATTACAATCCCTCATCTTTCAGCTCATCTACTTGAAAGAATAGACTGCATTATAATTCACAAATGTATAAATTAAGTGAAGCTAATATACAGAAAATAAAATTCATAAGATAACTGAACTTCACTTTTCCAAAGTACTTGAAGGGAAAAGCATCGATGTTCACACATGTTAGAGACATAAGAATGTTGAATAGAACAGTAGAGAATTATACCAATTAAATTAGAATTATACCCACATCATTTGAAGAGTTGAGAACCTCACTGAACTTTAAAAAAAGAAGAAAGAAAAGAAAACATGGCCAGTTTAATTCTATAGACTTAAAGAACACCTGATTAGATGATAACTTACTATAATTAAACCTTCAAATAGCGAATTCATTCTAAGTCCAACTCATTTTCAGAAAAAAAATACAAACCAAATGAGACAGGATCTTGTCACTACCAGCCATATTTGTGAGAAGGGAGATGCGGTTTTCTGGACGAAGGTCCACTCTACCGAGAAAGTGTAGTGGGGATGTTATTTCCACTGACAAGGATGGGTTCTCCTTTCCCCAGTAACATAATATTTCCTCTGTGTAACTTCTCCTTTATTCTCCATCTATGCTATTGGACATGTCTGCCCCAAACCTAGCTCTAGCCACATAACCCAGGTCTGAGAAATTGGCCTCCTGATCAATGTGATTGATTTAGGAATGAGCTTGAGGCCCAAATAAATTGAAAGAGATATAATCCGGGGCGCCTGGGTGGCGCAGTCGGTTAAGCGTCCGACTTCAGCCAGGTCACGATCTCGCGCTCCGTGAGTTCGAGCCCCGCGTCAGGCTCTGGGCTGATGGCTCGGAGCCTGGAGCCTGTTTCCGATTCTGTGTCTCCCTCTCTCTCTGCCCCTCCCCCGTTCATGCTCTGTCTCTCTCTGTCCCAAAAATAAATAAAAAACGTTGAAAAAAAAAATTAAAAAAAAAAAAAAAGAAAGAGATATAATCCTGGGAATATGAACAAAACAATTGGTAAAGGGAAGCTTTCTTTCACTGATGTTGAGGGTAGAATGTAAACTTAGAACCAGTGGTGGCCATCCTGCCAACTCTTAGGGAGAGTCTGAGAATAAAAACCAATGCTTAGAAATACTATATTTCTGAGTCCTAATAACTTCATTTAAACCAGAATCCTGAAGCTCTGGAAGGTATACCTGAACTTTCAGTTATTTTAATCTTCTAATTGTCCTTAAGACATTTTCAGTTGAGTTGGTATTAAAAACTGTATGTTTGTGCTCCCCAAATTCATTGGTGAAGCTGTAACCCCAGTGTAGCTATATTTGGAAATGAAGCCTCTAAGGAAGTAACTAAGGTTAAATGAGGTCATAGGTTGGGACCCTGATCCAGCAGAACTGGTGTCCTATAAGAACAGATCTCAGAAAGCTCTTCTTCCTTCCCATCCATGCCCAGGAGAATGCACAAGGAAAGGCCATGTGAAGACACAGTGAGAAGGCCTACAAGCCAGGAAGAGAGCCCTTATCAGACACTGGATTTACTGGGACCTTGATCATAGACTTCTAGCCTCTAAAACTGTGAGAAAACAAATGTTTAAGCTACCAGGTCTCTGGTATTCTGTTATGGCAGCCTGAGTAGACTAATAGAGTTGGACTATTACTTAAAACTATGAGTCTCTATGTAATTCAGGAAGAGTCCAAAGGCAGATTTGTATTGCAACCTTATCATGCCAGTTCACTCCATTAACAAAACTTCCCTTCAATTAAAACCCAAATGATTTCAAAGACCCCATAGTGGGATCAGCATGAGACCCCATTGAGACTGCAAATCCACTCAGTGCCAACAAAAGCCTCCTAAATGCACTTTAAAAATTCTCCTTTTACATTTCCAAGTGACTTACTTGCAAAACTTAAGGTTCCAATTAAATTTAAAGGGTTTTCCAATCACATGACTGGCACCAATTATTCATTTAATGAACATACATGTTAAGCCTAGGCTAATTACATTCCTCTCAAACCAGAGCCCTTCAGACTCAAGATTATTTCAACTTGACACAAAAAGGTAATACGGAAAATGGTAATCAAGAATTCTCTAATGCAGGATAAGCTCTCAGATGGACTTCAATTGATTTTGCAGGTTCTAAAATTCAAAAGAGCAAAGCTAACTAACCATTTAGCAGGTTACTCCTTTCTATCTTTTGAGGCATTAATAAAAAGAAAGAATCATATGAGAATACTTGGTAAAATATATAAATAGGTAAATGGATAAATGCATTTGTATGTATGTGCCCATGTGTGCCTGTGTGTGTGTGTGTGTGTGTGTGTGTGTGTGTGTGTGTGTATCCTTGAATGACACTCTTCTTCACCCTCAGGTTCTGATAGATTCTAATGAGGAAAGGGCACAAATGTGTTTCCTTCAAGAGTCTCAAGTATCTTTTTTCATACTTCCTCTCTGCTCCTTCTTCAGGTGACAGCTTTTGCTTTAGAGAAAATGGGATTTAATGGGTCAAATTGACTCCCACTGAGTTTTGCCACAAATAGGAACTTTATCTATATTATGACCCATAACATACAGGCCAAAGTACATCCTCAGTAAATGCTAAAACCACTTCTAACCCACTGGGAAGACAAGCGCAGTCCCCTGACACACTTTCACATCTAGTTAATGCACAGTGCCCACCAGAGAAGACCACTGTTATAGGTTCAACGAAACACTCAGACCCAGAGGCCTCAGACTGAGCATCAAGTCCCCCTGGAGCAATTGTTCTCAAACTTGAGCATGCGTCAGAATCACCTGGAAGGATCATTAAAACACATTGCTGCTCCCCAACCCTCCCCTTCCACCTGGGTCTCTAATTCAATAGTCCTTAGGTAAGACCCAGAATTTGAATTTTTAACCAGTTTCCTGGGGATAATAATGATGCTGGACTGGCAAACCACACTTTGAGAAACACGGACTAGAAGCTTTGGGACAGGAGATACAGCTTGCCAGTATGAAGACATCAAGTGTTTTTCCTGGGGGAGGCCTTATAGCTGGACACCCAGTTATCAGCAGTTACAAGGTTCACATCTGGCAGGTTTGAGAGGTATCTCAGCGTAGAAATCACATGCCTCACATCTTTTTAAAATTACTCTATAAACGTAGCTTCCCGGAACCCCCCAAAAAACATGTTGATTACTTGAGTCATCATCTAGAATCAAAATTATGGCTTCCAGCCAGGCATTTATAGGTCTCCCTGTCCGAGTACATTACTAATCAGGGGTCAATTTTACAATGTTGCCTAGTAACAAAGTTGACCCAAACCATCTTTATATGTTTCCAGGGAAACAACTGGAGGATAAGTGAAGGCCAAATTTTCGGGCAGAAGGGGAACGGACTGTTTTGTTTCCCCTGCCCACTGCACACATACCTCTATTCATACAATACTCCTGTTATAAAAGTTAAAATAAAAATGAAAATACTTATGTCCAAACTTTCCCCAGTTCTTCGATATTGGTGTAGCTGAATGTTAAAGCCACCAGTTGGAATGACCAGGCCAATAAAAGAAGAAGCTGACTTGTTCTGTGCTTCCTCGATGTCATATCACCATACACATGACAGTGCACATCTTTTACGTGTTGTATATTACATCACAGGAAGCCTTTAAATCCCACGCCAAGGACACTTGCTAATCTCTCACCTGATATGTAAATAAGAAATACATTTCTACTTCAGAGATTCTGTCATCAATTTTTTTCACCTCACTGCTATATGTACTGCTTCATTTTGTTAGGCTGCTTAGTGAAAAAGACTTTATACATAAAATATTTTAATCGTGACAATGAATGGAATTTTGAAAAGAAGCGACTCTTAGCCTAAAGAATTCTTACTTCCAGTCACATTCACCTAGGGATCTTTTTTTTTTAAGACCAATTAAATTAATGTTCTTAAAACTCACCAGTCATTTCTGATGTGTAATCAGGGTTAAGCTCCTTTGATAGTAGAGTACATTCCCTAGAGAAAATTATTTTTCTTTCCTCTTGCCCTCCCTCCTCTTTTTTTTTTAAGTAGGAAAGGGGGTAAATGCCCCTCAAATTAGAGCCAAAGGAAAGAAAATATTGGAGTAGAGACAGATGTTCTAACTATGTGCCGTGGTTAGCTGTTTAGGAGTCCTACTGATGTATCAGAAAGACCATTCTAAATCTTGGGACAGGTGGACTCTTCCTGTGTTAACAGTGTGATTATCAATATCATTAATATTGTTAATACTCTTTATATTAGGAAGTGAGGTAATAATGAAATAAAATGAAGAAATGAAGCAAAGCTAAAAAAATTATACAAACACAATGTTCCACGTTTCACTGAAAGAAGAAAGAAGAACTCATCCTCTATTGGTGAAAAAATATTTATTTTTTTATTTCTTAAATGCAAAAGCAGCAAAGACTGGCCAGGTAGCTATCCATTTTCTCCCTTCCTGAGCACACACCTCAACCAGATTTTCCTGCCTTCCTATTTTTGGTTGTAGTGCTCTGACTGAGTTCTAGCCAGTGGAGTATGAACAGACATGATAAACACCACATCCAGGCCTGATTAATAAAAACTACTCATGCATGATTATAATGGTTAATTTTATGTGCTGACTTGGCTGGGCCACGATGCCCAGCTATGTGATCAAAAATTATTCTAGGGGCGCCTGGGTGGCTCAGTCGGTTAAGCGTCCGACTTTGGCTCAGGTCACGATCTCACGATCCATGAGTTCGAGCCCCGTGTCGGGCTCTGTGCTGACAGCTCAGAGCCTGGAGCCCGTTTCAGATTCTGTGTCTCCCTCTCTCTCTGACCCTCCCCGTTCATGCTCTGTCTCTCTCTCTCTCAAAAATAAATAAACGTTAAAAAAAATTAAAAAAAAAAGGATATGTGTATCAAAATGGTAAGACATGATATCCCAAATTGCATATTTACATAATAAGAACACAATCATCTTAAAAAAAAATTATTCTAGATGTTTCTGGGAGAGTATTTTGGGAAGACATTTACATTTAAATTGGTACACTCTGAGTGAAGCAGATTACCCTCCATAGTATGGATAGGCCTCATCCAATCAGTCCAAGGCTTGAACAGAACAAAAGAGTGGCCTCCTCTGGGCAAGAGAGAATTCTACAGCATCAGCCTTTCTGTGGATCTCAAGCTTGTCATCCCACTCTGAATATTTTAGACTTGACAACTGTCTTAATTGTGTGACCCAACTCCTTAAAATAAATCTCTCTATAAATGTGTGCGTGTGTGTGTGTGTGTGTGTGTGTGTATGTGTGTGTGTGTGTGTGTGTGTGTGTATGTGTGTGTGTGTTCTCATGCACGCACCCTATTGGTTCCATTTCTCTGCAGAGCCCTGACTCATACTATGACTTTTTATAAAGAACACTAAGAATCAAAGGAGAGTGAAAACAAAATGGTATGAGTTTGGTTTCCATGTCAGAAGCCCTCCTGACAACTGGAAACATCCACACTGAACGTGGGTTAGTGAGAAACCCTCATGGTGCTAAGCTACCAAGATCTGTGGGTTTGTTACAGCTGTAAGCATTACTTAATCTGGCTAATACAGCAGATGTTGAAACAGGAAGTATTATATCCTTGATTCTCTAACATTCTACAGCAATGATTCTCAAAGTTAGCTGCATATGAAAAAATGTCAACGTTTTAAAAGATAGTGGTGCTTAGTCTTCATTCCCAGAAATATATACTAATTAGTTTCTTAAATACAGCCTTAGAACTGGAATTTCCTAATGCTCTGCAGGTGATTCTGAAATGCAGCTAAGTTGAAGAACCACTGGTTCTTCAGGAACCAGGATGACAGAGACCAGACTTAAAACCAATATGGAAGAGAAGCCAAGAGAGGGAAAAGCTTAATATAAGTGGACAGTGCGATGTGCTTGGCACACATCAAAGTTCTTGAGCTATATTATCATTGTTGTTGTTAGTAATGGTAACAGGAGGAGATACCCATATGTCTCAACAAAACTACTTCATAATTATTATGATTCCCACGTTTTAAATGAGAGAACCAAAGCTCACACTGAAAGGCGAGGTAACTTGTTCAAAGTCACACAGCTAAGGGCAGAGCTACTGTTTAATTAGTGATCTGGCTGATCCCATAGTCCATACTCTGAAGTCTAAGCTGCAAAATCTCCTGTTAACCTGAAGAAAATGTCCTGATGAAGATAACCAAGAATCTCACTGTGCAACACACCGGTCAGTCTAGAACCACAGTTTAAAGATGATAGTAAAATCGTATCAGAGAGATGGGACCAAGTTGCTGGGTAATCTGCAAGCAGGTCCTACAAGAAATAGGTAAAAGAATATGTAAGACTTGGGTTTTTAAAAAGACAAAATTAAATTGATGAGTAAAGAGAAAAAAAATATTGGAAAAAGAAAACATGGCAGTGCCTTCAAATACTGGAGAAGTTAGGGGTGACTGGGTGGCTTGTAGCTTGAGCATCTGACTTCAGCTCAGGTCATAGGCTCACAATTCGTGGGTTTGAGCCCCACATCAGGCTCTAAGCCTGCTTCAGATCTGTGTCTTCCTCTCTCTGCCCCTTCCGCTCATTCTCTCCACCCCCTCCTTCTTTCTCTCAAAAATAAATAAACATTAAAAAAATTTTAATACTGGAGAAGTTATAGTATGAAAGATGTTATTATGGTTATTACCAGATAAAATAAGCTTATTCTGCTTATCTATAGGGAGTTAAATCTCCAGGACATAAGTGAGATGTTACAAAAAAGAAAGTTCTAGTTGATATAAAGAACACTTTCCAATAACTAGTGCTATTCTAAAAAGAACAAGCAAGGTTGCTATGAAATTTTAATGAGAAAATATGTTTTGTAAAAGTGTATAAAATTCTGGGTATTTTTGTGTCTATTCTCACTCACGTTGGTGAGGTTCCATCCACTGAAACATTCAAGTAGATACTGAAATTGTGGTTCTGCACTAGAAGGAAACAAGACAGAAGATAATTAAGTCCCATTCCAATCCCGAGAGTCTAGTTTTCCATGGCTTGGACTCCCAAGGAAAGATGTCTTGTGAAATGCCTGATCTAGTGACTGGTGAACAGAACACACACACTACATTTACACGGTCTATGGTTTCCAACACCATTGGTAAGAACATACAGTCTCTTTCTTTCCATCACTTATGTTAAAAAGAAGGTTCACAGCAATACTCTGACCAGTTGTAGCTTGATGAAGACCTAACATGAGGCTAACTCTGGACTACTCTGAATCTCAATACCACAGAATTGAGAATTGAGATTACTAACTCTGGACTACTCTGAATCTCAATACCACAGAATTGTGGATAAAATACTTCCAGAGACAGAATGCAAGACCATGCATGTCTCTCTTCTCTAGAAGCTACCATGGTCAATCATTCCATTTCATTTCTGCATCTGTGCTTTGTCTCATGTTCTCAGGAACAAGCTTTTCAAACAGACCCACTACAGTTTTGAAGCCTGTGCAGTGTGTAGCAGGGCAGAGGAAGCACAGTGTGACTTCAACAGAAGTTTTATTTGGAAATGACCTAGACCCCAAAATGTTGCTTGTGGTCCAGCACTTGAAGCATAGTGGGGAACTGAGGAAAATGTACAATTTGGGAAAAATACATTTTAGATAGGTTCCTATAATTCAGGCAAAATTAAATGAAGGGGGCTTAAATTATTCCAAAACTTCAAGCAATTCTGCTAAAAAGACATATGTAGCCAATATAGCAACTATCTTAAGGTATAACATACCTGATTTCATTGCTAATATCATAAGAACTTTAACAAATCCTAAAACTCTGTGCTCTCTTTCCTCTCTCATAAAATGGACAGGTCACCTGAGGGCAGGGAGGATTCTTCTCTCATATTTAGCACTGTGCCCCCAGCACCTGGACCACGGTATCTGCTCCACAAAGACCCACTGGATGAATGAATGAATAAATGAATGAATGAGCAGGCTTTGAATGTGAAATGCGTGATGTGCCTTTTAGAGAAATATTCCAGGCCTCTGAGTGACTATGATATTTCCACCAAGCTTCTTTTTAAGCATATGACTTATTTAGCACCTTAAAGTTCATGTTGACAGAGAAGGTGAAAGTACGCACACTCCTTGGAGATCAGTTATTTCTGACTTGTTAGGTACTGATAACAGCAGTGATAACAGTCCAGCCTGAGCTGGATATAAACAAGAGCTGTATGCCAACTTCCCAATTGCAGTTTCCATGTTGCGTCGGCTCTGTTTTGCTGCCACTGAGAAAAGAGTGCCATTTAGTGGTGGTTAGAGTTAGGGAAAAATGGGTCCACTGTGCTAAACATATAAAATCTCCTCTAGGTTTTAATGCAATGGCCCTCAACACTTGGGTTACAGCCAGGAGAAAGTTTGCAGGTGTCCAACAGGGCACTGATTCATCCACAAGGACAGCCCAGTGGCTACATTTCAAACTAAGAGTGATGGAGGAAAGAGTGCCCCAAGTCCCTCATAATCCCCTCACACACCTTCTTGTAAAAGAGGCTGCTAGCCAAATGAAGACGCTGCCTCAGAAACAGAAAGCGAGAAGGAGGAAATCCATCCTATTCTCTAGGTGAAAAACTGAAATGTTTTGCAGGAATGTCAAAATCTCCTCCAAAATGTACGAAATAATGTGCTTCCTACTGTCACAGTGTGTAGGTACCGTGAGAGGGGCTGGAGAAGGCTTGGGTCCTTATCTGTGAGCACTTCCTCCCGGCATGCTATGGAAAAGGCAAGTCTCGCAGAGTCTGGTCCTTAGCATGATATGATCCATCTCCATCTAAAAAGTTAAGAGTGCTTCCCATTCTTCAACTGTGCAGTGAACCTTAGCTGAAAGCCTATCAGTGGTCAGGCATTGTAGTAGGCATGAGGCACATAATGAGTTAGTCGGGTGCCATGGGGCAGAGGCAGGAGATAATCAACGGTGAATTACTGAATTACCTAAAAACCATTCCATCACATAACACTCGCGGCCAGTGTTAAGAAGAACAAGGTACCAGGAATTTGCATAACAGGGAAATATGACCTGGTTACTTGAATGAGGTGACGTTTGAGCCGAATACTGAAAGATAAGCAGGAAGTGATTGGAGAAAGCCATCTTCACACTTGAGAGGAAAAGCAAACAATTACTTTTCAAAACTCTTCACATTAACAACTTATTCACCATGTAGTTTTTGCGTTGCTTTTTTTTTTTAAATATTAGATTTCAAGAGTTTTAGAAACCACACTGTAATTGCAAATAGGCTTTATTTGCCCAGATGACACCATCACAAATTATCACCTTTTCACGTTACTTATGTGGGCCTTCAAATGCACAAGGACGTGTGGGGATCTGCGTGCAGCAATGACTATGAACTGACAGCATGAAGGTCTGGTCTATGAGGATCTCCAAGGATGTTAAAATCCACTTCGGTCAACTGCAGAAACATTTTCTAGGGAGGTATCCAACATGCCAAAATAAGACCCGCATGTAGGGTATTTCCACACGCACACATGCAGGAAGAGAATGAAGGCTGTGGGGATCACAGGAACCATCTGCCTGACTCCCCGAATCTCAGGAGAGAGCTCACAGAGAGAACACAGACTCTTCCAGGGCCCAGCAAGTGTGGCGGCCGAGGGCACCATCTGTGGGATGCCATGAAATCTGTCTCAGGGTGAAACAAAGTCTGTGTAGAAATTTGTTGATAGAGGGAGAAGGTAAAGTCTCTTAGGTAGCAGGTAATGAGTATGGAGCCTGAAATCCCAGGACAGAATTTTATTTGACTTCATTATGCAAAAGGACAGCTTTTGGGGCCAATAAAAGACATGTCAAATTAAAGGTAGAGGAAACTCTTAGCACTGAAGTGACGTGATTAACCAGGGACCCTGTGGAAATCTTCCACTTAGCTTATAACTCTTTATTATCATTCTTCTATTTAATGTGGTGGCAGATTGTTTTCCGAAGATGTTCCCCACCACATCTCCCATCCCACATGTTCTTCTACAATGTGACCTTGCCATGCTCCCACCAAGAGGTGAAGTCCAGTTTGCCTCTGCTTGAATCTATGTGGTCGTTTGACTTGCTGGTAGCCAGAAGAATGTGGTGGAGGTGATACTGAATGCCCTGGCTATGTCAGAAAGGCCATGGGGCTCCTGCCTGGCTCTTTTGGGACACTTGCTCTGGAGAGGCCATCCACCATGGAAGCAGTCTGCCCATCCCACGAAAGAGAAAAGCCCATACTGATCCAGACTTCCACCCACCCCTTCTAACATGCCACAAATTGAGGATGAAGAAACCATTTTAAAAGTGATCCCCTGAGAAATTTGAGTCTTCCCCCCTGAGCTCCCAGACATCCCAGAGCAGAAGAAAAACACCTCCCTGTACCCTATCTAAATACCTGGCTCACAGAAATCATAAGCATAATAAAATTATACTGTAAACATAAATAAAAGCTACTAAGCTTAGAGAGGTTTGTAACAGAAATAAATTATTAGAACAAATGTTTATAAGTTTGCTTGTTAGTTTTTAAAAAGGTTATTATGGGCATTGAGCTCATTGAACTCAAGAGAAGCCCAAGGTGCAGAGAGATTAAGCCAATTAGATCATGGAATCATAAATAGAATTACACAATCAAGCAATCAAATGATCACCCAAAGTTCGTTTGAGGACGTTGAAACCCTGAGAAATAATGACTTGGATCAAGTTACATAGTCTATGAAGGCAGATCCAGGAAAAGAAATGAGATTTCCTAAAGATTCTTGGAATCCAGAGATCTTTCCAAAATATTAGACCAAGCATCATACAGTAAAAAGATCACATGTTCTGAAATCAGATCTAAAATGATTATACCCTTACTTAATGCCTCAGTGTCCTTATATTCAAAATAGGAAGAATCCTGAGATAGGTCGGTCAATAATGGGAAAACCACTGTGATTTGAAGGAGGTATGCAGTTTAATAGATTTGTACTGGTGTTAATTTCCTGGATTTGATCATTCATCTACGATTATATAAGACACTGATATTAAGGGAAACTGTGTGATGGGTAAATGGGAACTTTCTGGACTGTTTTTTGTAATTTTTAGAAGTCTACAATTGGATCTAAATAAAAACAACAACCAATACCTACTTAGTAAGATTTTTTAAGACAGTGTTTACAAAATGTCATGGTCGGTAATTAGAAAGCATTCAAATACAATTTCCCTATGCTTTCCCTATCCCAACCTGCTGATAGAGCCAAAACAGATGGTCTGCTGACTCGTGGTTCAGGTCTTGCTCTCCCAGGCAGTGTCCTCACGTATCATCGCTATAGTCAAGCACACTGCAGCCAGGGAATTTCTGGGAACATTAACCTAGGAAGCAGGAGATGGGAAATGGGAATCTTCCCACGGGAGTGAAATCTCTACGCCTCTTCTCTGACCTATGATTGCTTGGCAACCACAAGCTCTGTTCCAGCCAAGAGTCCTCACACATGCAGCCTCCATATCTATTCGCCCTCGTGTGGAGGTTAGACATCCTCCGCACCACGGTCGTCTGATGCCATCTGTTTGTGGCCATGAGCTAGCTGAAAGCTCTCTGAAACAGCCTTCCAAAGCTAACCGAGCTGCTCTAAATATTTGAAGAGACAGAAATGGGGTTGCACCAAAGATGGTCTAATAAAATATTTAAAGAGCTTTTTTCTAACAGTGCATAGGCCACTTCCGTCTTTCTTCCTCCTCAGGGAAACATGCATCTTATCTGTTTACATCAGAATTGAACCTGACTGGTCTGGGAACCCTGCCATACCAGGACGGAGAGATGGAAGGGGAAATTGCTGGGAAATTATCAGAATCATTTTAAAATAATTTCACCAATGCAAATCTTCAAATCCTGGGAACATTCATAAAACATATCTATGAAGATAAAGATACTGAATAAATAGAATAGCAATGGGCTTGGCCTCCTACCTCAAAACCATGGGGATTAATTGTTCTTAAATATACTGTTGTGGGTCCATGACAGGAAACGGATAACCTCTACAGTTCAGCTGAAGAGCTGTTGCTCAATAGTCAGAATTTGGGCCACAAGATGATCAGTCTGCATCAGTTTACAAAACCAATAACCTCAATCCATCCATACTCAAGGTTCTTTCTACAGTGCTCTACTGTTCTCTTTAATATTAAGCTAATTTCCTACCAAAAGTCCTTGTCTTACCATTCTTGGAAATTCCTACTGGATGTGAATGCATGTAGAAACAAAACACATATAATTTAGGAGCACACAAGCTCACTTTTTTAGAAAAAAATTGCTAACTATGCCATAAAGCCATAATCTATGGACCCAACTTTGATTCTTGCATTTTTTTTTTAATTTTTAAATGTTTAATCATTTTTGACAGAGAGAGACAGAAAGACAGAGCATGAGTGAGGGAGGGGCAGAGAGAGAGGAAGACACAGAATCCGAAGCAGGCTCCAGGTCCAGGCTCTGAGCTGTCAGCACAGATCCCGACACGGGGCTTGAACTCACAGACCACAAGATCATGATCTGAGCCAAAGTCGGACACTTAACCAACCAAACCACCACCCAGGCGCCCCTTGATTCTTGCAGTTCTATACTGAGTGAGCAATATTGGCCCTAAGGCTTGTACAATGAGTGAGAATTTTCTGAATCATTAAGTAAAATTCAATGATATTTAATAAAGCCATAGGGTCCAATATTGTCTTATGCAGATTCCTTGAAAATTAGTTGTCCTTGGGTTTGTATGGAAATCTCTGCATTAGAATCATACATAATGAGAAGTCACTGCTCTCTAACCATACTAGATAAAGTTGTTCATTATACAAACATTATCTATTTTTGTTCATTTTTACTTTATATCCTGGGAGAAATTATCTTTTATCTCTCTTTCCTCAACAATTTTATTATTTATGAAATTAGATCACATCTTACTATCTCCCTGAGATGTCAAATTCCCCCTAGAAGCTATAGTTCTTGGTCTGTACTACAGTTACCTGATCAGGCTGCTTTGTTCCTGTCCCCAACTATCTCCCAGAGTTAGTATGAAGCAAAATGTGATTCTACCCCTGGAGTTCTAGAAAATCATTAAAAGGAAGATACCTCATAACTATATTATGGTAATAGTTATTTTTTATCAGAACTAAAGGGGGTACCCTATTAATTTTCATCATATAGCCTGTTATGTTTTATGTCCTCAAAAGGGATAAATAAATAGATGCTCTTTTGCTTTGTAAAATGCAAAACTACTGGCAGAGTCTTCCCTGTCTGGCCTCAGGGACATTTATGTCATCCTCTTGTCCAATCACACAATCACATTTATGAACAAATGACTAAAATAGAGGCCATTTCAGATCTAGTTTTATCAAAGATGACGAGAAAGCTCTGATCTAAGTAAAAGACAACAGTGTAGAGAATTTAAGGAGTAGATTAGTCATGAGGACATCAGGAAAGGGCACTATCTAAGAACAAGTATTAATGATCAGAGGTAAAATCTGAAAAGATAAGGAAACAAGAATTTATTAGGAAAAAGTTGCTTCTCCATGTCCACTCCTATGCCCATATTGGCCAATAGAAGTGTGCTTTCTGCTTCCTTGAGCACAGGGAGGTAACCAGACCCAACGTGGGGATAGCCGAGGGGCTTGTTTCCTTTCTCAGACACGTCCCCAAGTACACATGCCATGACATCCATACTAGTGTTCCTCTTGTCACACCCTCTTCTGCCCACTTCTGGCCTGTGTCACCTTGACCCCTCACCTTCTCTCCTGCAGAGTGTTAACCACCTTCACCGAGTCATCCAAATCTACATTTCCGATCCTTAGGCATTTCCCAAGCAGCTGCTAACAACAATCATGATCATAACTTCAAATACTCTGATGATACTCTGCCAGGAGCTGGCAACTACTCTATGACATAAGTCTAATATCCCCACTTTACAGATAAGCAAACGGGCATGTTGGCCCCCTCCAATTTGGGTCCTTATCATTTCTTCCCAAAACAAGTGCAGTGAAATCATCTTCAAACCCACCTCCACTAAACTGCCACTGTTCCATATCTAAAAGATGATATAACCAAAGCCTTTGCCTGACTGCATATCTTCAGTGTCTCCCGCCCCTGATATTGCCTAAGGGTGCACATCAAATCACCCAGGAACACTTTTCTAAAAGAAGTGCCCAAGCCCACTCCAAAACCTTGAGAATCAGAACCACCGTAGGGCATGGAGTCTGAACATCTCTGTTCTGATTTGTGTCTCTAATTCAGACCATAGACCAGTCTAATTCAGATCACCGTGTTCTGAGAGCACTATTGAAGTACAACTTACTTCAACCATTTTAAGTATACAATTCAATGATTTTTAGTAAATTTACAAACCTGGGAAACTATAACCACAATTCATTTTTAGAACATTTCTATAACCCCCAAAAGATTCTTTGTGTCCATTTGTAGTGAAGCCTGCCTCCAACCCTCAGGCCCAGGAAACATTTTGTCTCCACAGACTTGTCTATTCTGGATATTTCAGATAAATGTAACCTACTAAGTCTGGCTTCTTATACTTAGCCTAATGTTTCTGAGGTTCCTACATGTAACTTTTAGCAGTAGATGGCTCCTTTTTAGCACTATAAATATTCTACTATATGCATATACCTCATTCTTTTGTAGTCATTCACCACTTGAAGGATATTTGGATTGTTTCCATTTTGGCTACTATGAATAATTCTGCTTTAAGTATGTGAGTACATATTTTTGTGTGGATATATAATTTCAATTTGCTTGGTAAATCCTTAAGTGTAAAATGGTTGAGTTGTATTCTAAGTTCATATTTAACTTTCAAAAGAAATGTCAGACCCTTTTCCACAGTGGTTGAATTATTGACATTCCCACTAGTGATGCAAGAGGGTCTCATTTTCTCCACATTAGCCCCACCAACAATGGTAAGTGTCTGTCTTTTTGATAATAGCCATTCTAGTGGGGAGAAGAGGTCTCCCATTGTAGTTTAATTTGTATTTCCCTAATGACAAATGATGTTGAGCATCTTTTCATGTGCTTTCATATGTGCTTTTAATGACTATTCATATGATGCATCTTCTTTGCTGAATGTCTATTCAGCTCTTTTCCCACTTTTTAAATAAATTGTTCTGTTATTGAGTTGTAAGACTTCACTACATATTCTGAATACATGCCTTCATCAGATAAATGATTTGCAAATATTTTCTTCCAGGCTGTTGCTTGTCTTTTCAGTTTCTTAATGGTGTCTTTTGAAAAACAAAAGATTAGATTTTGACAAAATCTAATATATTCATTTTTATTTTGTGGATTAGGCCTCTGGTGTCATATCTAGGAACTCACTGCCTCATCCAAGATCATAAAGATTTTCTGCTATTTTCTCTTCTAGAAGTTTTATACTTTTAGCTCTATGTTCAGATCTATGACCAATTTTATATTAATTTTGTGTATGATGGAAGATAAGGATCTAAATTCATCACTTTCCATGTGGATATCTCATTGTCCCACTTACTATTTTAACAACAGCAAAAAAAAAAAAAAAAAAACCAAAAAACAAAAAACACAACCCTGTCCTAATCCCCTTTTAATCACCTTGACATGTTTGTTGAAAAACCAGTTGACTATTAAGTATAAAGACTTATTTTGGGATCTCTTAATTCTGTTTCATGATCTAAATGTGTATTCTTAAGCTACACTGCCTAATTAATGCAGGATCATAATAAGCTTTGGATTGGGTTGTATAAGTCCTCCGACTATTTTCTTTCAAAATTGCTTTTGATATTCTGGGTCTTTTACGTTTCCATATAAATTTTAGGATTAGCTTATCAATTTCTGGAAAGAAAAAAAGAAAAAAGAAATCCTGTGAAGACTTAGCTAGAGATTGTGTTGAATCTATAGGTCAACTGAAGAATGACTATCTTGACTATACTAAGTCTTCTAATCCATAAACATGTAATTTCTCTGCATTTACTTAGATCTTCTTTAATACTTCTCATCCATGTTTTATAGTTTTTGGGGTACACCTCTTGCATTTCTCTTATTACATGTATTCCTAAGTGTTTTGGGCTTTTTGATGGTAGTGTGAATAAAATAATGTTTTTATTTTCATTGTTGAATTTTTCATTGCTAGTATATGAAATACAATTAGATTTGTAGACCACTGGTCTTTATAAAATAACATCTTATAATCTTTTTACAGAATTCATATGATGGATTTTCTTTTCATGAAAAGATTTCCATGCCACAATCTCTGCCTGCTACTTTAACATCATTTCCCATCATGCATAGCTCATAGTGTTTGTTTCCTTACTGCTGAACCCTTAGCAGTACCTTATACCCCTATGATGTTTCTTACTTAAATTTATCTTCTATCTCAAGTCTAGTTTACACATCACCTTATCCTAGAACCCTTTTCTAATTTCTATCTACCTGTTATGCCACTCACCTTGAAGTGTGAAATGCACGTACACATACACAGAGTTGCTCTTATGTGCTGCTGAAATTCTAAAAATAGAGGTCTGTTATTGTTTTTTCTATTGCATTTTAACTAAGTACTTAAATGTACACCTTGAGAAACTAAGACACCATGTGCAGCAAATTCTGCTAGTTTTTAATCAATATTCATCTCCTTCCAAAGTAATAAATACTCTAAGTTTTCACTGGGCACATTAAAGACTGTATCTCCCAGGAGTTAGATGCAGCCGTGTGACTCCACTGTGGCCAGTGAGCAGGGGTTAATGAGGCAGCTTCCAGAGATCTTCCCTTCCTTTATCTCTTCCTCCTTCTCGCTACCTAGAATCAGACCTGATAGCTGAAGCTGTCCTGGGGCAGCCCCCCTGACCATGAAGTGACCGTAGGAAGAGACTCACACATAGCAAAGTGATAATACGGGAATATCCTGGGTCTCCATACACCAGCCTGGACAGCCTACTTTCAGTTTTTCCATCAGAAAGACGTACATTTCTCCCTGATTTAAGCAGTTGTCTCTCTGTGACCTACTGTCAAACTCAATCCAAACATTTACACCACACTTTACTGTATCCTTAGTAGCGCCTACACATTGTAGGTGCTTTAACTGATATTTGCTTATTTATTCCAAAGGAGAAGCAAAAGTGGAAAAAAGAAACTTCATGGGATATCAACTTCTAATTCAATGCTGAACCATAGAGTCATGAAATCTACTTCCATGGTATTAAAATCCTAATTTTTAGGTATACAGTATGACCTTTAGCAACATCTCAGAGTTTTACGTTTAACTTCTATTCTAATTTATTTATCATGATACTAATAAGCTGGAGTGTTTTGTTTTGTGGGGTTTTACTTATTTATTTTTTTGCAGGGGTCACGTAGCAGAAAAGAGCAAATTTATTCAATGATTCCATGGATATTCAAGAGACAGAAGGCCTGTAATTGAATATAATAATAGATCTCACAAAATCAGAATGGTTGGTGACAATAGCATACAAGCTGTTAAACAACTGGATACCACAGATGAAAAGCTGAGGTTCAGAGAGGTGGCATGAACTAATTCCAGGTCACAGAAACACTGAATGGCAGACCTAATGTCACAACTCAGATCATCTGACCTCCAGTTTGGTGTTCTTTGAATCCGTTAGTGTCCCTTTGGTTGTGAAAGGCAAACTGGCTAATTTAAGCATAAAGGGAAATATTTTTTTTTAATCTGGGAATTTACAAGATCAAAAACTTGGAACAGATAGGAACCAGGTAGTTCTCTGAGGTTTCCACGGCAATATTGGCTGCAGGGCTCATGTTGATGTGGCCAATGGAATGAATGGATAAACTCCAGCAATATATAATTTTTCATCGATATCATATATATATCATATATCATTTTTATAGGTATCATACATATATCTAATCTAATCTAATCTAATCTAATCTAATCTAATACACATATATTTTTTCCATTCCTCTCCTCCTTCCTTCCTTCCTTGCTGACTGATCTGCTTCCCAGGATAGTGACTGAGAATGCCAGGTATCCATTTTTCCTATTTTCCTTAACTTGATGTAGAGAAATAAAACATAAGGAAGTCTCTTGAAGGTGCTCTGGGAAGTGTTTGTTTTCTGAGACAGACAGACAGAAAAAGAGAGTTTTCTGGTTTCCTGGCTTTCCCCTTCACTTTCTATGAATGTACCTGTATGAATGTGAAGACTCCAGTTTGGGCCCATGAGATGACAAAGTAGGGGACGAAAACCAACACACTGAGGACAGTGAAGAGAAACTGTAAAGTGCCTGAGTCTCCTGTGGTGTCACTGTGCCACTGAGCCCTCCCTGCCAATGACCTCCTCCAGATCTCTTGTTACGTGACATCACATATTTATTGCCTAAAGCACGATAAGTGGCTCATTTCCTGCTTTCAGCCACAGAACATCCCAATTGATACATCGCTCAGGATTTTAAGTTCTGAGGGTCTGAGGGACCCAGAGTTTGAGTGGCCAACTCTACATTTAGTGCCTGCTGTGATTGGAAATGGGACAGTGTGAGGAGCGATCCAGTGGAAGGAGACTCTGGGACCCTCCAGCTTTCCCAGTACGAAGCCAAGCGCCAGAGTGTGCCTTCCCACTGAGAAGCTGTGGGGAAGGGGAGAAGGAAGCAGAACTCCCAAAACAAATGTCCCTAATATATGCATTCTCTGCATATTCACTGAGTGCATGAATACCACAAAGCAAACTGGCTAGTTCATGATTGTACCCCTTGAAACACTTAGAAAGTCACCTGTCCCCTTATCTTTTCATCTGAAAGCTAGTAAAAAGTGACACGTATTCAGGAATATTATGTTATAGAATACGTAATTTTGCAATTCAAGATTTTATTTTTCCTCAGTGTGTAGCCATGAAACAAATTTACAGATATCAAATGACCCAGTTACATCTCTCACAAATGCTAATTTCTCTTGTTAACGTCTTGTCATTTGACCTTAAGTAAGGACTTCTGCATACCCATAACATGTATAGCATAGTTTTTATTTTTTAATTTTATATTTCTAGCTTATAAACACATTGATTACATACAAGAAAGACCTCCTATCTTATTAAATTGTGCGTGGTATTGGCCACTAAGCCATGGGCTAAGTAAAACTTGGGCAGAACATAGTTTGACTTGACAGAATATGAACAATCTAAGACAGAGTAAATTTAAGTGGAAGGTCCCAGAATTATTATTATTATGCCCAAATTACTTCACTAAAGAAGCAATATGATTTTGGTTTGAATTTGAAGCTGACACAGGTTAAAACTTGAACATAGGGCTGAGTAGAAAACCTACAAGAAGAAAATTCAAGAACTCAACATAATTCTAGGATCTAAAAAAAATACATCTTATTTTCAATATATATACATATGAATTCTAGGAGCAAAACCTATGCCCTGTTAATGCTAAAAAGAAAAACGCTTCATTCTTTTCAAAAGCTCTGCTTTGTCGGGGCGCCTGGGTGGCTTGGTCAGTTAAGCGTCCGACTTTGGCTCAGGTCATGATCTCACGGTCTGTGAGTTCGAGCCCCGCGTCGGGCTCTGTGCTGACAGCTCAGAGCCTGGAGCCTGTTTCAGATTCTGTGGCTCCCTCTCTCTCTGACCCTCCCCCGTTTGTGCTCTGTCTCTCTCTGTCTCAAAAATAAATAAACATTAAAAAAAATTTTTAAAAATAAACATCTGCTTTGTCCATTTTAATCCACATGTGGCATTTTCTATGGAGAGCAGGCCAAGGAAAATGTACATCAAGCAGTTGTTAACGGCCTTTTGAGAAAGTGATTTAAGTATACAGGCAAGTGCTGGGTCAAAGATGATGGTTTAAACCATAAAGGAAAGAAAATATGGGGAAAAGTTAGCCAATAATCCAGCTATTAAGGAACACAAAATTGAAACCTAGAGATCTTTGTCACATTCTCAACACATTCAAGAATTGGCATTACTTCTGGACCACAGAATTCATAATCACAGGTCAGAATACTTAATTTGAAACTGATTTATATCCAGAGAGTATAATTTAGGAAATATATAAAACTTAGGGTGTCTCCCAGATTATAATAAAAATGGTACTAGGCAGGCAAATGTCACCCAGTTCTTCCTAAATGGGGGCCTTGTGCACATGACCATGGATCAGTACATTTCAAACTCCACCCACAGCGATGGTGTTTCCTTAAGAACCCCCATCAGAATCTCTATTTCAGAATCGCTGTCACTAGTGCTCGCTTCGGCAGCACATATACTAAAATTGGAACGATACAGAATCGCTGTCACTAGAAGCATATTTTATATAATCATTTGTCTAATACAAACCACAGAAACTGAGATTCCACCAAGCCTTCTCTGAAGGAATGAATACACAAAAGATAAATTAAGAAAGCTTTACTGAGAGACCAAAACGTTTTTAAATGTTAAGAAATGGTTTCTTCCGTATTGGATGGAAGTTCTGCCAGGAGAGGCAAGGGGGGCATGCATGACCAGTCAACCAAAGAAACTCCACTTATATTGTACATATTGTTTCTAAATATTTTCTCTGAGGAAAGCATAGTACAGGGTAAAGCCTCCACACACAGTGTTCAAGAATAATTTGGGCCAGGAAAGATGTTAATGCAACTTTTTACTCTGTTATAGAATCCTCTGGGAAAGGAAGGCTTTTCTTGGGCTCCTCAGAGAATTTCAACTAGCTTGGACAAGACGAGTGTATCAAGGGCTTTGCAGATATGCTGAAATAAAGCTTCTCTGTGTGAGCCTAAAACTCCACCTGCCAAGATAGTCCCTGGGACTAAGCCTGGTAACTGAGGGATAAATCACTCCCCCTCTTCTTTCATAACAGGCCCTTCCCCCCAGGACTCCACATGCACTTGGAGAAGACAAGAGTGCAGCACAGAAAAGGCTATGACAGAAATGTGGTGGAGGGTGTTGTGGGAGCAAGAGAGGGAGCCACGTGGAGCCAGCCAACCCGTTTATCGTGTGTGTGTGTGTGTGTGTGTGTGTGTGTGTGTGTGTGTGTGTGTTCAGAGGTCTGGAGAGAAGGAAGAAAAGGATGCAGCAGTGGCTATAATCTTCTACAGGTAGTTTTTTGTAAATATCCAGTGGGCATGCTCTCAACATGCCATCTGGGATCAGCTACTTTGGGGCCAATGACTTTGCACCATCAAAATATATCCCAATTATAGCTTTATTACATATATGGTTGCCTCAAGAATTTTAATAAATACTATTTTCTCTTATGGTAACTTTACTAACCCTCTCATTTACCCATTACACTAGATCTATTGAGCAATCCAGGACAAAACAATATGAAAAAAAGAAAATTTTAAACGTTATAAAGTAAACATATGAATAATGTCTAAAAATATCTAAAGTGGAAAGATAAGGAGATAATGAAGCACTAAAGAGCCTGATGAGGTTTTGAAATTTGTCATAAAACATTTTTAACCTGCTTTGCAGATTTTAATTGGCTGCTAAGTATCCAAATAGCTGTTGGATCTCTCTCAATCCTGTTTCCACTCTGTTGGTTCCGTGCCATTAACCTCTCTTGTTCCAATCTAGATGGCATCTGCAGGTTAGTCTCTTTGTGTCCACTGTGGACCCCACCCAGGGTGTGCTCTACCCAGCAGGTGGAATGATCTCTGTAAATAACAAAGGTGGTGGTGTCCCTCCTCCATCTAAAACCCTTCAATGGCTTCTCCTAATAGCGTTCAAGGTAAAGTCCAAACATTTTAGTCTTTCTCATGGCCCTCCATAACCTGACTCCTTTCTTGCTACTTACTCAACTTGTTATTTATGCTCCAGACAATAGAACTCTCTGTTAAACCCTACACATGCCATGGTTTTGTGTGGCTCCACTGCATTTACTGGCCATTCCTCTTGCCAGGGATGACCTGTCCCTGTTCTTAGTCTAGATTGGTAGTTCTCAAGGAACATCAGCAGTATCAACAAGGGGAACTTGCAAGAAATGCACAGTAACACTTCACTGAGACCTTCTGAATCAGAAATCTGGGCACTGGGGCCAGCAATCTGTCAATAGATGATGTATATCATATACTTTTACCTGCTGTGCTTGTATCTAGGAAGACATGAAGTACAGAACTGAACAACGAAGTAGCATGTCATCAGTTACTACACTGTCTGCACTTTGGGGCCTAAAGACCATCAGGTCACTTGTTCAAACTAAAAAAGAAGTGGCTTAAGGAGAGTAAATGGATAATGAGAGGGGCCCCATGGCTTGAGGAGTCAGATAAACATTATAGAAGCAGAGACTCTCAGTGTCTCATGAGTCTCAGGAGGTCAAGTTGTCCAATCTCATCATTTCACAGAGAATGAACACAAGGCCCCAAAAGGTGAGCAGCTTACTTGAGGTCAGACAGATGGTCATGGGAAAGCTAAAACAAATGTGTTGTGGGAGGAAAAGGCTGCGTGGCAAAACGGTTGAGTCATTAATGGCCACTGACACAAGCCACCGAGGCAGAATGAGAACCGTGACATGTGCTGCTCAAAATAATTCAGTGATCTTGCAGTTTGGACACCCTGCCACCAGGTAAGTAATACCCCAGTTAGGCTGACATGATTCCAACCAGTACCAGACTCGAGTCATGGATAAGTGTGAAGGCACTAGAAAGTTTGTTCTTTTTTTTTCAACGTTTTTTTATTTATTTTTGGGACAGAGAGAGACAGAGCATGAACGGGGGAGGGGCAGAGAGAGAGGGAGACACAGAATCGGAAACAGACTCCAGGCTCCCAGCCATCAGCCCAGAGCCTGACGCGGGGCTCGAACTCACGGACCGCGAGATCGTGACCTGGCTGAAGTAGGACGCTTAACTGACTGTGCCACCCAGGCACCCAGAAAGTTTGTTCTTTAAACATGAACATAAATAAATAAATAAATAAATAAATAAATAAATAAATAATAAAAAAAATAAACATGAACACAAATATTATCCATATAAAGGTGAGTGTGCAAACATTACCTGTAAGAAAACAGAGCCTATCAGATTCAATCTATTGTTGCTTCTAAGGTTACAGTAACCACATGAAAGAGTAGATCTCATAGAAACATGGGTGTGCTAAATATCTATTTTATTTATAATTATAACATTTGTATGTATACATATATAAATACACTGTGCATATACAGCATATATATAAATACTTAGCATACTGAGCATCCTAATTAAGAGGACAGCCTCAGCTCGCCCTCCCAGCACTCCTAATCAGCTACAAGAGTCTGTTTGTTTCCCTCCAGATCCTCTGCAGGAAGATCCCTTGCTTCTCCTCAGTGAGAGAATTAGGGCCTCAGGAGAGACTTATTTGTGCAACAGAGGACAGAAGCAGTCCACTTCACAATTCAGGTAAAGGGCACAGTCCTTCTCTGACACACGCCTCATGACTGACCTTTAAATAAGAGTTGCTGCATTTTTCTGTAAACACTATTAACAATGCTTAGCAAATAAATTTAGCTCAATATTTCTTAAGCATAAACTTTTTTAGAGCTGTTTTCTATTTTCATCTCAACATCCCATGGACTAAACGTCACAGAGCCAAGGACAGCACATATCCCTTCAAAGGGGGCTGCCTTTGATCTTAACCCCTCTGCCTCCTAGGAGTGCTTGGCAATGTCATGGACTAGCCACCAGATATGTTCCACACTTAGAAAAATACCTTTGGGATTTGGGTGTTCTTAAAAAACTCTCTCTGCCTTTCGGGTGTGCATGAGCTGCATATGATCCCTACACTCCCAACTTTAGTACCAATGACTGATACTGGAGCGAATGCACACACACATCCATGAACATGAACAGGGGCCCTACAATCCATCTTTATATAAAGCCTATTCTTTGACAGGGTTGCCACCCAAGAAACAGCAACCTAGGGTGCATCTATTTTGTTTCCGCAGAAGTGTCAATACATTTGCTTTTTGAAATTTACTTCCTAAACATTTGTAATACCTTTTGTTACTCTTTTCTTCTTCTTTCTGCCTTTTGTTTACTCCACTCCCACTCCTGTTCCCCAACCCAATCTTGATTTGTCTTTATCCTGCAGAAGGGGATTTCATCAGAATCCTACAGCTATTATTTTAACTAAAGAAGTAGAGTTGGGGAACCTAGGTGGCTTAGTCAGTTAAATGTCCAACTTTGGATCAGGTCACAATCTCATGGTTCATGAGTTTCAGCCCCACATCAGGCTTTATGTGAACAGCTCAGAGCCTGGAGCCTTCTTTGGATTCTGTGTCTCCCTCTCTGTCTTCCCTCCCCCACTCATGCTCTCTATCTCTCTGTCTCAAAAATAAATATTTAAAAATTTTAAAAAAGTACAGTTGATGAGTGCCACCTGACTTATATTGGACATTTCATTAAACACAGTTCCATTTTGACCTTCCCTCTATCTTCACAGCCAGTGAGCCACCAAGAATCAAGAATCCTTCCTTCATCACGTAAGATTTAATAAACCATGGAAAGGAGTCTAAATGTTATTCTAAATACAGTATTTATTCTATCAGATATACTGTATTAGCAAGAAAGTTTTAGCAAGAAAGTTACATGATTTGGTTGTCACTTGAAAAGAGCAGCCTGGTTTCTAGGAGGTACAAGAATGGGAGCAGAGAGACAAATTAGAGGCTTCCTAGAAAAATCTCAGGGTCACTTGACTAAGGGCAGTACAATAGATGACTTTGGGATACACTTTGTGTGGTGTTGACGAGGCCATTGCTAATGGCTTGGAAGGAAGAAAGAATGAGGGCTATGAGGAAATGGAATGAATCAAGGTGGATACCTACGTTTCTACTTGAGCAACAAAGGGAAAAGGTTTCCCTTTAATGACATAAATATAGAGGAATAGGATAAATTTGGAGGAAGAAAGGAAATTAAGAGCTCTGTGTGGGCCACAGTATGTTCCAGACGCCTACTAAGCAAGCAAATAAAAATGAATGAAAACGGTCACAGTCTTTTTATTGGAAAGGCAAGAACCTGAAAGTGTAATGATATTGGAGCATCCGGCAGAGAGATTTTCTATTACAAGAAGTAAACACTTGAGTTTGTCTTGAAGGCAGCACATCTCATTACCCAAAGAACTTTTTTTTTTTCCAGAAGGACTATAAGTAAATGCACAGCAGAAATTTTTCTGGATGCAGAGGTGTTAGAAGCTAAAAATAATAGAGCAGACTGATGTAAAAGAGCTCCTTTATGGTGGGCAGTGTAGAATGTCTGCAGATTATTTTCTTTAGTGTAGAATTCCTTTCCCTAGTATGGATTTAAACTGGCTTAAACAATTACATATTGTCTTCCTTAAAAATGGATGCATGTCTTTGGTGATAGGGTGTGGATGAAGATTGGGTGGGCTAGCTCAAAAGAGATCAGGAACTGATACCTCAAAATTAGCAGGAAGTATATATAGGCCACAGAATCCACTTCAAAGTGAGACATGACTGTAAAATACAATGAAACGTGGCTTGATTAAATTTACCTTTACTTTTGTACCTGTGTATTTCCAGACAATAACTCAGACATAGAAAAATATACTGATGCTTCACCATTGTGGTGTAGCATCACTATGTACTTTTAATCCTGGGGCCAAATCACATCCCTATATACAGAGAAGATGAAATTTCTTCTGAAGGAAGTAAATATTTTCTCTGCCCATGTTCCAATGGAGAGATTCATTCCTGTAATGATATAAGATTTAGAAAGGTATGCCTTAAAGTAGAAGGAATGAAGATAACAAGAACAAATCGTATTCTTACTCAGAAACGTGGAGGAGCCATGGCTCTGGATTACAAGTAGGCAATAACTACATATGAGCAGTCCTTTAGAGGTAGGTAAACAGACTTCCAGAACATGGTAATAGGCTAGAATACGAGGGATGTGTGCGTGTCAGCTTTAACGGTGGTCACATCTAACAGCCACTATAATTGCTCTCTTCGCTGTTTTCTTTTGTTATTCCTGAACATACTATAAATTTTGTAAAATTAAACACCCATGTTTGGAGGAAGCATCACAGGGGAGAGAAGCAGGAGTCCAAAGGGAGCCATTTCCAGGAAGTGGGGGCAGAGAAGAAAGCAAGCAGTGTCCACTGGGCAGCACTGAGATGGACGCTGGCTGAGGCACATAGCAGCAACCAGAGGAACAAATTTAATAGTAACCATCCCCCAAGGACTATCAGAAATATATGGGAAGAGAACTTAGCAAAAAACTAGAATTACTTTTGGAGGGAAGGAGGCTGGAGCCATTGTACATCTGGACTTTAAAAGAGAATGTGTCCTCATTTTGTCTACGAAATGAGACATCCCTGGAACATTTGACTATATCCTTTTCTAGGCTATAACTCTTTCAAAATAAGAATATACCAGGTAAGAAAGATTTGAAAATTATTTCTGAATGAAAGGCTAAATATATCTTTGAATCAAACCTTTTAAAGAGGTCAGGTTGTTTTAAAGCATCACCAAGTCATACTTCTTGAATTTGTATACCACAAATTCCATTGTTATGAATGTTATGAAATAACTGCTTTTAAATGAGCTTGAAGTTATAATGGTAGAAAGACATGGATTTTTCTGTGCATAAATCATTTGGTTGAATAGCCACATGTCATTGTTCATTGCCAATAGTAGCAGAGACAGCCAGCCAAGGAGACCCAGAGGGTAAGTACCTGTAATAGATTTCTTAATATAATGCAGTCAGGTAAGTGGTGTGGGTGTCTCTACCAGGAACAAGAATTAACATGGATTTAGCTAGAGTAGCCTGGGGACTAACTGAGGTTCTCTTCCCAACTGAAAAACAAAAAACAAAAAACAAAAGAGCAATAGTGTGCTAGATCTCTAAATACTTTTAGAAAGTTTAATAAGAAAATAAGTGTAAATCATATGCTATCTTTCTGTGACTTACTTATTTCACTTAACATAATACACTCCAGTTCTATCCACGTTGTTGCAAATGGCAAGATTTCATTCTTTATTATCACTGAGTAGTATTCCATTGTATATATATACCACATCTTCTTTACCCATTCATCAGTTGATGGACATTTGGACTATTTCCATAGTTTGGCTATTGTTGATAGCACTGTTATAAACATTGGGATGAGCACTGGGTGTCATAAGTAAGAGATGGATCACTGGGTTCTGCCCCTGAAGCCAAGACTACACCATATGTTACCTTGAATTTAAATTTAAAAATTTAATTAAAAAGTTTCCATACAACACCCAGTGCTCATCCCAACAGGTGTCCTCCTCAATACCCATCACCCACCCTCCCCACCCTCCCACCCCCCATCAACTCTCAGATTGTTCTCAGTTTTTAAGAGTCTCTTATGGTTTGGCTCCCTCCCTCTTTAACTTTTTTTTTTCCTTCCCCTTCCCCATGGTCTTCTGTTAAGTTTCTCAGGATCCACATAAGAGTGAAAACATATGGTATCTGTCTTTCTCTGTATGACTTATTTCACTTAGCATAACACTCTCCAGTAAGCACAAATATTTTTTTAAATGACAGCATTTTTCAAAATAAAAACAATTTAATTAGAAAAAAATCATTTAAAAACCTTTGCCTTTGAGATGAAATTAAAAAAGAATGTCTTGTATCAATAGACTTGTTTTATGGTTCAGTATGTAGGCTTTTTTGATACATGATCCATCTAAATTGAAATTAATGTGTATTCTTCATTAATTGGATTACTACTGTATGACTGTCAACATGGTCAAGTTGATGAATGGTGTTGACCAAGTCTTCTTTTTCTTCCCCTGGTTTTCCATCTACTTGTGCTGTCAATTACTGAGAAAGGAATGTTAAAAATTCCAAATATGTTTCCCCCTTTGTTTCTGAGAATTTTTCTTTTGTGTATAGTGAAGTTATGTTATTAGGTGCATAAACATTTAAAATTGTTATTATCTATGGTAATATTCCTTGTCATGAAGTCTTTGATATTTACATAACTAACCAAGCTTTCTTATGCTCAGTGTTTGCAAGGATATACATTTTTCCATCCATTTACTTTCAACTAGTGTGTGTCTTTATACTTAAAACATTTAAAACACTTAACTATAGACACCATATGGTTGGATCCTGAGTTTTTTGTTTTGTTGTGTGTTTTTTTAGTTTTCAAATAATATTTGCCTTTTCGATACAGTGTTTAGTCCATTTACATTTAATGTAAATAATGATGTAGCTGTTTCAGTCTCCCATCTTGCTGAGTTTTTCATTTTTTTTTATTTGTTCCCTCTGAACTTTGTTGCTTTATCCTTCATTTCCTACTCATTTCCAGGATTATTTTGGGCTAAGTGTTATTTTTAAAAATGTATTCCTATTTTATTTATTGTCTGTTTTTACCTTTTTAAAGATATAACTGACATATAACACTGTAGAAGTTTAATGTAGAAGTTAATGTACAGTGTAATGATTTGACATACATATATATTGCAAAATGATTAGTTAACATCTCCCATAATCCCAAATACTTACCCTTTCTTTGTGGTGAGAACATTTAACACCTATTCTTTTAGCAACTTTTAAGTATAAAGTATTGTTAACTATAATCACAAAGCTGTAAATTAGATCCCCAGAATTTACTGACCTTGTAACTGGAAGTTTGAATCCTTTGACCAATATCTCCCTATACAAATGTGTGTGTGTGTGTGTGTGTGTGTGTGTGTGTGTGTGTGTGTGTGTGTATCTCACACCTTTATTCATTAATCTGTAGATGGATGCTTGTATTGTTTCCATATATTGGCTATTGTAAAAAAAATGCAGCAATGAGCATGAGATTGCAGACATCTCTTTGAGATCCTGATTTCTTCCCCTTTGGATATATACCCAGAAGTGGGATTGCTGAATCAAATGGTAGTTCTATTTTTAATTTTTTTAGAAATCTCCATACTCTTTTCCATAATAATTGTCCCAATTTATATTCTCACCAACAGGGCATAGGGATTTCCTTCACATTCTCACCATCACTTCTTGTATCTTATCTTTTTGGTAACAGTCATTCTAAAATGTTTGAGGAAATATCTCATTGTTTCATTTACATTTCCCTCATGATAATGATATAGAGCATTTTTTCAGGTACTTGGAAATTTATACATCTTCTTTGGGAAAATGTCCATCAGTTCCTCTGCCCACTGTTTTACTTGGATTATTTGTTGTATTACTATTGAATTGTAGGAATTCCTTATATAGTTAGAATTTTACCTTTTAGCAGAAATATGGTTTGCAAATATTTTCTCCCATTTGGTATGTTGCATTTTCATTTTTTTGATATTTCCCTTTGTTATGCTTCTGCTATGCAGAAGCTATTTAGTTTGATGTAGTTTCACTGCTTATTTTTTGGTTTTGTTGCTTGTGATTTGGGTGTCATATCCAAAACATTACTGCCAAGACCAATGTCAAGGATCTTTATCCCATTTTCTTCTAGGAGTTTTACAGTTTGGGGTCTTACATTTAAGTATTTAATCCACTTTGAGTTAATTTATGTGAGTGGTACAAGCTAAGGATCTAGTTTCATTTTTTGCATGTCAATATCCAAGTTTTTCATCATATATTTCCCCCATTAGGTAGTCTTGGATCATCAAATATTAACTATATTTGCATGAGTTGATTTCTGGGCTCTCAATTCTGTTTTGGTGGTCCATATATCTGTTTTTTGCCCGTACTATACTTTTTTTTATTACTATAGATTTGTAATATAGCTTGAAATCAGGTAGTGTAATGTCTCCAACTCTGATCTTTCTCAAGACTGCTTTGGCTATTCAGCATCCTTTGTGGTTCAAGAAAATTTAAGGTTCTTTTTTCTTCTATTTCTGTAAAAAATGTCATTGGAATCTTGATAGATATTTCAGCAAGTCTATAGATGGGTTTGAACAGTGTGGACATTTTACAATATTACTTTTTCTGATCCATGAACATGGGATAGCTTTCTATTTGTTTCTGGGTTTTTTCCCCATTAAAAAAAAAATCAATATCTTATTGTTTTTGGCGTACAGATCTTTCACTTTCCTTTTTTTTAAAGTTTATATTTTGAGAGAGAGAGAGAGAGAGAGGGAGAGTGCACAAGTGGGAGAGAGGCAGAGAGAGAGGGAGAGAGAGAATTCAAGAAGGCTCCACTCTGTCGGCACTGAGCCTGAGGCAGGGCTCGAACTCATGAACCACAAGATCATGACCTGAACCAAAATCAAGAGTTGGACGCTTAACTGATTGAGCCACCAAGTGCCCCAGATCTTTCAGTTTATTGACTAAATTTACTCTTAAGTTTATTTTCTGATACTATTATAAACAAAATTGTTTTTTTTTAATGTTTATTCCTAAGGGAGAGAGAGAGAGAGAGAAACAAAGCATGAGCAGGGGAAGGGCAGAAAGAGAGGGAGACACAGAATCCAAAGCAGGATCCAGGCTCTGAGCTATTAGCACAGAGCCTGACATGGGGCTCAAACTCACAAACCATGAGATCATGACCTGATCTGAAGTTGGACACTTAACTGACTGAGCCACCAGCGCTCCAATGAAATTGTTGTCTTAACTTATTTTTCATCATTTCACTTTCAGTATATAGAAACACAAATGGTTTTGTATGTTGATTTTATAGCTTGCAACTTTACTAAATTTGTTTATTATTTCTAACAGTTTTTTGGTGGAATCTTCAAGATTTTCTCTTTATAAGATTATATCATCTTTAAACAAAGACAATTTTGCCTCATCCTTTCTGATTTGGATGACTCTTATTTCTTTTTGGTAAGAGTAAGCATCCTTGTCTTGTTCCTGATCTTAGAGGAAAAGCTGTCAACTTTTCACCACTGACTATAAAGTCAGTTGTGGGCTTGCCATTTACAGCCTTCATTAAGTTAGGTTTCTTCTATAGCCCATTTTTTGACAGTTTTTAATTATGAAAGGATGCTGTACTTCATCAAATGCTTTTTCTGTATTTATTAAGATGATTATATGGTTTTTATCTTTCATTTTATTGACGTAGTGTATCATATATTGATTTGTGTTTGTTGAGTCATTCTGGCATCCCAGGGATGAATCCCACTGCATCAATGATATATAATCCTTTCAAAATGCTGTTGAATTCAATTTGCTATTATTTTGTTGAAATTTTTTGTATGTATATTCATCAGTTTTCTTTTCTTCTAATATTCTTATTTTGCTTTGGTATCACAGTAATGCTGGCCTAATAAAATGAGTTTGGGAATGTTTTTCCTCTTCAATTTTTTGGAAGAGTTTGAGAAGGCTTGGCATTAATTCCTCTTTAAATGTTTGGTAGAATTCATCTGTGAAGCCATCTGGGCCTGAGTTTTCCTTTGTTGAGAGGGTTTTATTTTTATTACTGATTCAATCTCCTTACTCATTATTAGTCTCCTCAGATTTTTTATTTCTCCCTGATTCAGTCTTAGTAGGTTGTATGTTTCTAGTAATTTATCCATTTCCTATACATTATCCAAGCTGGTATATATTGGCCATAGTACCCTGGTAACAATAATCTGTGTGTGTGTGTGTGTGTGTGTGTGTGTGTGTGTGTGTGTGTGTGTGTATGAGAGAGAGAGAGAGAGAGAGAGAGAGAGAGAGAGAGATCAGTTGCAATGTCTCAATGTCTCCCTTTCATTCTGATTTTCTTTGGGTCTTCCCTTTCTCATATTAGTTTAGTTAAAGGTCTGTCAGTTTTGTTTATTTTTCCAGAAAACAAGCTCTTAGTTTGGTTGGTCTTTTTCATTATTTTTCTGGTCTTTATTTCATTTATTTCTTTTTTTTATTTAATTTTTTTTAACATTTATTTATTTTTGATACAGAGAGACAGAGCATGAATGGGGAAGGGTCAGAGAGAGAGGGAGACACAGAATCTGAAGCAGGCTCCAGGCTCGGAGCTGTCAGCACACAGCCCAAAACAGGGCTCAAATTCACAGACCATGAGATCATGACCTGAGCTAAAGTCGGACGCTTAACCGACTGAGCCACCCAGGAGCCCCTATTTCATTTATTTCTGCTCTGAGCTTTGTTATTTTGTTCCTTCTTAGCCTGTTCTACTTTTCCTAGTTCCTTGAGGTATTAAGTTGTTTAAGCTTTTTTTTTTTTTTTTTAACACAGTTGACCCTTCCACAACACAGGTTTCATCTGCACAAGTCCACTTATATGGACTTTTTAAAAATAAATACATTACAGTGCTGTAAATCTATTTTCTTTTATGATTTTCTTAATAACATTTTATTTTCTTTAACTTATTTTACTGTAAGAATACAGTAAATAATAATATTATATACAAAATACGTGTTAATCAACTAGTGATGTTATTGGTAAGACTTCCAGTCAACAACAGTTGAGTAGTTAAGCCTCTGGGGATTCAAAAGTTATATACATATTTTCCAATGGAAGTGAGTGTAGTGCCCCTAACTCCCATGTAGTTCAAGGATCAACTAAGCCTTTTATTACTATAAACTCTCTCAGAATTGCTTTTGCTGCATCCCTTAACTTTTTGGTTCTGTTTCCATTTTCATGTGTTTTAAGGTGTTTTAAATTCTCCTTTTGATTTATCTTTGACCCATAGTTTGCTCAGGAGTATGTTGGTTAATTTCCATGAATTTGTAAATTTCCATTTTTTCCTCCTATAATTGATTCCTAGTTTCATACCATTGTAGTTTAAAAAGATACTTGTTTATGATTTCAATCTTCTTAAATTTCTTAAGAGTTGTTTCGTAACCTAGCATATGATTTATCCTGGAGAATGTCCCAGGTGCACTTGAGAAGAATGTATATTTTCGCTGCTGTTGAATGAAATACTCCGTATATGTTGTTTAGGTACATTCAGTCTAATGTATATTTCAAGTTCAATGTTTCCTTAAGATTTTCCATCTGAACGATCAATTCATTGTTGCAAATGGGGTACTGCAGTCCCCAACTGTTATTGTATTGATCTATTTCTCCCTAAATTCTATTAGTTATTTGTTCAATATATTTAGGCACTCCAATGTTGGATACATATATATTTATGATTGTTATATTCTTTTTTGAGCCCATTATCATTATATGATAACCTTCTTTGTCTCTGTTATAGTTTTTGAGTTAAAGTCTATTTTGTCTAATAGGCAACCCTGATGTCTTTTGATTTTCACTTGCATAAAGTATTTTCCCATCCCTTCACTCAGCCTATATGTGACCCTAAATCTGAAGTGAGTCTTTTGTAGGCAGTGTTTAGTTGGGTCTGCTTTTTTTTTAATCCATTCAGCCACTCTATGCCTTTTGAGTGGAGATTTAATTCACTTACATTTAGAGTAATTATTGATAGGTAAGGATTTATTAATGTTCTCTTAATAATTATTGTCAGGCTATTTTGTAATCCTCTTATTCCTCCTCTCTTGCTGTCTTCCTTAGTGAATTGCTAATTTTTCTGTATTATTATGCTTTGATTCCCTTCTTTTTATCTTCTGTGTCTCTATTGTGTATTTTTGTTTTGTGATTACTGTGAAGCTTATATAAAATATATAGTCATTTATTTTATACTAAAAATAACTTGGATCTTATACAAAACCTCCACTTTCTACCCCTTTTTATGTGTCTGATGTCACAGTCCATCTCTTTTTATATTGTGTATTCATTAACAAGTTATTATAGCTAAAATTATTTTTAATATTTTCGTGCTTCAACTTTTGTATTAGAGTCAAGTGGTTTATACATCAACAAACTACAGTATTATTCTGGATCTGACAATGTACTTTCCTTTACCAATGTGTTGTATATTTTCAAGTGTTCAAGTTAGTAATTAGCATCTTTTCATTTCAGCTTGAAGGACTTGAAAGAAGTTCTTATAAGTTCTTATAAGGCAAGTCTACTGTTAATGAACTCCTTCAGCTCTTGTCTGTCTGTGAAAGTTTTTATTCCCTTCATTTCTGAAGGACAACTTTGTTGGATAAAGTGTTCTTGGTTGGAAATTTTTTCTTCCAGCACTTTGAATATACCATCCCATTCTTTCCTGAACTGTAAGGTTTCTGCTGAGAAACTCACTGACAAACTTATGGGGGTTTCCTTTTATGTGACAAGCTTTTTCTTCTGCTTTTCAGATTCCCTCTGTTTTATATTTTTGACAGTTTTATTATAATGTGTACTAGAGAAGATCTCTTTGAGTTTAATTTGTTGGGGACCTATGAGCTTCATTAACTTGGATGTCCAAATTTCTCCACAGATTCTGGAAGTTTTCACTCATTATTTCCTCACATAAGCTTTCTGCCACCTTCTACCTCTCTTTTTATTGAACCTGATGTTATCTCATAGTTAACATAGGTTTTCTTCACTCTTTTTTTCATTTTTTGTTTATCTGTGTTCTTCTCTGACTAAATATTTCCAAAGGTCCTATCATCTACTTCACAGATTCTTTCTTCTGGTTGACCCATTCAGCTACTGATGCTATGGCATTTTCCATTTTATTCACTGTATTCTTCAGCTTCAGGATTTCAGTTTGATTCTTTTCTTTATCACTTCTAGCTCTGTTAAACTTATTATTTTGTTTACGCATTGTTTTTCTCCTTTCACTGGATTATCTTTCTGTGTTTTCGTGTGGCTTGTTGTTTTCCTTAAAGTATCTATTTTGAATTCTGTAATTGGGTAAATCACAGATATCCATGGATTCAGGCTCTGTTACTGGAAAATTGTTGTGTTTGTTTGGTAGTGTTATGTTCCTTGATTTCATGTGCCTTGAAGTCTTGCATTGTTGACTTCACATTTGAGAGCAGCAGTCAACTCTGCCAATTTTTACTAATTGATTTCAGTAGAGAAATATCTTCTGTTAGCCCTGCTGGTATTCTGAGGCTTTCTCAGACCTTCTATGGATTCACCTGCTCCATGCTTCTTGCTCCCTCTTGTGGCAGAATTCTTAAGTTTTTATATGCTCAAGTTTGTGGTCTCTCCCAGGCTAGTTTCTGCATGTGCTAACCAGCCATCTGCAAAATTTTGCTTTTTCTGCCACTGGGAGTGCATACGTGAGCCAAATACAGAGCAGAGAATGTGTGGGTGAGATGCCTGGAGCACTAGGGGTGCCTGTGGGCCAACTGGAGTGATCTGTAGGCAAAGCATTCCCAGTGGCTCATGGGTGGGCTTCCCAATGGAGTCCATGACATGGTCAACAAGGTCTATGTCCCATTGATACATTTTGGTCCAAGCCCTGGCTGCCACTCACTGCCTCCAAGTCATGAAGCTTAAAAATAAATCCCCTAGATGGAACAAGAGAAATAGACCTCTCTCCCAGCATCCATCACAGCTGAGGAAGCCAGGTTCTCATTCATAGTATCACTTTCCCTCACAGGAAAAACCATGGACCAAGATGGGCTTTCTTGGCACTGAGCTGAGGGAAGAGTGACAGGACTAAAAGTTAATCTGTTCTTACCCTCTCTAATGCATCCAATGGCCCACTGAAACTTCTCTACTGCACTCCTAGACTTCCACCAACCCTGTCTCATCCATGGGTGATTCATCTGGCCCAGAGTGGCTGGAGCCAGTTCATAGGTCAACTTCAGGGTCCACAAGCAGGACTGAGGCCTGTATGCCTTTACCCAATGCACTTGTGGGAAAGACTTCTCCTGGGTCTCATGGCATGTGGTGCTGGTGACAAAACCAAAGCCAAAAGGGTCCACAGCAACATCTTCATAGTTGTTCCCAGGCCTACAGCTAGGACTATGGTTGATGATCCAGCTCTCTGGTTGAGACCTGTCTTCTCAAAATGGCTTTCCTCATTCTTGGACTATTCCAGAGTTTCATAACCTCTTTATTTCCCACAGATTCCACAAAGGCAATTTTATCCATGTATGGATACCAAACTGTTGTTGTTGGGGGGGGGGGGCACAATTGAAGGAAATCTATCTTATTTGGCCATTTTGCTGACGTCCCCTCTATTGCAGTTGCTCTAAAAATAAAATGATACCTCCCTAACTTGTCACAATCTACCTTGAATTAATATCATGCTAAGTTGTGAATAATGTAAGAATCCTTAAAGCACTATAATTTTATTTACATACCTTGTTATCATATGTTTTAATGTTACAATTGTCATATATTTTAATTTTATGTATGATATAAATCTCAAATACTGCACTATTATTTTTGCTTTAAATTGTCTATTGGCTTGCAAAGAACTTAATAAAAGAAATAAAAATAATCTCATGTTTATTGACATATTTGCTATCTTAAGTTCTCTTTATTTCTTTTTCAGGTAAATTTCCTTTCCTGCCATTTCCTTTCAGCCTAAAGGACTTTTAGTGTTCCTTTGAGTGCAGGTCTGCTAATGGTAAATTGTCTCATTTTTTCTTTATCTCAAATATATCTTCTTTTTTGAAAGATATATTCATTGAATATAGAACTCTAGGTTGACATGTTTTTTTTTCTTCCTTTTAGTATTAAGCAATGTTGTTCTATTGATTTTTGTCCTCCATTGTTCCTAGGGAGTCGTTATCTGTGATCCTGATCAATATCCCCATCTGTTTTAAGTGGCTGCTTTAAAGATTTCTGGGTTTTTTTTTCACTTTTTCCCCCCAGAAGTTTTGTAATGATGTTCATAGGTATGGTATTCTTTGTCATTAATATGGCTTGGGACTTTCTCATATTCTGGATCTATGACTTATGGGCTTTGATCATACACACACTTGCTTTCCCAGCAATGATGGTTCTGGGCCGTAAGCAACAGGTGAATACAGGTAAGACATACTGATTGGCATAGATCACAGAGTAATTTGTTCACCTGGAATAAACAAAGTTTCTGACTGGCCAAAATTATCTGTAATAGGCCAAAGATTATCACACAAAAAGTGGTAGAAAATATAAAAATATAAAGAAAAACAACAGAACAAAGAATACTTCTGAAGCTCTGAGGGAAATATGTGGAGGCTGAAAATTAACCTGCACTTCAGTATTGCAGTGTTTGAAGAAAATAAACTAGAAAAATTTGCTGTATATGCTTGTCATGGGAGGAGTCATTGGATGTGAGTACTGGGTAGCGTGGCACGTGTGCATTTGCTGTGCACAGTGGTAGTGTTAAAATTTTTTTCTACCACAATTACATTTATATTTATAGTTTAGGACATGCAAAAATATTCATAATGCTTTCCTTAAATTAGATAGATAGGTATGTACATATAGTTCATATAGTGTGTGTATATATATATGTATATATATTTTAAAATGTAGCTTTATATATATAAATATGTGTATGTGTATATATATGTGTGTATGTGTGTAGATATATATAAAGCTATATTTTAATCTAGTGCATTCTTTTTATATTAGGGAAATATTTGATATATTAATAATCTGTATCCATAGGCAACTACAATTTATAAAGCTTTTTAATATATGATTTCATATGACACTCATAATAAGCTTATTAAATAAATAGAACATGTCTTATTCTTATGTCCATTTAATAAATAAATGAAAACCTCAAGGTCCAAGAATGTGTGGCTTACCTATGGTTGCCCCAATATAATAGGCAATGCTGAAGTGTGAATCTAATCAGGTCTGAAACACTATATCCTGTCTAATTTTTAATCTGAAACAATTAAAGTGTTCTAGCATCTAATCCATACCTATCTACCTAAAATCCCCAGCAATTAAGAATTACTAATTCCCAGTGAGTCCGGGAAAGTAAATTTTATTCTATTGTCTGTTTATAATTTTGAGGACATTTTCATTCCTATTATCTATACTTACTTAAAAGGGTCAAAAAAGTAAGTATTATTTGTATTTTATTTTATTATTGTTTTTAATATTTATTTTTGAGAGAGAAACAGAGCATAAGTGGGGAAGGGGTAGAGAAAGAGGGAGACATAGAATCCGAAGCAGGCCCCAGGATCTGACCTGTCAGTACAGAGCCCAACGCCAGGCTCACCCCCACAAACCGCAAGATCAAGACCTGAGCCAACATCAGACGCTTAACTGACTGAGCTAGACACCCCAGTATTATTTGTATTTTAAAGGTAAAAAATAGAAACAAAAAATTTAATGACTTCCTTAAGAGCACACAGTGATGGTTTAGTCTGGAGAGTTTATACTATCTGAGAAAATTACTCTGATTTCTTTTATGTTAGATAACAAACAGTTATACAGACATTTCACAATAACTAATGACAGTATAATAACAACCTAGGTCGACTTAATGTGAAGACTGTGTCCCCCCAACACTCCCACACAGTCACAGCCCAGGCACTGGGAGGCTAGGAAGTAGATCTTATTCCTGTCTAATTTTCTCTACTTGTAACAAGGAGCCCCCTTACTGGCTGCCAAACCAAAAAAGAAATTTATTGGAGCACCTGGTTGGCTCAGTCATGATCTCTTGGTTCTTGGGTTTAGTCCCACATCAGGCTCTGCACTGACAGCTCAGAGCCTGGAGCCTGCTTCAGATCCATTCTCTCTCTCTCTCTCTCTCTCTCTCTCGGAGCCTGGAGCCTGCTTCAGATCCATTCTCTCTCTCTCTCTCTCTCTCTCTCTCTCTCTCTCTCTCTCTCTCTCTCCTTCCCCCACTTGTACGCTCTATCTCTCTCTTTCTCTTAAAAAATAAACATTTTTTTAAAAAGAGAAATTTATCAGAGCAATACTGTCAAATTAATATTATCTGAGAAATACTTGAAACTATTTGCCAAAGACTGTTATTAAGTGGGCTCTGCTACAGAAGTTATTTCAAGACCATTTCTTTTTTTTTTTTTTTTTTTGGCAGTTATTATTAAAACTTTATTTTACATATGACACAGAGCAAGGTTAGGTAAAATGCATAAGGTCACTCAGCTAGTGAGTGGCAGAAGTACGATTTTTACCCAGGTGGTATGATGCTGGAGCCCACACCCATAACATCCTTAACCTTATTATTAATGCCCCAAAGTATTAAAAGTATTCTTTAAAAAATGGCATGGATAGGGTCGATCTAAGAGGGAAAAGGGTAGCTGCAAAAGAGTTAAGGAATATTCGGTAGATGGATTTGTAACACTTGGTGACTTACATAATCAGCACCAACAAATAGATTTATACCATAAAAAAAGAAAAAATACAGGTTATACTGAGGTTCTAGCTTGGTTGACTGTACATTGTTGTCATTTGCTGAGATGAGAAGTACCACTTGTAGAGAAGACTTATATGGAATATGCAGTGGGAATTTGATTTCAAGACCATTTCTAAGTAGATTAGAAACTGTTAGTTGGCCATCTCTGCTCTAATCTCTGAGTTCAGAAGAAAAATGTGTATAAAAAACACAATTTTCAGAAATTCTGGTAACTCTGTTGAACTTATTCATAATAATTCATAGAAGGGTAAAAATTGAATAAAACAGGCATAAAATAAAACAGGATAAAAGGGGACTCTTGAAAATCCACAGGCTGTCTTCAAAATCAAAACATTGCTAAGTCAAAGAAAGAGGAATTTTCTTTACAGAGTTCCTTTTTTTTTTTTTACTTTTACAAGAAGATTGTACAAGAGTATCTGCAGATACTTGAAACCATTTTCAATGTTCAAAAACTAATTAAAAATGTTTAAAATTAGCCAGCTTCATTTCCTTAATGAAATGATCACATTAAAAATATAATAACATTTTATTAAAATAATACTTTGAATTTTGTAAAAAATTATTTTTGTTGGGAAAAGATCAGACAATAAAAAAGTTAAAAGAAAATTAAAGTCATGGAAATCTCACTTCTCAGTGATGACAACTATGAACTTCTAAGTGACTGTATTCAAGACATTTCTTCATATAAGCATACACTGATGTAGCAGGTATGTTTTACTTCAGCAATTTAGGGAATGAAATAACCTTAAGTTAAATATTCAAGTTAGGTATTAATTCTGAATATCTTCATCTTGCCCTTCCTTCCTCAAAGGCTGTCTTATCTCCCTAGGTTCTTTCTTTCTTTCTCCAATGTCATTGGAGGGAGGCCCATTCAGTCCATGGGGCAGATGCAGATATTACCACAGGGAGCACAGTCTTCCCTGGGCCCTACCAAACATTCTGTCATGACCTAGAGCTTAGGTCACTCAGGTGCCCTGAGCAATTCTTTTCTTTTCTTTTTTTATGTTTTTTTTTTTTTTTTAATTTATTTTTGAGAGAGAGAGACAGAGTATAAGCAGGGGAGGGGCAGAGAGAGGGAGACACAGAATCTGAAACAAGCTTTGAGCTGTCAGCACAGAGCCCAATGTGGGCTCAAACTCACAAACAGTGAGATCATGACTTGAGCCAAAGCCTGATGCTTAACCGACTGAGCCACCCAGGTGCCCCGAGCAATTATTTTCTAAGTGTGAGATTGCCAGGCCCAAAGAATGCAGTTGGGATATTCATACACATTTAGAAAGCTGCCTTCCACAAACATTCTATGAATATACATCAGCAGAAATACTTGAGGGGTGCCTGGGTGGCTCAGTTGGTTGAGTGTCCAACTTTTGATTTTGGCTCAGGTCATGATCTCACAGTTCATGAGACTGAGCCCCAGGTCCAGCTCTGTGCTGACAGCACAGAGCCTGCTTGGGATTCTCTGTCCCTCTCTCTCTGCCCTCTCCTCTACTTGCAACCTCCTTCTCAAAATAAATAAACTTAAAAAAAATAAAAATAAATTTTAAAAAAGAAGTACTTAAGATTGCCTGTTTTTCTTTATACTGGATTTGTTGAGATTTTTTAATTTTTGAAAACCTGGTGGATGAAAAATATTGAGCTGCTTTTATTTGTATCTTTAATTATTTATGAAGTTAAATTAATTTATTGCCCATTTGTACTTTTGTTGTTTTTGTTAACTGCCTATTGATATACTATCTACATTTTCCTACCATGATATTTTTTTATCAAGTTATAAAGCATTCTTTCTATTAGAAATATTGAAATTGGCCTTAAAAAAGGCAACCATTTTACCTGATTTTTAATTGGACGGTGTTGAGTTGTAAGAGTTCTTTATATAGTCTAGGTACAAATGTATTGTTGGACATGGATTTTGAAAAACTTTTCTTAGTTTGTAGTTTGTCTTTTCATGCTCTTCACAGGACTTTTCAGAGAGCAAACATTTTCAACTTTCATGAAGTTTAACTTATTAGCTCTTTTTTTTTTTTTTTTAGAGTTTTGTGCTTTTTGTGTTGCATGTAAGAAAACTTTGTCAAATCTAAGGACACTAACCTTTTCTTTTATAAATTTTATATTTTAATTTTTTTAGTATATGATTCATTTTGAGTCCATTTTTTTACGTGGTATAAGGTTAAGAGCCAAGGTTCACTTTATTGGTTATGACTAATTTTTTATGACTAATTGCTATAGCACAATTTGTTGAAAATATTATCTTTTCCTCACTGAATTGTCCTAATATTTCTATTAAAAATCATTGACTACATATGTGTGGTCTATTTCTAGACTCCTATTCTGCTCCATTGATCTGTCTGTCTACACCAGCACACTGCTTTGCTTACTTTGTAAGTCCTGAAATTAGTAGCGTAAATTCTTCAACTTTGACCCCCTTTTCTCCATAGTTTTAGTAATTATAGGCCTTTTGCATTCTCATATAAATTTTGGAACCAGTATGTCACTGTCTGAAAAGCTTCCTGGGATTTTGATTCAGATTACATTAAATCTACAGATCTTCTGGGAGAGAATTAACTACTAATAATCTTGCGTCTTCTTTTTTTATTGATACGCAGTGTTATATTAAGTGAACAACATAGTGTTTCAACATTTCTCTACATTCGTTACTCAGTGCTCACCACAATAAGTATAGTTACCTTCTGTCACTACACAAAGTTTATAATTTTATTGACTATATTCCCTATGATATACTTTTCATCTCTGTGGCTTATTTATTATATAACTGGAAGTTTGTACCTTTTAATCCCCTTTATCTATTTTGCCAATCCCCATATCCAGCTCCCCACTGGCAACCATCAGTTTGTTATCTGTGTTTAAGAGTCTGTTTTGTGTTTGTTTGATTTGTTTTTAGATTCCACATATAATTGAAATCATATGGTAATGGTCTTTCATATCATATTAATATTTGTTACTTAGCATAAGACCCTCTAGGTTCATCCATGTTGTCACAAATGGAAAGACCACTCTTTTTTATGGCTGAGTAATATTCCATTGTATAATAATATTGTATCTTTTGAGTATATGCCTACCTTATGACCCATATATTCTTCCCAGAAATATATGTTATTAGAAGCTCTTGGACAATGTGTCGGGAGACACATCAAAGGATGCTTCTAGTTCCATTGCCTGTACAGGAAAGATATTACAAGTTTTCTTCATCAGCAAAGAGGATAAATAAATGGTGGTGTATTGGTGCATAAATAAATTATGGGATATTATATGGCAGTCAACAATGAATTGACTCAAACATAACAGTTATTTTAAAAAACATTTCATACAGTATGATTCTATTAATATTACACAAAGATACGTAAAGCTAGTAACACGTTGTTTCATAATGCAAATATATGTGGTAAAAATGTAAAGTGCTAGAGAATGATAAATACAAAATTTAGAATAAGGGTAACTTTTTAGGGAAAAGTGATGAGACTGGGAAGGCTTCAAAGTTTTTTTCTTAATTTAATGGTGAATTCACAGGCGCTTATTGAGGTGTTATCCTATACAGTATATACATATTTTACACTATTCTTATCTATTTAATATTTAATTAAAAATCGTTTTTTAAGGGAAAGAGCAAGCAATTTTGTTGGGCAGGGAAATAGGGGTAAATTAAATCTGACACTAGTGAAAGAGGGCAAAATCCACTGTTTTAGTCCATTTGGATTGCTCTAACAGAATACCATAAACTGTGTGGCTTGTAAACAATGGAAATTTCCTTTTCACAGTTCTGGAGGCTGAAAGCCCAAGATTAAGGAATCAACATTTTCAGTGTCTTGTGAGGTTTGCTTCCTGATTCACAGATGGTTGTCTTCACACTGCATCCTCACATGGATGAAGGGGTAAGAAAGCTCTCTGGGATCTCTTTTATACGGGCACTGATCCCACTCATGAGGGTTCCAGTCTCATGGCCTAATCACCTCCCAAAGGCTCCACCTCCCAACACCATCACATTGAGGGTTAAGATTCAACATACAAGTTTTGGGGGATGCAAATATTCAACCCACATACACATTTGCAGTTCTTTTCCTTTTAATATTGTGCAACTGATTCTTTATTTACACCTTTCTACTTCTGACCTATAAACTGCAAAGCAATGTCCTAAATAATAACTGCTGTCACCAATGTAAACATTTTTTTTGACACCCACCTCCTACAAAGTCACTAAAGCACTTAAAAATGAAAGAAAAAAAATGTTGTCTAGAAAAATGCACCACTAGGTGCATCTACACATAACACACTATAAGTAAGAGATAAACAGCAGACTCTGGTGTCAGTCTCCAAGTTTCTTCTCACTTAGAGACAGATGAGAACTGAAAGCCAGAATGGCTTGAAGAGTGTTCTGGGTCTGGCTTGGATCTCCATGTTGTAGGGCTTTGTTCTCTATAGTCTGACATGAACCTGACACATTTCATTTCTTGCTTCATGAGGTCTCCCTGGTGGCTGTAGATCTCTATGACGTGAGCACCCTTTGGGGAATTCTGATGATAGGAAGGAGGGTTTAAACCCCATTTGACAAGGAGAATCACCTTCTGCTTGAAGTAGAAATGAAAGTGGATCCTTAAGTGTGCGAGAGGCAAAGATAAAAAAAAATACCATTCTCTGTGACACTCCAGCAAATAGCACCTGACGCTAGAATTACTGTTTGATGACTTCATTCCCACCATTGTGCCAGCTGTACACATGGAGCAAGCACACATTGTTTTCCCTCTACAATTCTGATTCATGATGCATGAGGTTGAGAATAATGTGGAGCACGTGGATGCTGATAAGCTCCCCCAGGGTCTCTGATTCTGCGGCCCTCTCTCTTCTCCAATATAAAATGAATGATTTAGAGGCTACAAGTAGAAAGGGAATCTCTTCTTTCTGTCAAAGAGACAGAAAAGGAGCAGTCAGAGATAGACCTAAGAAAACACAATTCCAGGGGCACCTGGGTGGCTCAGTCGGTTAAGCGGCCGTCTACAGCTCAGGTCATGATCTCGCGGTCTGTGAGTTCGAGCCCCGCATCGGGCTCTGTGCTGACAGCTCAGAGCCTGGAGCCTGCCTCTGATTCTGTGCCTCTCTCTCTCTCTCTGCCCCTTCCCTGCTTGGTCTCTGTTTCTCTGTCTCTGTCTCTGTCTCTCAAAAATAATAAACATTAAAAAAAAATTAAAAAAAAAAAAGAAAACACAATTCCAGGAACAAGGATGACAGTGTCCCACGTGGTTAAGGAATGAGAAGAGCACTACCCAGAGGCCCTTGGTTTTGATGGTTGATGGGTGCTATTAAAAAATGAGATATAGCTATGATTTAAAGGATGAGAAAGATTTAGAATAAGTTCATTTTATAGGCAATGTAATCCAAAGAGAGGGAGAGATTATCTTCAGATGTGTTTTAGTCCATTCAGGCTGATATAACAGAATACTATTAACTGGGAGTCTTTCAACAACAGAAATTTATTTCTCACAGTCCTGGAGTCTGGGAAGTCTGAGATCAGGGAGCCAGCACAGTGAGGTTCTGGTGAAGGCCTTCTTGGTTTGCAGAGAACCTTCCTACTGTGTCCTCATGTGGTGGAGACAGTGCGTAACCTAAACTACTCATCCCTCATAAGGGCACCAATCCCATCGTAAAGTCTCCATCCTCTTGCCCTCACCCAAGCCCAAATACTTCCCAAAGGTTCCACTCCTAAATAGCAAATACCATTGCACTGGAGATGAGGGTTTTAACATAGGAATTTGGGGAACACAAACTTTCAGTCCATAGGAAGCTGGGTTTTGCAACTTCCATAGGAAGTCGTTGTATAATTCTTACAAATTAGTTATAAGATACCAACAATTCGTAAAATAACATTGACTAATCTTAAAATATTCTCAGAATAACCAAATAAATTGCAAACCAATAATAACATTAAAAATTATACTGTCTGGCATTTTTTACCACCTGGAAAGTGCTAGAAACCAACATTTCTGATGTTCTCCAAGAAATACTCAATGTACTCCTGAGATTGATCCTAAAACTCATCAACTCTGTGCTGAAACACCCACAACATAGCAACACAGAATTTTAGAGTAGGTAGATCATCCTGTCCAATTATCTTGTCTTCATTCCTTTGTAAGATGAAGAAAGTAGGTTTCAAGGAGGACAGAAGCTGATTGTGTAAATCTTTTCTAACCCTGAGGATACATAACATTAGAACTAGCTTGCTGAAGTTCTTACTATTCTTCTAAATAAGTAAACAATACCTTCTTCTGATCTTTTTTATATAATTTGTCAGTAACTACTGTTTTTCAATTCATCCAGGTGATACATGTGAAACACAACCACAGTATCACTGGTTCTGGATCAGCTGTGCCCAATTTTATGACGTAAAAATAAATGTATTTTGAGTTGCTCTTGGGAATGAAAATATCTCTCTATTATTTCACTCCCAAAACCAGGTTTTGTAGAGACTGGCATTAATCACCACTGAAAACCTTCCACCATGTCATCAACAGGTGCAGTTAGTAATGCCTAAGACTTGTACACAGTGTTATTCTGAACCAAACAGAGTTCCAGGAATGAACTGCCTACAGCAGGAAACACTAATGTGTGAGACATTCTAAAGGCAGACATAAAAATGAACAGGCACTGAGCTTGAGGGAAGAACAAAGATGTCAATCGTCACTACATTTAAACGAGGTAGGTAGCTGAAGAAAAATTGCTAACAGCATTTAAGGGCACCATTGTCCACAAACATAAGCAGATAGGGCTCCATCACTGAGGGATTTGTGATGTGCTTCTTTTTATAGATAGATGTGGAGGGGAATGGGCTCTGAATTTTGGTTTGACTGGAAGGAAGGTGTTCCTTACCCTTATGCACTTCACTAAATTCTCAAGTGGGTGTTCATGATGTAAGCATGCACAGAAAAATAGGACACGGGTAATTCCATTAGTCAAAGAAACCAGAAATTCTGACTTGGAGTCCAAAATATTTTATGACAATAATCTATATTTCTTGAAATTGTGAGATGCCAGAGATAGGGAAAAGAACAGACTGAGAAGTCCCTAAATAACTGCAAAACTAAAAAGAGGAGAGGTTAGGAACAATAATACAAGTAGTTAAGGATCAGGTAAAGTTTAAAGATCTCTGATGACCTTTACCTATTGGGAATCCTGCTCTAGAATCCTACATGCCCCCCCCCCCCGTCCAAATTCACTGGCTAGTAAGCCTAGCCCATCAAACTATTTGTTTTCTATAAGATGGTTTAGTCAATTAAGCTCTCAAGATTTTAAAATGTATGCATCTCTAGAGTGGCTATGGGTGTGTATAAAAATTTACATTATGTCTCCAAAGAGATAATTACTGAAAACACTTTGTTCTCAAAAAAAAACACATTTGTCCAACACCTAGTATGATTTCAAAAAGTCTTCATACACATTAGCTATCAAACAACTGGTACCTACTGAAACACACAGTCACCAGTCATTAAGGACGAGGATCCATTGTAACTGTGAGGTATTCTCGCTGATCATTTATTTACAATTAGGAGTATTCTCTCAAAGCACTATGTTAGTTTGGGCTGCTATACAAAAATACCATAGACTGCATGGCCTAACCAATAGAAATTTATTTCTCACATCTGTGGAGACTGGAAGCATATTTGGCTCTCTAGTGACAGTGTGTTTCCTGGTCTGCAGGTGGGCATCTTCTTGTTATATCTTTACATGACAGCAAGCAAGAGCAGGCTCTCTGGTCTCTGCTTCTAAATTTTTTTAATGTTTATTTATTCTTGAGAGAGAAAGAGAGAGAGAGCGCACACATGAGCGGGGGAGGGGCAGAAAGAGAGGGAGACACAGAATCCTAAGCAGGCTCCAGGCTCCAACAGAGCCTGATGGAGGGCTCAAGCTCACGAACCATGAGATCATGACCTGAGCCGAAGCTGGACGCTAACCAACTCAACCACCCAGGAGTCCCTCTGGCTCTGCTTCTAAAGAACACTAATCTCAACCATGGAGGCCACACTCATGACCTAATGACCTCCCAAAAGCCCCAGCTCCAAATACCATCATATTGGAGGTTAGGATTTCAATATATGAATTTTGGACAGACACAAACATTCAGTCTATAGCAAGCACATTCTCAAACTTCTTCCCATAGACCAAAACCCCAACTGCTTTTAAACTATTATTAGAATAATACATGTGCACATTACTGTTCTAAGGCTACCATCTCCTGATGAAAATTTTTGACCACTTTCCCAAAACATTAAAACAGCTGAAATTTTGCCAGAATGCACAAATCTATGAAACAAAAATCTGCAATTTTTGAGGCTTCCCTGTACAGTCTTAGGCAATATGGGGAAAGTACAAGTTCCTGTCTTTAAAATTCTTCTAATCTAATTTAAGAGAAAAGAGCATACTTCCCTCTGGAGAATTTAATTCTGTCCAAAATGTAAGTGAAACATCAATTTCTTTTTAAAATTTTATTTTCAAGTAATCTCCACACCAGTGTGGGGTTTGAATTCACAACCCCAAGATTAAGAATCACACACTCTACCGACTGAGCCAGCCAGGCACCCCTCAACTTTTAATTCAGTAGGCCAACAATTAGGAGACTCCCCCAACTCTCCCCACTTCTTTAGCTTCCCACCCCTCATTCTCTTACCAGCTTGCAGGCACACAAAGGAGAGAAAAGAAAAGCTATGTTCTTGGCTCACAGAGAATTGAAATGCCTTGCCAGATTTCATGCAGAAAGTGCTTACTAGAATTAGAATTACCTTTTACTCTACTAATCATTAAATAAGTAGGCAGAACCAATCACCTTTACTGTTATTGAAAATTAACAATCTATAATACCATGAAGGTAGAAGAACTTAAATAGTATATTTAAAGACATTTTAGAGCCCAACTTCCTAAAACTTTAGATCTCCTGAAAACCTCAGACACAATTTTTAAAGTCTATTGACTATCTAATGAGACTGTCCCTGATAATTCTGATGTACATGGTTGGCAAGAGGTTAATTTTTTTTTTTTTCATTTCATCCCATTCATTTTGATTTATGGGAACTGGAAAGACTTCCTTTTCTTACAAAAGTAGAGTTAATTGGGACACTTCTTAATCTCAGTGACTCCCATTTCCTCTGTGAAAATGAGGGTAAAGCTTTAGATTAAAATAGATAAAACTGACAGGGAACGTGGGTGGGAGAGAAATGAGAGAAACTACTCTAGACTAGGGGTCTTGTATGTTTCAGACACAAGAAGCGATAGAAGGATTTTAGTGGCAGCATTTAGTTTCACTGAATCTCGTAATTTATAATGTTTAAAGCTTTTGGTGACCTTTTCCAAGGCAATTAATTTACTTAAATATTTAGTGAGAGCTACAGCAGGCTTTCAGTACTCACTCATGCATGCCATGTCTTTAAAGGAACAGAATTAAGCAGATAAAATGAGAAAATCATAAAATACAACACTCTTTCTCAGGTAGCCACAGGTTCGTCTTAATCTATGTCTACATGAGCAAAGACCAAGGTCATACAAGTCAGACCACTTACAGTTTGAACAAGAAACAGACAATCCTTGGGAGGTTCTAATTAAACTGACTTTAGAAATTCTGTGAACATCACTGCAGCCTGAATTTTAACAAGCAAAAATTCAGGGGGTGGGGAGGACTATTCAAATGATCTACAGGAGGTAAGACACAAGGAAAGTCTCTTACACCAATGGAACTATGCCTAGCAACGTGGTAATTCACATTTCCCTAGTGCTATCCTATAGGGCTCCAAAGAAAACAATTACTCTAAATCTACACCATCATTTTTTTAATTTTCTAAATCTAAACAGAAATGATGATTCTCCAAGACTGTAGGCAATGCCAGTCACAATGGGGGATCATGTTACACAGCAGGACAATTATAGCAAGATAGAGCTATGAGACCCAATTCCCTTTTTTGTTTTTGGTCCACATAACCAAGGCCACTTCCCTCTTCTACACTCACTCCCCTTCCTCTCAGTTTCTAGCATCAATTTTAAGAACTACTGCTACATTTCTCATGTTCGAAAAGGTTGAAAAGCACTTTAAATATCCTGCTTAATTCCATCTGGAAAATATTTATTGAGCAGCAGATATGTGGCAGACACTGTATTGGGCAAGTATGAATCAGGCATAGCTCTATTTTCAACGAGCTCACCAGTTAATGGACCTGCAAAGAGGGAAAGGTACAAAAGCTAAAAAAAGAAACCACAAAGATTAGGAACAAATTATGTAACACTAACATATTAAATCTAATAGCAACGATAATCATTTCTGACACCAAAGAATGAAAGTATCCAGGACAAACCAAGCAGAACACTGGCTTCTTGTGCCAAACCCAGCTATCTGCCCCACTGCACCTCAAGACGTAGCACCCCAGCCTCTACTGACACCAGTCAACCGACACAGTTTAAAACTGTAAAATATTAGCACTAGAAAGGACCTTAGAGCTCCTCTAGTTTTACTCCCTCGATTTAGGACTTAAGCTAGAGATTAAAATTTTGGTCCATAATCCCATAATGTGTTGATTACTGGAGACCAGAATGAATGCAAGTCACCTGACTCCCAGCCACCTGTGCTCTTTTAGCTATACCCCACAGTTTCCCATCATAATGCAATTTGCCCTGTACCCACCGAATTCTCACTGCTTGGTTGGAGAAAAGCCCCACTTTCACCACGGAGTGCCCCCAACCACTGTGGCTCTCCTGGTCTCACTCTTTCATGAGCTCCTACAATACTCACAAGCTAAGCCACACAGCTGACCTATCAAACATATTGTTTCCTGTAGGAAACTCCCAAGTACATGGTGAGTGATTGGAGGGTACAGACTGGTTACCTGGCACTGCTGTTTTGCTCCTGGCTTCTGTTGGGCACAAACAAGGCAGGTCTAAATACTTCCTCAGTGGCTGAGTCATCATTTAATGGAACCTAACTATTTCTGTCCAGTTAGGTTGGGAATATCAACAACCTGCTATTACCTGAAAAGGCCACACCTCTCTTCAAAGTTGCACTCCTGCTTTATCACAGGGCAGCCAATATAAGCATTTGGGCATCAAAATTCAAAAGATATTCAACTCAGGTTTAGAAAAGGCAAAAAAAAAAACACCAAAGTGTGTTATAGTTTGAGGGGGGAGATTTGTGGGGGTTGCTTCATATGTGTCTAGACCTTGCCTAAAGCACTTAACCTCTCTGAATCTTGAGTTCCTCATCTCTCACATGGAGATAATGTCCTCTTTATAAGTAGAAAATATAGTTGTGAAGATTAAAGACAATTGTGAAGATCAACCACAAACCATTCTGATGCCCATTTCCTCCATCCCTATTCTTCTTGGCCCCTAAAACCAGATCTATCCCATGTTTCATTCTGCTAGTTCCTTCTAACATGGGTCTAACAATGGGTCTAACAAATATCTAAGGAGTTAACTAAAATGAGCTTAAGATGAGATTCCTTCCTAAGATATGTATGCTTCAACAGAAGACTACTAAATCAAAAATGCTATTTTCTCTGATTCTTTGTGGTATATTGTGTGCAGATAAATCAGGGTAATTTTATGATTGAAATGAAACTAATAAATATGAACTGCATATATATATGTGGATGGGCCAGAGGAAACAGCTGTTATTTTCAAAGCACAGGTGGAAAAGGATTTTTCAAGCGAAAGAAAATTATGTCTCAACATTAGGGTACATTTCACATATCCTCAATGTCTGAATTTTAGACCTCACATACAAGGTGGGAGCCCTCCTCCCCTACCCCATTCCTCATTCCCTCTTGCAGTGTCTTGGTAATTTACACTGTGCCTGGCAACAGGAAGGGAAGGAGACATTTCTGAGCAGTCCCAAGCACTACAAAGAGACTGCAGGAGAGATGTGTGTGTCTACAACATGTGTCCTATTAGAATTAAAATACTTAGGGTCACTTTTCAGATTCTAGGGACCCAGGAATTCTATGGCTCCTGGATAAAATTGCAAAGTATCTCACTGTCAGTGAAGTAAATGAATATTTTATCTTAATAACATCATACCCAAGGCAGTAATACCTTTCAGCAAAAGGGCTGCCAGAAGTTCACGGACACTATCAATAATCTCAATAACCCTCCTGAGAGAGATTGTTTACACCTGTCCTTAATGAACATCCCTGTGGGAATAGAGATTCCTGTGTGAGGCTTGAAGCAAAACAGAAACTGAGCTTAGCCTCTGAATCAATAGTTCACAATCGTGACCTTTTTTTTTTCACATAATTATTATTGTTGTTTAGAATTTGTGGGTTAGTTATTCCCAAATGATACTTCCCCAAGTCTGTATTTCTCAATTTCTAAATGGAGATACTGCACTTCTTCAAGAGAGTCATGACTATGGACAACCTACGCTATTCACATTTCATAAAGAAATCCAAAATATCACAATATTTATCCCATTTATTTAAAATACCAACATCTCATATTCTTGCAGGTCCTCTGATCTGCTTCTAGCCAATGGCCCTGTGTCTGGGAAACACGTAATGAAACATGGGAATCATAAAGGAATCTTTACATTGAAATGGCTCCACAGAATATGGGTACAGTGGAGTCGGTAAAACCAACAGGGCTGGTCCCTGGCACTTCTCGGTCTCATTCTGTACAAGCACAAAATAGAGCATCACTGACCACCTGTCAGTGTCTTTTAAATACACAACAGACAGAGGAGCCTGCACTGATCTGAACTAGGCAGGGTCCATACTCCTTAGCCCAGAAGATATCTTCTGGAAGCAGGTTGGACCTGTGTGGATACCACTCAAGCCATTCATTATTCAGCAGGCATTTACAAGATACCTGGTATGTGCCAAGGGACTGAGGATGCAGCAGAGAATAAGAGAGTCTGAAATGCCTGCCCCATAGAGCTTACATGTCCTAAGTTGTTGCAAATCCTGACACTGTCATGGGGCCCTGACAGGGGAAACAGATGTGGATGGCCTAATGTCCATAGAAAATGCTGCCAGAAAAGTCAGAGGTCACAGAACTTCATGTCAGGGATTCACATAAATGCTGTATCTTTGGTTTTAAATAGGAGGTAGGGAAAACACTGTCCTTTCTAAATTATAATAAATAATGGATAATCTGATAGTTGGCCATATTGCTTATTATAGCCACTGCACAACACCCTGAATTTGTAGAGATATTAAGAGTTTATCTAATAGATAGCGTTATTTAAGTAAGCTGGTAACAGCTTAACTTGTGTTGGAGTATTTTTTAATTTCCATAAATTTAATTATGGACAGCTTCTCAAAAGAACATGTCTTTTTTTTTTTTTTTTTTTTAGTATGGCATTGGTTCTATTTATTGATGGAAAACCCTTAAACTTTACAGTCATTTTTTGAGAATAGTCTTTCTGGTCATAACTATGGGACTATGATCAGGGCATGCCATAGCTTTATTCCCTCGGCTATGAACCAAAGTTATCGAGGTTTCCATCAAGCTATTTTATTTTATAATAATAGTAGATCAATGCAGTGTATGTGGATCGACTTTCTCTCATGATGTTGCAAGAGAGGGAAAGGTTAATGCAGTGAATGGGGCAGGAAAGAATGATGGAGACATAAACACACAAATAGGGCAGGAGAGGCCTAAAAATAAGGCCCAGTATTAAATGTGTCTTGATATCTGGGGAAAACCAGGAAGGCTTCGAATGGCCTAACCGCAAGTTCCCCTCCCCATTGTGCTTCCACAGATAAGGTCACTTAGCGAAACAAAATACACAACAGACCGTTGTCTGTTTGCCTCAGGGAGGACAGACACAGTCCCTGCTTATCCCTGAGTAGTGGGCTTCAGCTCCCCATCAGCCTATGGAATTACTCAAACAAGTCAATCACATCTTCTTATAAGAACCATTACCCCAACTTCTTGTTACCTCAAAGGCTGCTTCCCACATCCCCTGCTTCTTCACTCTGTTCCCAAGGGCAGCCTCCATGTGGCTCTGTATGGTGCAGGGTTCTCCTCCTCCAGGCTGTGAGTATATGTGTCTAATACACTGTCTTTGATCTCACCTGTCCAGTGTTGGGTGCCATGTGTTCAGCCATCCTATAACCCTGGGATGATAATTTCTCCCTCATCACCAGGGCAAAGAGAAGGAAATCAAAACAGAGCTGTTCGAGTACAAAGTTAAAGCATACGGTTGATTCTGAGTATCTAGAAGGTGGTGAGGTATAGGGCATCCAGGAAGGCAACAGAGGCCAGGAAGATGCCGAGAGAGTTTCAACAGGCAAGTAGACAACAGCCATGAGAGGTGTAGCCAGAGGCAGCCTGATGAGATTGACATCTGTCCTCACAATGCAGGGTGAGAGGGCAGGGATGATGCCAGGGCTCCAACAGGGCTGGAAAAGCCAAAGAAAGGATGAACTTGGACTAGTTACAATACAAGGACTGAGGCACAAAGAACCACATATAAATGAGTCAATGGGACATGTGAGAAGTGCATTTAGTCCCAGGAAAAACTAGAACTTTGATCACTCAGGTTGAATTGTGAGGTAAAATAGCAGCATCCACGTCACCTTGATCCCAAGTTATCTGGGTAACACTAGAGCAAATTACATTCACCTCCCTCTTTCTCCTAGCTGCCTTTCAATGTACAAGACAGCCTGGTTTCCAGGAGCTACAATAGAGCTGATCTGTACAAAGAGCTTGCAGAGAGCTGGAGAAAAATCGTGAGCCACAAAAACTTTAGGATTCTCACTTGGGATCTGAGAACCTCAGAGCCATACCCCATTCTTCTGCCCTTACCTCACTGTAACCAAGTTATTGTTCTGAGGATTAACACCAAACTTTCAAGACTGTTATTCACCTATTTGAAAAATTATTTTGCAGCTTCTATGCATAATTCTGGCTTCATGGCAGGTCTCCATGATTCTCAGATAATTGGAAGTGCCTTATTAAATCTGTTAACTAACCCACTATGACTGGGGACTTGGGTATTGTCAAGATCACACGTGGACTCCATTATCTGATTTCTGAAAGTGGCTTTTATCAGATTATCTCGGCTCCGTAATTGGCCAAATCTCTCCATTCCTTTTCCTTTAATTTAAAAACCCTATTCAGTTTTCAGTCACTGTTAAATACCCCTTCATTTCTTGAGCTTTCTCATCCAAAGTCACATTTATTTTGCCTGCATGTTATCTGCCCTCAATATATTTAGTAAGGGCTTCTATGTGGTCTTCACAATTCTTCCACATTTTGTGGAAGCAAAACATCATTCATTTATTCAACTCATATTTATTTGTGGAACACTTTTTTTCTTTATTTTTGAGAGACAGAGACAGACAGAGAGACACAGAGACAGAGCACGAGCAGGGGAGGGGCAGGGAAAGAGGGAGACGCAGAATCTGAAGCAGGCTCCAGGTTCTAAGCTGTCCGCACAGAGCCCGATGCGGGGCTTGAACCCACGAACTGTGAGATCATGACCTGAGCTGAAGTCGGGCGCTTAACCAACTGAGCCACCCAGACGCCCCAATATTTACCATTTTCTAAGCATTGGATAGGAATTTCAGAGACAGTGAAGAATACAGTTTTATTTTCAGGAATTTAAGCATATCTTCTGGATATAAAATGTGACAACAAAACCAAGCAAATTCTTTTTTTTCTTCTTTTCCCTAAAACCTCTTCAGATCTTAGATCTGGGATTGTACTTATGAGAACAGCCCTATAATTCAGACCCCTGCTCTCTGTCTGTGCCATAATTAAGTCAGCCAAGTCTGAGCCAGTCTGAGTTAAAACCTGTGTTCCACTAATCCAACAAATCAGGAAATCATTCTGTTTCATTTCTCTTTCCCTGGAGACCTCTGTCTTTGTCTCCAGGCTGGACTGCATGCTTGCCAGCCCCCTGCAGAGCGGTTCTGACCTGTTCTCAGACATTCCCCAAAGGCTGGGACATTGTTTCCACAATCCCAAGTTTATCCCTCTGTTCCTCCTCTTTTCCAGTATCTACTCAAAATCAAGGACAGGAGGTAGGTCTGGGGGCTCTTGCTTGTGTGGAAATGGAGACCTGCTTGCCTAATGGAGGGTCTGACTGGGTCCAGAACTCTACGTAGATGACTATGACCAGGCCACTGTTCTTCAGGACCGGGAGGGATAATTCCATTAGCTTCTACAGGAGGCACTGCTAATCCCAATCCTTTGTTGGGGCCTATTCTTCCTTCTGGCCCTCTAAAAATCCACAATGATTTGATTCAATTATTCCACTTCAATTTTTGGTGCTGGATACTTCGCAGATCTTTCTTTCTGGAGACTCCTAGTCCTTGGTTTGGGGAATTATTCTCACATCTCTGTTTTAACTCTTTTTTTTTTTTTGCCCTTATTATCTGTATTCTTCACAGCTTCCAATTGTCACAAGGTAGAATCCTAGTTTTTGTTTTCTCTCCAATTGTCAATTTCTTTGCCTGTTATTTTTCTTTCTAGGAAAGTTCTTCAACTTTTTTATTTGACTGTTCTACTTTTTTTAATGCCACATATTTTTTAATTTCAAAAAGTTCTTTCCTGTTCTCTGATTTCTCTTTTAAGCATAGAATACGTTGACTCTTTTGTTATTTCTCTGAGGATATTAATTATGAGATTTTTTTGAAGTGTTCCTTTTTGTATATTTTATTAGTTTCCAGTGTTTACACTTTTTAAATTTTTAATTTGTTATTTCCTTTTAGATGTTGTTCTAAAATGTCTGATTCTGAAATATTTCTAAAGTTCTTTCTGCCACTGAAATTTAAAACTAATAATAAGCTGATTGGACCTCTGCAAAAATATTGGTGGTCTTGCCAGGTGAGTGGGGGGCTCCATGTTGGATGGGTGGGCAGTGAGAGGCATTTTTACTGGCATGCCCCAAAGCTCTTGTCTGGAGGCCTTTTCTTCTCTCCTGAAGAAAGAATCATCTGAGCTTCTGACTGCTACTCATCATTTAGGAGCAGAGTGGGGAGGAGAGCTGGGGCTCCCACTGTTCAACATGCAGACTTCAGCTTAATTCTCTGATTCAGCGCTCTGCCTCTCCTCACCCCAGGGCAGGCTTCTCATCCTCTACTCTAGTGACACTTGGGCTAGGGAGGCTGTCCTATGTATTATAGGATGTTTAGCAGACCCCTGGCCTTTAATCATTAGATCCCCAAGTTGTGATAACTAAAAATGTCTCCAGATATTGACAGATATCCCCTGGAGAGGTAGGGAGAATAGTCCCTGCTTGAGAACCATGGCCATGGTATGCCTAGGCTCTCTGAGACCAGAGTTTCTCCAGTTGTAGGGTTCTGGGCTCCTATAGAAGCAAGGGTAGGGGTGGACATGGGAGAGAAACTAGAGGTCTAAACACTGTATGTATAGATTTTCCTGTAATCTTGCCTCATGCTGTCTGTGGAATCTGGAGCCTCTGTGTGCCTTTATGGAAAAATGTGTAGTGTTGCTTGATGACATCTGCCAGCATAAGTTATAGCTCTCTCTCTCCAGTCTCTACTCTTCCAACCTCTTCACATATTCCAAAAATGCATGGGCACCTCTACCTACTCCTGACTCCTCTATTCTTCACTGCTGACCTGTCTTTTATGCCTTTTACTGGCATTTACATGGACTTTTAGAAGGGAGCTAAGGTGAACCATGGTCTGCTTTCAACTAGAAACCTGTACTAGTATTTCACACATTTGATTGTTTAGAGGAATATACAAGGATTGTTCCATAGCTATTCTAGAAATTCTGACTAATTATATGGAGTGATACTGACCATCCCTGCTACTTTTTTTCCCCTAATCCAAACCAGCTATCACATGTTGCCAGAGCATTAGTTTTAATAGTTTAAGAAAAATGAAAGAGTTGACAGAATCTTGGGCCTCTTTTATAAAAATCTGTTTTGTAACTAGCCTAAAAGCCTTAAGTGAACATGGTAGGAGGACTGTGGAGGTGACGCTCCAGCGCCATGCTGCATTTTGTGGAAACGTGGGTGGACACCTTCTGGTGGACACACACAACAATGTCTACGGATGCCAGCAAGTAAAAATAAACCTGAAGGAGGACTGGATTCAACCACACATTCCCTTCCCGAGGGCCCTCAAGCAAGGCCTCCTGCCCAGTCGTGTATTCGTATCATGATAGATTCCACCAGGTGCTAAGAGTAGTGATACATTCATCACATAATCTTCCAAAGCTCTTCCAAGAATAATTGCCAGAAATGCGCATTCAACTTGTCTGTCTATATGCCTCTGGTCAGATTTAGAAACTAAGGAAAAGAGAAGAGAAAAGATGGAATAGAAAAACTGAGAAAGAAAGAGAAACCTTGAAGCAGAAGGAATCTGAAAAGAAAAGTGACTCCCATGGCGAGAGGGAGATCTGCTACTCTTTGAACCATAAATACATGTGTTCCGTCTAGATGCACCACACTTACCCCAAATCAGACCTGTTGGGTTTTCAAAACTTATTGTGTGGATTTTCCAGTGGAATTTTACACTACTGACTACACAACACAAGAGCAAAGTGTTCAGTGTACATCACCCAGCAGTGTGGACTCAAAATTGGTTGGCAAACGTAGGACATTATGAAGCTGAATGAAATACAGCTCATTCTTTCTGAATGTCATTACTTCTGGCAGTGAATTTATCAGCAAGTGAAATGAGTTGGATGGCACACAGGGGCAGATACACGTTTTTGAAAATGAACTCAGAGAACTTGAGTATTATGAAATCTTAGTTAATTCACCTCATTTCCTTCGGAACCGGCTTAAGCCTCATCTCCTCTGGGAGGCCTACAGTGTCAGCCCTGCCTGACTCCACTGTTCCACTGATGAATGTCTGCCCCTGCCTCCTCGACTACACCCACTAACCTTAGCTTTACAGTGGTGTTCGCTCTCCCATGAGGCCAATTCCCACCAAGCTTCTCCACGTCAGTGGGCAGGACAGAATGGGGCTGAGGACAGTTTACCTTGCAAGCCCATACCCTTGGCCTAAAGCACTATATATTAAACTGGACAATGGAACAATAGAAATTTATTCCTTCCATCTCTCATGGAGTGTAGAAATACCTATCTTTTAATGACCTTGGGTGTTATTTTGGTTTTTTCATTGCAAATCCTACATGAATAAAACTTCATCCTAAACCAGCTTAAACTTCTTTTTTAATGGACAAAATTTAAGCCATATTCCCATGGCTTACAAGCAAACTGAAGCAATGCTGTCCATTCTGATGGCCCTTGGAAAGTGTACTGATAACTCAGAGATTGAGTATCTGCCCTAGTTTAAAGAATACAAGGACCAGTTAGAGCTCTGGTGAGTCTGCTTTATTTTCCTCAGGTAGGTCATTGGCATAGGCCATGAAAAATACAGAAGATTTAATATTCATAATGACTATGAAGTAACATTCATACAAATAAAACTCCCTGCCCAGACATATAACATCCCTTTTGATTTCTGCTTGGGTCCTACTTTAAATATCATTTCAGTGGCTGAAACATACATCACCTCACTTCTGACCTGTGTGGAAAGAGAAGCTGTGTATTTTCTGCTGGTGGAAATTTTATAATGTGAATTTAAAAGTCCAAAATTGTAAATGCATTTCATAACCTTTAAAATTATTATGATCCCCACCCACGGATGACCTCTGAGCTTCCAGATGTACAGACTATAGAGGTCACTAGAGAATCTTTCCTAAATTATCATTTTTGTGTCTCAAAAGGAGGAATCAGATGTGAAAAGCTGTCCAAGCACCTCTCTAGTCCAAACAACTGCCATCAAATAACTGCCATGTGTTCAGTCTCTCCAATGTCTCCCCAAAGAGGGATTTGCCCAATACTTCTTGCAAAGACCTACTCAAAGTCACACATGATCTCACTCCTGCTGACCTCCACAAATTATTTTCTGTATCTTCCCCCTCACTGGCCTCCTGCTGTCTTCAAACACCTCGGCATTATCAATTTTGGGCTTCTGCACTTGTTTCCTTACCTTTGGATGCTCTTAACCATATTTTACTGTGGCTTATGATTTCTACTCAAATTATGGTAACCTCATATAGGCATTCCTAAACCCTCAGTCTGAAAAAAAGTTCTTAACCCCATCCATACCCAGTCTTCTCCTAGCTCTCTTTCCAAAGTTGAGGTCTTTAATCAATTTTGAGAATTCTCAGCCACTCTTTCTTCAAACAGTTCTTCCCTCTCTTTTCTTCTCTCCTCGTAGGTTCCAATTACCTCTATTAGATCATTTGATATTTTCTCCAGCTTTCAAGTAGCCTGTTTCATTTTTTTCTCTTTCCCTTTATGTTACCATTTGGATCATTTGTTCACTGGTTCACTTGGTCAAGTTTAGGATCCTTTCCTCTGCTATTAAGCACATCAAATAAACTATTCTCTATTTTGCAGTTTTCATTTATGGCATAGCCATTTGGTTCCTTTTTATTTAGTTTCTCTCTGCTGAGTTTTCCTATGCATTTTCATATATTTTCCACTTTTCTACTGATCCTTTAACAAATATAGCATAGGGTTTTCAAGGTTTTTCTGATAACTTCTCTACTTTTATTGACTATTTCCTCTCTTGACTTTGAGTTATAATTCTTGCTTCTTTGTACATTTCATGAATTTTTATTGTGGTTCAGACATTTTAGTATATTAAATAATATATATTAGATAATATATTAGTATCAGTATAGTATAGTACATATTACATGATAATATTAGAGACTAAAGAAAATATTAGTAATTTCCAGGAAAAGATACAGGCCTTCTGTCAGGGCTGAGTTAGGCTAATCTGTAGTTGAGATGAGTCTGAGCTTAGTTTAGCTTTAGTTATATTCAGTTACCCACTGCTTTCAAAAGCATAAAGACACAATCAGGATTTTCCCTTCAGCAAGACTGGGTTATTGGCAAGTCTCTGGAAATATTGTTCTGCTATGCCACCCAACTACCAAATTTTCAAGGTCTAAAAAAATCTCTATCTACTTTTCATCCCATCTTATAACTGTTTTTCGTTTTGTCTTGTTTTGTTTTTGGTCTCTAGAGAGGTTTCTTTCTTCCTCCACTCCCACTTCTGGCTTTCTATACTCCTCAAGATATCTCTCTTAGTACTGCTGCCTAACTCCTAGCCGCTATAAGGCCTGCACAGTACATTCTGTGAAGTCCCTGATTCATCTAGTGGGATGACTCTCAGCTTTCCCGCCCCTTGCCAATGTTTGGGGGACTTCTGCAAGGCCCAAAGTGAAGGCCCAAAATGCCTAAGAGAGATCCATCCGTCTCATCTCTTCTGCCCTATCCCTAGACTTCATTACTCTTCTGCCTTATATTTAAGAAAAGCTTCCCATACCTCAGGGGTAAATTAGGTCAGCAAACCTGCTCTGATTCCATCATTTGGCATCATACTTCTGTGCATTTGGTGAAGGTCCCTAGGAAAGAGCTGGCAGATGGAGCAGATATGCTGCGTTTGAAGCTCCTTGGAATTCTAACCCTTCATGCCAATTCACACACAACTGTCAAAAGCTGAGGTGGTTTCTCTGTATCCTTTTGTCCATGATACATTTTTCCTTTCCTACTGACACATCAAGAATGAAAGCAACTATGGGTCTCTTCCCTCATAGGAATAGTTTGTCACTTTCTGGAATGCAAATTCTGCTTTCTTTGTATACTGAGCTCTGATGGGTTAGGAAGGCTATAATGCTCTAGAGTATCTGGCTTGAAATCAAGACTGGAGTAAGAGTGACAGTAACTTCCTACACCCACTAGAAGTGGAAGCACCATCATGTCTCATTCATCTCTATATTTTCAGCATCTGGACTGGTGTTGATACTTGATAGCCACTCTATCGAATTTTTGTTGAATGTGTACAAAGAGAAGGATGGTATTAATTAGACAGTAAATTGGTTGTATTAAACTGGACAAAGATTAATTAAACTAAACTTGCCCTGAATTTTTTGAGGAGATGATGACTACACAAATAATAGAACTATTTAAATCATGTTAGTAATGTTGCCATTCTAAGGCAACTCTGTGCTTGGAAGTAATGCTGCTTATTGTGATTTTGTGACATGGAGAGCTGCATAGATTTTGCAGATAAAGAAAAATCAATGTAATCTATGCTCTATGATTACGACATCAACAGAGAAGAGAAACACAAACTATAACGTACTCATACGGAAAATACAGAAACGAAGTTAGAAAAAAAAATTAAGGGAGATTTGAACTGGTTTATTACTCATGACTTTTCTAGGTTTAAAATGAATATAATTATATTATTAGTAAAACCTCATTGCTGCTCTTGGAAATGCCCTGTGGTTACATTCAGTATTTCCTCTCAATTTCATGATGGACTATGGAAAATCACAAGCCTAGGGTTCTCCTGGCTCATATTAAGATGAGAAACTACACTGAATTAAATGTATCATCCCCCTTCTAAGTATATGCTTTCCGATTATATCACAACCAGAGCACTGAGAAAATATTTCCTTATACAGAATGGACAATTCAAATTCACTTTGGCAGAGTGAACATGCTCTTGTATTATCTGGAAAGGTACTTTGTTTTACTGACAGAAATGAGAAGCAAGGGTCAGAACAGTCAGTGTACTATGAGTGTACTTATGGCATCCAATACCATACGCAAGCAAGGTATGGCTCAGCCGAACAAATAGATCTCCTCTATTATGCAGACTGACTATAGCTAACTCACCTCCATTCAGCTCTAGTTGGGGAACTGAGTGGGTTATTAGAACCACACATTAACAGCTGCAGTCCAGAAATAATACTTTGACCTAGGACTGATAACACACTTCTCAGTACCTATTAATTCCTATTATGAGCCAAGAAAGCTATTTTTCCTCAGGAAAGGTAATATTCAGTAGGAATACTTTGTACAATGAGTCACTTGCATCAGTAAAAATACATGTTATAACACACCCTTAACAGGATACTTGTTTAGACATTCTTAAATGTGGTCACCTAGGGATTATGCTGGCTTCCTTTTTGCATCCTATGGTAGTTTAAGATGTTGACTTGATTCTTTAGAACCCTTTGTGGTAGGCAACATTGCCAACCTTGAGAGCATCTTTCTCTCTCTTGTAGCAATTAAAATCAACCGATAATATCTTTAGTAATGGCCCCAGATGGAAACACAGTTAAGAGCAGGCAGGGTATTTATCCATAAAAGCATGTGAGGGGACTCCTTCCACTGATATCGCAGAGCCCTAGTTGACAACAGGGAGAGAATCAAGCATGCACACTTTCAACCAGCCACAGACTAAGCAATGTCATTCCACATGGCATTTTAGCTGCTACTTTTCCCTCAGTTCTGTCACTTGTACATACCTCTCTCAAAGAGTTACAGTAGAAAATGAAATCAAATCAGTAAAAGAAAGACCTATTTCTTTAGCAGAGGTATCAATATTTCAAATGGAGACTTATTCAAAATTTTTAATGAATCTATGTAAATGCCCTATACAGGCTTGCATGGGTTAAATCACGACCAAAATGTGCTACACTGATGACTGAGAAACAGTGACATGGTTGTAGGTGAGATACTGGGGGGGGGGGGGGGGGGGGGGAATCCAATTAGATTTATCATCTTCCCCCATTTAAAGCCTTTTCTCTGTCATAAAACTCTTGTGTGGGTAAGTGAGAACATAGGGGTTACAGTGAGATTTGTCCTAAATAACTTGGAAATGACTGAAATAAGTGACTTTAAGATCAGCTCAGAATGAATCAGGCCCCAAGAAGATGCTGGGGACTTCAAAAATATTCTGTAAATAGTTTAGGCTAAACACGATTAACTTGGGGCAACTCTTGCCATTAGTACATTTAGCTCTTGATAAAGCCTGAGAAGTTAATATGATTCTTTTCATAGACACAGATATACCTTTCTGCCCAACAAGGAAAAATACAGTTCTTAAAAACAGAGTAAGAAATACCTTGGAAGTGCTAATTTTATTTCCAATGCTCAATTCCCTTTTTCATACTGTTAAATGGGTTTAAGGAGCAATGCTGACAATCTTGTAAGATTTGCATACTCAAACAACAATATGAATCTTCTTAAGCAATCTCTTTTGTCACTTCATTTTAGCTTAGTAAATGTCGACACAATCAGTGTTTATTGAGCATCTTCTTTCATAAAAGTATTTTGAAGAAAAGCAGCAGAATTATAATGGTATCCTTCCCCCAAGGGACTCATAATTTGCTACTTTGCCTATGAATATTTGCATCGTAAAATGGAAGGCAGTGAAGAAAAGTGAAGGGTGACTCTAAAGGGGATATTTTGAATAAACAAGTCTATTTCTTTTCTTTTCTGTTAATTATCTTAATAATTATGACACACATACAGTAAAGAAAGAGAGAGTAAAAAAGAGGGGAGGTGTCCCTCTTACCTCTGCCTAGTGACAATCCCTATTACTAGTTTTTAAAAATATATCCTAAAATACACATACAAAGTAGCATTTCACTGTTTTTCCCCTGAAATATATCTTGGAAATCATTCTGTATTATTATTAGAGTTGCTGTATTCTTTTGTCATATAAACTCCCATTGTATACATGTACTATAATTTAAAATTATAATATATTTAAATATTCCCTCTTGATAGACATTTGGGTTGTTTTGATTCTTCTGCTATAAAAACAATTTGGGGGGATAAATGGTATAGAACACTGTTCCAATTTCTTCTATTTCTGCTCTAAATAATTTTGTGGAAAAGTGTAAGGCTGGGCTCAGCTTTTTCATTTTGTTATGCCCAAAGAATTTTGTTTTCAATTTTGAAGTCAGCTAATTTACTACAATATGTATCTACTTTGACTGTTACATGTAAACATTTCTTCGCACTTGCATCTTGGGTTTAAGACTTTTTTTGATTATGAAAATTGTTCCTGAGTTGCATGTTTAGATTTTTTTTTCCCATTTCATTGTTTGACTCTCTTCTTCAGAAACAGGAAATACATGTATATGGTTTCATTTTGTCTTCCATACCTATCATTTTTTTTTCCAAATCATTTAACACTTTGCTTATCATCTTCATTTTGATTGCTTTTCTTGATGTTGTCACACTCATATTCGTAATCATATTTATTAAACCACTTATTGAGATATGACTGACATGCAAAAAGGTGTATATACTTTACGTATACAATATGTGAGTCTGAAGATAAGTATACACTCATGAATCCATCATCAAATCTTTGCCATAAACATACCCATCACCTGCAAAAGTTTCCTATTGCCCTCTTTATTATTTATCACAGGAACACTTAAGATCTACACTCTTAGAATCTACTCCTGAAATCATTGTTGGACTATATGCTAACTAACTTGGATGTAAATTTAAAAAATAAAATAAAATAAATAACATAACATAACATAACATAACATAACATAACATAACATAAAATAAAATAAAAGAGACTGTGGGGGAAAAAAAGATCTATGCTCTTAGAAAAATTCTAAGTATACAACATTATACTAACTAACCCCTCCCATTTCTCCTACCATATTTTCAATAATCTCTAAATTCCTTTATGTTGCTGTCAAGCAAGACTCCATATTTGATGATTTTATTGATTATTTATTTTGTTTCACTTATTTACTGAGCTCAACCAGCTCGTTTCACCCTTTTCCATTGCCTCACATCTTCCATGACCTCTTATATATTTAATTTAAGTTTTTGTTTTCTGGAAGCTATTGCTTTCTTTTTAAAAGAAAAAATTAAATAAAATACTATTCTGTTCAGAAAACTATTTTTTAGGTGTACATTCTCCATCTGCCAGTTGTATTTGTTTTGTCTAATCTTTCCTGTGTTACTTTAGTGCAAAATTTGTTCTTGGTTCTTCTTACCTCCTTCCCTGCCCCCCATAACTTATCATGTGTCTTTGAACAATGTGAGTTCCTCTCGGAGCAGGTAGAAGCAGGTTGTTGGATAGGCTCTGTGGGACACAGGGCTGGGTGAAGTTTCTTCCAGCAGCTACAGGCTGTTCACAGTGCATACACTCCTTCACTCCCCCAGCTTACAACTATGGCACATCTGTTTGATTTCTCATTCGCCCACAACCAGCAATCCTTCCCTCACCAGCCCATGCACCTCATTACTGCTATTCCCAACAGTGAACTGTTGTTTTGCCCCTCATATTGTGCTATGTACTTTGAAGGTCTGTGCTTTGTTGGTTTTGTCTATAAACTGTCATTTTGAGCATCCTGACTCAATGTCTCTGCACACCTCTCCTCGCCTTAGTGCACTTGCCCACTCTTCCTCATACATTGTAGCCTGGGATGCCAGATGCCTTCTAGTTCCACTGAAAATGGATGTTGTTTCCTGTTTCCAATCTCCCTGTTTTCTGAATAAAAAGTGGGAGCAGCACTCTCCTTACTCCATCATAAAAGGAACACCTAACCACAACCTTCACCTAAGGGCCTCCACCAGCATACACACCCTCCCCATAATGGACACAATTAGTGCCTGCACTCAGTGGCTCCTTCCCCAATGAAGACCATGGGAAATCATGGGCAATATGGAAGGCAATGAGACCTCAGAACTTCCCTGTAATAAAACTGAGCACAGAAATACACTGGAAAACATGTAAGATAATTAGGACAAAGATGTAACTTTTTGGGGTGCTTGGTGGCTCAGTCAGTCAAGCATCTGACTCTTGATTTTGGCTCAGGTCATATCTCACAGTTGGTGAGATCAAGCCCCACATCAGGCTCTGTGCTAACAGATTCTCTCTCTCCCCGCCTCTCTCTCTGCCCCTCCCCCACTCGCTCTCTCTCTCTCTTCTCTCCTCTCTCTCTTCAAATAAATAAATAAACTTGGAAAAAAAACCAAAATATGTAACTTTCTTCAGTATCCAAGAAAGCTCAGAGAACTCCTTTTACAACTGACGAGGAAGGGCAGAGCCCAGTTATGGAGAAAAATGGGTGGTAGTCCCTATCGATTTTCTTACTATTTCTATATTTGTTCTTTGAGGGAAAGTAATACCAAATGCATTATGTATAGATCTACTCAGTGCTGGAGTTATAGGGGAAAATGGTACTTATCAAAGGTAATAACTGAGCGCTTAGTGCTAATTTACTCATTTAGTGAGTAAATGTTCATTTACTGAGCCCTTAGCTATGTAGCGTGCACTTAAGTCTGAGGGATTTTAGGTATTACAACTTTATTTTGAGATAATTGTAGGCTGGCATGCAATGCACAGAGGCCCTGTGAATACTTTAGCCAATCTTTCCCAATGGTAATGCCTTGCCAAAGTATCACAACCAGAATATTGATACTGGTACAAAGCACAGTGCTTTTCCATTACTATAAGGATCTCTCATGTCACCCTTCCTTCTACAGTCATACACACTTTCCTATACTCTACCTCCTCCATCACTCTGGGGAATCAATAATCAGGTATCCACTTCTATAATTTTGTCATTTCAGGAGTATTATATAAATGGTATTATGCCATATGTAAACTTTCAGGATTGGCTTTCTTCAGCACAACTTTCTAGAGATTCATCCAGGTTGTTGCATGTATCCATATTGCCAAGTAGTATTTTATATGATAAATCGCAGTTCAACCATTCACCTGTTAAAGGACATTGAGATTGTTTCTACTTTGAGGCTTGTTATTGGCTGAATTGCGTCTCTAAAATTCGTATGTTGAGGTAGTCACCCTCAGTGCCTCAGAATGTAATGTGTTGGAGATAGAGTTGTTGCAGATATAGTCAGGTAAGATGAAGCCATACTAGGGGAGGGTGATGGGAGTAGGGTGTGCCCTTAATCCAATGTGACTTATGTCTGTATAAAAAAAAGAAGTTTTTAAAAATACACAAACACAGGGAGAACTCTATGTGAACATGAAGGCAGAGATCAGGGAGATGCATCAGCAAGCCAAGGAGCACCAATGATTACCAGCAAACCACTAGAAGCTAGGAGAGCAAAATGAACAGATTCTCCCTCACAACTCAGAAGGAAACAACCCTGACAATACCTTGACCTCAAGCTTCTAGTACCTAGAAGTGTGAGACAATAATTATCGGTTGTTTAAGCAACCCAGTTTTTGGCACTTTGTTATGACAGCCCCAGCAAATAAATACAAGGCTATCTCATCAACAAAGCTGCCACAACCATTTGTGTACAAGTTTTTGTGTGAATATGTCATCAACTCTCTGGGATAAACGCTCAGGAGTGCAAATTCTGGGAACATGGTATGGTATTTACAGTTTTACCTTTTTAAGAAACTTCCAACTGTTTTCCAGAGTGCCTATATCACTTTACATTCCCAGCAGCCATGTATGAGTGATCCAATTTCTCTGCATTTACACCAATATTTACTGTTGTTATTTTTTATGTTAGCCATTCTGACAGCTGTATAGTCACTTCATATTGTTGGTTTAAAATTCATTTTTCTGGGGTGCCTGGGTGGCTCAGTCATTTAAGCATCTGACTCTTCACTTCGGCTCTGGTCATGGTCTTGCATTTTGTGAGTTTGAGCCCTGTGTCGGGCTCCATGTTGACAGTGAGGAGTATGCTTGGGATTCTTTCTCCCTCTCCCCAGCTTGCTATCTCTGTTTCTGTCAAAATGGATAAAGTTTAAAAAAAATTAAAATTCATTTTCCTAATGGCTAATGGTGTTGAACATATTCTCATATACTTGCCATCTGTCCTCTTTGATAAAATATCTCTTCTTTTGCCATTTTATACTTAGATTGTTTGTTTTTTTACAGCTGAGTCTTGAGGACTCTTTATATATTCTAGATACTAGTCCTTTGTCAAATAAATGGTTTGCAAATATTCTATACTGGTCCATAGCTTGTCTTTTCATCCTCTGAGAAAGGTATTTCAGACAGCAAAAGTTTTAAATTTTGATGAAGTCCATTTTAGTGATGTTTCCTTTTACAGATTATGCTTTGATATCAAATACTGAAACTCACTTTAACTATATATCCCAAAGGTTTCCTCCTATGTTTTTCCTAAAAGCTTTATAGTTTTACATTTTCTATTTAAGTTCATGATCTACTTTCAGATAATTTTTGTGTAAGATGTGAGACTTATGGGAATTGTGAAGTTAAGATTCACTTTTCCCCATAAGTATCCAATTCTCTCAGCACATTTGTTGAAAATGCTCTTTCTTCCATTGAATTGCTTAGGAACCTCTGTGAAAAATCAGTTGGCCATATTTCTGTTGGTCTGTTTCTGGTTACTTTATTCTGTTTCACTGATCTATGTATGTGCAAGTAACACATACTCTTGATCATTATAGCTATATAATAAATATTGAAATTGATAAGACTGATACTTCCAACACTATTCTTTTGTCTCTCCATTTACTTAAATCTCTTTTGATTTGTTTGATCGGCATTGAACAGTTTTCAGCATATAATTCTTGTATATGTTTTATTTAGATTTACACATAATATTTCATTTTTATCTTTAGCGATTATAAATGGGATCATAATGGGATCATATTTTTTTAATTTAATTTTCTTGAATTATGTTTTTAAATTCACTCTGCCAAGCTCTGGTTTTGTATGGTGCATTAGGCCATTTATATTTAATGTAATTGTTAATATGTTAGGGCTTAAGTTTGCCTTTGTAATTTTTATTTTTTATTCTGTTTTTTGTATCTTGGTTTTCTTTTTACTATCTTCCTGGGGATTACTTGAACACTTTATAGAATTTCATTTTGATATATTTATAGCCTTTTTAAGTGAGTTTCTTTCCATAACTTTATTTGTTGCTTTATGTTTTACATTATAGATATATAACTTATCATAACCTATTGGTGTCACTATTTTACCAATTTGACTGATGTATAGAAACCTTAAAACTCCCATTATTTCCCTTTATCCTCTGCTTTTTATAATATAATTGCCTTAAATATGTCCTTTAAAAACATTTAGAGCCACATCAGACAGTGCTATAGTGTTTGCTTCAACTGACAAACATACTGTAGGAAACTCAAGAGGAGAAGAAAAAGCTATTTTATTTACCCATACTTTCAGTTACCATGTTCTCTGTTCCTGATGTTCCAAGGTTTTTTCTTTTACCATTTATGTTCTGTTTAAAAAATTCCTTTAGCCATTCGTTTAGGGTAGTTTTGATGGAAATAAATTCTACATGTTTTCCTTCATCTTGAAGGTTGTTTGATTTGCACTTCACTCCTAAAAGATATTTTTGCTGGGTGTAGGATTCTTGGTTGACAATTATTTTATTTTTCCAACACTTAAATAATAATGTGTCACTTCCTTCTAGCTTCCAATGAATGTTTCTGATGAGAAATTTAATTTTTTTTCTTCCATAGTAAAATCTCACATTTCTCTGGTAACTTTTAGTGTTTTTCTCTTTTTCTTAAATTTTCAGAAGGTTAATTATGGTGTTTTTGTGTGACTTTATTTGGGCTTATTCTGTGTGGAGTTCGTTCAGTTTTTTGAATCTGTAGGTGTGTATCTTTTGCCAGATTTGGGAAGTGTTTTTAGCAATTATTGCCTTGATCACCCTTTCAGTCTACCCTCTTTCTCATTTCCTTCCAGGATTCAGATGGCACAAATGTTAGACCTTTTGTTATAATCCCACAAGACCCAAATCTGTCCATTTTATTTCAGTCTAGTTTTCCTGTTTTCCAGATTGGGTAATTTCTATATTTTACCTTCCAGTTATTGATTCTTTCCTCTGCCCCCTCCCATTCTGCTCTTGAGCTTTTTCTTCTGGTTACGGCATTTTTCAGTTTTAAATTTTCTATGTAGTTATTTTCCATATGTTCCGTTTCTTTGTTGATAATTTGTACTTCTTTGCTGCAGTTTTTTTTTTCTTTCATTTGTTTCAAGTGTGTTCATATTGCTCACTAGAGTATTCTTATCATGGCTGCTTAGAAATCTCTATCAGAAAATTCTAACATCTCTGGCATTTCATGATGGTATCTATTGATGGATTTTTTTCATTCATTTTGAGATCATCCCGATCTTTAGTATGATGAGTGATTTTCAATTAAAACCTAGGCATTTTTGTCATGTTAGGCATTTTGTCATGTTAGATCTTATTTAAGTCTTATGTTTTAGTTGGCTTTTGCTGACACTGCTCTGGCAGGGAAGAGGGGATGGTTCTACCTCATTACTGCCAGGTGGAAGCAAGAGTGCAGTTTTGCCATGTGGCCTCCAACAACCCTTGGGGAAGAAGGCTTGTCAGTCTTCAACAGGGCTGGTATTTCCAGCTCCCCACATGGTACCTACTGACACCACAGGGCAATGGTGAAAGTCCTAAGTCTCCAGTAGGCCTCTTCTGATACCACCCCATACAGAGAGGGAAGGGTGCCTTGTTATTGTCCAGGCTCCCCACATAGTCTCCAACTGACAGTGGGTGGTGGAGGGAAGTCCTAATTCCCTGCATGGTCTTCTCTTCACACCACCCTGCTGAGGGTGTTGGACACCTCATTATAGTCTTGTTGAAGGTAGCAGTCTAGCCTCTCCATTCAGCCCTTGCTGGCATGGATGGGGTGAGATCATAGTTTTTTTTCTATGTGATAGGTTGGAGCAGAGGAACCATGACCCAAAAGTACCTGCCTTCTGGGGTTGTCCTTTTTCTTCTTCCATTTGGCTAAAGAGATTAGGTTTTTGTTCCCCCCACCCCCGCTTTTTTTTTTTTCTGTGTCCATTGTCACTGGCCTCTTCTATACCATGCCTGGCATGTGAGGCAAAGGGAAAGCCTAGAGAAGTCATTAACCATATCATCCTTCATTCTCCAAAGTCCCTAAACAGACTGACTTCCTCTCTCCTGCTTTCATAGTCTCATGTTTGTTTACATTTAGGTTCCAAGATGTTGAACTGTACTTAGAGTGTCCAAAAAGGAAAAGTACATATACTTCATCATCTTGAACACAAAAGTCTGTCCTAGGTATTCTACATGTAATTTCCACAATAACCCTCTGAAGTAAAATCATCTCCATGTTACATATGAGGAAACGGAGTCACGGAGAATTAAGTGTCTTAAGGTCATACAGCTAAAAGTGGCAGAGCCAGATTCAAACTCAAGAAGTTTGTCTCCACAGTCAGTGCCTTCAAACAGTATCCTAAAACTCCTCTCAAGTAATAAATGTTCATGAGGAAACCCTTTACTGGTCTTGGTTGGCCTTTCCCTGCTGGGCTGGATTCCTGACTATTATACAATCACTGGGAGGACCCTCTGGGGAACACTGTCCTGGTTACATGCCCCAGACTTTCCCCATGCCTCATCCACAAACATACACCAAATCTAAGAGGTTCAGGCTCTTTACACAAAATAAATTATAAGTCACATTCCTGGTTTTTGAAGGTCTACCACAAGCATTATTAGCAACTTGAAAATGACTGCAAATGTAATCATAAGCCTTTTATTATTGATTACATCCTTTTGGATTCAAAACTTTTGTTTTCTGCAACCCTCTTCCTGCATCATCTTTAAGGTAATCATTATTTTCTCCTCTTCAGGTCACTTCCATTCTCTCTGTCTTCAGCCCTAGTCATCCCATTTGCTCCTACATTGCCCCACCAATTCTGTCAACTTCTCTCATACCAAAGCCATGGCAGCACTGAGGTAGAACGGAGCCTTACGGATCACTGCACAGGTTACAAGGTTACTAAGTGACCTGGACAATGTCCCACTGTTTCCTCATGGTAAAACTAAGACTGGAACATAGAATCTCCATGCAGTCTACTTTCTACCACATCACACTGGCCCTCTTCCTCAGCTCTAGCAGAGAAGTGTGAACTGGTTTCTCATTATTTAATACATGAGTCACTTCCTTTCCTTCTACCAAACCTAATCCAGAAACACTATCAGGAAGAATTCCCACCGTATTACAAAAAGGAAGGTGGATGACAGTATCCTATCAGCAAGTCTGAACGCACAGACTATCTCCTTGTTCAATCACAGACAGATTATATCAAAGCTGCCTCACCAGGAATCAGTCTGATTCAACCTCTGAGCTGCTTCTCTTTTTATCCACCTAGCAGCCCAAACTGAGATCTTCCTACCAGGTATTTGCGGCATCCTAGATAAGAGCCAGCCCCCTGCAGCTTTGTTGCGGCCAGCCTGACTATTGTAATTTTCCAGAAGTCTCCAGTTATGTCACATTGCTCAAGAAAAGCAAAATCATTAAAGTTGTTTCACAGTTCCATAAACATGCCACTTGTAGCTCTCTTCTTCTCCTTGGTGACCTACACTACCCACCACAATCAACAGGGGGCATCTAGATTTCAGTGCTGAATCCCTGCAGATCCCAACCACCTGCACACTCTCTTGTGAAAGGCTGCACAATATAAATTTCTGTATTCCATGACAAAATAACCTGGCATTAATGCTCAAGGTAAAATTAACTACAGTATTTTTAAAAAGCCTTTAGTCCCCTTGCCTTTGCACTGTTGGTGGGAATGCAGACTGGTGCAGCTGCTCTGGAAAACAGTGTGGGGGTTACTAAAAAAATTAAAAACAGAACTATCCTATGACCCAGCAATAGCACTACTAGGAATTTACCCAAGAGATACAGAAGTGCTAATGCATAGGGGCACATGTACCCCAATATTTATAGCAGCACTATCAACAATAACCGAATTATGGAAAGGGCCTAAATGTCCATCAACTGATGAATGGATAAAGAAGATGTGGTTTATATACACAATGGAATACTACTTGGCAATGAGAAAGAATGAAATCCTGCCATTTGTAGCAACGTGGATGGAACTGGAAGGTATTATGCTGAGTGAAATAAGTCAGTCAGAGAAAGACAGATATCATATGTTTTCACTCATATGCAGATCTTGAGAAACTTAACAGAAGACCATGGGGGAAGAGAAGGGGGGAAAAGTTACAAACAGAAAGGGAGGGAGGCAAACCATAAGAAACTCTTAAATACAAAGAACAAACTGAGGGTTGATGGCGGGGGGGGCAGGGGAGAGGGGGAAATGGGTGATGGACATTGAGGAGGGTACTTGTTGGGATGAGCACTGGGTGTTGTATGTAAGCCAATTTGACAATAAATTATATTTTTAAAAATAAAACAAAATAATTTTTAAAAAGCACTGGACATTGAAACATGCAGATACTGCAAAAGTAATCTAAACTGATCAATGCTGAGGAAAGTTGCAATGTGTCCAGGGGCCTTAGCATAAAAGAACTTCTTTGCCTATTAACATAAGAGGATTACAGTAAAGGTAGTACCCTCCTCTCAGGGCATAAAGGTTACATGGCAATGAGGTCACCAGTATAGTGTATGATATGTAAGGCCCTGGCTCAAATTTTCCCAAGAAGTGCTCTGCCTCATATACTGATCTGAGGCAAAGGAAAATTCTTCCGGTTATCCATACTTGTATAGACCCCTAACACATACACATCTGTCATGTGACATATGGATTTCTGTATAAACATCACATGCATTGCCAGGGGTCAGGTGCCAGTTCTGTTCTAAGAGAAATAACTGCCAGGCTTAGACATCTGTAGTAGCCACATTTTCTGGCTAAAAAATCAAATATGTGACCCAGGACAAGACACTTGAAAGTGGAACTCTTCTAGAAAATCAGAGGCACCAAGTTGCAGATCAATTAACATTTTATTTTTTATTTGATGTAGAAACTTAGGAGAAAACTGGGCCAACTGAGATAAAGCAAGTTGCCTAAGATCACATGGCTAGAAATGAGATTTAGGATTAGACTCCAGGTTTGTTCTTCTCCAAGGCTCCTGCTCTTTCTCATGTATCTAGTTCAGTCTCCTTCATCTCTGAGCAGGTGAGCAGACCAGCATGCCTTTATTTTTTCCCTCTGACAAGGCTTTGTGGAGGACATGAGCATCATGAAGTGCTCAATGGATCCTCACCACAACTTCATCTGAATCTGTCATGAATCCTGCAGAAGTATGTGTGGCACAGCGATGTAAGGGAAGCAAAACTTCCTTCTGATCTCCAGACACCTCAGATGGGAAGCTGCATTGCCACAGATACCAAGGTTATCTGTCAGCAAGCAAAAGTAAAGTAAGTCCAAAGGTCTACCTCCATTTTCAAACTGAGGACTTCCAACAATTGCAAAATCCTCTAAAGGAACACACCCATTTCTGAAAAGTCCTGAAAATTATCTTCATTGAGCCCTTCCGAAAGGATCTGGTCAAGAAATTTAGTACTTTCAGGATAGGATTCCTCCCCAACCCCTGGAACTTCTGTTCTACATTTGATTAGAGGTTCTGGCCCCAGGAACCTCTCCATCCCCACCCTCCAGCTATTCATCAGGAAATAAGCCTTTCTGGAGAACAGGAAACATTATCACAAGGATGCCTCCCAAGGGCTGCATCCTTCATACTAGATGCCAGTCAAAACCAAAGCAACCTTCCTGCTTAGTGATTGTGTAAATCCATTCAACTTTTGCAAATTCCCAGACCATTCTTTGTTGGTGTTGTTTTGGTTGTACAAGGTTTAATATGCAAAACAGACTGTGGCACCAATTCTTCCTTCCAGTGAGGGGTTCTGGTCTTGGAGGAGGAACCACACTCAGGAAAACACAAGCACCTTTTCCATGAGATGCTTAACATACAAGGCCCTCATGGTCTGTTTCCTATCTCTCTATCAAGCCTCAGCATCCAACTCTGTTTCTTCTCCAGTCAATTCAAACTAACTGTAGGGCCCTTAGGTCATACAAGGCCCTGCATCACCCTTTCCTTAACTTTGCATTTTCCTTGGCATAAAAGTTTCCCCCCTTCTGTCCTATGAACCTTACCCATCTAGCAAATGTCGATTTAGTCCAATTGTGCAGTCACTGGGAAACACTTCCTGATTGATGGGGTTGTCCTCCCACTGGGTCCCCTATACCAATTGGAGTTCAATAACAACTAATGAATTGACCAAACCTGCCCCACAGTTAGATTCTATGTAATGTGAGGAAGTTTTCTTATTCGGTTATATAGTTCCAGATTCTAGAACATAGTAGTTACTATGTAAGTACTTAATGAATCATCATGCACCCGACTCACTCAATGATTGAACAATATTTATGGAGTAACCACAAAGCATATATAGAAAACACTGGGTTCCTGAGCACCGATTCTAAGTTGTGAAAGCTTTCATCACTGCATCCTCTCAGGTGCCTTAGAGATCAAACAGACTCAAATAATCTGCCTGGGGGGTGTGGCGGGAGTAGGGCATGGCAAGGAGGAGGACAGAGTGGGGGCATTACTATGCCTGGGGATACCTAACTGGGAGGAGGATCCATGGAGGCGAGGTAAAGCAGAAGGACACTCCACAGCACTGCCCTGTGTACTCACACTGAAAGAGGAAGGTCTTGGTGCCATCATTATTCTAGCTCAGTGGGAATTTTCAGTTGTGGAACTCCTTATCACACTAGGGAAGATACCATGCAAATCCTTGCAAAGTCTAAAGCAGCACTGCATTTTCTACCTCAGTGTTTTTACCTTCCGGCTAGTTGCATATGTGTGTGCAAATCTCTCCTTAAACCTGAATGCCAGATTAGAAAGAAGGGTTCATACATACAGGTGTTTGTAAGTGAGAAGTCTATATTTTAGAGAGTGCATATGTAATAATGTCTCACCTAGAACTGCTATAGACAAGATGATCAAGAGGAAAAATAGCAACAGCTGATGCCAAATGTGTGATTCAGATGATTCAGAAATTAAATGGCATTCCAAAGAACGTGTGCAAATTTCCCTCAGACATGGTCCACTAGCCAACAGATTGAATTTTTAAGATATATGAATAACTTTTCTGACAAAAGCTTACTGAAATAAAGCACTGGCTTAGAAAATTAGCATGGTTTCGTGAGATCCAAATATCTCTCTCATCATCCCACTACCTCAGTGCTCAAAATAAAAATAGTTTGTTTCATTTTTACTTATGCTAAATAGAAAGGGAATTTTGGCCTGTTGTCATCCCAACTTAGGTTGCTTGATTGATTAAAAAAGAGAATGAACTCTCCTAGAATAATAAGCATTGCAGTCAATTGAATATTAATTGAACACCTCGGCAAAAATTTATAAAAAGGAAGTGGTGTGGGAGGGTTGTAAAGAGGCTTTATAATTGGTTTGATCTTGATCTGGATACCAGTTTTATTAGTTTTCAGCTGTTTTAGTCTGGATAAATTACATAAACTCTCCAAAGCTCAGTTTTCTCAACTGCCAATGGGGACAGTATACACCTCATGGATTGGCTAGATGAATTATAAACTTGTCACTTACAAACACCTTGCCCATGTGATCTCTACTTGCTAATATGGCACTAAAACTTCAAAGGAGATCTGCATGCATGTATGCAATTAACCAGAATATGATGGCAGCATAAAATGGCATAAGCATCATGCATGTAATCTAGTGTAGAGTGAACACTCATGTTTTGTTTCCACCCACCTCACCTTTTTGCCAGATTTCTATTGGGAAAATGTCAAGATAAATAAGGCACTTCCGTGTCCTTAAGGAACTCAGACTGGTAAAGGGATAAAATATATACAAGTTATGCCAAACGGGATACATGCTCTAAGAGCAGAATAATCCAAGTACTGTGAGAACACAAAGGAGGAAGATGGTGTGTCAAGTTCCCTTGGACATCAGGATCAGCTCCATGAAGACGGTGTTTTAATGGGCCCCACTGAATTGGAATCTTCTTGAGGTGTGGTTTACAGTTCTCATTAAGCCTCACAACTGAACTATACATGGTAACACAGAAAGAAATTGAAGCTAAGGCAGATGGTCTTCTGATAAAGGATCCTGGGGGAATTTCCACTGGTCACCAACTTGTGGAGCTGAATTGAGGATCGCCACAGAACAAAATATAGGTTATTACCTAAAATAGGGCAGTGCTACCAACCTAAGGGAAGGTCCAGCATGCCTTTTTCTTCTTCTGAACCAGAGAATCCCCAATGTTTCAACCAAAGCACTAGGAGCTCTCCCTCAGTAGTGCAACCACAAAAGAAATTGTGTCCTGGCCTATACCTTAACCCATACTATTCATTCTACAGCTTTTTACAGAAACTAACTCCCCCCGCCAAAAAAAATAATGATAACAATAAGGGAGGATGTCAATGGGATCACTTAGGAAATAAACTACTCCCTGGAAAGGGGTATGATCCTAAGAAGCAAAATGCAATATGGTGGCTTGTGTAGTAATTTGGAGAAGAGCCCTGGTAGCAAGGGTACATTGGGGCTGTGGATTTTCAATATGTCTATTTAGTCCATCAGAGAGACAAACAGTAGGGACAGAACATCTCATTAATCTAAGACCATAGTGCACTGGTCTAGACATAGGGCTAGAAGCTACTCACAGCACCAGAAACCCAGGCTGTGAGTCTAAGAAGACACTATTGGCATTCAAACCAAAAGTGGGTAGATCCATGGACAATCCAGCTGCTCCTGCTATAGCCAAATACTTAATCTATATCAAATGCTCCTCACCCCAAGGAAAATAAGGAGGAAACAAAGAAAGGAAGAGAAGGAAGGAAATAAACCATGTGTCCTAAAGAAGAAAATAAAACAGTATAGGGATAATCATCCTAAAAAATCAGTGGAAAAATATACCTTCTCAAAATTATTTACTACAAAAAACCAGAAGATTTCAAATAGATTACGGTATATCCATGACATAATATTTTGCAAACTTTAGACACATGTTCTCAAATAACATTTAATATAACAGATTACAATGTAATATGAAGTGAAAATAGCTGATGTAAAACTTGTATTCATAGTGTTTACCAATATTACAAAATTCTGCATATTTGGTACATACATATCAATTAAATTTGAGTGATCTATAACTCTTACATCTGAGTGATGTGATTATGCAAGAATTTTAGTTACTAATATTTTTCTACTGTCTTGCAAAATTTCTGTCATTTGGTTACTTCCATGACTTAAAATTTGTTATATTAAGAAAAATAAGTAAGTTTACAAGTGTAAAAAGAACAGAGGTTGAGAAAAAGAGTCTTCAAAGCAATGGGGAAATGTCATCAAGGACAAGTCTAGATGGAAACACAACCCAAATCCCGAGTCGCCAAAGGACCAGGTGTGTGAGCGCCAACAGTTGTGGTGAGGCAGGAAGCAGGGACTGGAGTCAGATAACAAAGGGACACCACCCTCAGAGACACAGATTCTCTTCTGTCCACAGCACCTATTGTGAATATCAGGGAGGGGTGGGTCAAAGCTGAGTTTTTGGATATTACTCCAGCAAGTAGCATCCTGAATGAATTAGAGGTGAGGGGCTATTCTAATAGCCCACATGTCAAGAAGTAACTGGATAAGTGGTCTCAGTGGCACCCTTTCAGGTACAAGACTCACAAATGTTTAGATACAGATGGCCTGGGATAAAGGAGGACTGAAGATGGCCTCAAAGCCCTGATTCTGAGTAGCTAGAGAACCTTATTATTCATAAATATTGAGGAAGAAGTTCATTTTGAATATGTTGAATTTAAAGTGCCCACAGAGTACTAGAGAGAATTCTAACTGCGAGTTAGAAACATGAATGTGCAGCTTGAGAGAGAAGCCTGGAATGGTGATGTGGATTCAGGAATCATCTGAATGGACATGAGAGGTGGTCAGATAATAGAGGAGACAAGGGAGATGAAGAGCAGGAAGAGAGGGAGAAAGGCGAAGGGTCGCAGAGGAGTTGGAGCAGAGGACAGAGGCAACAACATTGGACAATCACACTTTATAAGAGAAGAAGAAAAGCAGGCACTGACAGAGCCAGAAGAAAGGAAATGGAAAGGTGAGCCCTTGTTTCAGCACCACAGACAAGGGGTGGAAGATGCCAAGGGGAGAGTCGGTCTCCATGGTAAACACTGTGCAAAGTTCGAAGAGACTGAGCACTGAGTAATGGCTGCTGGAAATGGTGATTAAGAAGGAGGTCAATTAACATAAGCATTTTTAAGTAAAAAATAAAGCCTGAAATCATCTTGTGTTATGTAATTAGAATAGACATGTCTCTGCAGAAACCATAATGGTAAAAACACACCTGGAGTCCTGTACCCTAAGCATTGCATCATTTCTGCCTCCTCCAAATGCACCGGTGCTCTTCATCTCTGGAACGCTACCAGCTGGAGGCCAGCACCACCACAACCGACAGAACAGCTGTTGTAGCTCTCAGCTCTGCCCTTCGCCAACCGCATCCCAGTCCGGGGCCTGCATAGAGATGAAACTGTTCTTCCAGACATTGCTGTGTGTGGGACTCAGCCTGATTGCAGGTGTCTGTGAACAATGTCTGATTTAGGGTATTTTTTGTAATTACTGGAATGATGGAACTGTCCTTTGGTTAAGTAGTAAGTAGGAGAGACCAATTCATTCCTAGCTTCCTGGACTGAAAATACATATATTTATCAAGTCTAATTGGATTTGCTTTAATTAGTTTTTTTAAGTCACAATTCTAGCAATGAATTCATCAAACTGACTCTTTTCCTTAATATTACAGAGGAAATTTTCACTTAAATATCCCTGAAAACGGGTCTTGCTTATGTGTCATCATGCCCCCCAGGGCCAGTTTGGAATAAGGACAAAAGCCAGCTGTCTGGTTTTTAAATAAGTTGATTCTCCTTTATCTGTTTCTATGAGCTAAAGTAGAAAATACAGATGACTCTTGAATAGCATGGGGATTGGGGTGCCAGATCCCATACAGACAAAAATCTGCATATAACTTTTGACTCCCCCCAAACTTAACTACTAATAGCCTAGTGTTGACTAGAAGCCATACCAATAAACATTTGGTTGATGCATATTTTGCATGGTGTATCTACTATGTACTATATTCTTACAATAAAGTAAGCTGAAGAAAACAAAATGTTATTAAGAAAATCATTAGGAATAAAAAAATACATTTACAGCACTGTCCTGTGTTTATTAAAAAAAAATCCACATATAAGCGGACCTATGCAGCTAAAACCCATGTTGTTCAAGGGTAAACTGTATTTAAAATTATTTGAATCTGTGCTACCTATTTGTTATTAATAATAGTACTAAAACAACAAACAAAATCTGCTTGAGAAACAGTCTAGGGTAACTTCAAGTTGAAAATCCATGTATTACATTTCCTGCAATTACTACATACATTTGGTATAAATGTGTCACTATTGCAGGGTAGAACTCCCACAAATCCCAACTGTCTCAATATGACCTTGTGGCATGCAAGATCTCCAGTCCTCAACATAAACAGTGATAGCCTGGACCATCACTGAACAGAGATGTGGAAGAGTATTTCCAAGTATCAAGTAGATGTTTAGATTAGAACTCTGTTTCCCAAACTTATATACATCCCCACCTTCACAATTGATGCTACAACTGTGACCCTCTTGTACTATTATTCACTTAATTTTTCTTTAAATCAACATTTTTAGCTGAGCCTTTTTCAAAGTAATAACACAACTGACCTTATAGTATAAAACAAGTAAACATGACCAAACAAAACGGAATTAACCAAACCACTAACAGGTTAATACCTCTGAGAGTTCTGAATCTTAAAGATTTATTCTTTGTACTTGAAAATTTTGTAGCACATCATTCATTTGTTATCATTCAATTAGCATACGTACCCATATCTCAATTGAGCCCCTGCCTAATGAAGCTCAATCTCAATGTGAAACCTTTATGTAAAGGAAATCTAATTACAAATGACAGGATGATCTGCTATACCTAAAGAGCTTTTTAAGACACAAGTCATATGATGGAATCTGGGCCCCATTCAATTCAACAAATTCACCAGGTACTCTTTGGTACTAAGGGCAAGGCAGTGAACAGCAGATACGGTCCCTGCCCAACAGACCTGAGAGCAAGACATCAAACCAGGCAGGAGGGACCCAAGTGATTAGAGATGGAATAAGGGAATTTGGAGATTTGAAACCCCCAGAGAAATGGTTTCTAGCTTGAGATACCAAAGCTGACGTTAAAGAGGAAAATACCAACATATTAGAACAGTTACCACCAAAGTTCTTTATTTCATTCCTTGTGAGGTCATATTACTTAAACATAAGAGATGATTATTATGGAATTTATATTTTTCTTCAAGTCTTGGCCCTCTAGGACTCCATCCAAAATTCAAATTATTTAAAACAGCAAAATCTATTTCTACACATATCCTCTCCCCTTCCTCAGGTCAGTACTGAACGAAATTCTAGCTGCTGGGCAACTTCCACTGTCTTCAGTGCAGAATGAGAGTGTGTGGGCGTCAGGCCTGAGGAAAGCCCAGGAATGGCCTTGGCTCCTGACAAAGAGCAGAAGACAAAGGCTTTGTCTCAAACTTCCCATCTTCCTCTGGTCTTCCCCATCTCTCTCAGTAGGAACTTTTATATTTCCAGTGCTGCGGCCAAAAGACCCTGGGTCATCCTTGACTTGTTGCTTTCTTTCACATCCCACATCCAATCTGTCCTCACATTCTATTAGATGTATCTTCCAAATATACCTGGAATCCGCCTTCTCACCATCTCCATGGCCACCGCTCTGATCCAAACCACCACCTACTCCTACAGGGACTTTTGCAATAATCTACTAACTAGTCTCCCTGCTTCCAACAATATCCCTTACCATCTAATTTCCAGACAACAGCCACAGTAAATACCTCCATGTGTAAATCAGCTCATGTCACTTCTCTCCTCAAAACTCCCTCACAGCAAAATGTCCTCCATCTCCCTCACAGTAAAATGTCCTTGAGGTAACCTACATGTCCCACATGGCCTGTCCTCCTGTTCCATATGTGACTATCCTCTTTTCCTCTCCCTGTGGCCCTTCCCCTCCAGCCTCTCTTGTGTACTTGTTGTCCCCTGACCATCCCAAACATCTTTCCACCTCTATGCCTTTCCCTTTTGCTGCTTTCTGTTTGGTCACTCTGCCCCCAGTAGTGCCTTCTCACTTCCTCTACATCTTCACTCAAAAGTTAGCTTTTACCAAGGTCTTCAAAAATTATCTTCTTACCAAGGTCTTCTCCTGGCCACCTGATTTAAAATTTCAGTTTGTCCACCAACACTCCACATCTCTCCTTTACTTCTATGATTCTCATCACCAATTAACATGCTGTGCATTGTACTTAGTTCTCTTACTCATTATTTTATCTCTTTAAAATATGAACTCCACCAAGAGAGTGATTTTTGTGTCTTTAGTTGACTGCTATGTCCCCAGAACCTAGATCAATGTCTGGCCCATAGAATGTGCTCAATAGACACCTTTGGAATTAATTTGTAGAAGGAGGGATGGAAGGACAGACAAATTATAAAAGTGAATCCTAAGAAGGATAGCAGCCCCATTTTAGAGCAAGATCAAGGTTAGTGGATTAAAATCAGAGACGATACAAGAATGTTTTACCAATGTAGAAGATGCATAGGGGGAAGACATAGGGAGAAGATGTATATTGTTGCAATCAGGTATAGGATATATATAACCAATCAGCTTTCCTCATATCTATATTGAATGTGGCTTTTATTATTCAGCATCACTGGAACAAAAATCAATAACAAATTTTGTGATCCTAAAAACCTCATTTTGGAAACCTGGGAATTCCTTAGCAAATAAGAGTGACCTTGTTACTAGGAAACTCACTACCAGGTAAAAATTCAACAATGTGATTTGTCAATACTGGAAACAACTACATCATAAAGCTTGAGATGCTGTGAAGTCTATAAAAGGCATTGCTGAATTCTTGATATGAAAACAATTCCAGCACCATAGATCCTTCTTGGCTTTACAAATCCTCAAGTCTCTCATTAATCTAAGCTTCAGTAACTACTTGATTATGGAATTACAGCACTTTAAAAGTGTCTCAATCCTGAGAGGTAAGTGTACAGGTAATGGGAATCCTCTCTAATGAACAGTGTCTAAGAAAGTAACATCAACGTACCTTGCAGTGGCTCCTACTTCTGTGTAAAGGTGTCCAATGAAATGGTGAGGGAACAACTCTAATACGTTGCAAAGTTTAATTACTACTAGACCTAAATCAAACACTGAAATAGGGGTGTGCTATCACTGTAAATGGAAAAGCAATATATTAAGACTTTTTTGAAAAACGTTCAATCAGAAAACCAGCAAAATCACTTATTAAAAACAACCTGGGCAGCACAGAAAAATTTTCAAGCCAAGTCTCATTTAATTCCCATTGGATTCACTACCAGTACATCAATTCACTCCCCTCAAAGGAGAAGGTGGGTGAACAGACACCAACAGGACACAGAAAATGAATCACAAATTCAAAATTATTCAAATCCAGATGTAAAGAAAAAAAATCTAACCACCTAACTGTGGATTACTAGGGAAGTGTGATATAAAATGGATAATCATAAAAAAATTAATTACAAACCAAGAGAAGACCATCATCCCAAGCCAACATGAAGCAGCCTGTGTGCAGACCTTGATGAGGGATCTTGCACTGTTTGAAAAGTTGAAATAAGGGCAATTAACCCAAGTAGGGTTTGCCTGACTGACACCTACTTGTTCTTTGGTTCCAGCTTGAATGTTACCAGTTCAGGGATACCTTCCCTTTCTCACCCCTCCAACTACAGAGTTTTCCGTACATCTGCTGGTGGCACCATCAACTAGCACACAGCAGTCATCAGCACCCTCGTGTGTTATTAAAGAGATGCTTAGCCTAAGTGGAAACTAAGACCCAACTTTAGAGAAAATCCTGGAGCCCACAGAGAGTGGACAAGAAGCTTCTCACAAAGAATTCTCCCCAAATAAGGCTTATTCCTTCTATGTATGTCAAACATTAAGCAAAAACTTGGGTGGTACAGCCAACACCATGCTAACTGGCGGTAGCAATATCACGAAAGCTCAAGCTCCTTCAAACTCTCCAAGACTCTCATCATCTAATCTTCCAAGGAGAAAATCACATAGTCATGGAGAAAGAGTTTGGGGTTCACTGTTTTTATTCCTTCCACAACATTTTGGTGACCTTATGATAATCTTCTAGAAAAGAAATATGAAAACAAATGTAATAAGATCAATGAGCTGTGCCCAGGTCTGGGAACATCTTTGCCATCCCATAACTCAGCAGATAAAGAACAAGAGGCCGTAAAACTGAATGCACAGGGGAGTCCAGAACTGCTACACTGATCTCTGCAGGCAAGAAAAGTACTTCTTTTCTCACTTTATTTTTATTTTTTTATTTTTTTAATTTTTTTTTAATTTTTTTTTAACGTTTATTTATTTTTGAGACAGAGAGAGACAGAGCATGAACGGGGGAGGGGCAGAGAGAGAGGGAGACACAGAATCCGAAGCAGGCTCCAGGCTCTGAGCCATCAGCCCAGAGCCCGACGCGGGGCTCGAACTCATGGACCGTGAGATCATGACCTGAGCTGAAGTCGGACGCTCAACCGACTGCGCCACTCAGGCACCCCATATCTCACTTTAATTTTAATTCTGTTGTGTACAAGCTTAAATAGAGGATCAGTCCCCAAGAGAGGATGATATGTTCAAAAGAAAGGGATGGCTAAATAACCTGAGCGAATGCAGTCCTAAAGACTTGATCTTCCCTTTCTAATCTCTGGCACACATAGGCTTGTTAACAGTCTCCATATTTCCCAAGCAAGTCTGTGTTTCAATTATTCTGTCCAGTTACCACAGTGACCATGTCATGGGTGTCATTCACATAATAGGTAAATACATTAACCTCAAAAAATACTATCATAGTTGCTAGAATGCAGAGAACTTATAAGCAAAAAAAAAATATATATATATATATATTTGAAAGTGAGCTATGAAAAAGCCAACTATCTTGAGCAACTCCAAAGACTTTTTTGGCAAATCTCTTTGCTGAGAGCTTTGTATATAAATTCCATCATCAGCTTCGGCTGCTATGGCAACTGGAATATTTCAGAAATGATTTGCAGCAAGTATCACTACATAACCAGCATCTTTTGCAGGAAACAGAAAAGACCATGAGACCTAATCCACTCTAAATTTCAAAACACAGCTTCAATTTTCATTCCTGAAACCCATTTATGCTCCTATTTGCAATCAACTGATAACAACCTGGTACACTGACCAGCACAATGGAGGAGACTTTCATTTTATTCCTTAACTAGTCACATGAAGTCATCTCAGTTTTATTGGGCTTTTCTTTTTGTCTGTTTTAATAGACTATTTTTTACAGCAGTTTTAAGTTCACAGCAAAACTGAGCTGAAAATACATTCTTCCCACATCCTTCTGACTACCCCCACCCCCACCCAGGCCTGCCAACACACATATACACAGTCTGCCCTACTATCAACATCCCTAACCAAGGTGGCACATTTGTTACAACTGATGAACCTACACTGATACATCAGTATCATCCGAAGTCCATTATTTACATTAGGGTTTATTTACTCTTGATGCTGTATATCCTATGGGTCCTATGGGTCACATCCACAAATGTATCAGGATGTGTACACACCATTATAGTATCATATAGAGTAGTTTCACTGTTCTAAGAATCCTCTGTGCTCCACCTATTCATCCTTCCCTCCCTGCTAACTCCTGGCAACCACTGATCTTTTTACTGCCTCCGTTATGCCCTATAGTTGGAATCCTACAGAATGTAGACTTCTCAGATTATCTTCTTTCACTTGGTAATGCACATTTACAGTTCTTTCATGTCTTTTCATAGCCTGATAACTCATTTCTTTTTGGTGTTGAATAATATTTCATTGTCTGGATGTACCATAGGTTATTTTTCCAATCACCTACTGAAGGACATTATGGTTGCCTCTAAGTTTTGCAATTATGAATAATGCTGCTATAAATATCTGTGCACAGGTGTTTATGTGGACAGAAGTTTTCAATGCATTTGGATAAGTAACAAGGAAAATGGTTGCTGAATTATGTGGTAAGAGTGTGTTTAGTTTTGTAAGAAGCCACCAAACTATCTTCTAACGTATGATACTGGACGTATGATATTGAACATCTTTTCATATGTTTATTTTCCTAGGCCTTTCTTTTTAGTCATTTCATATGCCAAGGCCCAAATGTCCCACTGAATGCTATGCAACAGAATGAAGACAAGCCCTTCCTTCAGTGATCAGTTGGCTCTGATTTAAGCAAAGAACCAACCATGGTTCTCATATTCTACACTGAAGCTCTCCTCTTCCTGGATTACTAAAAATAGCTAATTTTGTTTGCTAGAGCAAAGAAAGCTGTGCAGAAATGGAAAGTAATGCAAACAAGTGGGAAATTCAATACAGCTTTGGGACCCGTGCACCCTACCTACACATACGAAAAACAACATAAAAGATGTTCTCAAGCTCTCTGCTTATGCCATGATATGAAGAGAGTTCATTTAGAATTATCAGTGTTTGTCTAAAAGTCCAAACTGTCAAATTAACTCTTCCTTGAAATTTTCAGAGTCTTCCCCTAAGCATTTAGGGATGATGAGTAGAAGGGTGAAGTTTATCTGTCTTTCTCTGTATGGCTTATTTTCACTCTTATGTGGATCCTGAGAAACTTAACAGAAACCCATGGAGGAGGGGAAGGAAAAAAAAAAAAAAGAGGTTAGAGTGGGAGAGAGCCAAAGCATAAGAGACTCTTAAAAACTAAGAACAAACTGAGGGTTGATGGGGGGTGGGAGGGAGGGGAGGGTGGGTGATGGGTATTGAGGAGGGCACCTTTTGGGATGAGCACTGGGTGTTGTATGGAAACCAATTTGACAATAAATTTCATATATTGAAAAAAATAAATATATATTAAAAAAGGGTGAAGTTTAACCTCTCCAAATGAATTTGTAGAAAAAGAGACATGCTAAGCTATTTAAGTATATGCTACAGGATAATGAGGGAATCTGGGGTGGGGGGGCATTCTTATTTAAGCAAATGTGCTAGAACCCATAGGAGCTAACCAGCATTCTAATTAAAAATTATAAACTCTTTAAAATAATGGCCAAGAAGTTTGGGGACTAAATTAATCAAACTGCCATTCTTTTCCCTCCTAAAGCTTATTGATCTTGTTTTTAAGACACTTATGATATTAGAGTCTCTTAAAAGATTCCTACCTGTGCATTCTTGATGTAGAAACACACTTACATTAACCTTTTGAGGGAAATTTAACACAGTCCACACTATTTTAATCAATACCAGGAAGTGTTTCCAGCAGCTCAATCTTCCAAAAACATATTTTAAATGTTGTAGTCAGTGTGGGCAATATATAAGAAGTGTCAAGCAAAGGGAAAAAAACTTTGGTGATATTCATGGATGTCACCTCCACCCATTCATTCATTCAATAAAAATTGTTTCCAGTAACTACTGCATTCCAGGCACTGTTGTAACTACTTAAATATATAAAGTTCGCATTGATTTAACTATGTAAATAGCAGAATATGTTAAAAGATGGTAAGTGCTATGAAGGAGGAGGACTGGGCTGGGGCCGTGGGCAGAATGGGACATGAAATGGAGTCCTTATTAGGAAGGTGGCATCTCAACAAGGGTTCGAAGGAAGTGAGGGAATGAGCCCTGTGGTCATCTAGGGGAAAGCATTCTGGGCTGAGACAGCATCCAGTACAAAGGCCCCAAGGAGGGAGCTGGTTTGGCACACTGAGAGGCCAGCAAGGAGGCCAGTGGGAGCAGAACGGACTGAAGGGAGAGGGTCAGGTACAGGCCCTTTCAGTCACAGGCTGGACTTCGGTTTCTCCTCAGAAGGGAAGCCCCTGGAGGGGTTTCAGTTAGAAGAAATAACTTATTTTTAAAAACCTTTTCTATTTTAGAAAATTTAAAACACATGGCAAGTAAGCAAAAATGTGTAAGAAACCCCAGTGTATCTGTGACTTCGTCTAAACTACGGTACCATTTATACTCCCAACCCCACCCCTACCACAGATCATTTTAAAGAAAACCTCAGACATCTTGTCATTTCAACCATAGCCATTTTGGTAGGAATCTCCAAAAAGCAGGCACCCTTTTTTCCAACAACAATGCGATATAATTATCGCCTCCAGTGTGGGCTGGAGCTCATATTGGTCTGGCCTGCAAGCACCAAAGTGTGCAACCCGACCCTCTCGGGGTTCCCTGGCTTCACACTTGTAACTTGACACTGGCCGTAGGGGAGTATGTACTCCAGGGAAATCCACAAACACTCAAATCAGGGCTTCTATTTCTGGAGATCCAACTGTTAAATATTTACCATCTCATCTCTGATTCACGCTTGAAAGGATTAACAGTGCTTGTTGATAGCATTATGTCCACTCAGTGGTCACAGTTCCTTAGTAAGCTTATAATTTCTTTAGTTTGTATATTTGAAAAGGGGTCAAAAGAAGATCTACACTTTGTGATTGTTGATACTCTTGAGCCTCTTTTAATCTGTTGGGTCTTCAATATCTCCCTTTTCTTGCTCACTCGTTTTTGTAGTTACTCGGTAACACCAAGAAACTAGGCTGCTCATCCTATAGAGTTCTACATAGTCTGGATTTTGCTGACTGCATGTGTGGTTTCACTTAACACGTTCCCGTTTCCTGTAAATTGGTGGCAAGAACAAGTGCCTTGCTCAGATTCAGGGTCCATTTTTTGGACAAAACTTCACACACATGGCAGAAGAGTACTTTCTTTCACCAGGGGCAACAGTAATGCAGGTTAAGTTTTACTTGTGGTGGTAACAGCCTACTAATGACCATTTCAAAATGATAATTCTTTAATTCTATCACTTTTCCTTCATTTACTACTTGGAATACATTTATAAGAGAAATTTCCATTCATCAACCATTTGGTGAATTTACACTTTAATGGGATCACTGAGTGCTGTGCAGAGAAAAGACTGTAGAGATAAGTGTGGAAATAGATGAGTTAAGTGTGAGCCACCATCAGGGCTAAGACTCAGGTGTAACCCTGGAAGCGTGAGAAGCTTCAGATTCTAGATATGTCTTGAAATACATCCAACAAGAGGTCTCATTGGATTGGAGGTGTGGTTTTTGCTATCTGGACATGGTTTTTGCCACTTGCACATGTCCAGTGGGAGAGTGATAGTTGAAAGTTTATAACAGACCTAAGGCGGGAATGGGAGTTTGGGGTATAAATGCCAATCACTCAGCCAGAGGGTGAGGTGGGGTAGGAGTGGAGTGTGTAGAGGGAAGAACGTACCATCCAGGTTTCCTACCTATCAAAGCTCTGGGTTGCGTGTCTATTGCTCAATATGCAATTAGCTCAAAATTACAGCTGTCTTCTTCTTAAAGATGGTAGCAAACATTACTGATATAAGTTATGGTGCTAGCTTGTAAATAAAACACATATAAGTCTGAGAAAATCATGTATCTCTAAATATGTGATGTTTGAAGAGGTCTTGGGAATGTAGTGTCAAAGATTTACTTACTTAACTGCACACTGTAACCAGGAATCTTTATTATTACCTATATTTAGGTATGTCATGAATTAAAATACAATGACTAATTGTAGTAATTACAGTCTGTTGTAATGCTCTTGATCTATCAAAAGAAAAAGTTGTTCCATTGTCTAACAACCAAATTTTACAATAAACTTCACCTGGTATATTATTTAAAGGTTTTAAAATGTTCAGACCTTCTGTGTATGAGTGGTACAACTGCCTAATTTCCTTTGGCTAATTTCCTTTCCTAAGTTTTAATGGAATAATTTACAAATGTATATATATTTTTCCAGCATATCTGTTCCCACTGACTAGTTTCTCCAAACTTATTAATTTAAAATATATATATATACACATATATGTGTATATATGTTTATATATATGTATGTGTGTGTGTGTGTATATATATATATATGTATATATATATATACATATATATATATGTATATATATATATACATATATATATATAAAACTAGGGAAACAGGCATTAATATAAAACTGCTTCTCAGCCCACACCATTTTCAACCTCATGTTTCTAGATCCATTCCTGTCTCTATGACCACCATGATCCCCTAGACTCTGGCACGGCCAAAGCCACCAATGAGTGTGCCAGGATATTACAGGGAGTGTGCCAAGAATCTGTGGGAGACATGTTCTCTGAGACATTTATAAAAGGAATAAAACAATCTTATAACTGGATGAGCTCCAAAGGTCTTCTGAGAAACATTACTCTCTCCATGCTCTTTTTTATAGAAGGAAAAAGATGTAGAGAGGAAAGTGACTCCCTCTAAGGTCACTGTAACTAAGCAGTGGAAATGAGGTTGGAAGTGGTTTATGGGACTTGAAGCATGGAATTCAGATGAGAATAAAGAGAAGGTAGATTAATGTATTTCCCAATTAGCTAAAAGAGGACATCATACTCTCTCTCTCTCTCTCTCACTCTCTCTCTCTCTCTCTCATACACACACACACATATTTGGGCACCCATTTTGGAACAGAAAAAGTTAACTGACAAAATTAATGTCCCATGACTGGTTGTCACAGTGTCTCCTTTCATAGGACACTAACAACAAGGTAATGAGATGGTTTTTAAAGGAGAAAGGCTGCAAAAAATGACATCAAAGCCCTTGTCAGGCAAACCAGTATTTGCTCACCTGCTGGGTGTGTTTTGCTTGAATAGAGTTTTATTGAAAGATACTATTGTGTTTCCCATGATTTAGATAATACTTTTTCAGCTTTGTTATAATGGTGACCATAGAAAATGCTCTTGTTACTGTCCAATTTCTATTTGCAATTTACTGAATGAGTCATTTATAGAGAGAATCCTGAAAACAGCCAAAATACCATGAGTGGTCCCTGAAAGCACATTCTCTCCACTCCATCCTAATGAATTTAAAAGTGGTTAAAGGCAAACTTACTAAATTCATTGACCTATTAATAATGCCACATTGAAGAAGATTCTAATGGAAATTCTGTGTAACCAAGTACCAAGGGAGACAAATAACAAATGCATATTATATAAAAATAAGCATCAGACTGTTTCGAGTGCATCAATTACCTTGGTACTTCCCATGGAGCAAAGGCAGTGAATAGGTCTTTCAAATATATTTTTTAACTCACCAAAGGACCTCGACAAACTGCTAAAAGAGCTTTATTCATTCATTCAAGCCTAAAAGATATAGGTGTCCTTTAGTACAATTAAAATCTAAGAAGAAGATAATGAAAAGATGCTGGTCACTGATCACCCTTATATGGCATGCCCCATTCTGAGTTATATCAAGACATGAATGTTTCTATGCTGGAGCAGAAATTCCATAGGAGTAGGAGCCTTGTTTGCTTTGTGTCTCTGCTGTGTCTCCCAGCACCTGCAGTATCTGACAAACGTAGGTGCTCCGTCAATATTCTTGAATGAGTGAATGGAATGTCTTCCCAGGGGAGCGGCTGCCCTAAGGCACCACAGCATCCCGTGGGTGTCCTTAGTGAAAGTCATGTCTTCCCTAGGCCTCAGGATACAGATACAGGAGGCAATAAGGAAATGTGTTCATTCAGTTGCATGTAGACACTCAGCTTTTCACCTTAGTCCAACAACTGATTTCCCTGTTATGATTCTATGCTTAAAATGTGCGGGTGGATGCACACATCCTTACCTAGGGGATATTAGGAATAACTTTGGACACAATGATCTCTATTCTTTGTCAAGGGCTGTTTCAGGCAATGATGCCACTTAGAAGCAGTGCCCGCAGTTGCTAGGGAGATGAAGAAAATGGGGTAGGGAAGCACTGAGTGCTTTCTTTAGCCGGCAGCCCAGGGCACAGTGACCAGAATTGAGAAACAAGGCCAGCCCAGCCGCCCAATCAAATCCCTCACAGTCCACTGAGGCTAGAAGTAGCTGTGATCCCATTTTTGGTATTCAAAATAGAACCACCAAAATATTAGCTTAAAACTCAGCTATATTCTCATATTTCAGTTTTGTTTAACTAGTCAATTGCTTTAAAAAGTGGGGGGGGGGGGGGGGTGGGAAACAAAGCAGCCTTATCTTTCACAGAGACGTGGATTAAGCCTCTGGAGAAAGTATTCCACTTCAGACATTGGCCCTGTAAGATTACCAGTAACAAGCCTGCCAGAGGGACTGAGGAAACTGTCTTTTATCAGCTGGTCCATTTCCTGAGAGACTGAGAAAGGCTCACGCTCAGCTTGTAAGTACTTCTGAGAGCTTGGGCAAGACAGCTGCAAAGTATTCTCTAAGGTTTCTATCATGACCTGGAAGTAAGTCTCCTTAATCTACTAGTTTTACTGTAACTCTGGGCTGCTTCGTACAGCATGGTGTTCAGGCCTGTTCATTGGTCCACACCACAAATACAGTGCATGCGAGTGCTCTGAGCTTAATGCACACAGAAAAAAAGCCCAGGAAAGAAAGGGGGATTTATTAAAGGAAAGCTAGCTAATACAGAGTTTTAAACTAAACATGTTTGGAGTTTACATAACTCCAAACATTGTCCTCCTGCTCTCCATCATCATTTCTGAACTGAGGACCAACATCACGTGTCAGAGTGGCATCAGTGAGCGAGTACCTGGGCAAACCAGGAGCTCAAAGACCTCCCATTTTGCTTCTTTTGCTTATGTTGCAACAACCTCTCCTGTAACATTCAAGGTATGCAAGCACTCAACAAAAAATGACAAGAAGAAAAAGCCCAAGGAGTCCCTAAGGAACAGAAAATCCAATCACCTTGGTCATGCCATAGGCTGCTGTAAAGAAATTTCACTATCAAAAGAAATTATTTCAGTGTCGTGGCATCTGGAATTAAAATTGTAGGTATCTGGCGTTTGCCACTGGATACAGAAGATTTAGACAGTAAACTCATCATTTAAAGTATTACTAGAATGCTATATGTGTTAAAGTCAGTATAATACCAGATCTGAGGAACATTATGTTATCACGTTATACTTTACAGTACATTTTCCTATAAAGGAGTCGTGGAAAAGGATACAGATTGTGACATTTGATTCTTTGGCATAGGAGACAAGGCAAAATGCAAATGTTAGAATCAATCTCATATTACAACATAGCACTTCACGTGGGAATTGAAATAGCAGATTCACAGATCGCCATGGCTGCCTCAGTTTAACTGTTCACCACACATTCTTATTAGCTCAGTTTAAAAGAATCCATTTGTCACACTGGCATAAGTAACCTTAAGAACTCTAGCGAGCTGGGTTGTAACACCATGGTTGATTCTACTCACAAAAATATGTTAGCATTCCAGAGCAAGAGGCACATCTAGCTCCAAAACACCAATGATGCTGTCCTGTGAGTAATTGAAATATTAACTTTGAGCTTCACAAAGGAGGTTTGATTACAAAATTAAGATCGCTAGATTACTAACCACAGGAAGCCCTTCCTTTCCTTTTACAACCGTGCAACAAATTTTCATTCCTGATCTTTATTCATTTAGTAACTATTTATTAAGCAACTACTATGTGTCAAGCACTAGTCTAAGCACTCAGGATGCACCAATGAACAAAACAAAGATACTGTCCTCATGGAGTTTACATTCTAGTAAGAGAAAGAGACCAGGGACAATAGCATAACACAGAAATTACATCTGCTGTTAGAGGGTAATAAATGTCATGAGTAGGAGTAGAGTAAAAGGTAATGGGAACTAAGAATATCGGGGAAGGGAAAGGCAGAGTATTATTACAGGGGCAGGGATCATGGAATCATCACTAACAATAATAAACACTAAAATCATATATATCAGGTAGTGATTGACACTAGGAAGAATAAAGCAGGGTGAAAACAGAGTAGTGCAGGGAGTGGGGAGCTGGCTATCTTAAATAGAGGGCTCAGGAAAGTTGATATGTGAGCTGAGAGGAATCACAAGTCTTATGAATAAATGAAGAAAGAGAATTTCAGACAGAACATCAGGTGCCCATCACTTGAAGTAGATGAGCTTGGCACATTCTAACCCCACCCAGAAGCCAGCACTGATGTAGCAAAGGGCCAGGGGGAAACCCCAGTGGGAGATTTGGTGATATTGACAGTCAGAGCAATGGCCAGGCCCCGGCCTCATAGGGCTTGGAGGCTCAGGCAAGGACCAATGGTGCGCTGAGGGTTTTGAGTACACCATGGCACAAGCTAATTGAAATGTTTAACAGAACCTTTTGGTTGCACTACAGAGACTAAACAGATAGTAGGTAGCAACAGTCTGGGCAAGAGATGACAGGAATAGCTGTGGAATCATTTAATGTGGATAGAGTCATGATGTATTTTAAAGGGAGAGCCAGGGGAACTTGTTGATGGATTGGGCACAGGGTGAGAGAAAGGACAGAATCAAGGATAACTGAGGTTTTAGTTTAAACAATGGAATGAATGCTGGTACCATTGTTTGAGAGGCAGATGATGGCAGGCACAGATTGGGCTGGAGTGGAGAGGCACTAGAAATCAAGATCAACTTAGCAGCAGCCAAAATTTAACCTAAGAGAAGCCTCACAGTGATTTATTTTAAATTTAATGGTGGTCAATCTTACAATCTGCTTCATTTACAATGGGAATTTTAATGTTTGACTTTATGTACATTTTTAAACGAATAGTGACCCTCTCAAGTTGTGCATTTCCTCTCTCACTTACTTCCTGATGTCTGAAAATAGTTATACCCTATTGCCTTGAAATTTCAGAATAGGAGAAAAAATACTTCAAAAACTGAATGGTTAAAAAAAATGTGTCAATAACTAACAATGAGTCATTTTCTCATGGTACCAAAGTTTTGAATGGATTCTCTAACAGGATCTCTTTTTGATAATTTAGCTAAAATACATCTCCAACTATACCAACAATTCCCACCTTATTAACCGTCCCTCTACTGAGCTGCAGACTACCAAACACAACTAGCTGACCAGATAAGGCCCTGATAAAAGAAGCAAACTATTTAAGACCACCATCCCACAAGGGATGTAAACTCTTCTGTGTCATAAACAGTTCTAATTCGAAATTTCTTGCTGGCCTTGGACAAAATAATGAAGTAGATAAAATTCATCTTTGATGTCTGACTCCCCATTCTGAACTTTTTCACTATCAACAATATCCCTGCTTCTCTAATCAGTGAAGCAATATGACAAATTCAAGCATACTATGATATAAATGACTAATACGAAATCATGTGGCACTTCTCTCAAGAATGTTAACATCTTAGACAAACAGGAAGCCTTAAGCCCAAGAAACATATTGTTAATCATCAAGAAGAAAGAGGAGAAAGGGTTTTTCCACAATGTCATAAACAGACACAAACTTTGAAAGTCAAGGGATAGGTGGCGTTGCTTTCGGCTTCTAGTTTGGCAGTGATGTGCTAACAGAGAAATAATTGGCCCTCCAAAAAAAGTATTCATTTTTACACATATAAATGTATGTTCAATAAATACAAGTTTATTATAAATTATACTGATATTAAGAATATGTACCACATAATTCATCAAGAATAAAATAGATAATACCTCTTACTGTAAATTTCATACAGCCCATTGATACTCCCAAGGATGCTTACACTGGTTTCCACCCAATTCTTGTTTCCATAGCCAGCCAACCCATGGCTGAAATTTAACCTGGAGTTCACAAATGAAGTTGTATCTCAATCCATAATTCCTTTCCCAATAAAGTTACTGTCATAATTTTGTGTGTGGCATGAATGTTGGTTGCCGTTTTTCTTTATATTAACAATAAGACAAAAGTAAAATAATGAAGATGAATGTCAAATTTTACTTCTTTATCAATGATGTGAGCAAATTCCTTTTGACTCAGGTGAACAGTTTTCAAATAACCAGAGAACATTGCACTCCTGTTTTAAAAAATTTTTGCTATTTACAATGCAACAGCTACAGACACAACGCACCTTTAAGTTTTTACCTGAACTGCTAGTGTTTTCTCCAAAACTTTCTGAAGTCTAGACAGTCAATAAAACAATCAACCAAGTGCTAATTTGTACTGTTTGCTGATCTCTGTCGTGCAAACAGTCCCAACATGGCTATTCTAAACTTCCAATTCCAATGTGTGACACAGAACCCAGAGTTGGGAAGAGATGAGCAGTTTATTTACCATATGTAAATAACTTTTGGAGCATAGATAATTATGAAATGTAGGACAATAATGAGGAATTTATGAATTTCAAGTATTTATTACATCCTTTTAATATAAGTTATTGAACTATATTAACAACCGACAGAGACCTCCTGAGAACTTAACAATGGACAAGAACACATACCAGCTCCAGAACACCACTGATCACCAATAAGCAACCTGTTAGGATGGCCTGGAGCCCAATGTAGGAAAACGACCTGCCTCTTATTTTCTACATTTATCTTTTCTTAGGTATCTCAATGTGCCTGGTGAGGGGCAGGGGTGGCAGGGAAGCTATCAGCTCTTTAGCTGAGTCAAACCTAAATCCTGAGCCAGGCTTCTCACCCAGGAACGCACCACACTGAGGACCACATGCCTACCCACCCAGGATTCTAATGATAGATGTGGGAAGGAGAGATCATCAGTGGTTATCCACACACACCAGTATGCATCCTTTAGAAAACATCATGAAATAAACATCTCAATTGTTGACATTACAAATGTCCCTCCTTGGATTATCAAGGTTTCAGACTTCTGTGTTTTGGCCACTCATCAGTTGATGTTGTTGGATATATTTTTAGGTTCTGAATGTATTTCACAAGGACAACAATATCATCATATCCTTTGCCAAAGCAGAAGATAACATTTGGCAGTAAACACTGATTCATATATCATCCTAGTTCTTGTGACATTCATTCTCAAGGTTTTGTCTTGCCTCTAGAAAGTATATCCTTTCTTGCATATTCCACATGATAACTATCTCCTGCCATTTTTCTTGACACTACCGCAGACTCACTTCACCCTCTTGATGGAGAGTTTGAGCGTAATGTTTATTCCTTGTGTCGTAGATCTGTCTATGCCTTACAGACATATACCTTGCCACCAAGGAGTTTACAGACAAAGCATAAACATTCTGATAGGGGCGCCTGGGTGGCTCAATCAGTTAAGCATTCGCCTCTTGATTTCAGTTCAGGTCATGATCCCACAGTTCGTGAGTTCGAGTCCCGCTTCAGGCTCTGCACTGACAGTGCAGAACCTGCTTGGGATTCTCTCTCTCTCCCTCTGTCTGCCCCTCCCCTGCTCTCTCTCTCTCAAAATAAATAAATAAACAATAAAAAAATTGTGATAGGAAAGTATAAATAAATACATACATACTGACAATAGATTAACATTATTAAGTCAACATTGGAATCCAAACATGAAACACTAATGGAAGTGTTCACAGTTTGCATAATAAAATTTAACAGTAAAAGTATATACGTCTATAACACTTCACATTAAAAAAATTAGACTCGGTTGGAATGTATCTAGTGGATGGCCTCAAAGGACTCTCCTCTTTAAAAAGTCCATTCTCATACTTGATGGCATTTTGATGTACCCTCAGGTATAGGTGTTCACTTGCGAGCATTTAGGTGCTTCTATCATGAGTACTTTGAGTATGGGAGATTTATTTTACAATCAGAAATAGTCAACATTTATATTACTTGTAATCATTATAAAGCAATAACTATTTGATTATTCAATTCTCTGCTTCATTTGTAAAAAGCCATATAGGCTTAAGTCTTTAAAAATGCATGGCATTTGAATTTTTTTAAAAAAACATGGAAGGTAGAAACAGATGATCAAATGAAGGGCACTGATCCATAAATTGCTCCTCAAGTAAGACATCTGGGTCATCTGTAATTTTTCAAATCATTCATCATATTGCTAAAGTGATTAAGGTGAACGGCTGGAGCAACAACAAGAAATCTATGTAGACAGAGTAGCATCCACAGGAACTTCTTATCTCCTAGACGTTGTAGTCTGGATCCCTCTGGCAACTTTAACTGGTTGACTGATAATATTTAATATGAAAACTGGTAGGTTATCAATAAATGTTAACTTTCTTCTCCCTTTCTAAAATAAAAGCCATTTAGTGATGATTCATTACTTGACTTTGATTTTTCCTATGTTCATCCAAGGAATGTGGATATAAAATACTGATATAAAAGAAAAAAACATATAGGAATACATCAAAGTATTACTGTTAATGGTATCTGCTAAATGTTGACATTTTTACAATCTGTAAGAAAATACACCAAATATTAATGGCAGTAATGTCTCTGGATGGAGGGACTATAGGTAGTGTTTTACTTAATTTTTTCTGTGTTGTCCAAGTTTTCAAAATGATCATGTATTACCATTGAGTTAGAGAAAGTTTTATTGTTAATAGAGTAAGCAAAGAGAGGGCATAATCCTATCTCATTTAACTTGTTAAATAACTTTAAGAAAATATTTTATAAAATTAATTTCTGCTTTAAAAAGTTTTAATGGACAGAGCCTTCTATGCATTGATCAGAAAACACTTATCACACTGTAATAATTGCAGAGAGTGTGTTATTCCCAAGGGACTAGCACAGAGCCTGTGGAATAGTATATACTATTTTGAATGAATGAATGAACAGCAATCAACTTGGACATTTTCATAATTTAAGCAAATGGCTGACCTTTGTCCTTTCTCTAACTTAAGTGATTGGCTCTTTTTATTTCATTTATTTTTTAAATTTACATCCAAGTTAGTTAGCATATAGCACAACAATGATTTCAGGAGTAGATCTGTTAATGCCCTTTACCCATTTAGCCCCTCCCCCTCCCACAACCCCTCCACTAACCCTCTGTTTGTTCTCCATATTTAAGAGTCTCTTATGTTTTGCCCCCTCCCTGTCTTTATATTATTTTTGCTTTCCTTCTCTTATGTTCATCTGTTTTGTATCTTAAAGTCCTCATATGAGTGAAGTCATATTATATTGGTCTTTCTCTGACTGACTAATTTAGCTTAGCATAATACCTTCTAGTTCCATCCACATTGTTACAAATGGCAAGATTTCATTCTTTTTGTTTTTTTTTTTTAAGATTTCATTCTTTTTGATTGCCAAGTAATACTCCATTGTATGTATGTGTGTATATATATGTATGTATGTATATATATGTATATATATGTGTGTGTATATATACATATATATGTGTGTATATATATGTATGTATGTATATATATGTGTGTATGTATATGTATGTATATATACATACACACATATATATATACATCACATCTTCTTTATCCATGATTGGCTCTTTGAATAGACCAGAATGGTTATACCAACCAACAACATGTTCTGACACCTTAAAAAAAGTTATTTGGGTAAGTTATTTGTGTAAACTCAATCCACTAATTTAATTAACAGTATTTATTCAACAAACATTAACTGATGGCACAGCAGGTCCCAGGTTCTTTGTTAAGCACTGGAATAAAGGATGGAGAGACAGTGACTCTCCTCAGTCAACAGACTAGTGGAGATAGAAGTTAACATACAGTTAAAGTAGAGGGTACCAAGGCATGCACTTTCTGTAGCAGCAGCAAAAAGGTGTGAGGTGTGGGGTGTGGGAGCAAGCCTTCTCTGTTCTAACAATGTATTAAATTAAAATACAGCCATGTTTACAATACAAAGCAAAATAAAGATTAGACTGGACAATCACCTGAGTAATATAATCAGCGTAAACACCCAATGTTCTGTAAGTTGAACAGACAAGAGGAAATGGCAACCCTCACTGCTATTAGCACTGGCTCACAGTAGAAGACTGGAAGACGTGCTGACTGCCACTCACTGCAAGAAATCTTGATCTGGAAAGGGAACTTTATGAAGACTTCATAAATATTCAAGTCTCATGTTAATTTATCATTTCCCAAATCCAACTCCTAGGTCTGAAATGTGGGAGTGGGGTGCGATAATTTTTCCTTAAGTTGTACCACCACAGGGAGAAATTCGTCTGGATCAAACTGCTGCAGAATACCAGAGTCACATTTTCCATCTCCACTTTAAACATTATTGTCTTTCCTGTCCCCCAATGAAATGAAGTTGCCTCTATATTAAAAGCCTAAGCACGGTGTCTTTTTGTCTCCACAGCTTGCTACTTCCAATAATTGAGAATCCACGACTGGATTTGAACCCAATCTCCCTTGCACCTCAGCCAGCTACTATGCCTCCATGTCATTCCACAAATACAAAGCTGGGTGAAAAATCAGATTTACTTTCCAAAGACATAATGAAAAACATTTAGCTTAATTCAGAATCAAGCCAGATATTTAACTACTTCAACTCAGACTCTTTCAAACTTTTCTTCCTAAGATTGTTACATCAAACCACAGAATACAGTCATTTATACATAACAACATGAAGACAGGAGCCTTGTGGTTGCTGCAATTCTGAGAACTACCACATGTATCCTATATTTACTCCCAACCGTAAATAACAAATCATATCTAGAACTAATAATCGTAATCTTAAATAATCTCTAGTATCTTCTGCACACAGTAGCAGGCCTCTTAAAACAAAGCTCAAAAATGTGTCCCTGATTCAAAAGTGTGTAATTCTTGCTCATTATTTGTGGAATAAAGTCCATGCTTCTGCTCTAGAATTCAAGATTCTTGACAATTCTGGGCAAACTGCCTCCAGTCCACCTCTTCACTGATTCTCCGTGTCCTTTGCAGAATCTACACTCAATCCCCGAAAGACCTTGTATTGTTCCCTGAGCATTCAGAGCATCTTGCACCTCCCTGTCTGTTCTCTCCCCGTTCTTCAAACCAGACTATTCTTCCTCTCAGCTCACCTATTCAAATCCAAATCATCCAAATCCCTCCTCTACAGAGCTTCCCAGATTCTCCTATCTGAGGGTAATGTCTCTGCCCTCCACACATGCACCTTTCTGGTTTATATCTCTCTTCCCGCCTCTGCCATATCTTACTCATTTTTATAGATTTCCACAGCAGTTAGCACATGGTAGGTGTATAATTACAGAACTACAAGCAAGTAACAGGATCTTTTAAAATAATTATTCAGAAGACATTCCAGAATTATTTCATTTCTCTGCATAATCACACCTATCCACTACCATTATTTGATAGGCACAGATGTTGTAAGATACTGGGAACTCAGTGTTTACTCTATAGCTGACATCACTAGTAAATATAGATAACAGCTTATCTGCCATTCATTATTTTGCTCATATAAAGAAAGATCATGAAAAAAAAATCTGATGTTTGAATATCCTGCTGGTATAAATTCACAGAAACAGGAGTTTACTATTATTTGCCACTCTGGATTTAATTATCAGCTGTATGAATTGCCTTTTATGAGTGAACCCAGAGCCTTGATACTAAGCAACTCCTCAGACATCCTGAGGAAATTTCCTTCAGAAAATTTTAAGACCTTCCTGGCATTAAGTGATAAATACCAACATGATTATTACTTAAGATGCTAGTTTTGGAAATCCTATTAAGTGGTACAACAGTGAAGTGTCAGTTCTTTATGGTCACACCATCAGCCCTACCTTTTCCTAGAAAAATATTTTATAAAATGTAAGCGAAATATATTACCATTCATGAATTCCCACGTGAGAGACAAATGAAAATAGAATCACAAATATTGCTCAGACCTTGAATTTTTATGCTGCAGCCTTGGAATACTCTGAAGGGCAGAAATCAATTTGGTAGGACTGAGAAATAAAATGAATTCTGAATTCTTCTGACAGTAAGAATTAGATATATAAATTTTATCAAGGCGGAAAACAAAAACCAAGGGATTTTGATGATTTGATTCAATCATTTAAATATATTTATTTTCATGCACTACATGCTCCCCAAACTACTGTGATATTTTTTATTTGGAAATACAAGGAGAGATTTCTTAAAGAGTGAAGCATCTGATTCTGTGGTAATATAAAAGTTCTTGATAATATGCTCCTGTAGACATATTAAGTGCCAATGAATACACCAAGTTCTGCTTAATACACAATGTTTTAAATACCTGTAGATGTAGTGACAATTTCTTTCATTTAAACAATGATGCATTTGCAAGACACAGCATCCACCTCCTCTAAACCAATGAGGTACCTCTCAGAGCCTGTGCTGAAGAGTCAGGCCTAGGGGAACAGGCTTAATACCATTCTCCTTCCCCCTAGGTCCAGATATAGGAATAAGAAATGAGCCCTCACTCAAGGACATCTAATGCACAGACTAGGCTGTGACAAATCTATGCCCAAGTGTTAAAAGATACACTAGGCAATCAGATTCCAAACTCAAAATTTTGGAGGCAGAAGATCAGGAGAGTGAGCCAGTATAACTTAATGTTGTGAGGAAGTACAAAAGGCCAAGTACAGGGTGAAGGCCAATCAGTAGGAAAAAAGGCAAATGAAGAAGTTAGGGAAGTCTTTACCAATCAAGAACAGGCCTGAGAGCTGTCTGTGTTCCTGAGACTCTGAGATTCTGATTCCAGGCAACCTGTTGGGTTACAACTTCCCTCAAATATACCCCAAACTCCAATAAAACAGTCACAATATGCCCAAATAATTTAGAGAGATTATGGAGGTCCATAATAATAATTTAACATATTCTTGATAGACTCCTATAGCAAAGAGAAAGGCAAATGGTGCAATTTTTTCAAGTCCAGGTTGCCTGAGCCCAAAGCCCAGTTCTACCATCTACTACCTGTGCAGCCCTAGGGAAATTATTCAATTTCCCCAAGCCTCATATATCTCATGTGTAAAATGGGAACAAGTGGCCTGCCCTGAAGGATTATTATGAGCAAGAGGTGAGATGGTGAATGCATAGTGGTCAGCACTAGCCTTCAGTGTTGTTGGATGATGATCACAATTGTGATGATGGTAACAATGAGGAGTTTCTTTTGCACTGTGGTATAATGGCTCAACAGAGAAATAAATGAGCTTTAAATTTGAACTAACTCCATAGCCACTTATCACTAGCTTGTTCACTTAAAATAGGTAACTATTATAATAGTTAATATTTTAAATGCAGGATGCATTGCCTTGGAGACAATTTGGAATGGAAAATAATAGATATGGAAGTGGAAACCCAGAACTGGTTTTTTTTTCCCTTATAACCTAGATTATGGTTGCCTTTCTATGGCCACCCACTGACGCTAGATCTCATATATAACCCATGCCTTTTTTTTTCTCCATTTTCTCTGCAAACAGTATAACTCATGCTCTCAATTCCCTCCTGGGGATTTTACAAGGGCCTCATCACTGAACCTCCTGCCTTCTCATATGTGCATCCTTTGTTCTGCTTCAGAAGATCCTCCTAATTCATGGTCATCCCCAACTAAACACTCTTCTATACAGCATCACTGTATGCTTAAGAAAGACTAAATTTCATTATAGTGATCATTACAACCCTTCACAATCTGATCTCAGTTCCTGGCACCATTCCCTACTGTTACCCACCAACTTTCCATGGCCCTTTCCAATATGTTCATTCTCTCTGAATATTTTCCCTGCCTACAGGCCTCTTTTAACTTATATGTCTGGGTCAAATCTGTCCTACTTTGTAAGGCTCAGCTCACTTATTTTTCTTTGTGAAATATATTTAATTCCTATATTGAGAATTAATATTTTTTCTATGGCCAAAGAGTAATCTATGTTTCTATTATAACACATCACATTCTACTAGAAAGCTATGATTGTATCTTTAAAAAAAAAAAGCTAAAGTTAAACTTTAAATGAAAAGGAATGAAAATATGATTGTAAATTTTGTAAACAAGGTAACTGATATGAGAAAATTATTGCTAAATATATTTGAAACTTCTATATCATATATTTTAATGTCCACATGTGCCCATCAACAACCTGATTCTAAAGAGATTAAAAGGATTATATTAACTAACAAAAAACAATCATTTACACAACAAAGAGTGTTTCTATTTCAACAGAACAAACTTTCCTAATATGTTGGTCATTTCTGCTCGCTACAATGCCAGGCCTTCCTGGTGCTCTTGAGCACAACAGGTGAAACTAGGTGTCGGGGGCTCTGCAGCCCTTTTGAAATAATTCTTAGTGAGTGATCACTGTGATCCAAAACTAGCAGAGGATTCTTGCACCTACCAATTTTTCAGAAGTCATACAATACTGATGGACATTTTTCCAGAGAAGATCTTCAGGTGGCCCACAGGTGCACATAAGGGTACTCAGCATCACTGGATACTAATGAGGTACAGATGAGGGCTATGGTGAGGTGTCACTTCAGACCTTTGGAATAGCTGTCATCAAGGGAGATGGGAGACAGCAAGAGCAGGTGGGAATGGGTGGCAGGCCTTGTGCACTGTTGCTGGGAATGTGGGTTGGTATAGCCACTGCAGAGAACACTATGGAGGTTCCTCAGAGAATTAGGGATGGAGCTGTCATGCAGTCAAGTAGTTCACTTCTGGGTATATGTCTGAAGGAAAAGAATTACCATCCTGAGAGAGTATCTGCACCCCCATGTTCCTACAGGGTTGTTTATGGTACCCAGGACATGGAGGCAGCTTGGGCGTCCATCGGTAGATGGATGGGTATAAAGGATGCAGGATGTGCAGAGGTGGTGGCATCCTGTTTAGTTACAGAGGGAGGAAAGTCCTGCCATTTGTGATGATATGCATGGACCTTCGGGGCATTGTACCAGGTGAAGTGGGTCAGCCAGAGAAAGACAGATACTGTATAATCTCACTTATATGTAAAATATTAAACAAAACAAAAACTGATAGAGATCAGATTTGTGGAGCAGAGGGAAGGACAGGGAATTGGGCAAAAATAGTAAAAGGCACAAACCTCTGGTTACAACATAAATTAGTTCTGGGGATGTGATGTGCGTGATGACTATGGGCTGATATTATCCTGCATATTTGGAAGTCACTAAGAGAGCAGATCTTAAAAGTCCTCATCACAAGGAAAAAAAAATGTAACTATGTGAGATGACAGACGCTAGTTCAACCAATTGTGATAACCGTTTCACAATATATAATCAAGTCATTATGTTGCACACCTTAAATTTACACAATATTATGTGCCAATTATATCTCAATAAAAATGGAAAAAAGAAAAGAAAAAAACATACAATAAGTACTACTTTCTGATTAAAGTCTATGGTATGCCTCTCCACAGTTACTCGCACAAAGCCATGAATACAAAATTACAAAACAACCACAGGACAGTAAAAAGAATTATTTATATTGATTAAGTAAGAGCTGGAAGTAGGAGAAAATTAAAGCATCTGAACAGCTTCAAGGCATCTTTCATGTATGCACAACATACTCCACACACAGGTGCACATGCTTGAACCTGCTCCCAAATAAATCTTGTTTGACATTCACGTCATTACTATCGGAAAGTAACAACATATGCCTGTTGGCAAGAGGCTCTCACTCCATTTGGGTCACTGGCAACTTTATATAGAGACCATTTGGCAGACTCTAAACATCATGCATGGATTTCAGATCTGGTATTTGTTGTGCATGTGTCTCTTATGTTATAGGACAACATTCTGCTCACAAGCTATTATCACTTCTTTAAGTCAGCATCAAGTATTCTCTCTTTCCTCCCTCTCTCTCTCTCTCTCTCACACACACACACACACACCCACACCAATTGGAGGGGGGGATATCTATAAATTGATTAGAGAAAAAATGTAATATTTCTTACTTCTCTAGAGAAACAAGATGGCTTGTAACAATTACTTTTTTATCCTTCCTTTATTATTTCCCAAGTACTCTCTCCTCTACAGGCTACACCATTAAGTAAACTAAAGTACAGGGTAACAAGGATCTACTGATGAAACAGAGCAATCCTTCTGCCACCTCCTACAACAAAGGTCAGCTTCCCCAAGGTCTATTAGGTTCCTCAGCAATATCATAAACTTGTTCAAAGCACTGGAAACCTCAGTTTCTTCCCTCAAGATTCATACCCAGAATGGGTACAGGAGCCTCATCTCTGGTTTCACTGCTAATTGGAAAAGACTGAGGGAAGTAAGAAATCCCCCAACATGCTCCTCCTGGGACCCCAGCTGCGTTAGCACATCAACCCCTGATTGAGGAACAAAGAAACCCCATTCGGTCTGGACCCTCCAGAAAGTACTGGATATATCACAGACTATCTTCTGGGCATATATTACATCTTCCTCATTTGCACTTCAGCTTATTATATGTACAGACTCCTCCAGCTATCACCTTCCTTTCTTCATCTGTGTGCAAGTGTTTCTCTGGGTATTTGTTGGAAGAGGTCATCGAGAGGACCTGACCACAGGTTGACCAACGACCTAGCCCCTGGCAACTGGAGGCTCCTCACCTCCCCTCAGTTCTTGGAGTGTAGTTCTTACCGTCTATTCCCACAGTGGGAGCCATTTTCAAGGACACAGCCTGGAGATAAGAATGTGGTGTTGAGACCACCATTGTAGGGTATCTGTGACTAAACCCCATTAAGACCACTATATAAACTTTAAGATTCTGGAGGGCAGTTGCAGGAATCTACTCGACTTGTGTCCACCCCATAAAACCTCTTATGTAAGTTCCCTGGCTCATTACACCAGCCACTTGCCATCTGGAGTGCCTGCCTCCTCCTTCCCTGCCCTCTGCTTGCAGGGGCCAATTTCAGATTTCAGCCAGGGACCCCCGAGGGTATGAACCAACAGTGTCAATTGGTATGCCCACAAAAGCTGTACCAAATTGTGTTTTTACTTATTTTTTGAACTTCATCTTGTGCTTTAAAAAATGTTCTTGAAGTTTATCTAAATCATTATATGCATCAGGGCACCTGGGTGCCTGACAGGCTGACAGCACAGAGCCTGCTTGGCATTCTTTCTCTCTTTCACTTTCTCTCTGCCCCTCCCCTGCATGCGTGCTCTCTCTCTAAATAAATAAATAAACTTAAAAAAATAATGAAATAATTACTTATATCATGTTTCAATTTTAAAATATATAGACGTTCAATTACAAAGATACACTAAATTTAAATGATTAGAAAATCCCGGAGAAACAAAAATGACAGAAAAATTAAGATCAGGTCTTAGATACAGTCAGGTAATTATAACACCTGTTTGTCATCTCTTACACCTCTGTGCAAGGAAGACCACAACTATGGCCTCTGAACATCCCCGTATTTGTGGGGAACTGCAACTGTTTACAGGACCTACAGTGTCATCAACTGTATAAGATTTCAGGGGCGTCTGGGTGGCTCAGTCATTTGGGTGTCCAACTTCAGCTTGGGTCATGGTCTCGTGGTTTGTGAGTTCGAGCTCCGTGTCGGGCTCTGTTATGACAGCTTCAGATTCCGTGTATCCCCCTCTCTCTGCCCCTCCCATGCTCATGCTCTGTCTATGTCTCTCGATAATAAACAAACATTAAAAAAAAAAAAACTGTCTAAGATTTCATCTGTTTGGTGTGAGATGAACAAAACAGCCCATTTGTGTGGAATGGAATTCTTTATTAAATGATAATATTCATGGACTTGTATGGAATTCTTTATCAAATGATATAGAACAAGCAAGAAGAAAACCCTGTAGCAAAAGTGTTCATAACTGAACCATGTAGACGGACCTCAATTGTTACACAATCCCATTATACAAGTCACTGTTGTAATGAGAACTAGCAGCATCAGGAGCTAGACCCCACAGCACATCTGTGAGGCTGTGCTGTCCAGTGATCCATGTGACAAGCATGGGTAAGAATGCCGTGCTGATCACAGAGCTGGTGGTGTGCAGAAAAGACAGGCCATCACTCAAGCAAAAGTTAGAAGTAATCAATCAATCAATGTGCGTAGATGTGTTTAGGTTTTGTAGCTATACATTTATGGGTATTTTTAAAGCTCTTATTATTGAAATTCCTACAGGAAAAAAATAACTGTAATTAGGGACTGAAACTCTTGAATATCCCTTTCCCAATGAAATCATTATTCTTGTGTGTCAGGTTTTTGATAGAAAAAGATTTCTCAGGGTACAATTATCACATCAAAGCACAGACCGTAAAGTTAGGTAACCATATTTTTCAAATTGAGCAGAAATAGGGGCATATGGCTTGAAAAAATATTTGAAGTTTTATTTGTATAAAAAGATTATAATTTGTGTACATCTTATACTGATTTTCTATCTAATGGCTCTTTTAAAACCTTTTATGCAGTCAGGACTATCACAGAAAAATCTGGAATTTCTTTTTGGCTGAAGATGGATCCACTTTCAGGCAGTTAAAAAAAGAAAAGCCCATCCTAGTTGCTCACAAAAATCTACCCATTTTAACATCTCTTGACATGTGCTGGGTGGCCATGTTCAGAGCCTTGGTTCTGCCACCAGCTAGCAACCATGGACAAATCACTTGGCTTCCAGAAAGTTTCATCTCTTCATATGTAAAATAAAAGTGTTGGACTACCTGGCCCATTATATTCTTAAAACTCTGTGACTCTGTAGGCTTTTGAAAAGACCACTAGTCAATCAACAACTCCAAGCCAGGCTGCAGATATTTAACTACCAGAAATCACAGGCCCAGGTCCATATTTAACATGGAATTAACACCTGTCCTGGCAGATTTTAAATCAAGTTCCTGTACCAGTGTGAGTTCATATAGCCATCCTCTGATGACTAGCACTTTAATTTTCAACACATCAATTTAGCCTAACTGAATTTCAAATCTTTGCCTGCTCACACCTCTAATTTTCATATGCCCCATAACCAACGTATGTCAGTATGTCACAGTTATCTTTTCTCCAGCATGCTTGCTCATAGCCCCAGGCTGGACTACTGTCTGGGAAGTTTGCTTTAAAGGGTTTTAAATGTCTAAATGTTTGAAAACCCAGTTACAGCTGCCTGAAGGTCTTCACAAACAGAATGCCCATCACCAATGACAAAAGACCTGTCTCCTTCCCGCATTTTCCTACTCAAAATAGTTCACAGGAGGCTTAACCATTGTGAAAATGCAATGCAGAGCTAATCTTCCATATGGGGCTTGGTGATGTCAGCATATCATATGTTCCCTTTAATATTGTTCCATAATGAGCATGAAGTAGCTAAAAATCATCAATAACCACTTCAGGAGGAAGTTCCCATGGGTCCTTAAGTGCTGGACCATGTGGTTCCATCCTTGGAATTAGATAAAAGGAAGATGTTCCTTAGCTCTGGGAACTTAAGTGAAATCTTCTAAGACATTTGACAAAGTTGAAGATGGGCTGTAGATAGAAAAGATACATGATGTTTTATAATTAGATTTTACAGTTGTACGCCAGAAAACACTGGTTAATAAGTCAATGAAAACTTGATGGCAAATTTCTAACTAAAGTGAGGCCTCATGGCTGGGTCCTCTGATGTGACTGGCTTCAAGTGGCGCATGTCATAGATCTGAGCGTGAAAGAAAATGTACCTTATAATCTGGCAGCTTAAAAAAACCCAACATTATAGAAAGCTGAATGGAATTTAATGAAATGTAATTGAACAGATTTCAACATAAAGCCCGAGTTTGGGTTTAAATAATCAAATCACCAAAGTAGTATTCAAAGAGGGTCTAGCTACACAGCAGCTTCCCTAAAACATTAACTAAAGTCTTTCTATGATTGCAAGATCAATATGAAATAAATGGCAAGGGGGGTAATCAAACAAAAGCTGTTGAAAACATTCATGTAAAAGAGAATTATAATATCCAGAAAACAGGTGGCAGACATTTCCACTGTACCCTCTACTAGTCAAGCTAGTGGATGAATTTTCTTATGAAACTGTATTTCACCCTAGAATCTCGAAGCATAGTCTTCCACAATATGAAGCAAAATTAAACCTTATTTCTCTTTGCATGCAACAAATGTTTCCACTGATGCATCACTTCATCTCTATTTAGTCTGGCTTTCCATGATTCCTATATTAAATGTGTTCTTCTTTAGTGGATTTCTCCTTCTGTTTTTCCAAACTGTTTGCTCCAGTAGATATCAAAAAACAACTAAAGAGATGTTTGAAATATACATACTATTTTGTTGCCAACTTCAGATCCTCTCTATAAAAAATGAGAAACTCCAACCTAAGAAGGAAGGTATTATATTCAGCCAGTCACTTACTCATTGTGCTTTTGTTTATTGAACTGAAAGTCATCACTAAGTTTATAGAACCTCTTTGTTTCCTTTTGAGTGTGAAAGAATGCTAATGACACTTTCCTGACAATCTACTGAATTTACTGCATTATAAGAGTTGAGAGAATGACCTTGAAAAAAATATGGTTTTGAACCCTGGCTCTTCAATTGGCATCCTGGCCTTGGCATGTTCCTTAAGTTCTCAAATGTAACTAGTTTAAGAATTTTACATATAGCATATGTAAAGTGCTTAGCACAATGTCTCACACATAGTAAAAAAAAAATACAGTTTAACTATTATGTTGTTACTGAAATCCTTATTAGTGTCATTATTATTACCACTAGTTATTACTTTTGCACACTATGAGACTAAGTTCTAGACTTAGGGTCTAGCAATCATTCTTGCCATTTTATTTCTGCATTTATTTACCAGTCTCACCTAATCCACAGTAAATGAATGACTTACAGCAGTAAATGAATGACTTACAGGCAATTTTATTGGCCAGCTGGAAGTGTGACCAGAAATGTTTCACCAAGACGCAAAATGAGCGATACAGTTTATATTCAGATACCCCAAGCTATGGAGTCAGAAGGTGATTATTCATTCATTCACGCACAACACAAAGACTTGTGGTAATACAGAGATGAAAAATGATCAGTGTCATAGAGAAGCATCAATAAAATGCTGGGAGAGTTCAGCAGATAGAGGGGGATTTGGTTGGCCGAGAAAGGTTAAAACTGTAATGGACTAAGAGTGCAATCTAGTTTCTAAAATTGTTCTGGGGTTACTTTTATGCTGAATCTCCCTCCCACCTGCCGCACCTTCAGCCTCCACTCCAGTCCTGACATGTCTATGGGACTGACTTTTAAACATTTATTCTAAAAAGTACCAGGTAGTTTTAAAAGGTAATCATGTGAGACATAGTAATGGAAAGTGCAAGCAGAGGACTGGAGTGAAGTGAGGTATCGGCCTGTTAGAGCTTGTTCAGGGGAGACCAACAAATCAAGAAATGGATCTGCAAACCACATCATGTGTGACAGGGCTAAATGAAACAGAAACATTAATCATGGAAAAGAGAAAGCTTGGGAAGCCATGACTGATGTTTTTGTATAGGCAAAGTGCTCTTGTGTGAAAGAGGGTTGAGGTATCCCATGTTAATCCAGAAATGTAAATGAGAACCACGGGAAACTGTGCCAGAAAAATACATTTTATGTTCATGTAAGGAGCTAATTTATAATGGTTTGTGGTGTCCAACTATGGCTTCCTCCTGAGGAAGTGGACTCCTGTCTACTAACGGAGGTCGCCCAGAGGGGCACTGGGTAGGGAAGAATGTGTGAGACAGCATGCATGGCCCCTTCACACTTTGCTTATGAAATGTCTAAGACAGTGAAGCATTTTCCTTTTAGAGGAAACATAATTGTGCAAACTGTTTTCAAAACTTGACTGTGGTGTAGATCTCCTATTTGCTTATCTGTGAGCAAATGAGAAACAGAAATTTACTGAAGGCTTCACCTTCCTTGGAGAGTTTAGATGGAATGCCAATAAAATAAAGCCTCTGAATCCTCCCCACAAGTTGACATGAACAAGACTAAGGAAAAAAATTACAGTTCCAACTTCTGGACCATCTAGTAGGGTGTCTGACATTACAGACAATATTACATGCAATAGATAGTCTACTTCCCCACCAGCTTTTGTTTTCACGGCCTCCTGCCAGGGAGAGAGAGTTTCATTCCAAAATGGTGAGCGATGATATCTGGAACTATGCCCTCCGGTCTGCCTCAGTTCACTCCCCACTTGTAGGGAAAGGATAACCAACACAAGGTTTCATTTTGCTTTGAAGGATCTTTCACAGGGAGGAAATTCAGGAGTGACAGTTTAGAAAGAATCTCCAAAGCGGAACAACAAGAGGCAGACCCAGGCTCTCCTCAAAGGCATCTGCTACAGGACTCATTTGTGTCTCTGGCTCTCAGGGCCTGCTGAACTCCTGGTTTTGATTAAAAAAAAAAAACCACTCAGTTGAGGAGATGAGGCAACTAAAATGAGAGTAACTTTGGAAAGTCTGTGTCTTCACAGGTGAAAATTTGCCGCTGATTGTGATAACTAGCTGTGTCTCATCTGGGTCATTCCAATCCTCACTTGGAGTCCATTATAACAGATGTATTCAAAATGACATCCAGGGGCTGGGGGACAAGAAAAACCTTGGAAAGGGAGAATGGGAACTACCTTGTGAATTAGAAAACATGGGTTAATGTCCCCACAGCTATAATCTTGACTAAGTCTGAAACTGGGTTTCTCATCTGCCCTACACAGTAAGGAAAGTAACTCACACAAGGTACTGGTGAGGGCTTAAAAGAAATGTTACCTGTAAAAGCACTCTGTAAAGTTAGAAAGGTACTTAGACGTTAGGTTGTGGCAATCTTTTACTATGCCTAATAATCATAACTTGACTCTTTAACTCTCAATAATTTAGCAATGACAAAGTAATACTCTATATTTTCTTAATTTTTTGCAAGAATATCAAAACTATCTGCATGGGTATTATGATCTATTAATAAGGTTACTTAAAAGGAAATTTGGAGTTTTATATTTCTTTATTAGTACAAAAATGTTCTTTTTATTTTATATCCTAGTTTTCTTATCTCTACAAAAAGTTGTCCTTGATATTTCCATTTTAATAGGTTTCTGTGAAAGCTCTACATAAATAGCAATTATAATGTTATAATGTCATGAACACTGTTTGGCTCTGCAATGTTTAAAATTTTTTTTTAATGTTTTTATTTTATTTTTGAGACAGAGAGAGACAGCATGAACAGGGGAGGGTCAGCGAGAGGGAGACACAGAATCTGAAACAGGCTCCAGGCTCTGAGCTGTCAGCACAGAGCCCGATGCAGGGCTCGAACTCACAGACCGCGAGATCATGACCTGAGCCAAAGCTGGCTGCTTAACCGACTGAGCCACCCAGGCGCCCCTGGCTCTGCAATGTTTAAACAAAACAAAAGCAATAATCACAAAAGAACTTGCTCAAAAATCTGGTGTAATAAGTGAATGATACACATTATATATATACAATATATATACTTCTGGAAAGTGTTTAATCCCTTCAAAAAAAAAGGTAAACCAGAGATCAAATGTTTATCTCGAATAAGCAGAGGTCAGATGAGGGAAATAAAAGTTTTTCTGCATTCTCAGCTTCTAGACTAATATTATGAAAATAGCGGTTAACTGAAGAGTTAAAAATCTTTTCCCTTTAAAGAGTAATTAAGGTGTCCACTAATCACAAGGGCAGCCGTTGAAATAGCAGGATTCCTCCTCAGTCATGAGGTTAGCTGGGTCATACAGACCACTCTAGACCATGTAATGCTTTAATATCAATGACACTACTACCACTCGTATGTTCATGGCCGCAGAACTGGTGCACGTGTCAGGACAGGAAATCCCCTCCTTTGTATATTATAGGGCAACAGGGTCAGCATTATTGCCCCCAAACAGTAGAACCCACTCAACTGACAAAACTCTCCTTCCATACTATAGATTTTTTTTAGGTTTATTTATTTATTTTGAGAGAGAGAGAGAGAGAGCTCAAGCAGGGGAGGGGCAGAGAGAGAGGGAGACAGAGAATACCGAGCAGGCTCCACATGGTCAGCACAGAGCCCAATGTGGGGCTCAAACCCATGAACAGTGAGATCATGACTTGAGCTGAAACTGAGCCAGATTCTTAACCAACAGAGCCATCCAGGTGTCCCCTTACTGTAGGTTTTTTTAAGGAGCATAAGAAAGTCTGTGGATTTTTGTTTCCTTTGAACACCATGACCATTCTGTATTTTTATAAAAGAGAAAATTGCAGCAAAAAAGGTCATGCCTTGCCAAAGGGCCCCACCAGTGGTTCCAGTTATAAAATCACTTCAAGAATCATCAGTTGAGTTACCCAAAGAATCTTTAATGTACACAGATACAAAAGAAAGCAAATATTTCCACAAGCATTATTAAACTATGACATATTAGTTGTCATTAACAATCAGCAGGCCGGGGTGCTGGGTTCTGCCAGTCTAATGTTCTAAACAATCAAAAATAATATCCATGGGGCAATTAATTTCCTGCACATCGATTATTCCAATCCTCACACTCATAAGTAGGGCTAAACAAAATAAAATTAAACAGCATAGCAAGAGACTGAAGACTGAGCCCACTTGTAAGGGGCAGGGCTGGACGGCACTGGGCTGTAACCTCAGGAGATGAGTTACATCTCTCAGGTTATTGGGGAAGGATAGGAAGTTATTCTGGTGCCGTGACACATATCTTGGAAACTCACCGCTGAAGTCATTTTTACGTCATCTTTATCCCCTGACACCCCCCGCCCCCGCCTCCCATGTGCACAGCCACATGCATGCTGCACAAACCAAGAAATTAGGACCCAGACCCACTGTCCCAGCAAAATAGCTAATGATAAGAAGAGACCAGGGACTTCAGATTAGTCCAGTGTACTTTCTACTCTGTGGGGGCTACTTGGCCGCTTAGCGCTCCTGGAAGTGGAGCAAATGTCATCGCCATTAAGCCAACAAGTTACACAGCAAACTGCAACACTTTCATTTTTGTCTTCGTTAATGGAACTACTTACTAACAAAATGTTAGTCAACAAATGTATTGACTTTATTGTAAAACTTTTAGCCAGCATTCTCAACCTTCCTTCATTTATACCATCCTCATTCTGTCAGATGCTAATTAAATAGCCACTAAATCTGCCAAGCGATATATTAGTGTCTGTAGGGACACAGAAGCAAAATCAGACGCAGATCCTATTCTTAAAGAGCTCAAAAGATTAAAAAACAAAAACAAAAAAGCATGCATGCGGACACAGACACACATACACCCAGTGAGGTGCTGGTAAATGTTTAACAACAATTAGGAAGGAAGGGAAGGGTGAAGAAGCCCTGACTTACAGCATTTGCTAACTCCCATGATGTAAATACTCCTACCGTGGCTGATTTCAATCTGCCAACATGCCATCATGAAATGCAGAGTTGGGGAGAGATGTGCAAACTTGTCTAAGCTGACTCCAGGACACCAGTACTGTAGTTATATTTGTACATATATTTACGTCAATTTACACACACACACACACACACACACACATATAAAAGAACTAACCAAATATTTTACAGTTGTTACGTTAAAGCGTTGGAATTTTTATTGATTTATTTCTTCTTTATACTTTTTTTAGCATCCAACTTTTTTTATAAAGAGTATTTTAGGGGCGCCTGGGTGGTTCAGTCGGTTAAGCGTCCGACTTCAGCTCGGGTCATGATCTCGCAGTCTGTGAGTTCAGGCCCTGCGTCGGTCTCTGGGCTGACAGCTCAGAGCCTGGAGCCTGCTTCAGATTCTGGGTCTCCCTCTCTCTCTCTCTCTGACCTCTCCCGCTCATGCTGTCTCTGTCTCTCAAAAATAAATAAACACTAAAAAAAAGAATTCTTTTAAAAAGAGTATTTTATTGATTTTAACTTTTTTACCCATTTTATTGAGCTACAGTTGACATATAGCACTGTGTTGTTTAAGATATAGTATGGTACTGTATAGTACAATGACCTTACTTACATAAATGATGACCACAATTACTTTAGTTGACATCCATCTATCATCTCATAGAGATACAGAAAATAAAGTAAATGAAAAGGGGGAAAAAAGTATTTTTTAGATCAGTATTAGCAGCAATATCCTTATCCCACACCATTTTTTCTAGGCAGCCTTGGCGTTACTACAATTATCTAAGGAGCAGAGAAATGGAATCATTTTATGAGCAGGGAAGGTACAGAGAGAGGGAGCAAAAGAGAATCCCAAGCAGGCTCCACGCTGTCAGATGCAGAGCCCAATGCAGGGCTCGAATCAATGAACCCTGAGATCACGACTGAGCAGAAAGTAAGAGCTGGACGCTTAACAGACTGAGCCACCCAGGTGCCCCAAAACCGAGACATTTTAAAGGCACATCCGATTAGCATTCAAGCCACAGGTCCTGGTAGAACTAAGAAAGGCAACACTTTACCCGGTCTGTAATATGGAGCATTGCAAGACTTGGCTCAGCCCCACACCCTCCTGAGCCCCACCTTCACAGCCATCAGACTCTATAACCTAGAAGATACCTCCAGAGCATGCTCCTGCCACACGTTCTCAATCATGCCAAGTATTCCATCATACATGTCTGTACATGGAAGAAAGACAGGCAAGTGGGAACACCAGGAGGAAAATGATCTCTAAATAAAGTACAGGGATCCCGGTAAGAATCTAACTGCTTCTGCCAACCTCCCTACACAGCATTCAATGATATGCCACCTGTCCCTTTTTGTGGTTAATTCTCCACAGTGTCTGCAGCTACCTTCGATAGTTCCTTCTTCAGCTTTCTTAATATACAGATGGATTTTGCTTTGGTTTTTTTTTATCTTTTTTTAAATTTTTTTAACATTTTTATTTATTTTTGAGACACAGAGAGAGAGAGAGAGCATGAACAGGGGAGGGTCAGAGAAAGAGGGAGACACAGAATCCGAAACAGGCTCCAGGCTCTGAGCTGTCAGCACAGAGCCCGACGCGGGTCTCGAACTCACGGACCGCGAGATCATGACCTGAGCCGAAGTCGGACGCTCAACCGACTGAGCCACCCAGGTGCCCCAGATGGATTTTGCTTTGTAACCAATCAGCTTTGCCTCTTCCCAGAAACTCTTCTCCTTCCCCTTTTCTACTTGCAACTATAAAAACTATTAAGCCTACAATCTGAAAAACCACTGATATTTATAACTATTTTTAATATAAAGAGCTGAAAGTTTCATGGGGGGGGGAAATATAATGCCTTATTGCTGCATAATGTTTTAACATTTTTTTCAATATGTGAAATTTATTGTCAAATTGGTTTCTATACAACACCTAGTGCTCATCCCAAAAGGTGCCCCCCTCAATACCCATCACCCACCCTCCCCTCCCTCCCACCCCCCATCAACCCTGTATGTTCTCAGTTTTTAAGAGCCTCTTATGCTTTGGCCCTCTCCCACTATAACCTCTTTTTATTTTTTTAACATTTTCAAAGTACCTCCACGTGTCTTATCATATATCATTGGCACAATAATCCTCTGAAGCGGCTGTTCCTAGCACCTCTGTATGTAATGGGAAAGAAGCTCCAAGAGCTTACAAGATCCCTCAAGTTCCCAAAGCCATAGAAGGGTAGCTCCCTGCCTTCAATACACTCACTTTAAGTTTCATATTCCAATCCAACAGGGAATCGTCTGGTACGGACCTGACTTCAAATCTTGACACCACCATTTTCCCTCTGGGTGGCCTTAGGCAGAATCTTCACCCTCTCTAGACCTCATTTCCTCATATGAAGAATGGGGGAATAATATACACTCCATGGGACTGTTATGAAAATCAAACAGAATCAAAGTTGGCATATGATGGGTTTTCAAGACATTCACCTCCCATTTTCTTTTTCTTTTCTTTCTTTTTTTTTTTTTTTTTTGAGAGAGAGAGACAGAGAGAGAGAGAGAGAGAGAGAGAGAGAGAGAAAGCAGGGGAGGAACAGAGGAAGAGAGACAGAATCCCAAGCAGGCTCCACACCCAGCATGGAGCCCAATGTGGGGCTCGACCCCACAACCATGAGATCATGATCTGAGCCGAAATCAAGAGTTCAGACACTTAACCCACTGAGCCACCCAGGCACCCTTCACTTACCCTTTTGGAATTTGCTCTTCCACATTGTTCACCTCTTCTACCTCCTTCCCTTGTATCACCCTTTTTTCAAACACACTCATCTTGTGTCTTACCTGATTTGGCAGTCCTCCCCAGTTCAACAGTGTGTTAACAGTCCTTTGATGTGTAGTGTGTTTTATATACAGTGTGTTTCTATAACAAGAATTAGCCCACACACAATTGGTAAATCAGGGAAATGTGTCAGTCCAACACAGAAGCCCCACCGGCTCATGCACAATTTTTCCAGCATAATACATTTTGTGCTACCATGACAAAGCAGCCAAACCCAAAGCACACATACACAGGTGGGCGCAGCAAGCCACGGAAGGATGCATCACCACCCACGTGGCTTGTTCCTCCTCTTGGCTCAACCTGGCTACACACTAGGTTTCAAAAGGGTTTACTGCACATTCCTCCCAGATATTTGAACAAAACAAATACACAAGCACCAGAGAAGGTGCCAGGACGGTTTTGTGCCAAGCCTGTCACTGCTCCTCTATGTGCAGATTCCGATGCTAATGTCCCTCTATCCTTGTTTTGGGAATCTGGCAGACCCCATACTTCCTTACATGCTTCTCCATCAAGCCACCTTCTTCTTTACCTTTTAAAGATAAAGTCTTGTATTACTGTGTTATCCCTTTGTTTATGGGGAAAATAGGATGCTATTGTAGTTGAGCTATCATTTTTAATAAGATCACTATTGTTTTGGCTAATGTTTAATTAAACATTAAATGTTTTGAGTGATTTATTCCAATTCTATTTCCTTTAAAATGTCAGTTATTTTTAGTGTGTGATTTTTCAGAATGTGAGGGTTTTTTTTAAGGAATGTATTGTGCTACAGCAGAAATGCCCATATTTTGCTTTGTTGTGTGGATATTTTTGAAATATGGAAGCACTGCGGATTGATGGAATAAATGGTACAAATAAAGTGTTCTCACTGCACTTACTTAACTCTCTTTGCTAAAATCCAACTCAGCACCTCTTGCCTATGGTTAAGAATGTACAAATTCTACCAAAGATTCTACCAAAGTGGGCAGTTCCTACTGATTTTCATAAATATGCTCAACAAAATGCTTCTAAACATAAAACAAGGTCCAAATATAGTGTTCAAATGAATCTACGCAGAATTGGCCTTGTTCTACCACTTTAAGCAGCTTTTATTATTTTTTTTTAATTTTTTTTTAATGTTTATTTATTTTTGAGACAGAGAGAGACAGAGCATGAATGGGGAAGGGGCAGAGAGAGAGGGAGACACAGAATCAGAAGCAGGCTCCAGGCTCTGAGCCATCAGCCCAGAGCCTGACGCGGGGCTCGAACTCATGAACCGCGAGATCGTGACCTGAGCCGAAGTCGGACGCTCAACCGACTGAGCCACCCAGGCACCCCTAAGCAGCTTTTATTATATAAAATGATTCCATTTTTAAATTAGCCAAACTTCTAAGTAAGCAAAGATACTGTGAGAAGACCACCTTCAGCTGTAGGATCTGTGGTATGAGTGAACAAGTACTAGGGCAAAGAAATAAGTTCAAATATTTTTTAAAGTTTTTCCTCTCACCCCTAGCACAAGTACTTTGCAGTAAATAAATAATATGGTTTTCATTTGCATTTGTTTTTCACATGGGCAAATAAGCTTTCCAGACCTCAGTTTCCTTACAGGAAAACAAGAATTTTTAAAAACCGTATAACCGTACTGTCAACTTTATGAGGCTGTGTGTGTGTGTGTGTGTGTGTGTAAGTGAAAGTACTTGTGAATCGCTTGATTCTCCAATCTTGACATTTCAAAGTGCTCAGGTAAAGAACATACAATTGTCATCACTGATTTTTTATCCCCTGACACTTCTAGTAAATTACCTTGAGCATAATAATTGTTCAATAAGTATCTGCTAAATTAAATTGAACCATATGCATAATTCACCAAAGTCCAAATTTCTCAATTAAGTTGTTTAAAAGAAACTAGATTTATTCCAAGATAGCAAATAGATTGTTTTTAAAATTAAACAAGAAACTTGTATTTCAAATAAAACTTGAGTCCTATTACTATCTTACAGATACAAAATAAAAGGCATTGGATACAGTTTCCAAATTGGTTTGAATTTGGGTTTGCTGCAAGTGACAGATACCCAAATTACAATGTCTGGAAGATAAGGCAGGCAGTGGAAAAACTGTTTACAATATTATGATAGATGCATGTCATTACATATTTGTCCAAACCCACAGGATATGTAACACCAAGAGTGAATCCTATGGTAAACAGTGGACTTTGGTTGATGATGATGATGATGATGATGATGATGATGATGATGAGGATGATGATGTGTCCATATAGGATCATCCTTGATACGAAAATATACCACTCTGGTGAATAATGTTGATAATGGGGGGCTCTATGGAGGGGCAGGAGGTATATGGGAAATCTCTCTACCTTCCTCTCCATTTTGTTGTAAACCTAAGAGCGCTTTAAAAAACTAAAATCTTGGGGCGCCTGGGTGGCTCAGTCGGTCAAGCGGCCGACTTCGGCTCAGGTCATGATCTCGCGGTCCGTGAGTTCGAGCCCCGTGTCGGGCTCTGTGCTGACAGTCAGAGCCTGGAGCCTGTTTCAGATTCTGTGTCTCCCTCTCTCTGACCCTCCCCCGTTCATGCTCTGTCTCTCTCTGTCTCAAAAATAAATAAACGTTAAAAAAAATTTTTTTTTAATAAAATCTTAAAAAAATAGAAGACGACATAAGTTAATTTTCCTTTAACATGAAAGTTTACGTAGGCAAGCCAGGTCAGTGGTCAGGGACGCAGGTTCACTCCCTTTTGTTGTTCTGCCATCCAGGTCTCTCACCTTCCACTTCACACCAGGATGACCTGATTCCAGCCAACAAGAATGAGAAAAGGAAGAAAGAAAGATATATCCTTTTTTTAAAGGACACGTCCCAGATACTACACAAACATTTCACTGGCCAGAAAGCATCACAGAAAGCATCCCATGCCCACCAGGTCTTGGAAGCCTAGGAAATGTGACCTTCACTCCAGTGGCCATGTGCCTCCATGTAAATGCAGAGAGCTATTACTCCAGAAATGTCCAGGACAGAGAGGTTTACCACAGTTTTATACAGCAACAATGAGCTTTGAATCAAACAGATCAATATGTACAGATAAGTTGATTAGCTTCTAATCAGTTCTCAGAGTAAGAATATCACTGAGTTTTTACAGTATTTTTAGTATTTAAGGCCATATGTAATATAATGCTAGTTATCAGGAAGAGTCAGAACTCACCTCCTACAGATAAACTGCTTTAGCTTCAAGCCATTAAAACGCCCAGCCCAAATGACCTGTACTGTGACTTAATACTAACGCATCTTCAAATTAAGTGTTCTAAGATAAATAGATAAATAACTGCATAAGGCCAAGATTTAAGATGGAAGGAGAGATTAATTTGAAATTATCTTTTCTGGTTATAATCATGAATACATCTGTCTTCAGGATAGAGCTGAAGTGCTCTAAATGCTAAAATTCCTAAATGCTGTATTCACTATTATTATCCAAACTTAAATGCATTGGGAATAAAAGTGTGGGGAGACTATATAAAAGCCAAAGAAAGACAACGAATGTTATGATTTTGAGAGGGTCTGTGATATTCTTTAAAGCATTTACAAGATTCTCTAAGAGATGTGAGACTTCTTGCCCCATCATAATACCCCCAAAGGCAATTATTTCACAGATCCAAAACAAATAAAACTGAATTTATTTTTAAATGTGCTATTATTTAAGTTTTTTTATTCATTAAGCTTCATCACTACCATCACCCAAAAGAGTCAAATATGGAGGTTACACTCTTAACTAAAAACCTGGAAATTAATGACAGAACAAAGGACTTTAAAGTCCTTTTTTAATAAAAAAAGCTAGCTCAGAATCTGACTTTGGCTCAGGTCATGAGCTCACGGCTCGTGAGTTCAAGTCCCACATTGGGCTCTGTGCTGACAGCTCAGAGCCTGGAGCCTGCTTCCAATTCTGTGTCTCCCTCTCTCTCTCTGCTCTCCCCCTCTCACATTCTCTCCCTGTCTCCCACTCAAAAACAAATTAAAAATTTTCCAAAAAGCTAGCTCAGAAGTTCAAACAAAAATAACAGAATTTTGGTTAGACAGAAATCTACATGGTCATACGGTTCATAGGTCAAAACCATTCCTGAGGACAGTCTAATCTGTATTTGAAAGCTCACAGATTCTCCAAAGAAGACATGAAAATGCCCAACAAGTACATGAAAAGATGCTCAATCATTATGGAAATGCAAATAAAAACCACAATAAGATACTACCTCATACCCGTTAGGATGACTATTATCAAAGAGAACAAGTGTTGGTAAGGATACAGAGAACTTGTATCCGTTGTGTACTGCTGTGGGGAATGTAAAATGGTTCAGCCACTATGGAAAATGGTATGGTGGTTCCTCAAAAGAATTAAAAACACAATTACCATATGATCCAGCAATTCCAATTCTAGGACTTGAAAGCAGGGACTCAAATAGATATTTGTACACTCATGTTTATTCCAGCATTATTCTGTGAATAACAGCCAAAGGTGGAAGGAACCCAGGTGCTCATCCATAGATGATGGATAAACAAAACATGATACATATCCATACAATGGAGTATTATTCAGCCTTAGAAATTTTTGGCACATACCACAACATGGATGAACCCTCAGGACATTATACTTAGTGAAATAAGACAGTCACAAAGGGACAAATACACTATGATTCCATTTATATCAGCAATTACATTTATAAAGTAGCAAGGTGGTTGTCAGGACTGGGAGAGAAGAACAGGGAACTGGTGTGTTTAATGGGTACAAGTTTCAGTTTTGCAAGATGAAGGAGTTCTGGAGATGGACAGTGGTGATGGTTGTACAACAATGTAAATATACTTAGTGCCTCTGACCTGTACACTTAAAAATGGTTAAAATGATCAATTTTATGTTATGTACATATTATCACAATTAAAAATTTTTAAAGAAAAAATGATAGACCCATTTGAGCAAATATTTATTTTATTAAGTTTATTTATTTATTTTGAGAGAGACAGAGAGACACAAGAGAGGGAGGGGCAGAGAAAGAGAGAATCCCAAGCAGGTTCAACACTGTCAGTACAGAGCCTGAGGCAGGGCTTGAACTCACAAACCATGAGATCATGACCTGAGCTGGAACAAAGAGTTGGATGCTCAACCAACTGAGCCACCCAGGCACCCCAATTTGAGCAAATATTTAAAAAATAAAAATCTCATTAAGTAGGATGTACCATTATACTAAGGACTCAAGATGATAAAAAAATAATTATCATTTCATTTACTTTTCCTTAAAAGTAATCTAGCAGTCTACACATATATGAAGGAATTTAGATCTTAAAAGATATTTTTTCTCAGATTTGCCTCAAAATAATCAACTGGGGGATAGCATAAGTGGGGAAGTATAAGCGAAACAAGATTCACCTATGGTTAATAACTACTGATGCAATGCTATGGACACATGAAGGTCCTTTATATCATTTTTTTACAGCTGTATTTGTTTCAATTGTGCCATAACTGAACAGTTTTAGTCACTTTTTATTGTACACTTACTATATGAAACAGTTTTAAACAAAATTATCAAGAGCCACTAAAGAGCAGCAAATTCTACAATATGTGTAAGAAAGAACATTTTCAGAGGGAAGTGCTCCTTAGACATTACCACTTGCTTTGATAGAGAAACCCAGTTCCTATTCTTTGGACTTTTGTAAGTAATAGTTAAAATATATTGAATGTTTCCTACTTATCTAGACTTTACATGCACTATTTTTGTAATCCTCACAATAACCTATTATTATCCCCATTTTACAGATGAGGAAACTGCGACTCAAAAAAGCAAAGTAATGTGATTCAAGTTCACAGGTATTATGTCAGCTTTAACCTAGGAGTCTGACTGCAAAGCCTTCAATTTAACAAGCACCTTTCTCTAATGACAAGAGTCTCTTTCCCTTTCTTGGTAGCTAAGGACGGCTTCATCGATCCTGAGTGGCCAGAACTGATGATGCCTGATTGAGAACCTATGGAGGGAGACATTTCATTTTCTAAGGGGTAAGACCAACACCTTTGCCTCAGTTGTCTCAGTAAAGCCCTGAGGATTTTAAACGTTAGCTTCGTTCAATTTAGCATCAGAGGTTGTAAGACCTTGGGCACAGAACTGCAACAAGAAGATACAGATCAACATAAAATTTATTTTAGAAAACAAGATGACCCAAAACAAGTAAAGTTTCATATCGCCCATTTCTTCCCCTTTTGTGTTAATAATCATCCTATGATGAGTTGCTTGACATCTGTCTTTGCCCCCTTGAAATAAGCTCAGTCAGGGCTCAGATGCTGTCTGCCTTGTCTAACAAGTCCATCCCTGGTGCTACCATGGTGCTTAAACATAGCCAAGTCTCAATGTATGTGTAGTGAAAGGAACTGAATTCTGAGTGTATGAGTGTTCACCAATTTAATTGGAAGCAACACGGTGAAGAGGAGAGTAGGGTCTTTGGAGCAAGCATTCATTCATTCATTCGTTCCTTCACTCATTTGTGCATTTATGCAATCAATATTTGGGACACCTACTATGTGCCATTTTTCTAAGTGCTGGGAACACAGCAATGAAAGATAGATGTCTCTACCTTGGCTCTGCTTCTAATCCCTGAGCAATCCTGGGCAGTCACTCAGTCTGCAGGGGTCAGTTTCAGCTGTTGTACCAGAAAAACAGGATACTAATAACCAATATGCAACATTATTTTAAGGAAAATGGGTAATATATGTAAAGAAGCAGGGTAAACACTCAATAAATGGCAACTATTCTAATTAGTGACAAATCAAAAGTCAAAACAAAATACTAAGTAGAAGACAGAGCAAGTGACAAATGGCATTAACTTCCAGAGGAAATGCACCTAGCAAAGTTCAGTGAGAAAAATGTTGGTAACAATGTGTTCTTTCTATGTGGTGCTTAGTTTTCTTCAAAATGTTTGGGATATATCATCTTAAATAGGAGTGAAAATCTCCCTAGATTTTTATACAAGAGAAAAAGTATCTACTGGAACCAGTTTGCTTGACATTCAAAAGCTTTGTGGCCAAAGAAGGTTATGCAGATTTAAACTGTTTTTGACATCTTCCAGCAATGACCAAACAGAGGAAATCATGTCAACTGAGCTTCTAAATGACCTACAGCCACGGGACACTTGGCAAGCTGGAAAAGACTTATTAGGAAGCCTACTGTAAAGTTTATTCTTTCAAGGAGTCTCGGTAATTTCCGCAATCCCCTCCCCAAAAAAGGCTACAAGTATTATTTGTCAATCACTCTCAGTCAAGAATTTCCACTTATATTTCATTTCATCTTCTCAAAGATTCTGTGAAGCGGTCTCTGTTAATTTTATGAGGGAAATGAAATTCAGAGAAGGTGAGAAATGTGCCCAAGCTCACACGGCTCATGAAGGGTGGTACAAGAATCCACAACACAGCCCTTCGGATGGGGAGACCCTGCCCCTCTATCACTGGCACTTCCCACAGGCTTTTCCACCATCCTTTCAACTTTCTGAGATAAGAAAGAGAAGTGAGCTTTAAAAAAATGGATTCCTTATACCCCAACTTTAAATTCTCAACAAGGATTCCAACCACCGTAAATCCCTTTTACCTGAAAGCCTCTGGTTTTTTCTCAGTCCTGTTAGGAACTGGAAAGGCTACAATGCATCCCTGTGATGGCACAAGATGGGAGATTAGCTGAAGTGCCTTTGACATCAAGTCATCTGAGTACCTACAAGTGCCCTTCCTGGATGGTGTCGACAGGCTCTGGTCCCACAACCACTATCATCTCACCTTAGGAGAGCCACCCTCTCCAGATGCTGAAAGTTTCCACAGGATGAGAAAATAAATAAATAAATAAACAAACAAACAAACAAACAAACAAGCAAACAGAGTAGTCATTTGATATCATTTATCATAATATGTACCATCACCTTATCAGTCCAGGGTCTTCCTTCAAAACTTCACTTCTATTTCGTTCTTTTAAAAAAATCATTTGTTGAGCCCCCACTTTGTTGCAAGCACTGTGTGCCTAGTGTCAGACTAGGTATAGCATATTCTTTATCTCTTCCCTTGGGTTTGATGCTGTTTTCCCAAAGGTCTTCACTTCTTAAGCACTGTCAAATACAATAGTCACTAGCCACAGGAGCTATTTAAATTTAAATTACTTAAAATTAAGTATAATTTAAAATCCAGGTCTTGGGTAACACTAGCCACGTTTCAAGTGTTCAGTTGCTCTGTGTGGGTAGTGGCCACCATATTAAACAATCCACATACAGATTATTTCCACCATGGTAAGAAGTTCCACTGGACAGTGCTGCCACAGAACATCATGTTCTGTGTTTTCATCTGCCTAGGACTTCCAGCCAGCATCAAATCAAGAACAGAACTACTCTCAGAGTAGGACAGACCAAGTTCCCGATCTTACCATTCCTGAGGCTCCAAAGGCTAGAGTGCAGTAGAAGGGAAAAAGGAATCTAGTAACCTATCTCTTGTGAGTGACTAGGCATCCAAGGATGCCATGGAGTAACCAGGATGCTGATTACCTACTGATACTGAATTACAAACACAAAGACTTATTGCCGTTATTTTAAAAGACGGAGAGAGCCACAGAAAGAAAAATAAAGACTCGAATTCAAGCTTTGTGACCGCAGACAAATTGCGTAACTTCTCTAATCCTAAATTTCGTCACCTGCAAAGTGAAAAGGTAGATCCATTCTAGGTTCCCTTTCATTTCCAAAATTCCTGGATTCAAAAGCTTTATTTACTTTACATAATATCCAAGGAACTGTGTAGACTTCAAAGATATATAAGATAATACTTCAAAGAGCTTATTAAAAAGAAGCTAGTAAATTTAAAAAAAGTAAAAGCTAGCTACATAGGGATAAATAATATAAGAAAGGACATTGTGAGAGTCATGAAAATGGTATTACCAAAGTATCTCACAGAATCTGCCTCGCTATCAGGAAGACATGAAAATGTTCACCTTTTTTTCCCTTCAAAAAATTTAACAACATAGTAGACCCCATGGCACATACAAGGTGTTTCATAATTTTACTTAAATAAACAGGAATAGGAAAATAATAATAATTACTATTACTGTTACAGACACTTATTGAAGATCTAATATATGTTAGGTTCTATACAAGACACATCCCTAAGTAACTCATTTTGCCATCAAACAGCTCTACTAAGGAAACATTTTTGGTTTTCATTACTTTACAGATAAGGAAACCAAAGTGAAAGTAGTCCGTTGCTAACCCACAACCAGACAGATCAACAGTGGCAGAGCCGAGATTTAAAACCAAGACGACCCGGACACCTGGGGGGCTCAGTCGGTTAAGCATCCATCTTCAGCTCAGGTCCTGATCTCACGGTCTGTGGGTTCGAGCCCCGTGTCAGCCTCTGTGCTGATAGCTTGGAGCCTGGAGCCTGCTTTAGATTCTGTGTCTCCATCCCTCTGCCCCTTCCCTGCTCGTGCTGTGTGTCTGTCTGTCTGTCTGTCTCTCTGTCTCTGTCTCTCTGTCTCTCTCTCTCTCAAAAATGAATAAACATTAAAAGATTAAAATAAAACAAGACCACCCAACTGCAGGGCACGTTTCTTCCACTTCACACTGGCTCCTGAAGAAAAAGTTTACTTGCCAATCACAAGGAAGGATGTCAAATAAGAAGGCTCCCAGCCTTACTCTTAAGAACCCAGCTAATGTCACAAAGCTGCCATTTTCCTATTTTTTCAGTAAACGGAAGAGCAACTTCTTCTCTCTGAATGGGCTCCTCAGCCAAAATATCCCAGCCTGGACCAGGTGGCAATTTTAATGAAACTGGAACCAAGTTCATGACTGTCTGTTAGAGCTCCAATGTCCTGAGACCTTTGTTAATTGAATTAGACACAAGACAAAGGGAAAAGAGGGTAAGTTAAATTTTCATATTGCCTTGGGCAAATGGCAGAAAGAAGTGGGCCTTGTTTTCCCTAAGGAACCGGGTACCCACTTTATCATTTACAATTATTTTATAATTAGATTGGTATTTTGTAAGACAGAAGTCCCTGTCACCCTGACCTTCCAATGCCTCCTTTTCACTGCTATGAACGGGGGGAGCAAGAGCTTGTTTTCCACAATTCTGTTTTCAAGGAGACTTAACATTTCATATATCACTAAACTATCCAAATCCAAAACATTTCCGTATTCTCTGCAGTGATCACATTCCATCACCAATACCACCTAAAAATACCCTGCTTTCCATCACTCAGTAGAACCACAAAGGCTATTAGAAGGCAATAAAATCCCTAGATAGCTTCTCTTTCCTACATCTGCACTCTCCCCTGATCAATTAGATTCACGGAGGCTGGAGGTGGGAAATAAAGGAAATAAAATTCAGGCCACAAATCCTTATCTTAATCTCACAAATAGCACTGACAAGCAACAACTGGTGCGGGAAAAGCTCAACCGTGGAAGGCTTTCCGGCTCTGAACTCAGGTTAATGATTATCCAAAATCCATCATTGAATTATTACTCATAACATGTCCACTTCTCAGCAAAAAATATCATAGATGACGGTTCTATTCTATCTCAGGGCACATGTCAGTATTTATGTTACTGAGGGGAAAACAGGTCTGCATTTGATTCAGACAGATTAAATTCATATTTATAGTAGACAATATCCCTTAGTCCAGAAAGGAGCTTTCAAGTAATCTAATTCTAGAAGACAGTCCATTTCAGAATTTTTGAGCAATGGCAAGACATTTCTCGTGGTCCCTGCCTCCCACTGACGTCCCTAATTTAGAAATCTGAAGGTGTAAAGGCTCAGACCTTTTCTGATGACCTATTCGCAAGCACTCCTTCCTTTTCTCATGGGTCTTTCTCTTATCACTTATAAATTTACTTCATCAGCACCCTAAACCCAGAAAGACTAAGACAAGTAAGGTTCAAAAACGTCAACAGTTGGGGCGCCTGGGTCAGTCCATTAAGTACCTGACTTCGGCTCAGGTCACGATCTCACAGTTAGTGAGTTCAAACCCCACATCAGGCTCTGTCTACACGGAGCCTGCTTCAGATCCTCTGTCTCCCTCTCTCTCTGCCCTCCCCTGCACTCTCGCTCTCTCTCTCTCAAAAATAAACATTTAAAAAATGTCAAAAATTATTTTTGATAATGGAGTTCAAGGGGGGGGGGGGATATTGACACCCTCAAGGTTAACCAGATTGGACAATCCTAAAGAGACAAATGCACTGAGTTAATACAGAAAATGTCAGCTAACTCGCCACTAACCGACTAGTAACTGTCTGTGGCTCAATTCCTCCCAAAGAAGAAGCAAGTCCTTCCCCTTTCTTATGGGTACCTGTACTCTTATGAAACAGACAGACTTCACAAATAGCTTCCAAAGGCAAGGTCTAGGTCAAGCCAATCAGCATGGGCGATCGTCCTATGGGGCTGACATCTCCCACTGCATCTTTCTGTAGGAAGGGCCAGTGGGCCCCTCTTGCTCTTCAAGAACAGAGCAGTCGGTCCTTAAAGACTAACCTTTTGCCACACCACATACACAGCAACATATTGGACCCCATGGCACACAAGTTTAAAAGCACCCTTTCAAGAGCATATGCGTAACACGCACCCAAACCAGACTGGAATCTGCTCTCTTCTCCAAAAGACATCATTTTATCTTTTACAATGAAACTGAGCATCATCTCAGGGAAAACTTACCTTCACATTTAGGTCTGTCTTTAAAAGAAGAAATTAAAAGGAAAAAGCAACTGGAAGGAGAGTGAGCACGTGGGAGATGAAGAGAGGAGAGGAACACAGGACAGAGGAGAGGACAGGTGAGGTGAGGGCACAGGACAGAGGAAAGGGCGGGTGAGGTGAGGTGGGGTGAGGTGAGGTGAGGTGAGGGGAGGTGAGGTGAGATGAGGACACAGAACAGAGGAAAGGACGGGCGAGGTGAGGTGAGGGTAAAGGACAGAGGAGAGGGCAGGTGAGGTAAGGTGAGGGCACAGGTTTGCTCCATCCAAAAACACATTCATCCCACCAAGGTAGTGAATGGGGAAAATATTTTGATTTTCTTTTCTGGCCATTGAAGCATAAATAGCTGCTGCAGTAATAGCAAAATTATTGGTCATTGTGAGCAGTTCTGCTGGTGAGAGGCCGGCATTCCAGACCATTTGAAATACTGGCCCCAAGGTGCCCTAGATATTTTGTGTTTCAAATGCGGGAATGTCAGCTGTTGGACAAAACGTGATGTATCCTGTCTAGTGGGCAGCATGCTGGCCAGACACCGGATTTGGAATGTGTGTCCCTGCACCCTGGGTTCTAGCTCGGCCGTCCTCCACAGCCAGTGCTGCGTCCAGAACAAGGATTCTGCCCTGTGGAACAGAGCGAGAAGGGAGCAGTGTTTGGGCCTCATCAGCCAAAGCCAAAACCTTGTTCTAGTACCTGACTTCGGCTCAGGTCACGATCTCACAGTTAGTGAGTTCAAACCCCACATTAGGCTCTGTCTACACGGAGCCTCATCAGCCTGCCCGGATGGAGCCTAGAAAGCCCGAAAATTAAATGTGGCCGAGACTCATATCTTACGAGCTTTCAAATAAAGTGTTCTCAAATACATAAAATGGCATAATGACTCTAACTTAATCACTTGCTTATGAAAAAACAGTGTTATGAGCTGAAAAATTGGTAAGGCATATACTGTGTCCGTATGGATGTTTAAAATGTACTTGACATCAAATGAAGCCTACAAAGACCCTTTCTTTTTAAAATTCTTTTAGTGAAGTGCAAGGTTATATTAGTTTCAGATGTACAACACCCTAATACATTACTCTATACATTACTCATTGCTCACCACCCTACTGTCGTCACCATCTGTCACGATACAACATTATTACAATATTAACCATATTCCCTATGCTGTAGTTTTCATCCCTGTGACTTATTTATAATTGGAAGTTTGTATCTCTTAATACCCTTTACATATTTTACCCCATCCTTCCACCTGAGATGCCTCACACGAAACCAAAAGGCTGCTCACAAACATCCCAGGCCGACCTGCAGGTCCCAACCCTGACCGTGAGGCAGCACCACGATTGTCCATAGCCTGCACCACAGCAACACTCACTCTGCCTGGAGCATCATCCTTCTACACACTGTATATTTTTCCATAACGTCACTATGGAATTCTCCATGGAAAGAGACCTTTAGAATTCTCCCATCATTTGGAGGAACTCCTATAATCTGGATGAGAGTAATCACAAGAGAGAGACACATCTGACGAACACAAGAAACGCATGCATCCCAGCTCTTGTCTGTGCATTCCACTTTGCTAACCATTCACTGTTCCCCTCTCTCACAGGAATGTGTTACTACGTGTCATTCATAGCCTACCCAATAAAACGGAAACGCACATACACGTCTTTAGTGTGTGTGAATCACCACAATCCTGGTGCAAACAAGAGGTGGCCTGCGGGGGAGGGGAAACAGTGAGAACACCGGTGAATGTTTCTAGCTCAAAACCTATTTCCAAGAACTATGTTTCAACAATGAAGCAAAAGTGGAAAACTGGCATGAGAGGATAAAAACAGCAATTTATCCACTCTCTCCACTGTTACTGAGCAATGTGCCATGGTACCCAAGTTCTTTTCTAAACCTGTGATTGACTTCTTGATTGTTACGCATTTGTAACCCAGTGCTTCTTCCTTTAAGCAGGTAGAGATGAAACATCCTAGTAACAGATACCAGTCCTATACGTCTCTCCAATTACTTTGCTGTTCTTCACATTAAAATCTAGCCTCTACTGAAAATATAAATATAAACAAGATGCAAGAAACAGGGGTAAAACGGTCACATGAAACCATGATGTCAGGTTGTATGTCTCCAAACAGACATGGGCCATTTTGATGTGTGTCTTATTATATAAATTATCTGGTATTTATACATTATTCTTTATATCACAAATACAAAATATGTGTGCTTGGAGAATAAATAAAAGGATAGATAGGCAATCCATAATCAAGCATTATGAGCACAATTTACTGAACTGAGTTATTTTTTTTGTGAAAATGATTTAGCAGAGAAATATTTTCTAAAAATAAATTGTGTCATTAATACTAAACACAGTAATAAAAGGAGGGCAAAATAAGTAATACAAGCATTTCCAAGCTTAACCAACAAAATGATAGTGTTGAAAAGAATGAGGCATTATACTCTTTCCCTGAAGACATAGTCTGTTAACTTACCAGTAGCCCTAGCAGCAATTTGGTGGTCACACAACTTACAGAGCAAATTCAAAATTAGCACTAAGAAGCTCAGGTACCCTAAATAATCTAATAACTATTTCTAAAACTCCTAGCCTCATATTTTCATTTATTCTCATAATAATTGACTAAATGAGACACACAGATTCATGTCATATTACGTTTATTTCTAATCAAGATAAGCATTAGGTGTCTGATCAATGTGACCCTAACCTTCTATAAGGAACCAGAAAAAGAATATAGTGTTTGACCAAACAAGAGTAGCTAACTACTGTAATTTTACATCCAAAAGTCCAGCTTTCCACATGCACGTGCCTAGAAAATAGAACTTATGATTCTCATCTCTTGCATATTTTAATATTCAAAGCATACCAAACAATAAAAATATTGTAACTTACTTAAAAACACATAACTGCCCTCCAAACAGCTCTTCTCAGAACGAATTCTATTTAGAATGGGCAAATATCCAGTTATTTCGATCGATGTAGCAATACAATCATAATAATTTAGGCTCAAGTGGATTATGTTCTTGATTATCCAGTTGGGATGCTCTAGGTCTAAAATAAGCAACTAATCTCCAATTTTTATTTCCTATCATACTGTGTTGTCCCAGACACAAAAAACTGCATTCACAGGTACACAATACAACACTGTTTGTATGGCTAAAGAGAAAAACAACTAACATTGCATCAGGATGTCCATTCACCTTCACATGAAAGCAATACCAATATTGCCTCAAACACATACTCGTCACCATCTCTCGGTGATTTGGGCCCACATAGAAGAGGTTAGATTTATCACAGGTCAAAATAGCAGACAGCTTTTCAGCTTTATTCATGAAAGACCATACACAAACTCATCCTGGACTCCTCAATGGGCTCATGCTAATTAAAACCTTTAACAATTTTCTTGATTCCAAGGTATGACTTCCTTTTCGTTATTGCTAATGTTAACCAAAGAAATCTTGCCCCATAAGCGCTACAGATAATATGCTAAGGAAAAATAATCCCAGCATAAAATGCAATTGAAACGATTGGCACAGAAGTTAAATAAAGAATATTGCTTCCTTAATTTTAGGACTATTGTTGATTATGACCAGAATGAAGTTACCTAAGCAACCACTCTAAAGCACACACAATATTCAAATGCATCTTTATTATGGTGGCTCAGTGTCTAGAAGTTTGTTGCTGATAGCTGCAATAAAATGTATAAAGCTATCAGATCAGTTGGTGGCAAGAAAAAAAAAACAACCATAAACGTTTACGTACGATTCATATGGCACTGGAACATAAATACCCATAAACAAAACCATAAAAATAACCCAAAGTAAAAAATAATTTAGGCTAAGACAAAAAACAAACCAAAAAAAAAACACACACACAAAAAAAAAAAACCAAGAAAAGTTTAGTCGCAAGTAAACTGTTAACACCAACCATAGATTCACAGGCACATTAACTCTTGTTGCTGAACTGCAAAGTGGTCTTTTCATCTCTAAAATGCGATACCTTTATACCACCCTTATAACTCAAATGCTTAGGGGAGTATACGAAAAAGCTTCTGAAAACTACTACGGATGCTACAAAATCACAGGTGTAACAAAGTATGTGATGCCCAGACTTGCGGGTACTGCTGATGGCAGGTTAATCTGCGTGAAGTCGGCCGGGAAGCTGAGGGAGGAGTACGGCCAGCCTCATTCACTTCACTGCGTCCCTACACACTTGAGAATCTCAGACCATCTTCAAGTACAGTGTGCGTACTTTGTGATTTGGGAAGTCTGAGGCCACAAAGTTAGTACATATTCCGGGGAGAAAACAAAATCAAGGAAGACAAAAGTTTCCCTTTGTTCAAGAAAGTGAAGAAATCCTTACCTTTCTGTACACCAGCATGTTGGGTGATTCATCCGCCACCCCGTTGCTGGTCTGCCCGTAATTATTCCCCTGGGCCATGTCACCCCACACTTGGTCAGCTCTCAGGCACTGGAACGATCGGTCTGCCCTGCAGAGGGTTAGAGAGACTTCAGTGAGATGTGAGTGGTGGTGCTCAGGGGGTTGACTTGAATCGTCTTCCTAATCCACAGCTCCCACACCGGGCACACTTGCCGAGAGGCTGGCTGGAGGAAGCGGCACAGAAACAGATTTTTAAAAATTGAATATACACCTACTGTACCCCCAGGGATTTGTGAGAAATGACAGTCTTTCAGTTAGAATAGTCATTGGGCTGTGGTTTTAAGTGACTTGATCTTCTGGATACTCGTTTTCAAAAGTGTTTGAGGCTCACCTAAAAAACCCACGGCTACCGTTTCCGCGCTACAGAGAGTTCTCTGGTCCCCAGTACTTGCATAGCGACTTGATGATGTTTTCCCAAAAGGGCGGAAAGGCAGTACCCTGCGGCGGCACACGCGCGCCTAGGTATCCGGCTAGTTTCCCCGCAGGCAGCGCATCACACAGGCCCAGTCCGCGTGCCGTTCTCGCTCTTCATTCCCCGGGTCTCCCTCTGGGAGCCGGGGAGCTTCGCCCACTTGCACCTGCCCGGCACTGCCCGCCACTGCCCGCCACCCGCTCCCTCCTCTCCACTGCACTTCGGAAGTCAGGAGGGAACCGTGCCCGGTCTGTGCGAAAAGGCACCAGAATCCGTCCCGAACACGGGACCTGGTGGGAGCCAACCCCTCGGGCCATTACCTGGGTCCCCGCGCGTGGCAGCCCGGCTGCAGGAGCCTCAGAGCAACCAGCCCAAGCGGAGGAGACCAGCGAGACCCAGCTCCCGCCGCCTGGCTCTCCGGGCGCCACAAATGGCAGCAGTTTCAGCACCGCGGACCTGGGCGAGCGCGGCGCCCGCAGCCCGGCAGGGGCGCGGGGCTCCCGGGGCGGCCGCGCGGCGGGGCGCCGAGCGAGGGTGGGTGCGGGGCGCGCGGGGAGGCGCCGCCTCCTCCCCTCCCACCTCCCCTATTTACCTCCTCGGCCAAGGTCACGGCCCCGCGGCGTCAGCCCTCGCGGGCGGGCTGGGTGCCGGCGCTGTCAGCTGGCGGCGAGCGGAGCCCCGACGCAGGGCAGCCTCATCACACTCGGCGGATGCGGAACCGCGCGGCTCAGGCCACCGCCGTCGCCGCCGCCGTGCACAGGCCGCCCCGGCAGCCCGCCGCTCGCGCCCGCTCCCCCCCCCTCCCCGCCGCCTGGCTGGCCCGCTCCCGCCGCCGCCTCTGCTCCCGGGCGCGGGGACCAGCCGAGCGCGCGCCGCAGGCGAGGCGCCGGCCCGTGCGCGCGACTGGGGAGGCGGGAGGAGGGGCGGTCACGTGGGCCGGGCGGCCGGAGGCGCGGGCGCCCCGAGGCCGCCCCGCCGCCCGCCCTCGCGCCCCGGCCCCGCGGGCGCACACCCCGCGCGGCCGCCGGTGCGGGCGCCGCGGGCGGCCTGGGGGCCCGCGCAGAGCGGCGAGCGGCAGCCGGAAGGGCAGGGCGGGCGCGCGGATGCAGGGATGCAGGGCTGGATGGAGTCCCGCGCAGCCGGCGCGTTTCATCACGTGCCTGCTGACTCCGCTGACAGTGCGAGGGCAGCGGATGATTGATTATCGCTGTGCTTAACTGACGGCGGGGCGAGATGCCGGCGAGTCCTGGGAGGCGAGAAAATGGCCAGGACCGATGGAGCCCTGCGGCCCGCCGCCTGCGGCTTTGTCGGCTTCGTCCTAAGTTTGAGCAATGGGAAGCGATCTGGAGGCTGCCCACTCGAGCTGGAAGCCTCGCCACCTGTGAAACCGAAGGGCCACCCATCCCCCGTGCGCGCCGCCTTCTTGCAAGGGAGGTGCTCAGAGGACCCACCTCTGCGCCCCTGCTCCCACCTGCTGCAGGTTTCCAAGAGGCCCTGGGGTGCTGATCCCCCAGAATTATTCCTCCAAGTCGATGGCATTAATTCCGCTGTAAGGGTTGGAACGACATGAAGAAGCAAAATCAGTGTCGCCCCAATTATAGTAAAGAAACGTGTGTCTCTGGCTTTCTGGGGCAGATTTGGGAAGCTATAAATATCGAGTTTGCTTTCTTTCCTCAGCTGGGCCAGGTGTGGCCCAGAGAGAGAGAGAGAGACAGGATAATCAAGACAGCCCCTTCTCAACATCCTAGCTGCACACAGAATAGAAGTGACCCCTGGTTGGGTCACCAGAGCCATGTGGCCCGGTGCATTTGCCCCAGTCCCATCTGGGCAGGCAGGTTTCACCCAAGGGGCAAAGAGTTCTCTAACCTCTGTTCTAAGCACTACAGGGCAAAGGTTCCCATCCCAAACTGCTTTGTACACACCCTGGTCTGACCCATCTCCCTCTCTTCCCCAGTTCCCCAAGTTTCTCCATTGTGTGCTCTGGAAAGTATGCTGTTTTGCGTCAAAACTGTCATTTCATTTTTGTTTTTTTCTCTAACATTTCCTAAACGTTCTGTTCTACCCGGAACCTACCTCTTCCCCCTTCAGCCCCTCTCTCTTCCTCTTTGCTCAGTCTACTTCTGGAAAGCTGGCATGAATGGGATTAATAAATTTGGAAAGAATAATTGGGTATGCTCACTCAGCTTGACCACTTTTCCTCTTAAGGGCAAGCTGCCTGAGGGAAGCAAGGTTTCTCCTTTGCATCAGTAGACAAAGGGGGCCCTGCCCGTGCTCAGCACTGATGGACCATTTTTATCAATCAACAAACTAGCATATAGAATAGAGCCAACTTTGTATATTTTATGCATGAGATATAAAATACACCCCAGATGCTTGGGACCCCATCTATCCATCCATCATATAGATAGAACATCGATATCTATACCTGGGTCTAGATCTAGATTATCTTGCATAAGTTATCTATATGTAGGTATAGACATGTATAAAATCTCCCTTGACATACTTTCCGCTTATTTTTGCCCTATTTTTTTGGCTTCTTTGGCACCAAGAATGTCTTCTGCTTTCATTTTGTCCTGAACCTATTCTATCCTGCTATCTCCATGCTACTAAACCAATGGTGAACGGTCAATTATCGTATCAAATGGCTTTTCAGCCGTTGTTAACGTTGATCTCTTTCACATTCTCAAAAACGTTCTACATTTATTCTCCTCTGCATTTTTGGTTGCTATTTCTCAGGCTATTACTTGTTTCTCTTTTGCTTTTTCACCCTTAAATTTTGGAGTGCCTCAGATCTCAATCTGTGGGACTCTTCTCCTCTAAATTTACATGCATTCCCTAGGTGGGCTAAATCAGACTCACATCTTTAAATGCTACCTAAATAGTAATAACTTCCAAATGTATACTTTAATGTAGGTCTGTACTCTGAAATCCAGTCGGTCAACTGGCTCTCCACTTGGATACCTAATTGGTGTCTGATTCAGCTTTATGATAACAAGGATATTGTCTATTTAACTCATTGCCATACATTCCAGGCATAGGATAGTTCCTAGCCCACAGTAGGTGCATGTTAACTAAATGAATCAATGTATCTAATAACAACAATCTGATACATAATCTTTATATTTAGTAATGCATTGTTTACATTATTATCTCATTTAATCCTCTAAAACCCTGCAGAGGTGGTTATAACTGTTATCTCTTTTACATCGATGCACCAATAGGGAAGGAAAGGATCAGACAGGTTAAGTAAACTGCCCCATACAACCCACATAACCACTAAGTGGCTGTAGTGGTTTGTGCCGTGTCAACTTGATTAGCTGGAACTACATTTCCCAGGATGCCCTTCCTTGTATTCAAGCGAGGAGAGGAATTTGTGCAAGATTGAGAAAACAGTGAGGCTGCACCCAAGGAACATAGCACCTTCCTCTCTGGTGGCCTTTGCAGTCTGTGTGTTGACATGTACCAAGTCCCAGAAGGTTCTAGTATGTCCTTGCTCTCCCTCACTTCACATTCAGGTCTTCCAAATTCATTCCCCTCCTGAGCAATGGTACCCCCAAACACTTCATAAAAGACTGAATGTGGACCTACAAAGGCAGCAGCCACACAAAGACCACAGCTTTCCACTGACTTTCCTGCCAGCCTCCTTTAATGGTCCCCCTCCTGCACCTGGCCATGCCTGGCTCCCCAGCTTCCCCTGTAGACTTCAACTTGCCCACCCACTTGCTGAAGACCTCAGGGGGGTTAATAGTGTCTTTTTTTCAGATCTTCCCATTCCTTCTTCTGGAAAATAACTTCCCCAGCTTCCCTCACAATTGTATAAGCTCTTGTTCCCATAATACTCCCCTTACTCCATTGCGTTCACAGTGTTTCTACTTCTCTGACTGAGTTCTCTACCTCTCTGGCAGAGCTCAAATCCAAGTCTTCCTGGTACTTTTCACTATTCCACAAGAAATCCAAGTTACAGAGACAAAAACCTCGAAGCCATTGATACATGAAAGTGCAAAACTGAACCACAGAAAGTGTGAAAAGGGTTGATATTCCAACCAGGCTCTTCAAGGACTGATAGGAGGTCTACCTGAAAGGTGACGAGGAAAGGAGTTTCCAGTCAGGCACAAAGGCAAATTATAAAACCCATTAGGACAATGACTATAATAAGACGACCACTCATTGAATTCATGCTGTCTCTAAACACATTAAAAATATTCTCACCATTTCTGACAAAATCTACCCCATAAGCTATGAAAAGAAACTGATGTTCCAGTTAGGAAACTTGACTGTGATTGTATACTTTCTAAATATCAGAGTCTGGACTCGGACACAGCGCTGTGTGACTCCAAAGCCCTATGAAAAACACCTGAAAAGTGCCTCTAGCTACAGAATGAGTTTTTAAAAATCCGAGGGTCCCCCACAGAGATGCCTGTCATTCTACTGTCTGCTTCCTCTCTCCTGGCACCTGTCTTCCCTCCACACACGTAACTCACACCTTTCTCACTGGGCACTAATAACTCAAGATGGCTTATGGCTACTTATGGTTGCAAGGCAAATATCATGGAGCAAAACTCAGGGCAGAGCATGATTCACCATTTCTTCTTCTGTTACTGTTAAGCCTCATTAGACGGATCGTAATTTGTGTTATTGTGCATTGGAAGCAAAATTATGTCTTATTACCTTAATACTCCTGGGACTCACATTTTTTTTCTTATCTAACCTTGAGGGAATTAGACTAGATCATCTGGATCTTAGAACATAAGGTTTTAATATGTTCTTTTGTACTTTCCTCCTACATGATGGCCCTTTATGTTGTAAACAGCAAACAACATGGATATTGTGGCATGTCTTTCTGTTTCTTTCTTTCCAAAACCATGTAAATATGTGATCCTCAGCTAAAATCATGTTTTTATCATTTTCCTTGTGGACCTTATGTTTTGTGATATTTCTGTCAAACAAATTAAATTGTAAGATGTAATAATGCATCCATTTTTTCCATTCCAGATAAAACTCCAAGGACCAGGTAAGAGCCCTGTTACTTCACTAGGTGGATAGAATTTCTCCCCAAATAATGGCATTCGTGGTTTTTGTTGTTATTGTTTTGTTTTTTGTTTGTTTTTAGCTTCAGCAGTCTTATCTTGGAAAAAAATAGAATTTGATTTGTTTTTTAAATACTGGACATAATTTCAGTAGTTTGTGAGGACTGTTGTAACAAATTATCACACACTAAGTGGCTTGAACAACAGAAATGTATTGTCTCACAGTTCTGGAGACTAGAAGTCCAAACTCAAGGTGTGGGTAGAGGTGGTTTCTTCTGAGGACTCTGAAGGAAAGATTTGTGCAGGGCCTGTCTCCTTGGTTTGTAGGTCACTGTCTCTCCCTGTGTCTCCTCACACTGTCGTCTGTGTTTGTTTCTGTGTCCAAATCTCCCCTTTCTATATGGACATCAATCATATAGAATTTGGGTTCACCCCACTGACCTCATTGTAACTTGACTACTTCTCTAAAGATTCAATCTCCAAACCAGGTCATAGTGTGGGCACAATTTAACCCATAGCAGCAGTGTTTATTTTTGCAAATCATTAGGGGCTCCAGAATTCCCAAACTGTGAGCTACTTCCTTCCCTCCTTTCCTTTTTATCAGTTGTGCATGAAAGTGTGTTTTTTACATTTTCATTTTTACGTCATACATACACATATATAACATAAGTATATGTTTTATAACATATACATATGGTGTGTATATATAAAGAATCTAAAGAAATATATGTGACTTTTGCCCTCAAGAAGTTTCCATTCTTTTTCAGAGGATAAAATTTCTCTTTTTTCTCACAACTCACACACAGACCAATCTGCAAATCCAGTTGGCCTCTCCCTGCAAACTACGTCCAGAATTCTCACCACCTCCTCTGCTCCCAACCTGGTTTAAGTCACAATTTAATCTCTCCTGGGTGAATACAATGACCCAATTGGTTTCTCTGCTCCCATCCTTCCCCATCTACATCTGTTTTCAATGTAGCAGCCAGTGATCACTTTAAAATGAAGCCAAGTCACTTGTCCATGTAAAACCCTCCAAAGACACCCCATGTCACTCACATCTTCAAAAAGCCTCATGCTCTGATACCATGTTACCTCCTCTGACCTCAGTTTATGCTGTTCGCCTTCTTACTCACTCTGTTCTAACCACACTGCCCTCCTTGATTCTTTAAACACTCCAGGCATGCAGCTGCCACAGCTATTTGCACTGGCTGTTCCTACTGCCTTGAATGCTTGTCCCTCAGATACTGCTCCCTTCCTTTCTTCAATTCTTTACTCAAATGGCATCCTGTCATTTGATGCCTCTTCTAGAATAGTGAAGCCTATTCTACACACCTTAATTAAGATTATATACTCTCCTTGTACTCCCCTCTCTCATTACACTGTTTTATTTGCTTTCGGAGCATCCATCACCTTCTAGTATACTGTACTACTCAGTTACTGTTTGCTGTCTGTCTCCCCCTACAAGAAGTAAATTCTGTAAGGTCAGGGATTTTCCCTCTCCTATTCATTGCTGCATTCCTGGGGTCTAGAACAGAATACGGCATATAATTAACACCGAATAATTATTTGCTGATCTCTTGTGAATAAATCCATGAACACGATTCTGTCGAAAGACTGGCTGGACTCAAAGAATCCAGTCAAAAACGTCGAGCAAAACTGAATTCAACTCAAGTTTCACTGTGGCTGGAAATGCTCCACCCTTAAAATGCATTTCCTGTGTGTCATGAAGAAGAATAATTCTCTTTCCCACCATACACCCACTTCACAGAGGAACGGTTGAGAATTAATTAAGTGGTAATGTGGAAAAGGCATTTTGAATTTCTAGGAGAAAGCACTTTATTAATTTGAGGCTTTTATTACATGAAAGAATTGTGAGCGACACAGGAGCAAGCAGAAAGAGGAGGAAAATGTTGATGAGATTGCACTGTTCACAATACTGCAATGGCATTTTCAGGGATAATTGATTTGAGATTGATAGAAGCAGAGTGAACAAAGAAAAGTGGTTTGTGAAATCTTACCCCATGGACAGGTTAAAAAAAAAAAAACAAACCTTCTTCTCTGTAGTTAATTCTCAATTATTTAGATCACAAAACCCCATTAATGAAATATTTTCCACTTTTACCATTCTTTTGTCCATTTTATGGCCATTTTCCTGCTAATTAGAACTCCCATAACAATGTCAGAGGGCTGACAAAGGAAAAGACTAAAAAACTAAAATTTGTCCTTATCAGAAGTTGATTCCTCTCTCCTTTCTGTTGAAATGTTTAAATTCTGAACTAGATTACTTTCAGAATGACACCATTTTTAAATGTTATACACTTTTTGATTCACTAGAAAATTAGCTGAGCATGGATTATGACACAACATTTCAGGGCAAATGAAGTCTTTTGGAAAGACAGTCTGGTGGTGATCATACTGACCACATCAAGAGAAGCAGTGGCATAGAAATAGACCATCCCTTCTGCTGGTCAGACACCAGGGGTGGCTGTAACTATAGTAATTGAAAACAGTCCATGCAACAGGCAGGATGTAGTATCTGGAATGTAGTGAAAACCAAGTAACAGGATCAGAATGGCAACACAAGAGCTAAAAGTTAGTGCCCCTGCAGGAGGGCTAAGCATGGCAAGAACAGGCCATATTTAGAACTTTCGGCAGGCAGCAGGGCCGGGGGCAGAGCACCCCTAGCTGGATGGGGGCCATGGGGTTATGACCCCAGAAGACGGGAAAACAGAGCAATTCATTTCTTATTTGATTTCCAAACTCTTAGCCAGAAACAGTCTTCAAATTGGAAATGATAGAAGACATGATTAGAACAAAAAACAATAAAAATGGAAGGGATAATCTTCAAATAATAAATAAAAAAGCATGATTTTGATGAAACAAACTTACTTTCTCCAGGCCACACAGCTCAGCAGAGTTACAGCCAGGACTTAAGCCCAATCTTTAGAATCCAAATCTGATGCTTCTCCCAGTATGTGATGTTGCCTCTAAGAGGCAACCGAGACTCAGAATAAAGGAAAAATTGGTAAAAGGGCTCTTGATTGTTTTAAAAAGTTTGTCTCCAGAGTCAGAGCAGTTCCATTCTTTTGTCCTGAAAGAACTTGGAAAAGAAATTCTCAGGAACTTTTAAAGTGCGGTAGAGAAAAGATGATAGCAAAATAGAGCCAATTTGCCTGAAATAAGAGAGAAAATCGATACCCAAATTAAATTGGTACACAGACTCTGTCCATAGGAAAGTTCTGTCATAGAATCCAGTAAATGTTAATATATTAAGTCCCCATGATACCAGGCATCATGTTAGTCTCTGATGATGAACACACCTTCCCAAGACAGAGGAGACAAATGGGTAAGTCACTGTATTGTGATGTGTTCAGGATATGTGCATTAAAAGTGTTAGGAAAGCACTGAGATGAGAGGCAAGGGCATTTTATCAGTCTTTGAAACTGATGGGAATCTTGCAGATGGACAAAGAGGAGGAATAGCACAGAAGCACTTCAGGTGGGTGGAATAACATGTGCTGGACTGCAGAAACATGAGCAAGGATGAGTGTTTGATGAACAGCAAAAAGATTGGTATGGCTGGTTTCAAAGAGAGGGAAAGACTTTGATGGAGGTGAAGCTCATATACAAATTGGAGACAGCTTGTGAAGAGCCTACACAGCTCATGCTGCAGAGCTTGGGTTTTAAGCAATCAGAGAGTGGATGAGTTTTGAAAACTTAAAGGGAAACGTGGTGATCACAAAGAGTCAGGGAGGGCCTGCCAGCTACGTGCCATGCAGACTAGCTTAACCTCCTCTGTAAGTATGGTCTCTAGACTGGCAAATGAGGGCTATGTGATGGCAATATATGTTATTCAGCATGGCATGCGATAGTTTCTTTTGTGATAGCTTTGTAAACATGATACTAAAATAGGGGCTTAAATAAGAGTTCATTGGATTCATTGGACTCATAACAGACTGAATAAGGTCGGCAAAAAGAGCACTGATTAATTGACCAGAACCGACCCAACAGGAGGACCTTATGGAAAAGGCTCAGAATTCTCACCTTAGAATTTCCCTTTGTAACTGGGCATGTGAACAGTGACTCTATTACAGGTGGAAACGGCCCAGTGACCGGATGTATAAATGGCATAAAGCTATGAGGAGTAGCTAATGCACTGGAGAATAGCAGTAGGACCCAAAGAGATCAAGGCAGGCTACGAAGATGGACTGAACCACATAAAATGGAATATACCAAGGAGAAATAGTAAGCCTCATATCCAGATCGAAGACAACCGGATCAAGTACTAAATACAGGATGGACAAGATGTGACTGAACATCAGTTCAAATGAAAAAGACACTAGGTTTTTGTTTGTTTGGGTTGCAGTTGAAAGCAAACTCAATATTGTTCAAAAAGAGCACACATCTGCCCCCAAAAAGCCACTCTGATGACTGGAAGAAAGAGATATTTTGTCAGTGAAGAAAAAGGCTTGGACGATTTGGGATAATCATCTGAAAACATTAAAGGACTCTCAGAATCAAACAATCTTTCAATCCCCAGAGGACAAACTTCACTTTGACAGGTAGAAGTTTCAGGCATACATTTCAGTTCAGCACCAGGAAGTACTTTCTAATAGTCAGGCTGTTCAGCTTTAATGAGGAGGTGAGTTGCACACCCCTGGAGGCATCTGAGGTGTCTGAGGGTAGACCCTGGTCTGGAAGAGATAGTTGCTACATTGAAGATCCTAAGTCTAGATGACCTCCAAAGTTGCTTCCATGTTGTCTGACTATAAGATGAGACGACATAGGAGGAAGCAATTTGAGAACTAAATGCTACCATTTTCCTGGGAGGACTTAAAATGATTTTGATCTAAACAGAGACAAGAATGACAGGAAATATTTAAAATGACAGATGGGTGAGGCCATAACACAGCCTCTCTTTGAGTTCATTTTGGGCTTTGGTGTTGTCAGGGAAGACCTCACATGGGACAGGGACTTACTTAGCTTCGAACATTGGGTAGATGGAAAAGGGGTGCAATGGCAGTTGTTCAAGTGTGACCGTGACAGACGTTCCACATGCAGAAACATTTATTATCTATGTTCACGCAGATGGTTTCCACCACACGGTTGTCTTAAGTGCATCTGCCGCTCAGTGACTAGTAGGTCCTCAAAAGATGCTGATTTTATCGTGCTCAGGGCAAGAGGGCGCCTGCTCACCCCAAGTCAAGCCTCCCTTGTAATTCTCTAATTCTCCTTTCTCTGATTCTCCATCATCTCTACTTGTAAATATTGTTTAGCACTACCAGCTAACTACGCATTAGCACTTCTGAATTTCTACAAACCTAACTTGTGTTGAGAAGAGGAAATAGCAAGGAAAAAAATAGATGAAGGAACTGAAAGCTTTACTTAAATTACTTACTACCCTTCTGTAATTGATAGAAAAACATTTAGGAACGTGACCCTAAATTAGTTTGCTGTGTCCATCAACTTTGAATATGAAAATAAGGCAAATATTATAAGAATGACACTGTGACTGAAAGACTGTAAAGCAATCTAAGGTAAAGAGCTTGGTATCTGAATTAAGATTCTCTGTATGCTGTATCAGATTTTCTCTTATAGCATGTTAACCACCTTCTCTGCAGCTTGCAATCTATTTGGCACAGGGTGGTGTTCTCCAATTCTTTTTAAATATTAGACCCTTTTCTTTCTAATCGTGTGTTATTCAGGGATAATTGTTCAAGGTATGAAAATCCATATTATTTACCTTTGATTAAAAGAGCTCGTTAACTGGATATTTGGAAAGCAAAGCTGTTCCTTTTTTTCCCTGAGATTCCCAGTGCAGCCTGTGGGCACCTGGGCACCCAACCTTCCCTGAGCAAGAGGCCAACGTCCTGGATCCATCTCTTTCAGTCCTCTCGGGCTCCTAAACACGTGTAACTGAGCCTCCCAAACACCTCAGCTCTTAAATCTAACAACTGTTTAATTCCTGACTGGCAAAAACGTTTTGTGTTTTGTTTTTGTTCGGATGCCTGAGCTCTGCATGTTGAGAAAGAGGTGGCCACGTGAGGGATCAGCAGAAAGAATGCTAGGTTGAGCAACCCTCGCCTGGCAAGGGCCATGGCATTCCAGGCCTTCAGACTATCTGGCCTAAGGTGCTCCTTCTCTTCACAGACTCATATGTGAAGGTGCCAGATTCAAGTCGCCCATGTGAACACCCAAACCCCCATCACAAAGAAGCATATGTTGGACTCAAACACAATGGACACAATTCCACCCTGACCAGAGGCAGAACGGTCTTGCCAGGAATCCCTTGGGAGAGGACCCAGAGCTCCCCACTCAGCCTCTGAAGTTGGAGGGAAGCTGGGAAGCCACTGCAAGAACTCCTGCAGATTCCCCAACATCTGCCCCAGGTACAGCAGTATATTTTTCTGAATCTTTCAATCCTCTATTCGTTAAGCAGCTACATTGCGCCTCAGAAGTTTCTGAATGAAAGTCACAGTCCGAAGTAGATGCAGAATTTTCTAGACCCAAAACAGAAACACCAGAGAGGCCCTGAAGTGCCCCAGAGGACATGTCTTCCTGGCTCACCTTCTGTGCTGCCCCAGATATTCCTTATGTCCTATGTTGAACTCATCTAGTTCAATGGCTTTAAATACCATCGATATGCTGATGGCACACCAATTTACATCTCCAGTTCTGATTTATCCTATATCCCAGAGCTCCAAACTCACATTTCCAACTGTTTACTTGACATCTTCACTGGGACGCTTAATAGTCATTTCTATTTAAAGAGGTCCAAGACAAAACAAGTTTCTCAATCTCCATCCCCAGTTTTTCCTTTCCCAGAATTCCCCATATGGGTAAGTAGGGCATTCTTTTCCCAGTTACACAAGAAAAGGCTAAGGATCATTTGAGTAAGTCATAGCCCTTCTCTTTTCCTCACAAGTCCTGTCAATACACATCAAAATAAATATCATGTCAAGATAATTCAACCCCCCCCCCTTTGCCTGCCACTTTCCCATTTAAGCCACCAGCATCTCCTAACTAGACAGCTTAAGTAGTTTCCTGACTAGTTTTTAGGATTAGCATTCTCCAGATAAAACCACAGTTGTATATTTAAAATAGGTAACATATCATGGTGATGTTTAGCAGCTTAAATCCTTCATCATCTTCCCGATTCCATTAAAATAAAATCCAAACCTTTTACTGTGGCCTTATAAGACCTTAAGTTACCTGACCCCTCATGACCTCTCCAAGTTCATCCCTTTTGCTCAAAACTCAAGAGGTGATCATCTCTATATCTTTTTATTGAAAATTTAAATGTCCCATATTCTTTAAAAGTTTAAATATGATAAAAGTTAAAAGCACTGATTTTAAACTCTTCTCATTTTTTAAAATTATTTTTTCTTCTTGCTGTTCTGAGCGGATAATTTCCACTGTTCTGTTTTCCAGATTGCTGATCCATTCAGCTGCATCAGAGTGTATTTTTCAATTCAGTTATTATATTCTTCATCTCTGATTCTTTCTTATATTTTCTACTTTTTTATTGAGATTCTCATTGTGTTCCACCGTTCTTACAAGTTCAGTAAACCTCTTTATGACCATTACTTTGAACTCTTTATCAGATAAAGTTTTATCTCTGATTCATCAGGTTTTTTCCCCCTGTGGTTTTATCTTGTTCTTTCATTTGGGACATATCCCTCTATTGTCTCCTTTTGCTTGTTTCTGTGTTTGTTTCTATGAATTGGGCAGAACAGATACTTTTCCTGGTCTCAAAAGAGTGGCCTTATGTAGGAATATGTCCTGTGTAGACTGCAAGTGCCTGGTGTCTTGGACAGACCAGCTGGAGCTGAAGCACATGTGGGTGGGTCCCAAGGCATACAGTGCTGTGGCCCCCCTGGTGAGTAGGCTGGAGCTGGTGTGGGCACAGTGTAGGGGGGTCCCAGGTCACACTGTACCAGTGCTGCTTTGGCAGGATGGTTGCAGCTGGTGCAGTCTGAGGGTCCCAGCATTTACCATGCTAGGGCCTGTACTTCCAGGACACGTGCAGGCCTGGGGGTCTCGGGACAGTCCTGGTAGGATGAATACAGCCAAAGCAGACGTTGGCTGGGAGGTCCCAGGGCGCTCTGTGCCAGGGCAGTCCCAGCTGTAGTGGACACATGACAGTGTGAACCACATTAGGGCCACCTAGGTAAGATGGCTATAGCAGGGACTGGCACAGATCGTGGGGGGAAGATCATGCCACATTAGGTTCACATTGGAGGCATGACTGAGTCTAGTGTGGGCCAGCGGCCCAGGGCTGTACCTCGACCTTGCTCCTGTCCACACTATTTTTTTGTGTGTGTGAAAGGTCTTCTTTATTTTTATTTTTTATTTTTTTCCAATATATGAAATTTATTGTCAAATTGGTTTCCATACAACACCCAGTGCTCATCCCAAAAGGTGCCCTCCTCTATACCCATCACCCACCCTCCCCTCCCTCCCACCCCCCATCAACCCTCAGTTTGTTCTCAGTTTTTAAGAGTCTCTTATGCTTTGGCTCTCTCCCACTCTAACCTCTTTTTTTTTTCCTTCCCTTCCCCCATGGGTTTCTGTTAAGTTTCTCAGAATCCACCTAAGAGTGAAAACATATAGTATCTGTCTTTCTCTGTATGGCTTATTTCACTTAGCGTAACACTCTCCAGTTCCATCCATGTTGCTACAACGGGCCATATTTCATTCTTTCTCATTGCCACGTAGTACTCCATTGTGTATATAAACCACAATTTCTTTACCCATTCATCAGTTGATGGACATTTAGGCTCTTTCCATAATTTGGCTATTGTTGAGAGTGCTGCTATAAACATTGGGGTACAAGTGCCCCTATGCATCAGCACTCCTGTATCCCTTGGGTAAATTCCTAGCAGTACTATTGCTGGGTCATAGGGTAGGTCTATTTTTAATTTTTTGAGGAACCTCCACACTGTTTTCCAGAGTGGCTACATCAATTTGCATTCCCACCAGCAGTCCTGCCCACACTATTAAGGTGGAGGAGGAGCATAAAATCTAGTGATCGTTGGCATCTCTGACCCTGGAGAGAGTTCCAGCAGTATGCCACCTGTTTCCCCAAAGTTGTAAGGTTAATAAATGGATTTCCTTCATTTATAATCTAATTTCCTCTTAAACCCCCCCCCTTTTTCTTTTTCTTTCTTTCTTTCTTTCTTTCTTTCTTTCCTTTTCTTTTCTTCTTCTTCTTCTTCTTCTTCTTCTTCTTCTTCTTCTTCTTCTTTTCTGTGCCCTAGGATAAATGAATCTGTGCATGGCTCTTCAGTGATATGTCTCCCTAACACTGGTTGCTGCTTTGGCAGTGGGATTTCCATCATTAATATATGTCTGTCTGTCCTAGCCTTTCTCTATGTGTCCCTTCTATTATTTGTGCAGAACTGGTTCAATCAGCCCTCAATTCTTCTTTCAGGAGGAACTACTCTGTATGTAGATATAGATTTTGTGTGACCACCAAAGGAAGAAAGTTCAGGGTTTTCCTACTATCTTGGACTATGCTCAATTATCTTTATCTTATACAAGCTGTTTCAGGGAATAGAAAAAGAGGAAAAATCAGGCAGTGTATAAATCTAGTATAACCTAATATCAAAACTTGACAAGGGCAGGACACCTGGTGGCTTAGTCAGTTGAGCATCTGACTTTGGCTCAGATCATGATCTCACGGTTCATGAGTTTGAGCCCTGCATCAGGCTCTGTGCTGACAGCTCAGAGCCTAGAACTTACTTGGGATTCTGTGACTCCCTCTCTTTCTGCCCCTCCCCCACTGGCACTCTGTCTTTCTCTGCCTCTCAAAAATAAAGAAACATAATTTAAAAAATTAAAAAAAAAACTTGACAGGGGCAGGACAAAAAGAGCACATGATTAACCAATCTCTTTTGTGGTCCTAGAGTCAAGAAAAAGTTAAAGTAGTAAATTATTAAATGTAGTATGTATCACACCTGTCTATAAATTATATCATAATCTAAAAGTTAGCTCAAGGATGCAAGGATAACTCAACATCATAAAAATCTTTTACTATAGCATAACAGTAAATACAAGCAGGGAGAAAAAATGTATAATCATCTTATAGATGCATATATTATTCAGGAGAGGTGGGATGTGCTGTGATAACAGACAAACCCCAAATTCTCAATGACTTAAAATAAGAAGGGTCTATTTCTTATCAAGAAAAGTCCAGATTAGTAAGTCAAATTTACTGTATATAAAATTCATCATATATTCTGAATATAGAAAATTATGTAGAAAAATTATAAGCCATCTACTATTTATTTCACAGCCTTAAAATAACTATAGTGTCATGGAAAAGAGCATTGGACCAGAGTTGTATAACTCTGGGCAAGTTATTTAATCTCTATGGGGCTTGATTTTTTCATTAGAAGAAATGAGTGGATTAGACTGGATCATCTTTAGGTTTCCTTCCAACTCTGACAGCTCTTATGAGTCAGCCTCAGCACCATCAATGGGGCTGACATGGTGTGGCTATCAATTTCCAAACACACTTATATTTTTAATTTTTTTCTGCTTTCGTCTAAGCTACTTCCATTTTCCTTTTCCTTTCATTTGCTGGCCATGTTTACATAACAGCAGAAACTATAAACTCTCCATAAATAAGTATTTTAGTCTTGGATCCATTTGTAAAGAGCAACGTGGCCCAGAAATGCCATCCGTAAATGATCCTCAGTAAAGCTGACTTGTAACAGGGCTTCCATCATGCTTAGCCTCTTCTGACAAAGTGCTCATTTCTAGTGAACTTGGCTAAGAGTGTGAGATATAGTCACTGTCCTAGAAAAGGGAAAGGAATTGAAAAACATTTTCTAAAACCTTATAGGAAAAAAATACACACATGGAAACATAATAGAAACGTAATTATATGGAAATGGAGCATCATTGGAGTTTCTTACCCAAGGAAATCTGAGCTCACTTCCTTTATATCCTAAGTGAAGGCCCTTCATACAGCCTCTGCAAGACTAGGTTAGTGAGTATGTAAGAGAAAGTTCAGGCTATGCAATCAGACCAGGATGCAGAGTGCTCTCCCATCATGTTAGAGCTCTCAATTTCTATATCTGAAAGGTGAAGATAATAAGACTTAGCTCATAAGATGGCTGAGGGATCAGTGTGGTAATACTTGGTCCTTAGCATGGCACCTGGTACATACGAAGACCTGTATAGAGGTTAGTTCCTTTCTTTCCTCAATTTTTTGATAAAATAGCTTTACCCATACCTGAAGAAAATCTTATCTTCTAAGACAACTAAACTGAAAATGCCTAGAGAACATGGTTAACCAGAAACGGCAAATGTCAGTGCCATCTGTTAATACTAGTGCCATGAAAATTCTTCCAAATTTGGCACCAATGCAAAGATAATTCGCAGCCACATTGATAAAGATCTTTGATCTCCTTAGGAGAAAGATGTTAAACACAGGCAAAAGTCCACTCCTATCATTCTTCAGTGGAAATGCCATGCTTAATTCTATAATGCATTCTTTTCTTTCTTTCTTTCTTTCTTTCTTTCTTTCTTTCTTTCTTTCTTTCATGTACCCATGAGACCCCTCAGTAGGTATTTAGACAAGCTGTATCTGTCACCACAAATAATGATGGCATCCAATACAGGGCAACTTAGAATAAACAGGTGAGAGAGACTGGACAGATGGTGAGCATTAACTCCTCCCAGGAGCAGATTTGACAAGGGGCAAGAGAGGCTCTTAGACAAAACTTGCATAAAATGCCTGGTCATCTTACCTTGCTCATGAGTTAAATTTAATTATGTTAGAACACCACTGCCTTATTCATTTCTCTAATGCATTATCAAGGACAGTCAGAGCCCTTTAGTGATCTAGAATTTATTAATGCCCATTGGCATTGACAGCCTGTTTGGAGTGAATGAAAATGCACCCTTTCAGCACTCTAGGGAGATAGAATCGGAGGTCTTTATCTTTGAAACAAAAGCTCTCAAAGACCTGAACTCATTCATAGCACAGTTGAGAGAATAGCAAAGCCACTGGCAGCTGACCCATGATCATTATGGGGGGTGATGCTCCCTGTCCCTCCATCATTGTGTGCCTCAGGTTGACACTTGGTTATCTGGCCTTAACACATCTGGGAGTTGTTTCTCTAGCCAAGATGTAGCAATATGCCTAAGGTGTTTTCTTCCAAGGAGCATGATTGGGCTAAATTTAAAAACCTATACATTATACAGGGTGACTGGGTGGCTCAGTAGATTAAGCTTCCAACATCAGCTCAGGTCATAATCTTGCAGTCCGTGCGTTCGAGCCCTGCCTTGGGCTCCGTGCTGAAAGCTTCAGAGCCTGGAGACTGCTTGGAATTCTGTGTCTTCCTCTCTCTCTGCCCCTGCCCTGCTCACATTCTGTCTCTGTCTCTCTGTCTCTCTCTCTCAAAAATAAACAAACATTTAAAAAAGCCTATAGATTATAGTTAGAAAAGTGGAAAATAAAAGCATAAATAATTATAAGCCCATAGGTAAGGGAAGAAAAAGAGAGAAATAACATACAAAAAATTAAGGAGAAATTCCTTTAATAGAAGAGGGCAAGAAATTCTTCAATTTCAGCAAATTCTCTCCGTGGAGAACAGATAAGACATGTGAAGAAAAAAAACTGATAAAAAAAATACACAATAAAAGTAAAGTGAGACGTTCCTGGTAGCTCTGTCGGTTAAGCATCCAACTTCAGCTCAGGTCATGATCTCGCATTCTGTGGGTCAAGCCCCGCATCAGGCTCTGTGCTGACACTTCAGAGCCTGGAACCTGTTCCAGATTCTGTGTCCCACTCTCTCTGCTCCTCCCTGCTCACACTCTGTCTCTCCCTGTATGTCTCTCAAAAATGAATAAATGTTGGGGCACCTGGGTGGCTCAGTCAGTTGAGCGTCTGACTTCGGCTCAGGTCATGATCTCGCGGTCTGTGAGTTCGAGCCCCGCATCGGGCTCTGTGCTGGCAGCTCAGAGCCTGGAGGCTGCTTTCAATTCTGTGTCTCCCTCTCTCTCTGCCCCTCCCCTGCTCATGCTCTGTCTCTCTCTGTCAAAAATAAATAAACATTAAAAAAAAAATTTAAAAATGAATAAATGTTAAAAAAATTAAATAGGTAGATAGAAAGATAGATAAATAAATAAATAAATAAATAAATAAATAGATTTGTCTTATGAAATGACTTCTTCTTCCAAGTATGAAATGTCTGGCAACTTTGATGAAAGTTATTTTGGAACATTTTTTAATCTGGGCACATTATAATACATATACTTTGTCTTATTAGGAAAGGGCAAAAAGAACTGTTTTTTTCCTTGTTAATTAAAATGTGTATCTTGCTGTTTTAATCAGAAATATCCTGTACTACAAGACCAGTGTACCGAATTCTTTTAAGGGGGCATAGAGAAGGGCATATATAAATCGATATTCCAGTGCAGCTAGGAAACTGCCTATCCCTCCAGTCTTGTTTTCAAACATGATTTGAGTGGTTATATGAACAGACTAAGAATGGACAGCCAGCAAGAAGTGACCTAAAGATAGGAGTCTTCATTCCAGAAAAATACATACAAGTGGGCTTAAGAATATGAAATATATGTCATGACTAATTTATAAGATAAATGCAATTTAAAGTTATACTGATAATGGATTGAATGCAATCTCTATCAAAAACCCACCTACCTTTTAGGAGAAATTTACAAACTGGTCCTAAAAATGTACTTAGAAATTCAACTGGCCTATCGCTTCTCGGCCTTTTGGCTAAGATCAAGTGTAGAAATTCAACTGGCCTGGAATATCCAAAACAGTCTTTAAAAAAGAGAACAAAGTTGGAGGATTCACACTTCCTTGTTTATAATCTGCTACAAAGCTACAGAAATCAAGATAGTGTGGCACTGGCACAACAAACAAGAACACAGATGAACACACACAATAATAGAATTGAATCCAAAATAAAACCCATACATTACGGTTAATTGATTTTTTTAAGATTTTATTTTTAAGTAATCTCTACACCCAACGTGGGGCTTGAACCCACAACCCCAAGATCAAGAGCCACATGCTCCACTAACTGAGCCAGCCAGGAAACCCTGGCCAATTGATTTTTTCACTCATCACAAGAAATTCCACGTGTGTTGTTTTATTTTTTTTACTTATCTTAAGGAAATCAATTTTACTGAAGTATGGTTGATGTATGTTATATTAGTTTCAGTTCTACAACATAGTGATTTAACAATTACATACATTACAAATTGTTCACTGTGATAAGTTGAGTTACCATCTGTCACCACACAAAGTTTTTATAATATTCTTGACTATATCCCTTATGCTACACTTGTTATCCCCATGACTTATTTACTTTATAGCTGGAAGTTTGTGCCTCTTAATCCTGTCACCTACTTCATCCATCCCCCACCATTCTTCTCTTTGGCAACCAGGAGTTTGTTCTCTATAGTTATCAATCTGTTTCTACTTTGTCATTGTTTGTTCACTTGTTCTGTTGCTTAGCTTTCACATGTAAGTGAAATCATATGATATTTATCTTTCTCTGTATTATCACTTAGCATAATGCCCTCAAAGTCTATGTTGTTGTGAATGACAAGATTTCATTCTTTTGGTGGCTGAGTAATATTTTTTATCTACTTATCACATCTTTTTTATCTATTTATCTATCAATGAACATTTAAGTTGCTTCAATATCTTGACTATTATAAATAATGCTGCAATAAACATAAGGGTGCATATATTTTTTGGAATTAGTGTTTTTGTTTTCCTTGGATAAATACCCAAAAGTGTGATTACTGAATCAAATAGTACTTCTATCTTTAGTTTTTTGAGGAAACTCCATACTGTTTTCCACAGTGGCTAAACCATTTTGCATTCCCAACAACAATGCATGAGGGTTCCCTTTTCTCCATATCCTCACCAACACTTGTTTTTCATCTTTTTGATACTCGCCATTCTGACTGGTGTGACGTGGTATTTCATGGTAGTTTTGATTTGAATTTCCCTGATGACTAGTGATGTTGAGCATCTTTTTGTGTGCCTATTGATATGGCCAAGTGACTTTTTGATAAGGATACCAAGACCATTTAGAGAGGAAAAAATAGCTTATTCAACAAATAGTGCTGGGACAACTAAAATCCACAAACAAAGAATAAGGTTGAATTACAAAAAGTAATTCAAAATAGATCATAGACCTCAATGTAAAAACTTTAAAAGTCTAAGAAAATCCTAAGAGTTAACCTTCATGGCCTTAGGTTAAGGAATAATTTCCTAGACACCAAAGGCACAAGCAACAAAAGAAAAAAACAGATTCATTAGGCTTCATGAATGTTTGTAACTTTTGTGCTTCAAAAGACACTATCAAGAAAGTGAAAAGACAACCCACATGATGGGAGAAAATATTTTGATAGTATATATTTGATAAGGAGCTGGTATCCCTAATATATAAACAGCACTTACAATTCAACAATAAAAGGATAAATAACCCAATTAAAAAGTGGGCAAAAGAGGGGATCTGGCTGGCTTGGTTGGTAGTGAACACCCATGTGTTCAAGCCCTGTTTTGGTTGGAGAGCTTGCTTAAAAAAAAAAGTGGGTAAAAGATTTCTGCTAAAGAAAACATAACAAGGGCTAGTAAGTACATGGAAAGGTGCTCAGCATCATTAGCATTAGGGAAGTGCAAATCAAAACCACTAAGAGAAACAACTGATGCTGAAATTAAAAAGATAACAAGTGTTGGTATAGATGAGGAGAAATGGGAACCTTCATACATTGCTGAAAGGTTGTCACATTGTTCTTTCACTATGGAAAACAGTTTGGCCATTCCTCACATTATTAAACATAGAATTAACACATAGCCCAGCAATTGCACATGTAGGTATTTACTCAAGAGAAAGGAAAGAATCTGTCTATATAAAAAACTTGGAAACAAATGTCCATATCAGCATTTTTCATAGTAGCAAAAAAGTAGAAACAACCCAAATGTCTGTCAATGGATGAATGCATAAACAAATGTGGCATACTGGAATACGGGGAAATTATTCAGTAACAAAAGGACATGAAGTACTGATATACACTAGAACAAGGCTCAACGGATGAACCTTGAAAATAGTATGCCAAGTATAAAAACCCAACCACCAGTGATCTGATTCCATTTATATGAAATGTCCAGAACAGGCAAATCCATGGAGACAAAATATAAATTAGTGGTTTCCAAGGCTTAGAAATGGGGGAATGAGTATAGGGTTTCTTTTTGAGATGAAAATCTTCTAAAATTACATGGTGCTGATGTTCTTACAACTCTGTGAATACACTAAAGCCCACTGAACTGTGTACTTTAAAAGGGTGAATCTTAATGGTAAGTGAATTATATCCCAACATAGCTGTTGTTAAAACAAAACAAAACAAAACAACAACAAAACCGATGAGTTTCCACCAGATTGAAAAAGATTCAAAAGCTTGATGACATTGAGTTGCCAGAAATGTGTTGAAACCGGTCCTTTTACATATTACTGGTGGGGATCCGTGTAAACATAGTGCCTACAGAAGGGAAATTTGCCATGTTTATCAAAATTAAATATCTGCTTTTGGGCTCAACAATCCAACTTCAAGCAATTTATTTTGCAGATAGAATTTGCACACATGCAAAATGATGTATGTATTGAGATTACCCATTGGAGTAATGTTTGTAATAATAAAAGGCCAGAAATAATAAAAATGTCCATCAATAAATAACTAATTAGTTAAATTATGGATGCCCATAAAATGGGATACTGTGTAGGTATAAAAAAATGAAAAAAAAACAAAACTATTTATGGACTGATACTCAAATATGTTCAAGATATATTAAGTAAAAGTACAGGGTATATTATGTAAGCTTAAACTAGGTGGACAATCAGCATTATTAATCTTTAAATATTCACTCCTACCAACCACTCCCTGTGAGGAATATGCTTCCCCACCTCATTGACTCCGGACTGGATCATGTGACTTTGTTTAACCAATGCCATACGGATGAAAATGAAAGAGTGACATTTGTAAGTAAAGGATTTAGAGGCCTTGTGATGTTTTTGCTAGGCTCTCTGACGCTCCCACTATCTGCCATGAGAAGAACAAGTGCAAATTGTTGCTGCCTCAGCTTGGAGTACAGAATGACAGATATATGGCTCAAACCAGGCTCCAACCCAGCCAGATCAAGCTAGTACCAGCAGAGCCGCATTTGGGACAAAGTTGACCACAGACCCATGAGCAAAAGGTCCTTGGTATAAGCCACTGATATTTGAAGTTGTTCATTGTCATAATGAAAGCTGCTTTCAAAAACAGGGATAAAAAAGAATGTTTGAAGTTTATTTCCTTGCATATACATAAAGTATATTTCCAAGCCTACACAAGAACCTAATAACAGAGGTTGACCATTGGGGAATTGTATCAGGTGGCTAAGTGACAGGGTGGCTTGGAGGATTTCCACAGAATATTCAGAATATTGCATTAAAAATCAGTCCTTTACAGGAATTCTACTGAATAAAATAGATTTTATCAAGTTGAGTCACCCACAGCATAAGGCCAAGTTACTCTAAGAAGCTAACATAAGATAAAGAGAAAACAAGTGTAAGAGGTGGAGATGTATGTAACTTCCTGAGGCCTGATGGCACAATCCATGAGATAGCTGCTCTCACAGCTCCTGAGATAGCTCTCTCTTTTGTTTCCAACCTCTCCATCAACTACAAGCCAGCTGTGTATCTTTGGGTAAGCCATTTAACTGCTCTGGGCCTAGTATCTGCATTTGTTAAATGAGTAGGAGTTTGATAAGACCTCTGACAGGAATCAGCCCGTTTTTTTTTTTAATTCTATAGATGACAAAATGATTGAGAGGAAATTATCACAAAATCCGTGTTAAATGACGTCCATAAAGCTAAGTGAACCTGCAAAAACTTAAAAATAGTTATCCTGTTGTTTCGTTGTAGGATAATTTCACTAACCAGTTTTCATGCAATGAGAATATTGAGGTATTTTCTTTAAAGTATGAGTTGGTGTCACATTTTTTTCTTCAAATTTATGATTTCAAGAGATTTCAAAAATCATAACAAACTACCACAAAATTATCACCAAAACCATTGGACATCACGTATTTGCTACACCATGCAATAGCTGATAAAGAATTCTACATGTGCAGATTTTTTTCTAAGTAACTTTTAGCCTTTAAACATTTAGCAACAATAAAAATGTTAAAATCTACAAGTAGCCCTGAATCATGCTGAGTTTTTCTTCACTCTCCCCCACAACTCTATTATTTACTCATAGATGCCAGTAACTCAAAACCTGCAAATTCTTTTTTTTTTCAAGGCAATAGTATCACATTCAGATAGTAACCTCAAGCCAAGAGCTGTTTCACTCCCTTAGAACTATACTTTATCCTTAAAGCCAGGCAAGAGTGTTTTCATTGGTTAAACAGGTAGCAAGGGAATGGAAGAGAAGCAAGGGACAATAAATTCACTTCTTTCCATCTAGGGGAAATGAGATTGATTGGCATGCAAGGCAACAAACAGACCCATAACCCCAGCCCCAATGTGTAACCACAAATGCCAATCTTTAAGACCAATGAACAGAACTACCCTACAGAACAGAGAAATTTGTAAGACTACAGAGTATTAGAAATGCCATCATTTCAGAGTTTTTCCATTGTATTGCTCACATAAAATGTCTTTATAAGATAAATACCCCTAGGAGGTATTTCTTATGGAGAAATAGGAAGACTTAGTGAGCTCTGTAATAGAAGTCTTTTCCAGTTTGATTCATGTCACTTCTCCAAAATAATATTCTACTGCTACCTCCAGAGTCCCAAAGAACTCAATGAGATCAGGTCATTAGGATTTACTACCCAACCTTTCACACTTTATCTCATGGTACCTGTCCTAAATCCAGTCTAAAGCAGTTCTATATATATTCAAACAACAATTATTACTATATTTCAAAGGTACTTTGTTTCATAATACTAGCAAGAATAATGGAAGTATTATAGGTTCTACAGTCTAATGTTATTCATTTAGTGTGATAAACTTTTAAATTATTTTAATATCCATACCATGTTTTACCTACTTCATTTCATCTTAAGTCATGACAGTTTTCCCTGAACTCAGAATCTGGGATCATCTTCCTTTCTTTTTAAGCCAACTATTTCAACATTCACACTCAGTTGAGATATCGTCCTACATTCTAAATTCTTAGGAAAAACCAGAGATCTCCTTGAGGATCATCAACTTTTCCCACTTCAAGTAAAGGTAACTTCAAATTTCTGTTACCAGGTAAGACAAAGTAACTTGCAGCAGACCTATAATCCCTATGAGATGACTAGAAAAAAAATTTTTTTTAATTTAATATTTGTTTAACAGCATAATACAGTTTCCAAAGGATAAAAGATCAAAGCAACCAAGATTCTGGAGAACAAAAAACTGCAAAAAGGTAAGCTGGTGTTTATTAGCCGCTCTGACTGAGGGCCCTTGTCAATTCTAGTTGTAAGCCATGAGGTTGATAATTTAAGCTTCTCCTGGGGAGGTGGCCACAGCAAGAGAACCAAAACCAGAAGATACTATGTAAGTCTCACAATGTGGAGAGACAACACTGGAAGCTTGTGGAGGCAGAGAGTAGGGAAGAGTGGAAACTGAGTCTGGTGGAGAGCCACTTTCCTCTCCAGGAATTGCCTATTTCTGAAGCTAAATGTCTTGGAAGGCTATAAACCTGAGCAGAAATACCCTGAAATTCAGAGTAGTGCTTTTTGCAGTCTTACTGGGAGGTTGATACAGGAATTAGAGTTCAGGATTTGCTAGGGGGAAGGTCCCTAGTGAATAGATCAGGCTCTTAGAAGAATGCACTGAAAATCTACATCGTAGGATTTGGCATGACCCAAGGTAGACAGAGTCTTTTCAAAAATAAAGCATAGCCTTGACTCGGCCCATTTCCTGAATGGAGTACAGTTGCAAGCCCCCTCTATATATACAGCAGAAAAAAAGGCAAAACTTCCCTGGAAAAATAGAAGTTGGGGCCTCTATAATTTTTTTTATGCACAATGCCTACTTTTTAATTGAAAAAAAATTACTAAGCATGCCAAGACAAAGGAACAAATCATTGTAAGCTAAGAGGAGGGATAAACAATAAAGATACCCAGAGGCAATCAAGATAGTAAATTGACAATTAAGAATTTCAAAATATGGCCTTTTGTAGCAACGTGGATGGAACTGGAGAGTGTTATGCTAAGTGAAATAAGTCATACAGAGAAAGACAGATACCATATGTTTTCACTCTTATGTGGATCCTGAGAAACTTAACAGAAGTCCGTGGGGGAGGGGAAGAAAAAAAAAGAGGTTAGAGAGGGAGAGAGCCAAAGCATAAGAGACTCTTAAAAACTGAGAACAAACTGAGGGTTGATGGGGGGTGGGAGGGAGGGGAGCGTGGGTGATGGGTATTGAGGAGGGCACCTTTTGGGATGAGCACTGGGTGTTGTATGGAAACCAATTTGACAATTTCATATAAAAAAAAGAATTTCAAAATAATGATGATTAGCATGTTCAAGAATATACAGGCAAAGATGGATAAAATGGAATAAAATATGGACACCTTAACCGTAGGGTTGTAATTAATTTAAAAATGTTAAAACGTAAATTCTGGACCAGAAAAATATTATAACTAAAATTGAGAATCAAATGGGTATGTTAGCAGCAGTTTTGACACAGCAGAAGACAGGCTTAGTGAACTCAAAGACATGTTAACAGAAAATAGACAGGAGTATTGAGGTTAAAAAATGAAGAAGAAATACAGAAAAGAGTGGAAGATATTGTGAGCTACATTGAAGAGCTATAATGTACAGATAAAGAAGGGAGGGGGTAAAAACAGTATTAGGGCAAAAAAAGGTATGAGAATTTTCCAAAACAAATAAAAAATTAACCCACAGATCAACTAACAACGAAGACCTTTGAAAGTCAGCAGAATTAGCCTTCAAAAGTGAAAAAGAAATACACTTTCTCAATTAAACAACAATTGGGGAAATCTCTTACTAGTAGTCCTGCCTTGCAAGAAATGTTGAAAGTTCTTCAGAGAGAAGGAAAATGATATAGAAGAACCACTGCAAACCACAAGCTAAGTAAATCAAATAAGATATAAACACCTAATAGCAAAGAATTTCTGTGCCAAAGATAAAGGAAAGGCCTTCACATCAGCAAAAGAAACACATTACTTTAAAATGACAACTGAATTCTCAACCGTAACAATGGAACCCAGAAGATAACAGAATGATAGTTTTTAGGTGTTAACAGAAGATAATCGCCAACTTACAATTCTATAAGCAGTAAAAATATCCACTAAATATTTTTAAAAAGATATTTACACACACACACACACACACACACACACACACACACACACAAAACCCCTAAAACTAAAACTAAAGACGTTGTTGCCAGGAAAGATGGAAATGAAAAAAGAAATGAAGACCAATAGAATGGGCAAATATGTTTGTAAAAAATAAATAAATATTGAATTTTTAAAATATTTTAACTATTTTACAAGATTTAAAATACATATAGAATTAAAATGCATGGTGAGAGTAACAAAACATTGACAGGGAGTTGAATGGAGTTAACATGTTCTAAAGTTCTAATATTGGGCAAGTAGTCAAATGAATCAAGGGTGAGTGCTGCATGTAACCACTGAAAGAATAGTGGCAGGGAGTGCTTGGTTAAGATGACACAGGAATAGGGCAGCCCTAAGCTTGCCTCCTCACTTGAACACAGATAGATAAATATCAAATCATTCTGAACACCCCATAAATCGATCTGAGGACTGAGAAAACAAAACTGCATGTCTACTGTATGTAGAAAAAAATGACCACTTTGGGGAAGGTAGGAACTGTGGAGAGTTGATTTGGGAGAGAAAAGAGCTGCGGGTGTTCCAAAGGGGAGGGGACCCTGACTGCAGAAAGAAGCGTGACAGAAAAAGAGAGAGAGTGAAAACAGAGTGAAAACACATCCAGGAGATTACACAAGAAAAATTTCCCTAAAACCATTGACTGGGAAAAAGGAGAAGGCTTAAATACCACAAGTTTTTGTTACAAACAACAGAGCAGAGTCTCAAGTTTTAGAGGTCAGCACCTTCACCAAGGTCACCCCTGGTGGTTCTCCAGTGGGGGGAAGGAGGGCAGAGACCCAGTAGCAGGCAGCATGGTCTCAGAATCCTCCAGGTCACTGGGGGAGAAGCAGTTCCCCTGCTTGGAGTGCATTTGGTAGAGGTGATACAGCATTCTCTGGGGGCAAAAGACCGGTGGGCATGATTCAGTACATTCACCAGCAGAGGAACAAAGACACTTGCCGAGGGCAGCAAACCATGGTGCCAGCTTTGTGTGCTGTGATTTACCATAAACTCCAAACTGCTTTCTGGGATAAGCCAGCACTGGCCACAGCATAGCCAGACCCTCCCACAGGGGATCAGCAAGGGGACCCACAGAGGGGGTCTCTGAAGTTTAGAGTTTTGAAACACAGCCATGCTTCCTGCTTGACATAAAACACAGGAGGGCTGCACCACCTGACAGGTACACAGTTCAGACACAGACAGAGAGAAGGTGGGGACCTGATGGAAGCCATGGACACAGAAGACATAATTCTTTGCATGTGTGTGAAGACTTCCTGAGGAGTGACAGGCATAAGCCCCCCTCCCTCCACTCTGAAGATGAGAGGGAGAAGCAAGGCCATTTTCACACTTCCCTGCCCACCAGCACCAATTCAACCTCAGTGAGCTAAACAGCACCACCAAGTGGAGACCAGAGCCGCTAAGTAGAGACCCTCCCCCACCATGGCTGGCAGGCACATCTCCACTAGGGCAAGTCAGCCTGAGTAACAGCCCAACAACCCCTTCCCCCAGAAGACCAGCACAAACCACTCACATGAACTAAGTCTACTGATCATAGAGTGCTGCAAAGCTTCAGCTAGAGGGGAAATAGGATCCAGCTTCTTTTTTTTTTATTTTTAAAATTTTTTAAGTTTTTATTTTTTATCTATTTATTTATTATATTTGTTTAGTATTATTTTTTTGCATCTAGCTTCTTTTTTTTAATGTATATTTCTTCTTGAGAAAGAGAGAGAGAGACAGAGTGCGAGTGGGGGAAGGGCATAGAGAGAGGGAGACACAGAATCTGAAACAGGTTTCAGGCTCTGAGCTGTCAGCACAGAGCCCGTTATGGGGCTCAAACTCACAAACTATGAGATCATGACCTGAGCCAAAGTCAGAAGCTTAACTGAGCCACCCAGGTACCCCTGGATCTAGCTTCTTATAACAAGCAGATCAAAACACACCCAGGATATAGTTGTTTGTTTTGTTGTTTTGTTTTGTTTTTCTGGACAAAATGACAAGATGGAGGAATTCACCCCAAAAGAAAGAACAGGAAGTAGAAATTCTGGCCAGCGATTTAATCAATACAGATAAGAGTAATATGTCTGAACTAGAATTTAAAACAACAATTATAAGGATACTAGCTAGACTTGAAAAAAGCATAGAAGACCCTAGAGAATCCCTTACTGCAGACATAAAAGAACTAAAATCTAGTCATGCTGAAATTAATAATGCTATAACTGAAATGCAATCTCAAATGGATGCCATGACAGCAAGGATGGACAGAATAGAGCAGCGAATCAGTGATATAGAATTTATAATTATGGAAAATAATGAAACTGAAAATAAGAGGGAAACAAAGGCAAAAGATCAGGATACAAGACTTAGATAACTCAGTGAATTATTAAAAAGGAATAACTTTCATATCATAAGAGTCCCAGAAGATGAAGAGAGAAAAAAGGGAGCAGAAGGTTTATGTGTGTAGCTATAACCTGAAAACTTCCCTAATCTAGGCAAGGACACAGACATCAAAATCCAAGAAGCACAGAAAATTCCAATTAAATTGAATAAAAGAAAACCATCACCAAGGCATATCATAGTCAAATTCACAAAATACATGGACAAGGAAAGAATCCTGAAAGCACCAAGGGAAAAAAGTCCTTGACCTACAAGGGATGACAGATCAAGTTCACAGTTTATCTGTCCACAGAAACTCAGCAGGCCAGAAAAGAGTTGCAGGATATATTCAACGTGCTGAATGGGAAAAATATGCAGCCAAGAATTCTTTATCTAGCAAGGCTATCATTCAGAATAGAAAGAGAGATAAAGAATTTCCCAGACAAAAAAAATACATAAATAAAGGAATTTGTGACACTACACCAACCCTAAAATAAATATTAAAGGGGACTCTCTGAGTGTGGAAAACACCAAAAACAACAAAGGCTAGAAAGGGCCAGGGAACATCACCAGAAACACCAACTTTACAGGTAATACAATGGCACTAACTTCGTACCTTTCAATAATGACTCTGAATGTGAAAGCATTAAATGTTCCAATCAAAAGACATAGGGTATCAGAATGGATAAAAAAAGAAAACAAGATCTTATTTTAGACCTTAAGACACCTGCAGATTGAAAGTAAGGGGATGGAGAACCAACTATCATGTTAATGGACATCAAAAGAAAGCCAGAGTAGCCCTACTTATGTCAGACAAACTAGATTTTATTATATTTTTATTTTTTGTTTTATTTATTATTTAAGAGAGAGACCATGAGCGGGAAAGGGATTGGGGCGGGGGGGGGGGGGGGACACAGGATCTTAAGCAGGCCTCTGTGCTGACAGAGTAACAGAAGCAAACCCAATGCGGGAGTCGAAATCATGAACCACAAGATCATGACCTGAGCCAAAGTCAGACACTCAACTGACTGAGCTACCCAGGTGCCCCCAGATAAACTAGATTTTAAAACAAAGACTATAACAAGAGATGAAGAAAAGCATTATATCATAATTAAGACATTTATCCATCAAGATCTAATAATTGTAAGTATTTATGCCCCCAACTTAAAACACCCAAATATATGAATCAATTAATAACAAACATAAAGAAACTCATTGATAATAGCATAATAGTAGGAGGAGACTTTAACACCCCCCTTACAATGGTCAATTCATCTGAGCGGAAAATCAACAGGGAAACAATGGCATTGAATGACACACTGGACCAGATGGATTTGACAGATATATTCAGAACATTTCATCCTAAAGCAGCAGAATACACATTCTTCTTGAGTGTACATGGAACATTCTCCAGAATAAATCACATACTGAGTCACAAATCAGCCCTCAACAAGTACAAGAAGATCGAGATCATATCATGTGTATTTTCAGACCATAACGCTATGGAATGAAGTCAACCACAAGAAAAAATTTGAAAAGACCACAAATACATGGAAGTTAAAGAACACCCTACTAAAGAATGAATGGGTTAACCAGGAAATTAAAAAAGAAATTAAAAATTTCATAGAAGCAATTGATAATGAAAACACGACAGTCCAAACCCTTTGGGACACAGCAAAGGCAGTCATAAGAGGGAAGTATGTTGCAATACAGGCCTACTTCAAGAGAAAGAAAAGTCTCAAATACACAACCTAACCTTACAACTAAAGGAGCTAGAAAAAGAACAGCAAATAAAGCTGAAGGTAAGAAGAAGGGAAGTAGTAAAGATTAAAGGAAAAAAAACAATACAGAAACAAACAAACAAACAGAAACTGAGTAGAACAGATCAAGGAAACTGAGAACTGGTTCTTCGAAAGAATTAATAAAATTGATAAAACCCTCACCAGACTTATCAAAAAGAAATGAGTAAGGACCCAATAAATAAAATCACTAATGAAAGGGGAGAGATAACAACCAACACCACAGAAATACAAATAATCATAAGAGAATACTCTGAAAAATTATATGCCAAAAAACTGGGAAATCTGGGGGAAAATGGACAAATTTCTAGAAACATATACACTGTCAAAACTGAAATAAGAAATTTAAAAAATCTGAAGAGACCAATAACCAGCAAAGAGATTGAATCAGTAATTAAAAATTTCCCAACAAACAAAAGCCAGATGGCTTCCCTAGGGAATTCTACCAGATGTTGAAAGAAGAGTCAATACCTTTCTTCTAAAATTCTTCCAAAAAAATAGAAATGGAAGAAAACTTCCAAACTCCTAGAACAAGGCCAGCATTACCTGGATTCCAAAACCAGACAGGGGAGCCAGGGTGGCTCAGTCAGTTAAGTGTCCAACTTCAGCTTAGGTCATGACCTCATGGTTAGTGAGTCTGAGCCTGGCATTGGGCTCTGTGCTGACAGCTTCAGATCCTCTGTCCCCTTCTCTCTCTCCCTTCCCCTGTTTGTGTTCTCTCTTTCTCTCTCTCTCTCTCAAAAATAAATAAACTTAAAAAAAAATAAGACCCTACTAAAAAGGAGACTTACCAGTCAATATTCCTGATGAAACTGGATGCAAAAATTCTCAACAAGATACTAGCAAACCCAATCCAACAGTTGCACCATGATCAAGTGCGATTTATTCATGGGCGGCAGGGTTGGTTCAGTATTCACAAATCTATCAACATGATACACCACATTAATAAAAGAAAGGATAAGAACTATATGATCCTCTTAATAGATGCAGAAAAAGCATTTGACAAAATATGGCATCCATTCTTGATAAAAACCTTCAATGAAATAAGGGTGGGTAGAACATACATCAACATCATAAAACCCATATGTGGAAAACTCACAGCTAATATCATCCTCAATGGGGAGAAAATGAGAAACTTTCCCCTATGGTCAGGAACAAGACAAGGATGTCCACTCTCACCACTGTTCTTTAGCATAGTACTGGAAGTCCTGGTCTCAGCAATCAGACAACAAAAAGAAATAAAAGGCATACAAATTGACAAGGAAGAAATTAAACTTTAATTATTTGCAGACAACATGATACTCTACATAGAAACCCAAAAGACTCGGCCAAAAAATTGCTAGAATATGAATGCAGCATTCCAGGATATAAAATCAACATACAGAAATCAGTTGCATTTCTATACACTAACAATGAAACAGCAGAAAAAGAAATCAAAGAATCGATCCCATTTACAATTGCACCAAAAACCATAAGTTATCTAGGAATAAACCTAACCAAAGAGGTAAAATATCCGTACTCTGAAAACTATAGAACACTTATGAAATAAATTGAGGAGGACACAAAGAAATGCAAAAACATTCCATGTATTAGAAGACCAAACATTGTTAAAATGTCTATACTACCCAAAGCAATCTATACACTTAATGTAATCCCTATCAAAATACCACAAGCATTTTTTGCAGAGCTAGAACAAACAATCCTAAAATTTGTATGGAAACACAAAAGACCCTTAACTTAAAAAGTAATCCTAAAATAATCTAAACTAAAGAAAGAAATTTTCTCTTTCTTTTTTTTTCTTCTTTTTTTTCCTGAAAAAAAAGAAAGAAAGAAAATCTAGAGGCATTATGATTCCAGACTTCAAGCTATATTACAAAGCTATAGTCATTAAGACTGTATGGTACTAGCACAAAAAACACACATGTAGATCAATGGAACAGAATTAAAAACCCAGAAATGGACCCAAAACTATAAGGTCAACTAATCTTCAACAAAGCAGGAAAGAATATCCAATGGCAAAAAGTCGCTTCAACAAATGGTGTTGGGAAAACTGGACAGCCACATGTAGAAGAATGAAAATGAACCACTTTCTTACACCATTCACGAAAATAAATTCAACATGGGTGAAAGACCTAAATGGAGACAGGAAGCCATCAAAAGTCTAGAGAACACAGGCAGCAACCTCTTTGATCTCAGCTATAACAACTTCTTACTAGATATGTCATCAAAAGGAAGAGAAACAAAAGCAAAAATGGACTATTGGGACCTCATCAAGATAAAAAGACTGATGAATGGATAAAGAAGCTGTGGCATATATATATCTTTCTCAAAATAATTAAAAATAAAAACTTTAAAAAAACCTGGAGTAGCTATATTATTTTCAGACATAGCAGATTTGAGAGCTAGGAAAATTATCAGGAATTAAGAGGGAATTACATGATGATAAAGGGGTCAATTTTCCAAGAAAATAGAACAATATTTAATATATATGCACCTAGCAAATGAACATCAAAATATGTGAAGCAAAAACTGGTAGACTTGCAAGGAGAAGTAGAAAAATCCACCATTATTGTTGAAGACTTCAACACCTCTTTTATCAGTAATAAACCAGTCCAGCAGGCAAAAAAAATCGATAAAGATATCATTGAACCAAACAGTTCCATCCAGCAACTGGATCTGATTGACATTTATGGAATATTTCACCCAACAGCAGTAGAATACACATTCTTCTCAAGCTTACATGAATGTTCACCAAGATAGAACATATCCTGGACCATAATACACACTTTAACAAATTGAAAGGAATAGAAATCATACCAAGTATTCATTCAGCCTATAATAAAATAAAATTGAAAATCAATGAAACAAAGAAAGCTAAGAAATGTAAAAATATTTGGAGATTAAACATCACATTTCTAAATAACACATTGTCAAAGAATAAGTTACAAGACAAATTAAAAAGTCACTTAAATCAAATGAATATAACTTGTCAAAATTTGTGGAATGCAGCAAAAGCACTGTTTACATGGAATTTATAACATTGAATGCATACATTAGAATAGATCTAAAATCAGTTATCTAGAAACAAGAAAAAAGAGGGGCAAATTAAACCCAAAACAAAAAGAAGAAAAGATATAATGAAAATCTGAGCAGAAATCAATAAGCAAAAACAAAAGTTAAAAGAGAAAACCAACAAAACCAAAACCTGGTTCTTTAACAATATCAATAAAGTTTATAACCTCTAGCCAGGATAATCAAGAAAACAGAAAAGAAACAATTACTAATGAAAAAGGGGCCATAAGTACTATTGCTATGGACATTAAAAGGAAAAAAGAGACAGTCAAGATTTTGACTGAAGGAAGATGGTGGTGGAGGAGGACACTGGGCTCACCACGTCCTGCTGACCACTTAGATTCCACCCACATCTGCCTAAATAACCCAGAAAACTGCCAGAAGACTAGCAGAACGGACTCTCTGGAGCCAAGCATAGACCAGAGGCCCACAGAAGAGGGTAGAAAGGGTGGAGAGGCGGTGCACACTACACAGTCTGGCAGGAGGGAGCCGGGGTGGTGGAGGGGCAGCCTGCCCTGCAAGGCAGAGCCGGGGAGTCTGGCTTGCAAAAGCGGAGGGGCCGTATGGACTGTGTTCTGACAGCCAGCGGAATTTAACATCTGGACTGTTATAACTCAACACCTCTGCTCTGAGAGCCAGGGGGGCTAGAGGACAAGGGGAGGGAGAGTTGTTGAGCCCCGGAGGACAGAGCTCAGCTTGGTGGGGTACAAAGATGCTGGGAAGCGCCATCTCCCTTGCCCATCCCCCAGGCAAAATCCCAAAGGGAACCAGTTCCCCTCACGGAACTTGCTTGCACTAAGCAAACACCCAGCACTGTGCTTCTGTGGATCCATCCCTCTGACGGATCTGCCTCCAGTCCCAGTGCCACAGGGCCCCTCCCGAAGTGGACCACCTAAGGCAAAGCGAACTAAGTCTGCCCCTCCCGCCCCTGTGCACCTTGCGGATCCACCCCGGCTAATACGCCAGATCCCATAGAAACAGCATCACAAGCCTGGCAGTGTTCAAGTAGCCCAGACAGGGGCCACACCACTCCACAGTGAGTCCTGCCCCTGGGAGATGGAAGATAAGGTACACACCAGTCCGACTGTGGCCCCAGCGGTGAGCTGGAGGCAGACATCAGGTCTGACTGCGGCCCCACCCACCAACACTTGTTACTCCAGACAGCACAGGGGAAGAGCCCTGCAGTTCCATGCCACTCCAGGGACTATCCAAAATGACAAAACAGAAGAATTCTCCTCAAAAGAAATTCCAGGAAGTAGCGACAGCTAACGAACTGATCAAAAACGATTTAAGCAATGTAACAGAACATGAATTTAAAGTAAGAGTCATAAAATTAATCGCTGGGCTTGAAAAAACTATAGAGAACAGCAGAGAATCTATTACTACAGAGATCAAGGCACTGAGAAACAGTCAGGAGGGACTAAAAATGCTATAAATGAGCTGCAAAATAAAATGGAGGCGACCACAGCTCGGATTGAAGAGGCAGAGGAGAGAATAGGTGAATTAGAGGATAAAATTATGGAAAAAGAAGAAGCTGAGAAAAATAGAGATTAAAAAATCCAGGAGTATGAGGGGAGAATTAGAGAACTAAGGGACACAATTAAACACAATAATATACCCATAATTGGGATTCCAGAGGAGGAAGTGAGAGGGAAAGGTGCTGAAGGTGTACTTGAAGAAATCGTAGGTGAGAACTTCCCCTATCTGGGGAAGGAAAAGGCATTGAAATCCAAGAGGCACAGAGAACTCCCTTCAGACATAACTTGAATCGATCTTCTGCACGACATACCATAGTGAAACTGGCAAAATACAAGGATAAAGAGAAAATTCTGAAAGCAGCTAGGGATAAACATGCTCTAACATATAAAGGGAGACCCTTAAGACTAGTAATGGATCTATCTACTGAAACTTGGCAGACCAGAAAGGAATGGCAGGAGATCTTCAATGTGATGAACAGAAAAAAAAATATGCAGCCGAGAATCCTTTATCCAGCAAGTCTGTCATTTAGAATAGAAGGAGAGATAAAATTCTTCCCAAATAAACAAAAACTGAAGGAATTCGTCACCACTAAACCAGCCCAACAAGAGATCCTAAGGGGGATCCTGTGAGACAAGGTACCAGAGATATCACTACAAGCATGAAACCTATAGACATCACAATGACTCTAAACTCATATCTTTCTATAATAACACTGAATGTAAATGGACTAAATGCACCAACCAAAAGACATAGGGTATCAGATGGATAAAAAAATAAGACCCATCTATTTGCTGTCTACATGAGACTCATTTTAGACCTGAGGACACCTTCAGATTGAAAGTGAGGGGATGGAGAACTATCTATCATGCTACTGGAAGTCAAAAGAAAGCTGGAGTAGCCATACTTATATCAGACAAACTAGACTTTAAATTAAAGGTTGAACAAGAGATGAAGAAGGGCATTATATAATAATTACAGGGTCTATGCATCAGGGAGAGCTAACAATTATAAATGTCTGGGCGCCAAATACAGGAGCCCCCAAATATATAAAACAATTACTCACAAACATAAGCAACCTTATTGATAAGAATGTGGTAATTACAGGGGACTTTAACACCCCACTGGCTTTTGCAAGCCAGACTCAGGGGCTCTGCTGTCCCGGCGGGCTGCCCCTCTGCCCCGGCTCCCTCCCGCCAGTCCGTGTAATGCGCACCGCCTCTCCGCCCTTCCTACCCTCTTCCGTGGGCCTGTCGACTACACTTGGCTCCAGAGAATCCGTTCTTCTAGTCTTCTGGTGGTTTTCTCCATTTTGATAATTTTTGTAACACCCATTAATAATAATGATAATGATGATAATAAGGAAAATTCCTAGCAAACTTTCTTAACCTAGATAAAGATGTCTACAAAAACCCAACAGCAAGCATATTTAATTATGAAACATTGAAATATTTTTCTTTGAGACCAGAGATGAGACAGACGTTAGCATTGTAAGAAAGGTTCAAGCCAATGCAATATGGCAAAAAAAAAAAAAAAAGAAAGAAATAAAAGGTAATATGGACTGGGAATGAAAGAATATGACTCCCATTATGCACAGACAACATGATTATATAGGTAAAAAGCACAAACGAATCTGCAGACAAACTGTTAAAATTAACAAGTGCACTTAGCAGTATGTAACTGACACCACTTGGCTTCTGAGAGTTAAATGCTATACCTGGCCTTTGACTTTCCAGAACCCCATCATACCCACTGATAAAAGGGAGCCCAGTTCCATGGCAGCATCTCCCACTGTCAACCCTTCAAGCTTCAATGCCATCAAGCTTCTTAAAGATTTTGTTCCCTCCTTTCCTTTGCAAATGCACCCTTGATTGCCTTGGTGGAAAGACCTTCCTCTGACTACTTTGGCAAGTGATGGGTTTTGAGTTTTACGTATAAATCCACCCTCACACTCTATATCCCTGAGCCTTCTGACCCCCTCAATCTTAAGCCAAGGAGATTTGGGCATTTCTATTTCATTTTTGTTCTAAGTCATGGTCATACCTAAGCTTCAAGGGTCCATCCCAACAAAATATAAGAACCAAATTCAGGCAGATATCCTTGCTTAAAAGCCCCATCAGTATGTCAGCCCCAAGAATTTTCATGGATTATATATCCCATACTTGGCACACATGTGACTTTCCAGGGCAGAATATTAAATTTTAACTCAGGAGTAAGATCCTCCATGTCAATAAATTCTTCCCTATTCATTCTGCTCCAGCTTGCACAGCACTTCAATCCAATACCCCAAATGCTCCCTTTCATAAATATTCTGCCATTTCCTATTAGTGTATATTAGTCATGTGCTACATTTCTTTAACATGATTTCCGTTTTTCCTGAAACAGAGGTTTTGCTTTGCTGCTCAGGGTATGCTGAGGTCTGACCCTGTTTATTGGCCTGAAGCCAATGAGGAGTTGAGAGGGTAGAATTTGGGACCTAACATTATACTGCAAGTCACTTCGTTCAGATGAGATTTTGTACAGTTTCCAGGCTAGGAAAATGTACTCTTCTATGGCAAAGGAAAGAAGACTGCTCTACCTGCCAGAAGGTCTTGAGGGAATTTATAGGTAAAAGATGCTCAGGTTAATCCACCCAAGTGTCTCCATCCTAGGTCTCAAGGTCTTCTGTTCGCTTATGATAGCCCTGACGTTGACACAGAAAACTGGTCAAGGCTATGCAGTCAGTCTCCTTTGCAATTCAGCAACACTTAGAATCAGATCCCAGACCTGATATTCCAGCAGAGCATGGCTTGGGGCTACAGAGAACAATACTCCCCTTAAAAGCTGCCACAAAGGATCCCTAACATTTACAGTATTTCTTTTTTGTTTTTAATGTTTATTTTAGCGAGACAGGGAGATAGAGCATGAGCAGAGAAGGGGCAGAGAGAGAGAGGGAGACACAGAATCCAAAGCAGGCTCCAGGCTCTGAGCTGTCAACACGGAGCCCAACACAAGGCTCAAACCCATGAACCGTGAGATCATGACCTGAGCTGAAGTTGGAAGCTTAACCTACTGAGCCACCCAAGTGCCCCTACAGTATTTCTTAAATTGGCAAGTAACTTTCCTGAGCTAATTGTTTATTTTTCTCACAAGACCATCAGTTCTTTCAAAAATACTCACCTCATACCACAATGCTTATAATTATTCCTGCTCTTGTACCCTTTGGTACGGCATCTACTGATCTCACCTCTTTCCCTTCCACCTGCACCTTGCCCCAATTAAATACATGTGAAAGCATTAGTATTTGTTATGTTCTGATTGCCAGAGGGGTTTTGGCATCACACTTGCTCCAACAACAGTTTCTTTTTGATCTCAGATGGGTGGAAAAACCATTATCAAAACCCCATGCTGAGTGTCTGCTTCCCAGAGCCACTCCTTATATCAATTTTTATCACCCAAATTCCCTGGAAAACAGAATCAAAGGCTAATCCTACACACCAATGCTTTATTCAGGTAGGAAGTTTTATTCAGGAAATTAAGAATGAAGGGAAAAGAAAATGAGACAAAACAAATGCATAGTCGTACATGGCCAAGTTGCTGCAACCTCCAAGAAAGCAGTTCTTCTCTTCATTCACATAGGATGTCTCAAGGATCTTGGAACTATTTTGCTATAAAACAGTCATCATAGGGAAGAAGGAAAAATATTGTATCTGCTGGATGTCTCTATCTTTTGTCTCTTATTAGTCAAATTTTATCATATGGAACATTTACTCCCCTGTACTTCCAGGTTATGAGAAGCTGTTGGGGAAGCCAGTCTCCCAGGGTAGCACTTTATCTGAGCCCAGAAGTGGTGGAAGAAGCCAGCACTTCCGGGTCCAGTCAGACAAGATTTGGATACCAGAGCCATAGTGGCTTCCACCACACTGAGGATAATGGAGGTTGCTAGAGGCTGGTCCTCCTCAGGGGTAACTGAGACTCCCAGCAGTCTTGACAGCAAGGTGGCAGCAGTTTGAGTTTTCTCCATTAAGTAAGTGGCCAACTATTTGGGAAGCAGGAGAGGCCACACGAATCTGGGAGACATAAAAATTGATATATACCATTTAGACAACTGTCTAGTGAGCATCTCCACAGGAATGGAGATACAATTGGCATGTCCAAAACTGAACTCATTATGTATCATCAAGCTATCTCTGCTGCACTCCCAGCCTAAGTGAATACCACCATTTACTCACTTACCAAGACACAAAACTAAATGTCATCTATCCCCACCACCCTCCTGCAAATCAATCCCCATAGCTATCTAATTTCCACCTTCTGAATATTGCAAGTCACTCTTTCTACAGTACAACTCCTACCTTCATTCAAGTGTGTATTGTTTCTTGCCTGGAAAATAAAAAGTGTCTTAACGAGTCTCATTGTCTTCATTATTGCTTCCAGCGAAGACATTCTCTAATCGGGGTATGGGGAAAGGGTGGAAATAAGGTAGAGACTAAGAGCACACACTCTGGGGACACCTGGGTGGCTCAGTCGGTTAAGCATCTGACTCTTGATGTTGGCTCAGGTCATAATCTCATGGTTGGTGAGATCGAGCCCCGCATTGGGCTCTGTGCTGACAGCGTGGAGACTACTTGGAATTCTCTCTCTCCCGCTTCTCTCTGCCCCTCCACTGCTCATGGTCTCTCTCTCTCTCTCTCTCTCTCTCTCTCTCTCTCTCTCCCTCTCTCTCTCTCTCTCAAAAATAAGTAAATAAATTTTAAAAAAAGAAGTGCTGTTATTAAAAAAAAAAGCATACACTCTGGAGTCAGACTGAGTTAAATTTGATTCTAGTCCCTTTATTTATTGGCTGGGTGACCTTGGGCAAGTTAAATAACACTCCTTTACTTCAGTTCCCTGAAGCTTTGGGTATCAGGAATGGGCATATGAACAGTATGTCTAAAGTGAGGGAGTATGATCTATTTCTAGATCTAGTTATGGGATCACTGAGCAGCAAAGTGTCCTACTCTTATATTCTTTTAATTTTATTGCCTCCTTGATGCAAAGATGGTGGTCACCGTCTTGTCTTGCAAAAGTTTAAGGAAGATCATTCATGTGGGCACTTGGCGTGCAGTAAAGAGTCTTGCATTTCATGGCCTTCAACCTTTTTCAGGTCACTGATGTGATGGTTTCTAAGACTCAGGCTCTTTCTAGGGCATAGACATTACTAATATAGTCCACTGAAAAGTGACAGAGTCAGGAAAATCTAGTGCTTTGCAATAATTTTTGATCCTGTCATTTGTGCCACAAGTAACTGGCTTAGAAGGTACAGAGATTGCAAGAAGAAATAAAGAGTATTTGTAAAATTGAAGTAATTTTAGATTTCACTTTATTTATTAAAGATATTTGTAAGAGAAAAGCCATTTACAAAGGCATATTGAAGGAGCTGAGTGACTGCCTGTGTGCTGGACCCACAAATATGAAATGAAATGGCTGGCACAGAGATTACGTTAGGGAAGGGCATGATGTAGCATCCTACACTGACAAAGATGAAGGGCATTCTAGGGGCTATTTGGATCAAAATCCTCATTTTGTAGATTCCATTGACCCAGAGAACAAGACATTGGGGTCAGTGGTTCCCAGTTTATCTCAGTTTCTATTACACCGTGTATCAGTTTCCTAGGGCTTCCATAAGAGATTACACAATTTTTCTGGCTTAATAAATTTAGTCTTGCATGATTCTGGAGCAGATAAGTCAGCAGTGCCACGCTTTCTCTGAAGACTTTAGAGAACAATCCTCCCTGGCTCCTCCCAGCTTCTATTGCTTACAGCCACATCAATCCAATTTCTGCCTCTGACTTTCTTCTGTGTGTCTCTCCATGTCCTCTACTCATAACAATATCATAGGATATGGAGATGATTTCATCTTGAGATCCTTGACAAATTATATCTACAAAGATCCTATTGCCAAATAAGATGACATTGTGACCTCACATGCTCCTCCTTGACACAAGGTTTATTCATGGATCTAAGGGAGCAGCTGCTGGACCCTCCACCTCTCCCAAAGCCTTAGGCCATTTCCTCAGTTACAAATGAAGACAATAACACTCCTCTCCTCACAAGAGCTTTACAGGGTCACAGTGGGGATAATGTGGGATATTCCACATGGAGCACTTAGCCCAGCATGTGATACATGGCTAAGGCTCAATAAATACTAGTTGCCATTAATCAAAGCCATCACTGAGGTTTGGAAGGGTTCACATAGTATACAAAATAAGATTCAGTGGTCCCCAGGCTATGTGGGGAGTGCCATCCAACAGCTAGCTAGTTATTCCCAACTAGGTCACTCTGACTCTGTTATGGGAAAAAGCCCAACCTCAATGCAAATACTTTCAGGGGTTTGTTCTGTTGACTCCTACCTGATTTTCCTGGCTCTTGGCAGTATTTTTTTGTTCTCTGGCTAGTGCCAGGTTCACATTTGGAGATAAAGCTCTAGTATCTGGACTACATCAGAGATGAGCATAAATGTACAAAGACTCTCAGAGTAAACATATCTAGGACCTGGGCTTGAAAAGCTGGCTGCTGTCAGGAACCTCTCAAAGACAGTCTCTGAATTAAGTGACTTGAGACTTGCCAGAAAAGCATGCTATAATCTCAGGAAATGGCCATTAGGATAGAAAGCTCCGGACCAGGACCAGGAAGACAGATGATCCCTAGGGTGGGGCCCAATGGTGGCAGCTCAATGTCCAGTTACAGCATCTTAAGCAAAAGCACAGTGAGATGCTGGGAAGGGAGCTGAGGTGATGAGGCATCTACTGAATCATGGGATCAGGACTGTACCTCCTCTAGTGGATAGCTGGTGGCACTACCCAGATCCTCCTTCACGATGGAAGTGCTCACTCCCCCAGCCCTTGAGAGTAGCAGCTCTCAGACAACCTGCTTAAGCTAAAGAGAGACACCTACCCAAGGTCACACACCCTCCCTGGGCACAACCCATTGCCAATGTCTCATCTTAGCTCCAGAGCCCCTACAGGATCAGAGGAGGTTTCTGTTTTAAATGCACAGCAGGCCAACTTCCCGATCAACCCAATCTTGCTCCTTTCCCTCCCCCACAGGTGTGATCCCAAGAAGAGCCAAATAAAACTGTTGCATGCAAATTACCCTTCCGAAATCCTAGACAAGCAGGCTTTTCACAGTCATTTTATAGTTGAGAAAATTGAACCTCCCAGATCAAGCAACTTCTCTGAAGACACACAGCTGGCAAAAGTACTGGTGTTAAACCCAAGCACGTGCAGCCCCAAAGTCTTGGTTCGTTCACTTCAATCTCTGCCTTCAGTGAGTCACCAGTAATAAAATGGAGATTAAACATTTTAAAGATGGGTAAATAGGAAGCTACATGTGCTGTTGTACAAGTAAGATTCCCTTTATGCTTTCCTGGCTTGCCCTGTTGTGGCTGGGGTGTTTTTTCTTGTTATCTCATTCAACATTGGTTGCTAAATGTTTGTTTTCTTTTATTAGCCCACTGTATGCTTAGGAACAGGCTCCAGTTTCCTAGTTGTGTTTGTCTAGCTCCTTCTAAGCTTGAGCCATCTGTTCCCCTTGAGGTGAATGAAATTCTCCCCAACCGCCCCCCCCCCCCCCCCCAGATATCCCTACTTTTTACTTCATAAGGGAAGTCAGACTAGGTGCTTCATTGTCACAGTCGTCATCAGTATCCTCCTCCTTCTCATCATCATCAACATGAAAACACTAAGAAGCCTTAGGGAGCAATATGGTGGTCATTTCCATATACTTGAAATTATGTCACATGATACCAGCAGCAGATTTATCAGATTTATTTGGATTTAAAACTATGATCAAAGTGAAGCAGTGGAACACTGCAGTTAATCAAACAGAATTTCTTTTTCAGTTTTATTGAGAAATAATTGACATACATCACTGTATACATTTGAGATGTAGAGCATGATTTTATATATTGTGAAATGATTACCACAGGCTCAGCTAACATCCATCTTCTCATACAGATACAGGAAAAAGAAAGAAAGAAGAAAAGAAGAAAGAAATAAAAATTTCTCCTGTGATGAGAATGCTTAGGGTTTACTTTCTTAACTTTCCTACATATCATAGTTATAGTCATTATGTCTTATCTCTTTTTCTACGAGTTGGTGTGGGTTGATTTTTTCTTTTTTGCATTCTACATATAAGTAAGATCATACAGTGTCATTCTCTGTTTTCACTTAGTATAATGTCCTCATGGGTCCATCCATGTTGTCCCAAAGAGTATGATTTCCCCTTTTTTATGGCTAAATAACATCTCAGTGTGTGTGTGTCTGTGTGTGTGTCCCAACTTCTTTATTTAGTCGTCAATCCATGAGCACGTAGGTTGTTTCCATATCATGATGATTGTAGATAATATTGCTTTGAACATGAAGGTTCAGGTATCTTTTCAAATTAGTGCTATAGTTACTTTTAGATATATTCCCAGAAGTGGAATTGCTAGATCATATGGAAGTTCTGTTTTTAATTTTTGGAGGTTCTATATACTGTTTTCCATAGGGCTGCACCAACTGACAATCCCACCAACAGTCCAGAAGAGTTCCCTTTACTCCACAACCATGCCAGCATCTGTTGTCTCTTGTCTTTTTGCTGATGGCCATTCTAGTTGGCATGAGGTGATTCGTTATGCTTTTAACTCATATTTCCCCGATGATTAGTGACATAGATAATCTTTTCGTGTACGTGTTGGCCTTTCATGTATCTTCTTTGGAGATTTGTCTGTTCAGATCCTTTGCCCATTTTTAATTGGACTATTTTAAAATTTCATTTATTTAGTTAGTTCTTTAGTTGTATGAGCTCTGTATGTATTTTGGACGTTAATGCCTTATCAGATATATGGTTTGCAAATATTTTTCCCATTCTACACTTTGTTTTTTCACTTTGTTGTTGGTTCTTTTTACTGTGCAGTTTTTTAGTTCCATGTAGTCCCACTTATTTATTTTTGATTTTGTTACTTGTGCTTTAGGTGTCATATTCAAAACATTACCAGGATTCATGTCAAGGAGCTCTATTCCTAAGAGTTCATTATTTCATACCTCACCTTTAAGACTTTAATCCATTTTGAATTAATTTATGTAAATGGTATAAAATAGAGTCCAGTTTCATTCTTTTACATCTGAATACCCAATTATCCCAGCACCATTAATTGAAAAGACAGTCTTTTCTTCATTGGCTATTCTTGGCTCCTTTGTCAAATGTTAGTTGAACATATATGCTTGGATTTATTTCTGGGCTCTCAGTTCTGTTCCATTGGTGTATTTGTCTATTTTTATGCAAGTACCATTCTGTAAAAAGTGCCATTGGAATAGACAGGGATTGTTTTGAATCTATAGATGGCTTTTGGTAGCACTGACGTTTAATAATTTCAATCCATGAACGAGGTATACCTTTCCATTTATTTGTTTCTTCTTTGATTTCTTTCATCACTGTCATAGTTTTCAGTGAATAGAATTTTCACCTCCTTCGTTAAATTTATGAAATATTTTATTGTTTTTGATGCTTCTGTAAATGGGATTGATTTTTTTAATTTCTTTTTCAGAAATGTTATTGTTAGTTTATAGAAACACTACCATAGAGGTTAATTTTGTGTCCTGCAACTTTACTGGACTCATTTATAATATCTAAGAGCTTTTTGGTTGAGTCTTTAATTAGGTTTTTTTTTTTTTTTTTTGCAAATAGGATCATATCCTTTGCAAATAGAGATGATTTTACTTCTTCCTTTCTGATTCTGATACCTTTTATTTCTTTTCTTTTCTGATTGCTGTAGCTAAGACATCCAGCACTATGTTGAATCGAAGTGGTGAGAGCGGGCACCTTGTCTTGTTCCAGACCTTAGTTTTTATCCTTTCACCACTGAGAGTGATTTATCTGTGGGCCTGTCATATATGGCCTTTATCACATTGAGATATGCTACTTCTATGTCTAACTCTTTAAGAGTCTTTTTTATCATAAGTGCATGTGGAATTTGGTCAAATGTTTTTTTCTGTGTCTATTGAGATGATGATATAATTTTTATCCTTAATTTTGTTAATGTGGTATATCATGTCGATTGATT